>NC_057394.1:31368529-31989311 GCF_019320065.1 Cervus canadensis
TTCTAAAATTTCTACTAGAATGGCACAATTATGTATCTGCATTTATTCTTAATTGCTTCCTTTCTTAAGATTAAAAATTGTGGAATAAAAATGTTATTTGACTCTCAAATATAAAATCATTATGCCACCAAAAGACATATATTCTGATTATTTTTAAATAATAAGCATAACTATTTTCAACTATTAAAGTTTTCTTTTAGTTTGCACTTGGGAATATGTTTTCTGAAAATTCAAAGAAACTAAGAACAGTATCATATGCTGATGCTTCATTTAAGAATAGTGTTATGTACTTCATTTTTATTTTGGCTCACGCTTTAATATTTATGTCAAAGTAAAACTGGATTCTATTTAGAGTTTAATTTGAAAAAGTGTTTTCAATATGGAATTAAAATTTTCCTAAGTTGGTGATGGACAGGGAAACCTAGCATGCTGCAGTCCATGGGATTGCAAAGAGTTGGACAGGACTGAGCGACTGAACTGAACTGAAGTCCTGCCAGCCTAAGTATTTTAGAGTCAGAGTAACAGTTAAAACTATGACAAACCAAGATAGCATATTAAAAAGCCGAGACATCACTTTGCCAACAAAGATCTGTCCAGTCAAAGCTATGGTTTTTCCAGTAGTCATGTATGGATGTGAGAGTTGGACCATAAAGAAGGCTGAGTGTCAAAGAATTGATGCTTTCAAATTGTGGTGCTGGAGAAGATCCATGAGAGGCCTTTGGGCAGCAAGGAGATCAAACCAGTCAATCCTAAAGGAAATCAACCCTGAATATACATTGGAAGGACTGATGCTGAAGCTGAAGCTCCAGTACTTTGGCCACCTGATGTGAAGAGCCAACTCATTGGAAAAGACCCTGATCCTAGGAAAGATTAAAGGCAGGAAAAGTGGACAACAGAGGATGAGATGGTTAGGTGGCATCACCAACTCAGTGGACATGAGTTTGAGCAAACTCTGGGAGATAGTGAAGGACAGGGAAGAGTGGCGTGCTGCAATCCATGGGGTCACAAAGAGTCAGGCACAACTTAATGACTGAACAACAACATATGGATAACCAACTCCTACAATTTACCATTACAATAAGAGGACTCCAGTATGATACTGGATTGAAATTGAAAGAGCTGCAAGGAACAAGTTATATTTAGGGAGGAAGTTTTAGGAAAATCTAAGGGCAACAGGGCTCTAGAGTGATTTAAAGTTTCTAACATCTATTGGTATAGCAGATATTAAGCTGAGCTCAAGCCCTTGACAGATTAACATAAATCTCAAACTGATAATGTATTTATTTTGGTTACTGTTACCAATTCATTATGTCCAGACTTCAATATTAATTATAAGGCATGTTAAAAGTCAAGAGCAAGTAGAGTTTAGAGGGGCCAAACAAGGAGATATGCTATGGATTTTGGAATTATCAGACAGGGAAGTTAAAATTACAATGACAATATGATAGATTTGTAATTTAAAAAGTAGACACCACATAGAACAGAAGGGTAGTATACATAGAGAGATAAAAACTCTTAAAAAGAATAAAAATGGAAACACTAGGAATCAAAAATACGTTCACAGAATATTTTTTAAAATGTCTTTTATAGGCTCATCAGTGGATGAAATGGCCCTGGAAAGAATCAGTGAGCTTGAAGATATATCAGTAGAAACTAGCCAACTAAAATGAAAAAAAGAAAAAAAAAGTGGAACTTCCATCTTTGTAATAGTAAGAAGAGGTAAATATGCAAAAAAAAATAATAATAATGATAGCATCAGAGAATATTCCAAAGTTAATGGCAGACCCCAAACCAGAGATCCAAAAATCTCAGAAAGCACTAAGCTGGGTAAATGTCAAAGAAAAGGTTTTCTGGGTGACCTCAGGGAACAAAAGACGATAGGAAAATCTTGAGAGAGCCCATATTATAAAAGTACAATTTCAATAGAGGAAAATACATAAGAATTGATATAGAATTTTCATCAGAAATCATACAAGCAAGGAAGGAGTAGAGTGAAATATTTAAATATGGAATAAAAAAAAAACCAACAAAAAGTCCTGCCAACCAAGAATTCTTTATCTGCCAAAATCATACTTTAAAGTGAAGGAAAAGAATGTTTTTTGGTTTTTTTTCAGACAAGGAAATCCAAAGGAGTTCATTACCACCAGACCTATCCTGGAATAAATGTTAAAAGAAGTTCTTCCCGGAGAAGGAAAATTTTATAGGTCAGAAACACAGATCCATATAAGAAAAGAAAGATTTTTCAGAGAAGGGGTAAATAAAGGCAAAGTATTTTATATTTCTTATTTTAAAGCAACCTACTCCAGTATTCCTTCCTGGGAAATCCCATGAATAGAGGAACCTGGCGAGCTCTAGTCCATGGGATCGCGAAGAGTCAGACATAACTTACCAACTAAACAAAATAGATGTTAGGTGATTGTAGCATATAGGGAAATGAACCATAGAAATATTATAAGGGATAGTAGGGAGGAATTGAGAATACTCAGTTATAAGTTACCTATATGACTCATAAAACAGTTTAGTGTTGTTTGAAAATGGACATTGATTAGTTGTTTATATATTGAAACCAGGACAACCACTAAAAATTATATGAATAAATATAATTGATATGACAAGATAAGAGCTAAAATGGACATCAAATATTGATGGTCATTTGACTTTGTTCTTCTTTTGCAAAGTTGTTTTAACTACTGTAATTCTTTTGCATTTCCACATCAATTTTTGAATCAGCTTGTTAACTAAAAAAAAAAACTGCGTTTTTTTGGATTTTTTTTAGAAAAACTTTTTAATTGGAGGATAATTGCTTTACAGTGCTGTGTTGATTTCTGCAGTACAACAACACAAAGAAGTCATAACTATATATATATGTGTGTGTGTGTGTGTGTGTGTGTGTGTGTGTAGATATATATATCCCCTCCTTCTTGAGCCTTCCTCCTACTTCTTCCCTGTCCCAACTTTCTAGGTCATTCAAAGTGCCAAGCTGGGTTTCCTGTGTTATATGGCAGCTTCCCACTAGCTATGTATTTTACATATGGTAGTGTATATATGTGATGCTGCTTTCTCAATTTGCCCCACCCTTTCCTTCCCCCACTGTGTCCACAGGTCCATTCTCTCCATCTGTGTCTCTATTCCTGCCCAACAAATAAGCTCATCTGTACCATTTTTCTGGATTCCATATATGTCATCAATATGCAGTATTCTTTTTTCCATTTCTGATTTGCTTCACTGTGTATTAGAGGTTCTCGGTTCATCTACCTCAGTTCAGCTGATTCACATTTGTTCCTTTTGATGGCTGAATAACATTCTATTGTATATTTGTACCACAGTTTTATCCATTCATCTGTTGATGGACATCTAAGTTGTTTCCAAGTCATAGCTGTTGTAAATAGTGCTTCTGTGAATATTGGGTACGTGTGCCTTTTTGAATTATGCTTTTTGAAGGTTATATCCCCTGTAGTGGGATTGCTGAGTCATATGATTGCTTCCCAGGTGTCTCAGTGGTAAAGAATCTGACTGCTAGTACAGGAGCCGCAGGAGACGTGAGTTTGACCCCTGAGTTGGGAAGATTCCCCTGGGGGAAGAAATGGTAGCCCACTCCAGTATTCTTGCCTGGAGAGTCCTATGGACAGAGGAGCTCAGTGGGCTGCAGTCCATGGGATCACAAAGAGTCAAAAACAACTGAGAATGCACAGGGCTCATGATAGTTTTATTCCTAGTGTTTTAAGGAATCTCCATATTGTTCTCCCTAGTGGCTGTATTAGCTTACATTCCCACCAAGAGTGCCAGAGGGTTCCCTTTTCTCCATGTCCTCTCCAGAATTTACTGTTGTAGAATTTTTGGTGACGGCCATTTTGACCAGTGTGAGGTGATACCTCATGTAAAACTGATTTTGACTTGTCATATTTACATTGAATCCTTGAGGAAATTTGAAGTCTTAACAATATTGGAAGTACAGTTCTGATAGAATTTTTCCAAGAACTGTAAGCTTCTTATAGATGCTGTTTTTTAGGTTGGAATATTGATGACATTTTCTCCTTTTCTCCTGCTGACAGCTTTTATTTTGAATCGGTATCTGATTCTCTCCAGCCCTGGTTTCACATCTATCAAAATTATCATGTTTTTTATTTGCTCTATTAATAAATTATGAAATAATAATCAGGTCTGATCTAGGGGTGAGTCACTTGTGGCACTTGAGTTCAAATTTTAAGGAGATACTTAGTCTCAGGCGCATGAGAATTTGGGTGCTTTTAAAATTTACATGCTAGACTTCACACTTAACTCATTCTGATATTGACTTTCAAATGTTATGTAAACCTTTCATGGATATGGTAAATCCAAACTCTTTTCAAAAGTATTTTGTTGTATTTATTTATTAACGTGATATGGGTTATGGGGTCTATGTTCCCAAGGGCTGTGAGTCTGTAGTTTGTGGTGATGTTACTCTGATTTAAACATCAGGATAATACTGGCTTCACAGAGTGTTCATCTATATTTGATATAATTTGTGAAAAATTGCTTTTATTTGCTTTAAATGTTTGGTGGGCTTCCCAGGTGGTTCAGTGGTAAAGAATCTGCTTGCTGATGCAGGAGATTCAGGAGGCATGGGTTCAATCCCTGGGTTGGGAAGATTCCCTGGATGAGTTGATGGCAACCCACTCCAGTATTCTTGCCTGGGAAATCCCGTGGACAGAGGAGGCTGATAGGCTGCAGTCTATGGGGTTGCAGAGAGTCGGACATGACTGAGCACACATGCATATCATAAATGTTTGGTGGGATTTGGTCATTTGGGTGTGGGTTTTGCTCTGTGGCAAAGAGAATATTTATTAATTATATTTCTTTATTGATTTTAGGTCTATTAATTTTTCTTCTTGATGAAGTTTTAACTTTTGTTTTTAAAGGGATTTTTCCATTTTATATAATTTTTTGCCAGAAAGCTCTTCATAGGATTTCATTTTAATCTTTAGTTTCTATACCATCAATAATAATGCCCTTTTTTCAGGCTTCATTTTGCAATTAGTGTAGTGTTGTTTTTTTTTAATTTATTGGTCAGACTAGCAAAAATATTATGAATATTTTTCATATTTTGGTTTTGTTGATTTCCTTTATTGTTTTTCTGTTTTCTACATCAATAATATCTAATCTAATTTGTATTTCTTTCCCTTTTATTTTTGATTTGAGTATAGGTTTATCTTCCTTTTCTAGTTCATTAAGCTGGACACGTGAATAATTTTAGATCATTTTTATTTTTGTATATGTGTGCATATGTGTGTTTGAAGATATAAATTTCATTTAAGTACTTCTTTAGCTACAAAAGTACTTCTTTAGCTACAGTCCATAAATTTGAATATGTTTGTTTACCTTTTATTTAGCTAAAAATACTTTCTAATTTATTTTGTGAATTCTTTTTAACATGTGTTTTGATTAATTTCTCATTTTTATGAATTTTTCCATATTCATTTTTGTTGATTTCAAATTTTATTTCATTTTAAAAATACATTTTATGTGCTTTCAACTCTTTAAAGCATATTATAACTTGCCTGAGTATATGGCTTATTTGGGGGAATGTTAGATATGAAATTGAAAACCATATGTATTGTGGCATTGTTGGGTGAAGTGTTGCTGAGAGTTTAGGTCAAATTGTTTGATGGAGCTCTTCAAGTTTCTCATATACATGCTAATTTTTCCACCAGTTTTTGTATAAACTACTGAGAAGTATATTCAGTTCAGTTCAGTTTAGTCGCTCAGCCGTGTCTGGACTCTTTGTGGACATGAATCGCAGCATGCCAGGCCTCCCTATCCATCACCAACTCCCGGAGTTCACTCAAACTCATGCCCATCGAGTCGGTGATGCCATCCAGCCATCTCATCCTCTGTTGTCCCCTTCTCCTCCTGCCCCCAATCCCTTCCAGCATCAGGGTCTTTTCCAATGAGTTGGCTCTTCACATGAGGTGGCCAAAGATTGGAGTTTCAGCTTCAGCATCAGTCCTTCCAGTGAACACCCAAGACTGATCTCCTTTAGGATAGAATGGTTGGATCTCCTTGCAGTCCAAGGGACTCTCAAGAGTCTTCTCCAACACCACAGTTCAAAAGCATCAATTTTTCGGTGCTCAGCTTTCTTCACAGTCCAACTCTCACATTCATACATGACCACTGGAAAAACCATAGCCTTGACTAGATAGACCTTTGTTGGCAAAGTAATGTCTCTGCTTTTTAATATGCTATCTAGGTTGGTCATAACTTTCCTTTTGAAGGAGTAAGCATCTTTTAATTTCATGGCTGCAATCACCCTCCGCAGTGATTTTGGAGCCCAAAAAAATGAAGTCTGATACTGTTTCCACTGTCTCCCCATCTATTTCCCATGAGGTGATGGGACCAGATGCCATGATCTTAGTTTTCTGAATGTTAAGCTTTAAGCCAACTTTTTCACTCTCCTCTTTCACTTTCATCAAGAGGCTTTTTAGTTCCTCTTCACTCTCTGCCATAAGGGTGGTGTCATCTGCATATCTGAGGTTATTGATATTTCTCCCGGCAATCTTGATTCCAGCTTGTGCTTCTTCCAGCCCAGCGTTTCTCATGATGTACTCTGCATATAAGTTAAATAAGCAGGGTGACAATATACAGCCTTGACCTACTCCTTTTCTTTGAAGTATGTTCAAACCTCCAACTAATAGTGTTGAGTTGTTTGTTTCTTGCTTAAATTTTGGTTTTGTTTCATATACATTGTGGATCTGTTGTTAGAGGTGAATATGTTCATACTGGTTTTATCTTTTTGACTAGTTGACCTGTGCAGAGTGATTATAAAATGTCCCTTTTCTTCTTTAATAACACTCCTTTTACTGATTCTTTTATCTTTTTTCTATAGTTGGTGAATTTTTATAAGTCCATCATCTAATTGACTAATTTCTCTTTAATCTTTGAACATATTTTTGATAGCTTTATTAAAGTCTTCTCTGCTAAGACCTATAAGACCTGCAGTTCCTTCAGATGTGATTTCTATTGACTCCTTTTTCTTGTACCTCAGTTATACTTTCTTGTTTCTTTGTGTATTTTGTAATTATTGGTCGAAAACTGAACATTTCTTAATAGAGCAACTCTGGACATAGATCTACTGTCTTAAAGATTGTCATTGTTGCTATTTGTTGTCTAGTGGTTTGTCTGACTTAATTCTGTGGTAGGTATCTATATAGAAGTGTGTCACCACTGCTCTTTCATTTTTTTTCTTGTTCTGTTTTTAAGGCTAGAATCCTCATAGTTTCACCTGGATTATCATAGCTTGGATTAATTCACCTGGATTAACCAGTGGTTGGTTGGAAGCATTCTTAAAAAACTTACTCCAGCCAGTAAGCCTTCCAACTTTTGCTGATGGATATGCATAAATAGGTTGGAGGAGGCATTCAAGTTCTGGCAAATTAAGACTGTGTCCCAACTTTTGCTTTTCTACAGGCATTCTCACGTCACCTTTGTTCTTGCATAAGACCTCAAACCAGCTAGAAATGTGTAGATGACGATGTTGTGATTAGGAGTAAAGCAGTATTTCTCAACAGAATGAACAAATAGATAAAAGTATGTGCTATGAAACAGTAAATATGAAAAAGCAATGAATGATCTTGACAGGTTATGACATTTTACAGTTGGGTGTGATATTTATTTGATGGCTCAATAATACCAACACAGATTTTCAGTTATTAAGAACATATATGCTCTCATAACACCATGTTCTTCTTCCTAGCACTTATCACAGCTGTAAAGTCATACCTACTTAAGAAATTCTGTTTTATCTTGACCACGAGACTGTAAGTTCAGTGAGGACAGAAATCATATCTGCTCTTGGCTCACTGTTTTACTTCCAGAGTTTAACTAAGCTGAGAGACACATAGTAGATGTTTATTCAACAAGTAATGAAAAAATAAAAATTGTATACAAAGCTGAGTCTCAATTTCCAAATGAGAGAGGAGTGTGAGGTAATAGCCACCATACATGTCTTACCAAGTCTCCCACAGCATGTAGTATTTCCGAGCATTCCAGTCCAGATCTCAGCTCTCAGCTCTCAGGTTCCACAGCTCTGCGTGAGTGTACTCTCTGGGTCCTGGTGTCGCCTCCACAAAGGCAGGAATGGCCTTCAGTGCAAATATGAGAGGGCTGGAGTATAGATTTGTAAACTTGTTTGCCATTTGGTGGTCTAATTCTGAAGACTGTGTTCTCTACCCTGATAGCAGAACTCACAGCAGGATTAAACAGTTCCCACAGAGAGGACTTGTTCAATCACAGCATCTTTATTGGCTTCTGTTCCTTCCTATCTCAATTTCCTTATTTTCTACTGGCATTTTCTGGGATCACATCCCAGAGAAACTACCTGTATTGGGATGCTTTCTTAAGACTAATTCTGAGGGAACGTAACTTAAATCAGACCAGTGCTTAGAACTGGCAAGAAGAAAGACTTTTTATAGAATGAGATTTATTGTTAGCATCTTATTCTTGCCCAGGTGTTTTTGTTTGTGATAAAACCATTTTGTTAATTATACTAATGAAAGTTTTATGATTTAGCATATATCATCAATTATTTTTACTCTGATAGTAGAAAGCAGCAGTTCACATATTCTTAGGAAAAAGTCTTTTCCAGATCCCTAGGCTTAAAATACACACTTAGGGTCTTGGTTTCATTGGCTTTTTCATATAAACCTAATAAGTTACTGTGTCACTCATTTTTCTTTCCACTAGTTCATCCATCAGTGATCAATCTGTCTGGCCCATTTATCCACCTATCCTTCAAAAAATGTCTTTTTGAGCAATCTGTTTGGGTGAATACATATATTTTCCTACTAGTTCATAATGGCTCACTGCTGGGACAAAACTAGAAATTTTGCTAATTATATGCTAGAGAAGCTACATGTAACAGTGTTATTTCAGCCCACAAATGAAAAAAAAATTGTATTTGAATGTGAATTTGCTCAATAAAGATGCTTTATGTATTAACATATCAGCATATTTCATTGAAATATGTCCTGTCTTTAAAACTACTATGGATTATAAAAAAGCTTCCAGATGTTCAAGCTGGTTTTACAAAAGGCAGAGGAACCAGAGATCAAATTGCCACATCCGCTGGATTATTGAAAAAGCAAGAGAGTTCCAGAAAAACATCTATTTCTGCTTTATTGACTATGCCAAAGCCTTTGACTGTGTGGATCACAACAAACTGTGGAAAATTCTTCAAGAGATGGGAATACCAGACCACCTGACCTGCCTCTTGAGAAACCTGTATGCAGGTCAGGAAGCAACAGTTAGAACTGGACATGGAACAACAGACTGGTTTCAAATAGGAAAAGGAGTATGACAAGGCCGTATATTGTCACCCTGCTTATTTAACTTATATGCAGAGTACATCATGAGAAACGCTGGGCTGGAGGAAGCACAAGCTGGAATCAAGATTGCTGGGAGAAAAAAAAAAAAAAGATCACTGGGAGAAATATCAATAACATCAAATATGCAGATGACACCACCCTTATGGCAGAAAGTGAAGAAGAACTAAAAAGCCTCTTGATGAAAGTGAAAGAGGAGAGTGAAAAAGTTGGCTTAAAGGTCAACATTCAGAAAACTAAGATCATGGCATCTGGTCCCATCATTTCATGGCAAATAGATGGGGAAACAGTGGAAACAGTGGCTGACTTTATTTTTCTAGGCTCTGAAATCACTGCGGAGGGTGACTGCAGCCATGAAATTTAAAAAATACTTGCTCCTTGGAAGGAAAGTTATGACCAACCTAGATAGCATATTAAAAAGCAGAGACATTACTTTGCCAAGAAAGGTCCGTCTAGTCAAGGCTATGGTTTTTCCAGTGGTCATGTATGGATGTGAGAGTTGAACTATAAAGAAAGCTGAGTGCTGAAGAATTGATGCTTTTGAACTGTGGTGTTGGAGAAGACTCTTGAGAGTCCCTTGGACTGCAAGGAGATCCAATCAGTCCATCCTAAAGATCAGTCCTGGGTGTTCATTGGAAGGACTGATGCTGAAGCTGAAACTCCAATCTTTGGCCACCTCATGCGAAGAGTTGACTCATTGGCAAAGACCCTGATGCTGGGAGGGATTGGGGGCAAAAGGAGAAGGGAATAACAGAGGATGAGATGGCTGGATGGCATCACCGACACAATAGACTTGGGTTTGGGTGGACTCCGGGAGTTGGTGATGGACAGGGACGCCTGGCGTGCTGCTGTTCATGGGGTCGCAAAGTGTCAAACACGACTGAGTGACTGAACTGAACTGAACTGATTTAAAAAAGCATGCTGAAAAACCAATCTCCCAAAAGCATGCCAAATCTCATTTAAACACATAATGATAACTTTTCCCAAATCCAAAGTGTCTTGTTCATCTAATAATTTAAAAGAGACCAAAAAATCCAACTATTACCTTGTGAATATCTGAAAGCTTCCATAATAGATATGAATAAACCAGTCTTGCCTTTAATGACAAAAGAATATCCTCTTGATGGAGCGCAACTTTATGAATCATATCGTTTTTTCACTGAATTCAGTGAAGCCAAAACGTTTCCATGCTGGTATATCAAATTTACAAGTTTTATACATATAGTAGTCACGTGACATACAAACTTCTTTGTTATCAAATGGATGCGTGAGTTAGATAAATATCATCCGTAGTCAATCCACAAAGGTTGTTACAGCTATGTGAAATGTATGAAATGCATTTCAAACTTCTATTTGTCTCCATAGCATTCATTCCATTGCACTAGCAGATTATACTTTTTAAATATTCTGGTTGGCTTTAGCTAATAGGCATCATCAAATGTACTTCATGCTTAGAATTGATAAGGGAGGTATACAGGGCATTTAAAATATCATTGAGGGCGCCTTCCAGATGTTTATTTCTGAGACTGTCAGACATTCTTTTTTGCCTCCTGGTTTCAAATTAAGAAAGTTAATTCATGAAGTACTTTAAAATGCTGTATCTCTGTATATGTGAATCACCACACATCACTAACAGTGATGAATATTGTTATTCTTTAAGTTTTTATAAAGTCAACTAAAATGCCAGAAGGCAGGTGTGAAAAAAATTCAAATTGAGCTTTCTTTAAACCTTATAGCTAAGTTTTTGTTTGTGTTTGTAGTTTTGTTTTATTCTTAATAAAACAAACTCTCGAGTTCAAACTCTTGAATTAAACACAACTGATCTGGGATATTTTAATTATGAGAAACATATTTCTAAAATAAAATCATGGGAATAAGTTTCGTAGGTGCAGGATTTAGTGAAGTATCACCTACCCAAAGATAGATTTATCAAGTCCCCAGGAGATACTTTTTATGTTAAAGAAATATCTTGTGTCAATTTGCATTTACATTTTTAAAGTAGTTTTGTCTTACATATGTGAAGTTGTCAAAAGCTAAAATGAGGCCCGTCTACCAGAATGTCACACTTTTTGTAAAGGGATTGCATACATCTTACAAAAGATTATTTACCAAGTAAGAAAATAGGCAGGGATAGATGTGCAGAGATTTTCCGTGTCTGTCTGGAAATTCCGACTGCTTCCTCAGAGAGGAAGAGATCAAATAAAAGTGGAGTGGTGGGGTCAAGAACAAAGAAAGCATCTGTTACTTACAAGTAAATGGATCTGGACTGGTTTCAGAATGTATAGAGAGACATAAAAAGGTGACAGGTAATGATTTTGGCTTCCCAAATGTCAGTGTTTGATGTGAAGTAGAATGGGAAGTCATTCCTTTAGAAGTGAAAGGGGAAACTAAAAATGAAAACAATTTTAGTGGCTTTTTAAGTTAATCCAGAGGGACAGAGAGGGAGAGAATTCAAGAATTCCTCCCAAGGAAAATAAGCACTGCAACCTAAGATAGCTGGCTGGCTGAGCACCCATTCTGAAGGCTGTCACTGGAAATGTGTCTAATAATAATCAAAACAGTATATCCTCCCCAGTGTTGAGCAGCCTAACCAGTGAAATCATCATGGAAATAAGCCAGAGATTGTGGAAGAAAAGTGGATAAGCATGTTGGTTCCTCAAAAAGATTCTTCTACTAAGCTCATTTTTTTATGTGTATCAGCCTCTTTAACGATTCTGTTGGAGAGGAGTAATAATCTTGATTTATTGATGAGAAAACTAAAATTCAAATGGTTGAAATAATTAGTCCAAAGTGAATTATATTTTAATGAGAGTTCTGTCTAACTCGTAAATTCCTGCCTCCAGACGACTCTTCTATCTTTTCACCTTCAGTTACCTAGAATTTATGTTTTTCTGTTACTGAACACAAGAAGATATATATGTATGTGTGTGGGTGGGTGGGTGTGTGTATTTATATATGAAAGCCTATATATATGAAAGTGAAAGTGTTTATTGCTCAGTCATGTCCAATTCTTTGTGACCCCATGGACTGAAGTCCCCCAGTCTAGTACATATGTGTGTGTTTGTGTGTATATATACACACACATACATATATATATATATGCATATATGTACACACACACACACACACACACACACACACATATATATATATATATATATATATATATATATATAGCTTCCCTGGTAGCTCAGACAGTAAAGAATCCACCTGCACTGTGGGTAACCTGGGTTCGATCCCTGGGTTGGGAAGATCCCCTGGAGAATGAAATGGCTACCCACTCCAGTATTCTGGCCTGGAGAATCCCATGGACAGAGGAGACTGGTGAGCTACATTCCATGGGGTCGCAGAGTTGGACACAACTGAGCAACTTTCACTTCACTTCATATATGTATACATATATACTTTAAGTTTCAAGATATCACAGAATTAAAATATATGTATCTTAGCCATGTAAAACTTTTGCATGATTTAATAAAATCTCACCTACCAGTGCCCTAGGTGAAGTCTGCGGATCAGAAGCCTGGGAAAGGATTTGTTGATGATCACATAATTCCAGGTGATAGGTTAGGGCATGAAAGGGCTCATGGGTGAGTGAGCTGGCATTGGCATGTACATGTTAAACCAGCTTGTCACAGAGTGTGAGGATGACTGCGTTGTTCCAAGAGGAAAGCAGTGAGGACTGGCATGGGTATTCACAGCTTCTATGTGGCTGAGCTCCCTTGTGAATGATGCTTGGAAGAAAAGGCCAGAATGCATGGCCTTCTCGGGAAATAAATCTGTAGCATGCAGGTCCCCAACCATAATCATCTCATAGAGAATCTCAAGGGATAGTTGGTAGACAAGTGGATCTCAGTGGAATACCATTCAAAGGCGTAAACCAAGGAGACTGTTACTCTTGGGAAAGCCAACAAGGAGTAGGAGTCCCTATGAGGGAATTTATGCTTCTCTCTGGGGGAAAGTAAACCCAGAGTCTTGGAGTTCAATTGGCAGCAACACAAAGTAGCAAGTGTAGACTGCCCGAGCCTGGTGGAACAGCACACTCCAGAGCAGATCCAGACCCAAACACTAGGTTCTTACCATTATGGATGAAACTGAATATTGCAAAAACTATAATTTGAAGTGTCAGAGTGTGGACTGGCTTTCAGAAATGCCTGAAAGCTTTCAGAGCTTCATCTACATCATTATATTGCTTCACTTTTCCTAAGTGCATGTAAAAGAGGCATTTCATAAATAAGGAATATGGTGATCATGTTATATAATATGAGTGGCACCTCTCCCAAGCCACATACCATCATTTGAATATCTATCATCAGAAGACCAAGATTCTTTTGTGTAAACATATCATCTTAATATCACTACATTTTGAAATGCAAATATTCTGGTTAGGTATTACCTATCAAAAGGTCAACCCAGATGTTTTTGACATTTTATCCTGATGGGAGACTGGAGGTATTTCTTATGATTGTCTTCGAATGGAGAGGAGGGTCATCTGAAAGCTTAGGTCTGTTGTGGTGAGAAAGACAGGCAGCCATCGCATCCTCAAGGGATACCTGATGATTGGAAACAAACCAGCAGAGCCTCTAAAACCTGGTTTTGTTTGTTTAGGTACCCAAGGGGAACCCCAATTTCCTTGAAGGGCTTGTGCAGTACTTAGAGTGGGGAGTATATTCCTAACAGTTTAAATCTTTATCACGTGACTTCCAGCTGCCATGTATAATAATAGGTATGGTGAATAAAACAGTGAATATAACATGCATAAAAGCCTCTATTATTATTTCACCATTTTTACTATTTTAAGAACATTAGCAGCAATTTGTTTGTACTTGATTAATTTTATTATTCTGCTGTTTTAAAATTTTGCAAATAATATATATTTTTTTCTTCCTTTGAATATGTTGAGTTCACCGAAACGTGACAAATTAGGAATTCAAGTGTCATGTGAGATCTTGAACATAAATGAGCTTTAACATGGATAGAGGAGGAGAAAAGATGAGTGGCTGGAGAATGAGTGTGGAGAACACATCGTTTAGTGTTTATATCAGAACCTTAAGGTAGCCTAAAGACAAGGCGCAGGATCTTCAAGGTTTCTTTCTCCATAAACCAAATGGTGATGTGCATGTGATATAAATAACAAGTTCTTGAACAGAACATATGAGCATTACTGAAAATTATTTCCTGTCAATGAACACATTATAAGTGATTATTTCATATTAAAAATGTCATCTTTTCTTATCAATTTGATCCTGTATTAGTACTAAACATATGTATAGTATTTTCACTAAAAACAAGAAAACAAACTCCTTGTGGCAAAAATATTACATTCAAATCCCCCTCCACCGAAGCCTCAATGTTGTCAACATTTGTTAAAATTCTATTCTGCCAACATGGATAAATCTTTGCAAGAACGTATGTTCTTTGACCCTCAGTGAAGATTGCCAAGCAAATTTTAAGAAACTGTTCATGTCTCTATAAATGCAAACAAACAAGCGGCTACCAAAGTATTGAGACTACATAATTCACCATGGCTCATTTGCACAGAAAATTATAGAACCTGGAGATCCTGGGCACAGAGCAAGTGCACATGAGTGTTAAAGGCACCAAACACTTCGGTCCATAGATCATTTGGCTGCAGTATTACTGCCTACTCCCAGTGTATGCTATTACAACACAATGAGTATAATAATAATATAAAACATATTTATTTGTCATATTCTAAATGTACAAACATTCATTTTAAATAGCTGGCATCTGTTTAATGGTTCAGAAAAATGTATTTATTTAGCCAATTTTATGTTTAAATCATTATTCTTAATCTAACTTCTGTCGCAAATTTTCCATAGAATAAGTAACTGTGTGACTATAAGAATACCAGGAAAAAACTGTAACTTCATCTCATCATCTGAAAGAAACAAGTTTGTAATAGTTGTTTCACATGAAGAGTTGTGTTGAGATAATTGAATGCAATAACTAATGATTGAGAGACCATACTAATAAAGCACACTGAACATTCCTTGAGTAACTCATTCAACAAAATTCAACAAAACCTCTTATATAAATTTGTGATGTGAGTTGTTACAACTAAAAATGTTCCTAAAAGCCTTTATAGTCTAAGGAGCTATATCTCAATGATTAATGAAGGGTAAACAATTTTATAAAGATTAAAGAATGATACAGGTTAAGATGTTCTTTTTTTATAGAGTCTGTACAGGCGCAATTATAGAATTCCACATACATGAAATGATAGTAGTAGGTGTTTATCTATCTTAATGAAAATGATAGATTAAGATAGAAGGTCCAAATATTTTATTTCTGGACACTTATATATTTCTAAAATTTCCATTACTTATATTTCCATCACTATTTCCAAACATCTAACCTCCCACACAATGTCAAGAATCTGTGGTTAAGAAGATGTTCTCTTTTGATGTTAAATGACTGCATATCATAAAAGAAATCTGTGCATCCTTCCTGTTTTAAAATCTTACTGTTTGTAATTGCGCATTATGTCCACAACAGCTGACCAGAGGATGTCCCTACTATGACTGGGTTACACAAAGACTATATGTTACATCTTAGTTTCCCTGGTGACTCAGTAGTAAACAATCTGCCCATAATGAAGGAGACCCAGGTTCAATCCCTGGGTTGGGAAGATCCCCTGGAGAAGGAAATGGCAACCCACTCTAGTATTCTTGCCTGGAAAATTCCATGGACAGAGGAGCCTGGTGGGCTACAGCCCATGGGTTGCAAAGAGTCAGACATGACTTAGCAAATAAACAACAACAACAAAAAACATATTACATTTTAGTTCCCACTCTCTCTTTCACACACTCTCTCTAAGGGAAGGCAGTGGCCATATTTTGAGCTGCCCTATGGATAGGCCCACGTAGAAAGGACTGTATAGGAAGCCTCCATCTAATAGCCAGTGAGGAAATGAGGCCCTCAGCCCCACAGCTCATAGCACGAAGTCCTGTGAACAACCATGTGAGTGAGTCCAGGAAGTAGACCCTCTTCCGGCCCAGCCTTCAGCTGAGACTGTAGCCCTGCTGCCATTTTGACCTCAGTCTTATGTGAGAACGTGATCCAGAGACACTCAACTAAGAATCTAACTAACTCAGATTCCTGCTACATGATATGACAAATATTTCTTTCTATAAGCTGCTAAACTTTAGGGTAACATGTTGTGAGGAAATTGATACCTAATACAAATTGCTTGTAGGATGCTAGCTATCATTTTCCCAATGGTGACATTTATAAAATTGTATAGCTCCTGTCACTTGCCTTCTCTCACAGCCTGAGTTCTCAATACCTTAAAATATATTCAACATGGATGGATTCAGATGAACCAAACCCATTAAAATGTCAAAATAAAATTTATGTTATTTCCATATAAAGACTACAAACTTAAAAAACTGTGTTGATTTCAAATACTAACATTCCAAAAAGTACTGTTTTTGTTTTCCTCAATCTCAAATTTTGAATATTAAAAACTTAACATAAATCCCAGAGACAATTATATATTCCACCTTTGAAAATTGCCTAATTCCAAACAATTCAATGCATTCACTAGATGCAATTAGGTGTATTATTTTGAAACAGACCTTGTAAATATTTGGTAGATAGAAAGTATTCTCTGTATCCACATTAGCTATGTTTAGACATATGGCTTCCTTATGGTCTAAGAAGTTGTTATACTTGCACTAAAAATAAGAGACTGATAACATTAAATTACCAATAAAGAGAACTGATAATTTTTTTAAAAATTAATTTAACAAAGCATGATTGTTTTTGGTTGATTATTTAGGTTGCCAGCAACACGGGATGGAAAGAATGGAAAATTGGTCTTAATAATCAAGGTTTAACTTATAACTGTGCAAATAGACTTTCATGATCTGGGTAGATACAAAGATAATAAAAATGAAAGGGTAAAATAAATCCACATTTTAAAGGAGAAAGAAAAACAGTGCTTAAAGGAGGCAGACTGAAAATATTCCACATTATTCAGAACCTTGAAGCAAAGTAATTCAGTTGAAGCTGCTGAAAGGAACAGCCCACGGGGAAAGACAAAAGGTGCCTGACTATTCTCGGTGATACCTGGAATGTATGATCAATTCAATTCATTGCCTATTTTGAGTCTTATGGGCATGAATCTTACTTTATAAGCTGAGAGATAAAATAAATGTCAAACCTTAATTTTTTTTAAATTTAATCTAGTAAACTTCACTTTCAGCTACAGTCTTGCATGCCTGTTGGAAAACTCATCATTAGTAATAGAGTTCTTTTGTCCTCCCTGGGACCTGTGCCATTATTTAGAAACTATTGCCTCAGTGGGACAATTAAGCACAAAATTTGGGGCTGCTCCCACTATCCCTGAAACTTAATGCCCGGTCTACCTGGATGCATTATGCAACCATTCCCTTCTGAGGCCTTGCCACCTCCTTAGGATATGAATGTAAAACAGGGCATGGGTCAGGGATCTCACAAGCCTATCTGATCTCATAACCTTTCAAGAAAAAGAAGATAAAAGTAGAAATGTCCTCTTTCCTGCTATTCTTAGGGGTTTCTAAGTCTCTTATTTTGTGAATAAGGCCCCACAGAAGGAGAAATAAAGAGAAAAAATGTAGGAAGGCAGGTTGAACAAGTTTTACAACCTGTTAAACATGAATACTCTCTAAAGTAACAGAGTATCAGAGGCCTGGCTGCCATGTTCAAATGGAGAGAAAAAATGGGGAAAATTACATAGAGTAAAGAAAACATAAATTAACATTAAAATATTTACACTATTTACAAGACTGTAATAGGTGTGATTAGTACTAGAAAGATGAAGATGAAATAGATATAATCCTTAGCTTTAATAGACTCAAAATATAGATAGAAACATTGGATATGTATGCAAGGTATTACATTTTAAAAATAGATCTGGAAAATGTTTTGAAATCATAATACAGGGTATCAGAAAAGGAATTATTTAGGGCTTCAAAGAATAAGACTTTTACAAATGGAGTTAGGGTTTAAGGTACTCATAAGTAGCTTAAAAAGAGGGAATAGAGGCTAGGGTAAGGATATAGAAAAGTTTATAGAAAGGATATAGAAAAGGATATAGCACATAAAAATGTGCTATATGAGATGAATATTTACTCAAAAAGAGAACTGGTCCACTGGTATAATTGCCTGAGAATGGGTATCCTAAAAAATATAGTCTGGATAATATCCTGTGAATTAAGAATTTATGATGAAGTCCAAAGTCAAAAATGCAGTGTTGATTGAAAAGATAATGAGACTGGAAGGGAGGGGAGGTCTTCTGGAGGCATATATAGAGCTGGCTACTACTTTCTATTTTATGTAACTTATTACTCAGTTTCTCAAAAGTTTTATTTGGGAAACTATTAATTTCTGAAAGTTCTTTCCAGGTGAAGAAAAGACAAATAATTTGTCTTTTGACTCCAGTGTTACGTTGATCAGATTTTTTTTCTCTGTGAGATCTTAACATCTGTGTACCTCTGGTTGTAAATGGATGAGCACTGCGAAAGGCCTGTGGTA
The DNA here is from genome assembly GCF_019320065.1 of Cervus canadensis. Lineage (NCBI taxonomy): Eukaryota > Metazoa > Chordata > Mammalia > Artiodactyla > Cervidae > Cervus > Cervus canadensis. Next base: position 31,387,426 of record NC_057394.1, read on the forward strand.
TCTTATAACTCTGTGCCAAAGAGAAAAGCTAATATTCCTACCGATGGGTGTACAGCATGGGCAGGAGACAAGGTTCTGATGCTGTGCATGCTTGAGGTCATTGGTAGCTAATATGACATGATTTGCCAAGTGTCCTAGTTCCAAGGAGTCCTGCTGTGGTTTATAACAGTTGCTTATGTAGTCTACACTGGCAACAGGGAACTACCCTCATGCCCTTCCAACATCCAGCACCCACACCTTGGTATGGGTTCCTTTTTTGTGAAAATCATGTATTTTCACTACTTTCCTGAAAGGCAAAGTGCAAATCCAGTTTGTCTCAGAATCTCTTTCAACATGCTACATTTCCCACTGCTATAATCAATCCCAAATCCATACCTCATCATTTTCTTCCTCAACCATCTCTCTGAGATCTTTTCCCTTGCTCAGCACTGCTGTTGGTCTCAACTGCTGGTCTGGTGGGAGCAAACCAAACCCTTAATTGTCTTATCTTTGTTAGGTTACATTTTCTACAATTGTACCTTTGTGGTTGTCACTGGGTTTGAAAACCAAGACTCAATCCAGTGAACTCCATAGGTTTCAGGTAATACTGCACCCTAATCCCTGTGTATATTTGCATCCCAAGCCCCAAATGGTAATCAATGTCAATTTTCCCAGTTAGCTAACTCCTTTCCATGTCTGCTGATCCACAGAGATGAGAAATCAAGGTGGCTAGATGATAATCACATAGTCTACTTTATCAGACTTCTTGCTTCCTTAGCAATGTGACCCCCAACTCCAAACTCAAGAATTAAATCCTCTAATAAGACAAAGCCTAATACACAGGGTAAAGAAACTCAAAATTAGCAGGAGAGTCACTGGCAATGAATGAATGGAAGGGAGCCAATCCTACATTTATCTGTTTGTTTCCAGTTTCGAACTTTCTAGATTTTAGGGGCACAGTAACCTATATTGGACTTTTGGTCAAAGCATATACTACTTCCTGGAGAAAAATACATCAATCCCACATGGTGCCAACCCTCAGCTGGTGAGTTAGCTTGACCTTTCATAGACCGTTCCGACATTTTATCTATGTACTGTATCAGGGTGACACAGCATATAATGCTAGCATGATGGTCTTCTTGTCAAGATGGTCAAAGTTAATAAAGAACTGAAGAAGCTTTGATGTACTAGAGGGATAAGAAATTGATAAAGCTCTTCTGTCCTTCCCACATAAAAGCACATTGATTTTGATCCTATTTACTAATGGGTCTTGAAAGAATGCATTCACTAGATTAATAGCTGCATAACAATTGCTAGAGACTACGTGGATCTGTTCCAATAAAAACGCCACATCTGGCAAAACAAATGGAATTAAGTCGGTAAAATTTAAGATAAAGCAGAATAATCTACTACAAACCACATTTCTTTCCATGCAAATGAATGAAAGTAGATACGATAGGACAAGGATTCCTATCTCATTTAAGTATTTGAGTGTCTCTAATTTCTGCCCATTTCACCAGCATAACTTCTAGTGTATTGCCTTGGCTGATGTCACCAAGGTGGTGTTGGAGGGGAGTTTTCAGAAGCTGCCACTTACTCCTTATTACCAAAAAAAGAAAAAAGCTCTCATATTGCAAATGAGGGAACCTGTGCAAGTATTTCGCAATCTCTTTGGAATAATCATCCTAATTTTATTCTCACATATTAGGAATAACCTAAAGGCAGAAAAGTTGATTCTGATCACAAAATTCTGATTTGCAAAAAAGATGGTTCTCCCACTAATAAGCAATGCTTATTAGACACCAGCTGGCTGTCTTAGAATTCAATTCAATGCTAATATTATCTACCTGGAGATGGCATCATATTACACAGGTCAAGGGTTCACTTTCAGGAGACTGCCCCCCACCCCATCTTCAGATCACTAATTGAGGTTGTTACTTGTGCTTCTGATTGACATTTAAAACTCGGCTTCTGTTCACTGGTGCCCAATTAAATCTCAGAAATAGTTTTGGGTGAAGTATAACAGAATAGCTTTATTTCTTTGCTCAGCAAAGGAGGACATGCATGCATGTAAGCTCAGTTGTGTCTGATTCTTTGCTAGCCTATGGAATATAGCCCACCAGACTCCTCGGTCCACGGGATTTTCCAGGCAAGAATACTAGACTGGGTTGCCATTTCCTTCTCCAGGGGATCATCCTGGCTCAGGGATTGAATCTGCGTCTCTGCTGAGCCATGGGGGGAAAAAAGTGGACTCAAAAATTTTGTGTCTCAACTCTAGAGAATTTGGTGAGGAGTTTTATAACAATGGTTCAAGTGTGGGATTGCTGATAAGGATTAGGCTGTGTTCACATCTTTAATCTGGCCTCAAGTGGCATCCTCCTAGTGAGTTTCTCTGGTTCCTTCAATCTGGCCTCTCAGATGCTCTCTTGATGAGCTTCTCAAGATTATCATACTGTGATCTTCTCTAGAATGAAGAACACTAACATCTTCCATTTTGGGGGGATTTCAGTTCTGTAAAGAGCACAAAGATACTGTTATATGTGTCCCTTGAGGTGATCCACCCCCTGCCCCAAGACTGAACTATTGTTTTCTCCACTGGTCCTCTCCTCCCTTGTCTCTGCATCCCCTGCCTTCCCTGATTAGCAACTATCTGAAAGTATCTGAATCCAGGAGCCCCACAGGATCCTGCTAAATTTCATGACCAATGCAGGTTCCCACAGTCCCCTCCTTGCTCAGTTGCTCTGTTGTATCTAACTCTTTTTGACTCCATGGACTGTAACCTGCCAGGCTTTTCTGTCCATGGAATTTCTCAGGCAAGAATACTGGAATAGGTTGCCATTTCCTACTCCAACCATCCCCTCCTTGGCTTCCGTTAATTTGCTAGAGCAATTCACAGAATTGAAACTACTTGTATATTCATTAGATTACAGGTTTATTAAAATGTTTGTTAAAGGATATGCATCAACAGCCAATTGAAGAGGTGCATAGAGCAAGATATGGAAGAAAGGCTCAGAGCTTCTGTTCCCATTCACAGCATACCACCCTCCTGGAATCATCAACCCAGATCTCTGAACCCTGTCCTTCTGGATATTATGGAGGTTTCCATACATAGGCATGGTTGATTAAATCACTGCCCACTGAGGCTTGATCTCAGTATCCAGCCCCTCTCCCCTCCACAGAGGTCAGAAAGTTAAGTGTTAGTCACTCAGTCCTGTCCAATTCTTTGCGACCCCATGGACTGTAGCCTGCCAGGCTTCTCTGATCATTCCCAGGCAAGAATATTGAAATGGGTAGCCATTTCCTTCTCCAGGGGGTCTTCCTGACCTGGGGATTGCATTCGTGGCTCCTGCATTGTAGGCAGATTCTTCACTGTCTGAGCCACCAGGGAAGCCCTTAGGGGTCAGAGGTGGGACTGAAAGTTTCAACTGTTTAATCACAGGATTGGTCCCTCTGGAGATCAACCCCAGTCCTTAGGTGTATTCCAAAAGGCATCTCATTAACATAACAAAGGGCACTTTTATGGGTCTCATTACTTAGGAAATTCCAAGGGTGTCAGAAGCTGTGTGTCAAAAACAGGATGAAGACAGGACCTTCCAGCCATCCCAGTGACCTAGCCAACATCACATGAAGTAGAAAAACCATTTAATCAATCCACATAATAAATAATGAGTTGATGTTGTTTTGGACTTCCCTGGTGGCTCAGATGGTAAAGCATCTGCCTACTATGTGGGAGACGTGGGTTCAATCCCTGGGTTGGGAAGATCTCCTGGAGAAGGAAATGGCAACCCACTGCAGTATGCTCGCCTAGAAAGTACCATGGACGGAGGAGCCTGGTAGGCTACAGGCGATGGGGTCGCAAAGACTCCGAAGCAACTGAGTGGCTTCACTTTCACTTTTCTTTGATGTTGTTTTTAAGCCACGAAGTTTGAAGAATTCTTTGGTACATAGTGATAAAGCAACTGATGTGGAAACAACAAACAACAAGAGGGATGGAGACCAAATATATATTACTTATAAATCACTGTCACAGGTAAACCTGTGAACTAATTGAAATGATTGTAAGATGAACTTGGGTCAAAACTGCATTTATTACCAATTCTTGTGCCTTCACTCTAACTGAAGGAACATAAGGTCATCTCACATCTCCTATCACCAGATGGGCGGCAGATCACCCCCTGTAACCAAACAGCTCTCATAATTTTCTCCATTGTAAATTTTTGTTGGTAAATGAATACAGGTCCTTTTAGGAAAAGGACTGGAAGGATGTTTATTTTATATTTTTCAGTGATATTTCAGAATCAATTCTCCAGAGACCAAGATTCTCCTTTAGTTGGTAGACTCAGGGTCTGAAAACAAACCAGTAGCACATGGGTAAGAAACAATGGTTTTTGCTTTGAAGTTAATTCTGTTTGCTTTCTGTGTATGTGTTTATATATAGATTTTTTCTAATTTTACACAGAGTCAAAGGATGCCATTGTTAGATCAATAAAAAGATTCCCCCCACCCCACCCTATGCTGTATCAGATAAAAAAGCTCTATGTAGAAAATTAAGTCTTACCAAAGGAATTGTCAAAAATGTAGTGGAAATTCCATGCATCTTAAATGAATCTATCGTCGATGAATTTAAAATTCAGGAAAATAATACTTGGATGAGTACTTCATTTTTTATTCAAATAATTGAAGCATTTTCCCTGTGGGCAAAGATGGAAGACATGGGAATTGAAAAGCTAAATATCAGAACAGAGTTATATTAAGGGGATGTTGACAAAGACCAACACTATTCTGTTTCTTTTGGTTTCTTTGTTTTTATTTTGCCTAAGATGATTTGTATGCCACTGTTCCTAAGTAAGGCTGTCCTGGTGGCTCAGGGGTAAAGAATCCACCTGCAATGCTGGAGAAGCAAGAGACTTGGGTTTGATCCCTGGATTGGGAAGATCCTCAGGAGGAGGGCATCACAACCCACTGCAATATTCTTGCTTGGAAAGTCCTATGGACAGAGGAGCCTGACGGACTACGGTCCAGGGGCTCACAAAGAGCTGGACAAGACTGAAGCGACTGGGCAGGCATGCATGTTCCTAATTAAGAAACAAACTGTTCCAAGAATTCTAACTTAGAAAAACAACTATGACTAAATAGATATTACTGAAATGTTATATATTGAGAATAGTGATTAGAGAAAATGATACTTTTGAAAATACTATATGAAGTTGAGAAATGGTACTTTGGTACCAATGCATGGCAAGCAAAGATGCCTAAGTGATAATGTAGAACTCTGACACACACACAAAAATATTTGCAGGTATTTTGTCCAGGAATAAAGGAGGGAGACCATAAATAATGTCACAATGTGCCTTGCATTTTCTGGCTGAAAGGAACATTGTGTTTTCCCAATCTAATGAAAAATAACATGTACCAAAAAAGTAATGTCTGATATTAAAATGTGTCATGCATTTCATCATTAATTCATAAAATATTTATAAACCCCATGCATACCAGGACTTTCTTCCACAATGAGCACAAGAGTACAGTGCCTACTCTTCAAGTTCTCATCCTAATGGTGAAGATGGCCTGTATACATTTAAGGAATGCAGTATTATAGTGAGATTTTATAGAAATATACAATTGGAACTTTGTAGCACTGTTTTCAGTCCTGCATGTCAGCTCTTCAGAAGAATATTAGCCAATTAGATTTGAAATACATAAAGAGGAAACTTTAAGTTATAAACCATGTCAGAATAAATTGTTGGAATACGTCACCTTCATAAGACTAAAATTTTTTAAGGTATACATTTTACTTGCAAAGTTCTTAAGGAGAAACTTTCAAATACCTTGTATCAAGTTATTGATACAAGGTATTTGCAGAATACAAAATACAAAGTTGGATACCATCCTTTATTTATAAATAGATTGAAGATGTTTTGAGACTGTTTAAAGACCAGTTACTCCAAATTGCTTTCCTAGTCTGTAACCTGTTATCATAAAGTAAATTTTGTTAAGTAGGTTTCCAAAAAAGATAAAGAGTTTTCATGTAAATATTCAAAACTACTTTAAATCATTATTTCTTGAATATTGTTAACTTGTAAACTGGAGACTATCAGAGTTTTTAAGTGGTTATTTCTAAAATATTTCCTCAAAACCATGTTTGTTAATTTAAAAAATATATTTCTTAGATAGTTGAATTTACTCACCAAATTTTGATAAATTCACAAATTGCTATACTGTTATAGTTATACAGTTAACCAGTCTATAAGAACTACATAAGCTCTTATTTGTTTAAAACATTATCTGACGAGATTTCTGGGACTTCCCTGGCCGTCCAGTGGCTACGACTTGGTGCTTTCACTGCCGCAGCCCAGGTTCAATGCCTGGTCAAGGAACTCAATATCCTGCAAGCCGTGTGAGAAATGTGGCCAAAAAACCCACATTTCTTCCTGCAAATACATGCAAGTAAAAATGAACCTGCGACTGTAGCATATTGTTTCAAAACACAATTCAGTACTTCAACAGATTACAAAATATACACATATTTATTTTAAAGACATAAAATGTATGTCTTTATTATGTATGTACACATTCATAAAAATACACATTTTTATTAATACATAAGTATTTAATTTGTATGCATGTTTGTACAAATCATACTGTTTCATCATCTGCTTCTACACTTAATAATTTATCATAAAAGATTCCTCTGTTCATGAATATAGAAGAGGTTAGCAAAACTACTAAAAGCATGGATTCCAAATTTAAACTGCCTGGGTACAATCCTGACTCTTAACTCTTCAATAATGCTAAAGAAGCTGAAGTTGAACAGTTCTATGAAGACCTACAAGATCTTCTAGAACTAACACCCAAAAAAAGATGTCCTTTGCATTACAGGGGACTGGAATATAAAAGTAGGAAGTCAAGAAATACCTGGAGTAACAGGCAAATTTGGCCTTGGAGTACAGAATGAAGCAGGGCAAAGGTAAACAGAGTTTCGCCAACAGAACTCACTGGTCATAGCAAACACCCTTTTCCAACAACACAAGAGAACACTCTACATAGAGACATCGCCAGATGGCTAATACTAAAATCAGATTGATTATATTCTTTTCAGCCAAAGAAGGAGAAGCGCTACACAGTCAGCAAAAGCAAGACAAGAAGCTGACTGTGGTTCTTATCATGAACTCCTTATTGCCAAATTCAGACTTAAATTGAAAAACAGTGGGGGAAACCACTAGACCATTCAGATATGACCTAAATCAATCACTTATGATTATATAGTGGAAGTGACAAATAGATTCAAGGGATTAGATCTGATAGACAGAGTGCCTGAACAACTATGGACAGATGTTTGTGACATTATACAGGAGATAGCAATCAAGACCATCCCCAAGAAAAAGAAGTGCAAAAAGGCAAAATGGTTGTCTGAGAAGACCTTACAAAGAGCTATGAAAAGAAGAGAAGTGAAAAGCAAAGGAGAAAAGGAAAGATATACCCATTTGAATGCAGAGTCCCAAAGAATAGCAAGGAGAGATAAGAAAGCATTCTTCAGTGATCAGTGCAAAGAAATAGAGGAAAACAATAGAATGGGAAAGACTAGAGATCTCTTCAAGAAAATTAGAGATACCAAGGGAATATTTCATGCAAAGATGGGCTCAGTAAAGGACAGAAATGGTACAGACCTAACAGGAGCAGAAGATATTAAGAAGAGGTGGCAAGAATACACAGAAGAACTATACACAAAAGATCTTCACAACCCAGATAATCATGATGGAGTGATCACTCACATAGAACCAGACATCCTGGAATACAAACTCAAGTGGGCCTTAGGAAGCATCACTACAAACAAAGCTAGTGGAGCTGATGGTATTCCAGTTGAGCCATTTCAAATCCTAAAAGATGATGCTGTGAAAGTGCTGCACTCAATATGCCAGCAAATCTGGAAAACTCAGCCGTGGCCACAGGACTGGAAAAGGTCAGTTTTCATTCCAATCCCAAAGAAAGGCAATGCCAAAGAATGCTCAAACTACCACACAATTGCACTCATCTCACACACTAGGAAAGTAATGCTCAAAATTCTCCAAATCATTCTTCAACAGTACATGAACCGTGAATTTCCAGATGTTCAAGCTGGATTTAGAAAAGGCAGAGGAGCCAGAGATCAAATTGGCAACATCTGTTGGATCATTGAAAAAGCAAGAGAGTTCCAGAAAAACATGTCTTTCTGCTTTATTGACTATGCCAAAGCCTTTGACTGTGTGGGTCACCACAAACTGTGGAAAATTCTTCAAGAGATGGGAATACCGGACCACCTGACCTGCCTCTTGAGAAATCTGTATGCAGGTCAGGAAGCAACAGTTAGAACTGGACATGGAACAACAGTGGTTCCAAATCAGGAAAGGAGTACTTCAAGGCTGTATATTGTCACCCTGCTTATTTAACTTATATGCAGAGTACATCATGAGAAACACTGGGCTGGAAGAAGCACAAGCTGGAATCAAGATTGCCAGGAGAAATATCAATAAGCTCAGATATACAGATAACACCACCCTTATGGCAGAAAGCAAAGAACTAAAGAGCCTCTTGATGAAAGTGAAAGAGAAGAGTGGAAAAGTTGGCTTAAAGCTCAACATTCAGAAAACTAAGATCATTGCATCCGGTCCCATCTCTTCATGGCAAATAGATGGGGAAACAATGGAAACAGTGACAGACTTCATTTTTCGGGGCTCCAAAATCACTGCAGATGGTGACTGCAGCCACGAAATTAAAAGATGCTTACTCCTTGGAACAAAAGTTATGACCAACCTAGACAGCTTATTAGAAAGCAGAGACACTGCTTTGCCAACAAAGGTCCATCTAATCAAAGCTGTGGTTTTTCCAGTGGTCATGTATGGATGTGAAAGTTGGACTATAAAGAGAACTGAGCACCGAAGAATTGATGCTTTTGAACTATGGTGTTAGAGAAGACTCTTGAGAGTCCCTTGCATAGCAAGGAGATCCAACCAGTCCATCCTAAAGGAAATCAGTCCTGAATTCTCATTGGATGGACTGATGATGAAGCTGAAACTCCAATACTTTGTCCACCTGATGTGAAGAACTGACTCATTGGAAAAGACCCTGATGCTGGGATTGATTGAAGGTGGGAGGAGAAGGGGACAACAGAGGATGAGATGGCTGGATGGCATCACTGCCTCAATGGACATGAGTTTGAGTAAACTCTGGGAGCTGGTGATGGACAGGGAGGCCTGGCATGCTGCAGTCCATGGGGTCATAAAGAGCCAGATACAACTGAGCAACTGAACTGAACTGAACTCTTCACAAATTATTACCACAGTGTGCATTACTCAGCCTTTCTTCACCTAATGGTCACATTTTGCCATATTTTGAGTATAATTTATTTATTCAGTTTCTAGTTCATTGAGATGTATAGAATAGTCTATCTTTGGTATTGTAGGTTATTAACTTCCTGATAAAAACCTTATGCCCATATGTGCTTAAGGCAATTCTCATAAAAAATGCCAAGAAGCCTTTTTATAGGTAAAGTAATATGCAGATAAATATGTTTTCTTCTGCAAGTAACAGAAAACTTGACTCTATTGGATTTTAACTATGGTTTACTATCCTCAATTAAGAAAAGGTACTGTACCTCAGGAATATCAGAGCTGAAATCTCAGTAATTCTAATAAACTTTCATGATGGACACATAGTAGCTCTTCTGATTCTTTTTTCAGGCTATGTTTAAATGCAGAATAAACAAGAAAGTCAGTGTCAAATAAAGCAAACAAAGTAATAATATTCTTAGGAACTTTCCTAAATTATTTCTCTTACTTCTTATTGACCAAGACCAGATCATATGGCAGTGCTTTTATGAAAGACATTGCAGGAAACAGAGTAGGCTCTCCTGAAGAAGAGAAAGGGCTTCACATGCACAGCTCACATGACTACTGATGTTTATGTATTTTCTTATGAAAATATTAATAAAACTACTTACAATCCTTCCAACTGATGTACAATTCCAACCCCAGGATATTCTTCTTTTATAAAAAATATAATTTAGGACTGAATTGTTGATGTGGTATGTTTTTGGTATGTCAGCTTGGCTAAACTGAACTCGGGTCCATAGAATACCCTTTCTGCCATAATCCCCATTAGGTTGGCTTGCCAGGGATATTCTTTTTGGAAGGCTGAAGAGCAAAAGGGAAAACAGTCATCTTATAGTATCCACATCCCCCTCCTAATTACTTAACATACAGAGTATATTAATCTAGGTGTTGCCAAGAAGTGAATTTGAAGATGTGATTAGAGTCCTTAGTCAGTGACTTTAAATTACTCTAAAGGAGATTGTGCTGGAGGAAGCTGACCTATCCAGTAAGAAGTTCAGTTACAGAGGGGTGGGCCTTTACTGAGCCCAAGACTCCACATGCCACTAGATTTTCAATTGCTCTTCCTCATCTTCCTTATCTTTCTGTCTGACTGCGGTCTAATGACCACAGGTTTCAGATTAGGCATGTAGGGATCATGCCTGTTCTAGGTCTTCCCTACTTGACAATCCTAAGTTGCTTAGTCAACCCCTACAGTTATATAGAGTGATTCCTTATAATAAATTCAAATGCAAATATAAACAAAATCAAATACAAATACAAACATATACATGTATGTATGTGCACATACACATACATGTGTATCCCTAATGACTGGGGCTCCCCTTGTGCCTCAGGTGGTAAAGAATCTGCCTATAATGTGGTAAACCTGAGTTTGATCCCTGGGTTAGGAAGATCCCCTAGAGAAGAAAAAGGCAATCCACTCCAGTATTCTTGCCATGGACAAAGGAGCCTGGTAGGCTACAGTCCATGGGGTCGCAGAGTCTGACACGACTGACTGACGAACACTAACAATTCCATGATTCTGCTTCTCAGATTGAACTCTGATTAAAACACTAGATATAATAATTATGAAGCCATCAGAGAGTGCCTGTAACATGCTGGAAGAAGAAGAGGAAGAGTAGGAGGGGATGAAGGAAGAGTGAATATAGATACCCAGGGCAGCATTGTGTGCCATCATTAATTCAGCCTGCTGGGGAAATACTTTCATTTAAGTTTTGATCAAAAACTACAGCCAATATAAAAGTAATTCTGTGACTGACAAATACCTAGTGAAAACCCTTTGGGTGATTCATTGAAAGGAAGCAACCTTCAAATATCATTATTCAAGATTTGTATGTGAATTTTAAACATACTATGTCCCTGACTTCCTTCCCCTGAGCAGAAATAAATAGAATAATTTTGGAGAATGTACTGCAAATTGTAATATAATAAGATGACCTGAGGGAAAATAATATGTATCATATATAGGAAAAAAAAAAAAGAACTCTAGACTGGATAAGTACACAGATCAAGATAAGGATCCTTTAAAGGCTTGTTTGTATAGAAAACACTTCAGAGGTCCCTCTGTATATGATGTGCATTCAATAAAATGATTATCTTTATCATAGACTGCCTACAATTCCCATTTCATAGGACATTGTCATGCCAAAATAGTCCTTTGTTTTCAATCATAAATTTCTTAGAGATTCCCCAAATTGTTCTAGGCAAGGCACACACATGAATATTGCAGAACTTACCCATTCTAATGGGTAAGCCAGAATAATATTAACTTTCATAGGTTTTTTAAAAATAATTTTATGTATTGATTGATTTATCTGGGCCGTTGTGGCTTTGCACAGGCCTTCTATAGTTGTGGTGAGTGGGAGCTAGTCTTCATTGCAGAGCTCAGCCTTCTCATTGTAGTGACTTCTTTTACTGTGGACCACAGACAGGCTCTAGGGCCCGAGGCCTTCAGTAGTTGCCTTGTGAGGGCTCAGTAGTTGTGGCGCACAGACTTAGTTGTTCTGCAGCATGTGGAATCTTCCTGGACCAGGGATCAAACTCATGTCCGCGGCACTGGCAGGCAGATTCTTATCTGCTCTACCATAAGGGAAGTCCAATATTAACTTTCTTAGAATGTTTCTTTAAGAGAATAATTTATTTCTGGGAATGAAACACATGAAATTTATGTATATAGAATATAACATGAGTCTAAAAATACTAAGCATAACAAAGTACTGCCACATATAGAGATGGGTTTATTTTTATTTTTATCTTTTCTAACATGCTTGTATATATAGGTGGGGGGCTTCTCCACGACTTAACAATAAAAAGTCCTCTTACAATGCAGGAGACATGGGTTTGATCCTTGGGTTGGGAAGATTCCCCCAGAGGAGGAAATGGCAACCCCCTCCAATATTCTTGCCTGGGAAATCCCATGGACAGAGGAGGCTGGTGGGCTACAGTCTGTGGGGTTGCAAAGAGACATGACTGAGCACCTCAGCACATGTACATACATAGGTACTGAGAAACAACAGAATATACTAGTTTTTTTTTTTTTTTTAATTTATTTTTTTGTCATACATTGATATGAATCAGCCATAGATTTACACGTATTATACTAGTTTTTAAAATCTAAATTTTTAAAGTAAATAGGCTAAATCCTACTTCTAGCTGTGATATGCTATCTATGTAAACATTGGAAAATTAACTTTCTAATTCTTCATGTCCTTATCTGAAAACAAAGTTTGGATAATTAGTTCCAAATGTGTAGGACTGCTTTGTACAGTGCCAACAGGATAGTAATAGTGAACGTAATGTTAAGTACACACTGTTATCTTAAATTGTGAATATGTGCTTTCTTTTCTTTTGTCATCCTATTTTCTACTTCCTTTCATGTTTCCTTTTAGTTACATTGACACATAATCAGGAAGATTAGCTTAAATTTGTAAGTGTGTGTGTGTGTGTGTTTGTGTATGTGGTTGTATGTGTACCAATAGAGTGCATAGCATACTCCAAAATAAAGCAATGTGAACTTTAATCCTGGGCATATTTTGTAATGGGATAAAGACTAGCAAATCTCAGGTGAAATCTGGGAAGAGAAGCTAGAGGCATCTGAGCAGTCAACTAACATCGCTTCAGGAAAATATAGCAGCAAAGTACCACAGATATGGAGAGAGAGCGAGCTAAGTGAATTCCCAATTCAGCTTGGCTTCAGCTGTCTTCTTGTCAGGCAGAAATCTCACAGCCTGTTATTATTATTGCTTTTTTATACATACCCTCACTACCATGTTTTTCTTTCCTTCCACCTTGTTCACAAAATCCGAACTTTGACAAACTCTAACATTCACAGTCTCTTTTCCTGAAATTTGCTGGAGGAGTAAACATAAACATAAATATGTCTGCTGGTTTCATTTACATATTTGCAGTCTCACATTGACATCAAGTACTTCACAACTCTCAGTACTTTTTTCAGTCCTACTTTCTTTCACACTCTCCCAGATACTATCTCCTGACTATTTTCCCCTCCATTTTAGAAAGACTCCCATATTCCTGCTCTTCCTTCTCCCAGGTCTGATGACAGTACTGTGTGATTCAGTTTGAGGATGGAAGCCTGCATATTGGGGCATCTCCTCCCTTGCCACCACCAAACTAAAAACTTACATAACCTTTCCCCCATTTTCTTCTACCCTCCCTTACACTGGACAAAGTTTCACAACTCCTGTCTCATATCCAAGGTTTATTTCTCTATTTGTACCCTAAAATCTTAGTGCTTCTCACACTAGGTCCATGAGAATCACTTTGAGAACTCATTATCAGTGTATATTCTTGGGTTATATCACCAGAGATTCTGAAAATCAGACCTTTCCCCATTCCAAGGTGGCATATGCACACACACACACACACACACACACACACATACACACGTGCGTGAGCATACACATGCCTACTTATAAATGTTTATACCCATGCATATAGTCACATATATACCTGTTCCCTCCTATGCACTTATATAGTACAAATACATACACATATTACACATACTGTGTATAATATAATATGGATATTCATATATATTGTTTGGACAGAATTGTGCCCCACCAAAAAATTCATATGTTGAAGTCCTAACTTCCAGTACCTAGGAAGATAGGGCTGTTTTCAAAGATAGGAACTTTAAATAGGCAATTAACATAAAATAAGGTCATATAGATAGTCCCTAAATACAATATCACTGATGTCCTTATAAGAAGAGATTAGGACACAGACATGAGCAGAGGAAAGATAATGTGAAGACCCAGGAAAAAGATGGACTTCTGCAAGTCAAGCAGAGAGGCCTCTGAATAAAATTAACCCTGCTAACATCTTGATCTTGGATTTTTAGCTTCCAGAATTGTGAGAGAATAGAATTCTGTTTAAGCCACCAGTTACTTGTATTTGTTACAGTCGCCCTAGCAAACTTACACACATAGGTATACCAACTGCCCTCTCCGATTCATACACACAGACATATGCATACATACGCCTCTGCAGAAAATCATTAAGCTCTAGCAGTATTAATTTTATTTCAGATTTTTTAAAAACTTTGAATGTGTCAAACTCATACCTATGGTAGGAAGTTTAGACATACTTGCCCTCATGGATGGAATGCCTCTTTCCCACTCTTCTCTTGGATTATTTCTTCTCACCTTTCAAATCTCATCTGTGTTGTCACTTCTTCGAAAGCCTCAGTAGTAAAAGTGGTCATCCTCCTTCTATATTGTTATTTATCTCTGCCCATTGTTTTACTTAAAACACTTGTGACAAATCAAAATCTTATCATTTGTCCTTATAATTTTATTCTCCTGATTAGATCATGAAAGAAATCAGATCCATGATGGTAGAATCAATTGTTTTCCATTAAAAGTTCATATTCCTAGTATTAGCGTGATGATTGGTACATAAGAGATATTCGTATTTGTTGAATATACTAATACAAAACATCTCTAGCTGAGTTCTCTTCTGGGTAGTGAGTCTTTGTGTGTGTGTGTGTGTTTTGTGATGTATGTGTCTGTGTTTTCCCTTTGAGGAGAAGGTAGGAATGAAAGTTGGGGATAAATAAGTTGCCTCAATAATTGTCTCTCTTTCTGTTGATATTTCCCAGAACCGTTTTAATTCCAGGTGCAGTTATGGAATAATGACTCAGTTCTCTACACTCTTTAGCATTCTACATAATTCAAAAGCAACCGTTATATGTGTTAAGATAATGTAAGCATGAGGTAATAGATAGGACTTGTGACAAAGTGGCTATGGAGGGCTTAGGAGAGGAAAGGCAGATATTACTCAAACATTTCAAAACTGTGTGACAGGAATAATGTTAGCACCAGCAGGGAAAGGAATTTAGGAGAACTCTCGGGGAAAATAAATAATATAAGAAATTTCAATTTTATATATTTCACTTTAAACATTGTGTTGAAATATCAGATTGAATGGTCCAGCTGGTTGTGCAAAATGTAGGTCTGGAACTTGGAAAAGATTCAGTGCTGGATGTATGAACATGCTAATGTCTTAGTGCTATCATTCTAGCCATGGAAGGAAATAATATTATTTTTATCAGCTGGAGAAAGGTTGTGGCTAAATACTAAAAGCCTTAAGCAGCCTTTCAGTGAGTATTTTAGTATGGATCTAAGTTGGCACACTCCTCCTGGAAAGATATGGAGTTTTCTGGGTTTTATCATTAAATTCAGTTATAATGAGTTTTAGTCATTAGCTTTCATTGATTAGCAGACATATTTATGCTTTAGTCACTGATGGATAGTTGATGTCTTTGGTGTCATTATACAAGTGTCCAATGTAGAGAGTCAAGGGAAGAGGTTATTACCTTCTGATCAAGCCTTCATTTCCTCATGAAAAAAATGAATTATACAGAAGTCAGTTACAGTCTCTGTAATGGGATTGGTTTCATAAGCAATGAGGTGATTATATTCCAATTACCAAGTACCATTTGCAATTGATAATGACTTGAGAGCAGAGTCCAAACGATAATTCCTATAAATGAGACCATGTTAATTTTCCCTTCAATAATTGATATAATGATTGTAAATAATTATAATAATAAATTAGGTCATTTATATATCCAGTATCAGTGAGTGATCAGCCTAAAATTTTAAATATGCCATATTGTCTGTAACTCATTGTTTCTTAGCCTCACATAGACACAAGTAAGAGTTATTATAAGATATCCATTGTTGATTGGATTTTGAATTTAAAGCCTATAAGGAAGGACGAAGGTCAGAATTCAACATGCTGTGATTTAAATTCTCTGTTTCTAGCAATTGATTTGTTACAAGACATCCTGCCATGTCTACAAAGACATCCTCTGATTTTCAACAGCAATACCCTAGGAAGGACTGACATCTGAGAATTATATAACAAGGCTATCGAAATATAACCACAAAATATGTGGAGATCTTTATGAAAGCATATAACTTTTCATACACCACACGAAACTTCTTCCAAATTAAGCTAATTTTTAAGTTGTATTTTCATATTTAGTTTTTAAAAATGTCATTATCTGGGCACTGACTATCTCTTAATTTAACATCAAAAACAGCATATCAAGTCTGAAAATTTCTGATCTGTACAAGCAGAAAGTTATATTACCAAAGTATTCCCAAAGATATTTGAGATTTTAAAAACAGATTATCAATTTTACAGTTTCTCCCTGTGATTAAATTTGTAGGTTCTCTCCCTAAAACAGACATTTCAGTTCATTGCTTCCAGCTCTTTGGCAGAAACAAAAAAGTGAATAGCTAACACCTGGTTACTAGCTACCAGCCAACCTTGCAGTTTCTGCCTCTGTGGAAATGAAGTTTGAATCTTAGAAATCAAAGTAAAATGAAAGTTTTAAAGCTTTAGTCTGTTTCCTCAAACACAAGGGCTGTATCCACAGAAAGAGAATTAAGGGGGAAAAAAAAATCAGAGCATCTATTGTAAAATTCAGCTTTAATATTTTAACTCTGAAATAGAAATATTACCAAATAGTTATAATTGAAATTGACAGTTCTCATTATCCATTGTTACTTTAGTTTATTGACATTTTAAGATAAAATTAAGGAGGAGTCAGTGTTTTAACTGATATATAATAAATGTATTTAACATGGCATTCTTATAAATATTTCAGAACAGAGGGTGATTGATACTTCATTCCAGATCTTTATGGAAGAAACTATTCTGGGAAAGGGAATTCTAATATTTTAACTTTTAAAAATAAACTTTATTTTTAAAAGCAATTTTAGGTTCATAGCAAAATTGAGCACAAAGTATGGAGATTTCTCATAACCCCCTAACCTCTTTAATGTGCATAGCTTTCCCTGTTATCAACATCCTCCTCCAGAGTGGTACATTTGCTGAAACTGATAAACCTACAAGAGTACATCATCATCACTCAAATTCCACACTTTGCATTAGGGTTCATTCTTGGTGTTGTGTGTTCTGTGGCTTGTGGACAAATTTTTAGTCACATGTCTGCACCATGTAGAGTAATTTCACAGCTCTAATAATCCTCTGTGCCCTGTCTATTCAACCTCTTTTCCTCTAACTCCTGAAAACCACTGATGTTTTTATTGTCTCCACAGTTTTGCTATTTCCAACTTGTCACATGGTTGGAATTGAACAGTTTGTAGCCTTTTCAGCTGGGCTTCTTTCACTTAGTAATACGCATGTAAAGTTCTTCTATGTCTTTCATGGCTTGATAGCTTCTTTCTTTCTAGTGTTGAATAATATCCCATTCTCTGGATTTTCCACAGATTATTTATCCATTCACTTACTGAAGGACATGTTAGTTGCTTCCAAGTTTTGCAAATTATAAAGCTGTTACTAGTATTGATATGCAGGTTTCTGTGTAGACATAAATTCTCAGCTGATTTGGGTAAATATCAAGAAATATGATTACTGGATTATACAGTAAAACTCTGCCAAAATGTCTTCCAAAGTGGCTACTCCATTTTGCATTCATTCCAGCAATGAGTGAGAGTTCTTATTGCTCCACATCCTCACTAGCATTTGCTGTGATTAGTGTTCTGGCTTTCAGCTATTAAATGTTTCACTGTATCTTCCCGCATTTTTTCATTGTTATTTTGATTTGCTGCTCCCCTAAGGATATATGATGTGAAAAACAACTTTCTTTCCACATGCTTATTTGCTCTTTGTATATCTTCTCTGATAAGGTGTTTATTAAGATCTTTAGTTTAGATTTACAATAACACTCTGAATTCACATAAATTCATTTTTGCATTTGGTGTAAAATGTTATATACATGAAGTAGGTTAATAATGTGAGGGCTTATAGAATTTTATAGTTTGTCGGGAATTGACTTGTAAGCTTTTCCTTTTTCCAGAAACAGCAAAGAGGCTGTTACTTTAATGCAGTA
The DNA here is from genome assembly GCF_019320065.1 of Cervus canadensis. Classification (NCBI taxonomy): domain Eukaryota; kingdom Metazoa; phylum Chordata; class Mammalia; order Artiodactyla; family Cervidae; genus Cervus; species Cervus canadensis. Next base: position 31,405,660 of record NC_057394.1, read on the forward strand.
AGTGAGAGCAAAATAACAGAAAATGAGAAGAGACAGTGAGGGAAAACGAACTTTTGGAGGGTTTTGACTGAGTATCCTCACTCGTATCTAAATGAAATTAGCAGTGGATTTTGAACAGAGAAGATAATCTTCCTAATGAAAATCAATAGACCCTCTCTGAACTTCCAATTCACACAAGCCCTCAACAGACCAATGTGAAAACAAATGCCCAGGTGGCATGTAGGTCACCCAAGGAATCCTCTTACAATCTGAAGGAGGGAAAGGGCAACATATATTAGTCTTACCCTAAATGCAGATGTAAATACTTTAATTTAGTATACACAAGGTTAATACTTTTTTTTTTATTCCCCACTTGATCATTAGTTAGTCCATCTGATTCTCTAAATAACCTCCCTAACCTTCCAGAAAATCCTGTTTTATTATTTTGGCTGATCTGCCTCTCAATCCTCTTTATTGATTCCTTGCATTTATGTAAAGCACTCACCAAAGTAACCTGCTTTTATGGGCTTAAATATGCATATTTTATGAAGCCTTTAATAGGAAACTCTTCCCTACTGTTAATTCACCCAACACACAGGCACATCCTTTGGAATGTTTTTGAAAGATATGCACCTCTTTGAGAAGAATCTGTCCCTCAGCTGAACAGCTTCCGTGGTGACTCAATGGTAAAGAATCCGCTTGCAATGCAGGAGACCTGGGTTCGATCCCTGGATTTGGAAGATCCCCTGGAAAAGGGAATGACTCCCCACTCCAGTATTCTGGCCTGGAGATTTCCATGGACTGTACAATCCATGGGGTCACAAAGAGTCAGACACGACTGAGCAACTTTAACTTTCACTTTCATTTTATTATGGGAAGTTACATAAATATAGGAAAGATCAAGGCATTTTTCAATGAAAACCCATATGACAACTATCAAGAATCTAATGTTATCATATCACTCTAAATGCTTTATTGCATATCTGTCTATCCATCCCTCTATCCATAGATTAATCCATTTTGTTTATCCATTCTTCTATGATTGATACTTGAGATGTTTCTAATTTTTTCAGTTTTTAAAATTTGCTTTGAGTGTTTTTTACAGTCTTTTTATGAAGCTCTCTTTATTTTCCATGGGTAAATACCCAGGAGTAGAGTTTCCTGAATGTAAAATATGCATATGACTAGTTTTCAAAGAAATTGAAATTTCTCCCAAAAAGAATGTAATCTTTTAGATTCTCATGAAATTCTTTGCCTTATTCCAGAAAGAGCAGAGAGTCCCAGTTGCTCCCTAATCTCACCAGCATCTTCTGCTCTCAGTATTTTAATGTTATTCTGGTGTGTATGTGCTGGAATTTCATCGTGGCTTTTATTTGCCTTTCCCTGATAACTAAAGATATTCAAAATTTTACATGTTCTTCTTGACCTTTTGTGTATCTTCTTTGTGAAGTCTGTGTTTTAATCATCAGTTCTTTTTTATTGGTACTTGTCTTTTTATCAGTGAGTTGTGGGTATCCAGTTCTTTGTCAAATGTATGTATTATGAATGTTTTCTGCTAGTTTATGGCTAGACCTTTTTTTTCTTTAATTGGGTATTATAATGAGCATATGTTTTAATTTTAATGAAGCCTAATTCCTCTGTTCTTTTCTTTCTTGATTACTGCTTTCTATAACCAATCTAAAAATCCTCTACATAGTGCCATGATGATGTTTTCTATTTTCCTTTGAAGATTGATGATATTAACTTTTGTATTTTTGTCTATGCTACTTCTTGAATTAAATTTGGTGTAGAACGTGAGACATGGGGTGTTTCTCTTTCCAAATAGATACTGAGATATTTCAACCACTAGTTGAAAAAAATCCTTTCCTCATTGGCTTGCTTTGGTTAATTTGTTAAGTATCATATGACTATATACACATGAGTTTGTTTCCCAGCTCTATATTTACTCCATGACATTTGTCAATTATTATGCCAGTCTCTCCTACACTCTTGACATTTGTAGCTTCTAGTAAATCCAGTCATCAGGTAGTATAATTCCTCCAATATTGTGAGAATTTTCCTCAAAGTGATATTCTCCTCTTGCCACTCTTAAATATGATTATATCGGCATTGGTCCATTATTTAGTTTCTCAAGTTTATTTACCTACTTATTAAACAGTGGAACATCTTTTTTCTTAGCATCTTTGTTATCCTCCAAATTTATGAATGCTCTTTGTTTATTGTACTCAGATTTGATGATTTCAATACTGAAGTGTGGTGTCTACAGAGGACTCCATTCATACAACTATAGTACCTTTAGTTTGTAGAACCTGCAGTGTTGGATAACTTAAATAAAATTATTTATATAAATTAAAATAAAAATAGGAGGAGGATGCACTGTAATCGCTGTAGCACTAGAAAATTTTCGGTTCAGTTCAGTCGCTCAGTCGTGTCTGATTCTTTGCCACCCTGTGTCCTGCAGCACACCAGGCCTGCCTGTCCATCACCAACGCCTGGTGTTCACTCAGACTCGCGTCCACTGAGTCAGTGATCCCATACAACCATCTCATCCTCAGAAGAAGTTGTCCCCTTCTTCTCTCACCTTCAACCTTTCCCAGAATCAGGGTCTTGTCAACTGAGTCAGTTCTTTGCATCAGGTAGACAAAGTATTGGAGTTTCAGCTTCAATATCAGTCCTTCCAAAGAGTATTCAAGACTGATTTCTTTTAGGACGGACTGGTTGAATCTCCTTGCAGTCTAAGGGTCTCTCAAGAGTCTTATCCAACATCACAGTTCAAAAGCATCAATTCTTCAACGCTCAGCTTTCTTTATAGTCCAATTCTCATATCCATACAGGACTACTGGAAAAACCACAGCCTTGATTGAACAGACCTTTATTGGCAAAATAATGTCTCTGCTTTTTAATATGCCATCTAGGTTGGTCATAACTTTTCTTCCAAGGAGTAAGCGTCTTTTAATTTCATGCTGCAGTCACCATTTGCAGTGATTTTGGAGCCCCCAAAATAAAGTCTGACACTGTTTCCACTGTTTCCCCATCTATTTGCCATGAAGTGATGGGACCAGATGCAATGATCTTAGTTTTCTGAATGTTGAGCTTTAAGCCAATTTTTTCACTCTCCTCTTTCACTTTCATCAAGAGGCTCTTTAGTTCTTCTTCACTTTCTGCCATAAGGGTGGTGTCATCTGCATATCTGAGGTTATTGATATTTCTCCCGGCAATCTTGATTCTAGCTTGTGCTCCATCCAACCCAGCGTTTCTCATGATGTACTCTGCATATACGTTAAATAAGCAGGGTAACAATATACAACCTTGATGTATGCCTTTCCTGATTTGGAACCAGTCTGTTGTTCCATGTCCAGTTCTAACTGTTGCTTCCTGACCTGCATACAAGTTTCTCAAGAGGCAGGTCAGGTGGTCTGATATTCCCATCTCTTTCAGAATTTTCCACATTTTGTTGTGATCCACACAGTCAAAGGCCTTGGCATATTTAATAAAGCATAAATAGATGTTTTTCTGGAACTCTCTTGCTTTTTTGATGATCCAGTGGATGTTGGCAATTTGATCTCTGGTTCCTCTACCTTTTCTAAAACCAGCTTGGACATCTGGAATTTCACTGTTCACGGACTGTTGAAGCCTGCCTTGGAGAATTTTTAGCATTACTTTACTAGCATGTGAGTTGAGTGCAATTGTGCACTTGTTTGAGCATTCTTTGGGATTGCCTTTCTTTGCTATTGGAATGAAAACTGACCTTTTCCAGTCCTGTGGCCACTGCTGAGTTTTCCAAATTTGCTGGCATATTGAGTGCAGCACTTTCACAGCATCATCTTTTTGGATTGGAAACAGCTCAACTGGAATTCTATCACCTCCATTAGCTTTGTTTGTAATGATGCTTCCTAAGGCCCACTTGACTTTGCATTCCAGAAAGTCTGGCTCTAGGTGAGTGATCACACCATCATGATTATCTGGGTCATGAAGATCTTTTTTGTATAGTTCTTCTGTTTATTCTTGCTGCCTCTTCTTAATATCTTCTGCTCCTGTTAGGTCCATACCATTTCTGTCCTTTATTGAGCACATCTTTGCATGAAATATTCCCTTGGTATCTCCAATTTTCTTGAAGAGATCGCTAGTCTTTCTCATTTTATTGTTTTCTTCTATTTCTTTGCGCTAATCACTGAGGAAGGCTTTCGTATCTCTCCTTGCTATTCTTTGGAACTTGCATTCAAATGGATATATTTTTCTTTTTCTCCTTTGTCTTTAGCTTCTCCTCTTCTCACAGCTATGTGTAAGGCCTCCTCAGACAGCCATTTTGCTTTTTTCATTTATGTTTCTTGGGGATGATCCTGCTCCCTGTCTCTTGTACAATGTCACGAACTTCCATCCATAGTTCATCAGGCACTCTGTCTATCAGATCTAATCCCTTGAATCTATTCGTCACTTGTACTGTATAATCATAAGGGATTTGACTTAGGTCATACCTGAATGGTCTAATGGTTTCCATACTTTCTTCAATTTCAGTATGAATTTGGCAATAAGGAGTTCATGATCTAAGCCACAGTCAACTCCTGGTCTTGTTTTTGCTGACTGTATTGAGCTTCTCCATTTGTGGCTGCAAAGAATATAATCAATCTGATTTTGTTATTGACCATCTGGTGATGTCCATGTGTAGAGTCTTCTCTTGTGTTGTTGGAAGAGGGTGTTTTCTATGACCAGTGTGTTCTCTTGGCAAAACTCTATTAACCTTTGCCCTGTTTCATTCTGTACTCCAAGGCCAAATTTGCCTGTTAGTCCAGGTGTTTCTTGACTTCCTGCTTTTGCCTTCCTGTCCCCTATGATGAAAGGAAATTTTGGGGGGGTGTTAGTTCTAGATGGTCTTGTAGGTCTTCATAGAACCATTCAACCTCAGCTTCTTCAGCGTTACTAATCAGGGCATAGACTTGGATTACAGAGATATGGAATGGTTTGCCTTGGAAATGAACAGAGATCATTCTATCGTTTTTGAGATACTGCATTTCGGAATCTTTTGTTGATTATGATGGCTACTCAATTTCTTCTAAGGGACTCTTGACCACAGTAGTAGATTTAATGATCATCTGTGTTAAGTTCACCCATTCCAGTTCATTGTAGTTCGCTGATTCCTAAAATGTCGACATTCCCTCTTTCCATCTCTTATTTGACCGCTTCCAATTTGCCTTGATTCATAGACCTAACCTTCCAGGTTCCTATGCAATATTGCTCTTTACAGCATCTGACCTTGCTTCTATCACCAGTCACATCCACAACTGGGTGTTGTTTTTTGCTTTGGCTCCATGTCTTCATTCTTTCTGAAGTTATTTCTCCACCGATCTCCAGTAGCATATTTGGCACCTACTGACCTGGGGAGTCCATGTTTCAGTCGCCTATGTTTCTGCCTTTCATATGGTTCATGGGGTTCTCAAGGCAAGAATACTGAAGTGGTTTGCCATTCCCTTCTCCAGTGGGCCACATTTTGTCAGAACCCTCCACCATGACCTGTCCATCTTGGGTTGCCCTATATGGCATGGCTCATAGTTTCATTGAGTTAGACAAGGCCGTGGTCCATGTGATTAGATTGGTTAGTTTTCTGTGATTGTGGTTTTCATCCTGTCTGCCCTCTGATGGAGAAGGATTAGAGGCTTATGGAAGCTTCCTGATGGAAGAGACTGACTGAGGGGGAAACTAGGTCTTGTTCTGATGGGCGCAGCCATGCTCAGTAAATATTTAATGCCATTTTCTGTTGATGGGTGAAGCTGTGTTCCCTCCCTGTCATTTACCTGGGGCCAAACTATGATGGAGGTAATGAAGGTACGGGGACCTCCTTCAAAAGATCCTATGCATGTACTGTTACTCCCACAACCCTGCAGCAGGCCACCACCGACCCACGCCTCCACTGGAGACTCCTGGATACTTCCAGGCAAGTTTGGGTCAGTCTCTCATGGGGTCATTGCTCCTTTTCCTGGGTCCTGGTGCACACAAGGTTCTGTGTGTCCTCCAAGAGTCTCTTTCCCAGTGCTGTGTGAGTTCTGGCAGCTCTATGGTGGGGTTAATGGTGACCTCCTCCATGAGGGCTTCTGCCATACCCAGGTCTGCTGCACCCAGAGCCCCTGCCCCTGTGCACGCATACCTGCCGATGCATACCTCAGCAGGGGATGCTCAAACACAGCTCTGTCTCAGTCTCTGTGGGGTCCCTGGGTCCTGGTGCACACAAGGTTTTGTCTGAGCCCGCTGAGCATCTCTGATGGGAATGGGGTTGTATTCTAAATACGAATTCACCCCTGTACCATCTTGCTGGGGCTTCTCCTTTGTCCTCAGGTGTGGGGTATCTTCTCACAGCTGCTCCAGCTCCTACCGTCTTGCTGGGGTTTCCCTGACCTTGGACGTGGGGTATCTCTGTACGCCACTCCAGTGCCATGTGCAGCCGCCGCTCCACACACAGCAAATTTTAGATTCTTAGAAATCTATTGCTTTTTTTCCCCATCTATTGAATAGAGTCCCCTTATTTATTTATTTTTTATTGAATGAAGAATCCTTTAAATTCTATAGTGATTTACAAATTTCAAAAGTTTCACAGACATGATTTCATATAATTTCATAACAGCTTTTTTACCCCTACCCCTGTATTGCCCCTCGCCCTTCCCCCTCGGCCACCCAGTGGTAAACACTAGTTTGTTCTCTATATCTGTGAATCTGCTTCTCTTTTGTTATATTCACTAGTTTGCTGTATTTTTTAAATTCCACATATAAGTGATATAATACAGTATTTGCCTTTCTCTGTCTGACTTATTTTACTTAGCTTAATGCCTTCCAAGTCCTTCTATGTTTCTGCCAATGGCAAAAATCCCCTTCTTTTTTTATGTCTGAGTATTATTGCATTATATTACATACTATATCTTCTTTGTTCATTCATTCATTGGTAGATGCTTAAGTTGCTTCCTTATCTTGGCAATTTTAAATAACATTATTATGAACATTGGAGCACATGTATCTTTGTGAATTAGGTTTTTGTTTGTTTGTTTGTTTGTTTGTTTGTTTTGGATATATACCCAACAGTGGAATTGCTGGGTCATATGGTAGTTGTAATTTTAGTTTTTCTTCTTTTTTTGAGAAACCTCCATACTGTTTCCACTCCAGTTTAAATTTCTTGCACCAGTTTATATTCCCACCAGCAGTGTAATAGTGTCCCCTTTTTCTACATACTTGCAACATTTGTTATTTGTGGGTTTTTTTTTTTTTTTTTTATGATCACCATTCTGTCAGGTGTGATGATATCTCATTGTGGTTTTGACTTGCATTTCCCTGATAATTAGTGATGTCGAGCATTTTCTCGTGTGCCTGTTGGCCGTCTGCATTTCCTCTTTGGAAAAATGAGCTCTGCCCATTTTTAATTGGGTTGTTTGATTTTTTGATATTGAGCTATATGAGCTGTTAGTATATGAATATTAACCCCTTTTTGGTCATATAATTTGCAAATATCTTTTTTTTTTTTGGTCCATGGTTTCCTTTGCTATGCAAAATCTTTTGAAATAAACTAGGTTCCATTTGTTTATTTTTGCTTTTGTTCCCATTACTCTAGGAGACAGGTCCAAAAAATGTTGCTGAGATTTATGTCAAAGAATTCTGTCTATATTTTCCTCTAGGAGTTTTATAGTATCCAGTCTTACATTTAGATCTTTAAGCCATTTTGAGTTTATTTCTATATAGTGTTACAGAATGTTCTAATTTCATTCTTTCATATGTAACTGTCTAGTTTTCCTTGCACCACTTATTGAAGAGACTGTCTTTTCTCCTTTGTATTATTCTTGCCCTCTTTGTCACAGATTAACTGACCTTAGCATGTGGGTTTATTTCCGGCTCTCTATTTTCATCTGTTGATCCATGTGTCTGTTTTTGTGCCAGTACCATTCTGTTTTGGTTACTTTTTAGTGTGCAGTTATATTTTTCTTATCTCATTTAATCCTCAAAACCATGTGCAAATAATTATATACATTTTACAAATTAAATAAAGTTTGAGGGAAATAATATAATCTACAAAATTACCCATATATACCATTTGATTCTCACAGTACAGCTCTCGAGGAGATGTTACTGGTAACCCTAAAGCCTGGAGGGTCTTCAGGCTTCTTTACTTGATATAATGCTGAAGATCACAAAGTGACTACAAAGGAGTAAGCAGACCTGCCACTTTGAATAACTCCGGAAAGTGGAGTTCATTCTTTATGTGGGAGTGTTGTCCTGAATTTTGTAATGCATAAAATATACTAGGATGTTTCTGTTTGCAAGTAACTAAATTCCTTCTAAAAATTACACTCCTATAAATGAGATTTATTGCCTGACAGATGGGGAGAATAAGGAAAAGTCAGAATTGATTATGTTGTTCTGATTCATCATTTCATGGCCATCATTAAGATCCTGTTCTCTCTGCTCTTGGGCTTCCAGAACAGGTCAAATTAATTTCAATGTATGATTGCTATTGAGTATTTCCAGGATTGCAGCCACCTACAGGGAGAAATAAGGCTGGCGTCCTCTAATATATTCATTTTCTAGGGCTGCCAAAACACATCACCACAAACCGGGTGCCTCAAAATGGCAGACATACATTTTCTCACAGTTCCAGAGTCCAAATTAAGATGTCAGAAAGGCCATATTCCTTCAGGCAGAAGAACCTAGCAGGCTACAGTCCATAGGCTTGCAAAGAGTCAGACATGATTGAGCATGCACGCACACACACGCATAAGGCCATATTCCCTCCGATGACTAGGGAAGTGTTCCTTTTGTATTCCTGTCACTATTTTTTCTGGCTTTGAATCTTCTTTTCATTTCAAAAAAATTAAAGTTCCAAGGGACTTCCCTGGCAGTCCAGTGGTTAAGACTCTGCACTTCCAGTACAAGGGTTTCAGTTTCAATCTTTGTTCACATCACTAAGTTTCCATATGCCATGTGAAATAGTCAAAAACTTAAAAAAAATAAATAAATATAGTTATAAAAAAAATTGAAATTCTACATGTGGAGCACTTAATAAGCTCAGGATGCCTTTTCCTTCGATGTTCTGCTTTTCTTTTTGTGAGCACCGCCTGCTTGCACTGCCTTCCAGGGCTCAGTGGCAGATGCAGGTGAGGCCGGGTGCAGGGGGGCTCACATCCCATGATCTGGCTCTTCCCCTCAGGGGTCCTGACCTGAGTCCAGCCTGGGTGAGCCTCCTTGCTGAGATTCTGCAGCCACTGCAAGCTGGGGTGCATGTTCTTCCCTAGCCACTCCAGTGAGTCTTGTTTGGGTAGAAGGTGCCCTGCAGGGCGACCTCCCAGCCATGCAGGGTGGCTCCTGGCATTCCTCAGCTTGCAGCAGCCTAACTGATCTCTGTCTGTCTTCACATGGCTTTTGACCAAAACAGCCTGAAGGTTTCCCTCAGCCTGACTTAAATTTTAGACAGTTCTCTCCCTGCTGTTAGCCCCACCCCCACCCACTTCCCTCTCACCCTGGCCCTACAGAATGAATCCAGGTGGCCTAATTCCAGAAGTCAGTGCTCTTCCTTTTCTAAGAGCATTTAATTTGGAACCCTTGTAATTGCAAATTGTTTCTCTGCCCCTTTGCATCATTTTCACAGCTTCTTGACAGATTTACAACCTAGGACCATCCTTCTCAAACACTTGAGAGCCATCCCTTTGAAATGTGGCCATTTAGGAAGACTAGGCCCCATTTCCCAATCTCTGTGGGAGGGTAGGAGCCTCACTTACGTGGGCATATATGTGAGAAAGTTTACTTGTCCTTTGGGTAAGGACAATTAGCCAACACTATCTGAATGATTTTCACCCCACCCACCCAAGCTGTTAAAACTCTCTTGCCATTTGTTTTTCCTGGAGTTGAGCTCAGACAGAGTTTTAGCCTCTCTCCTCTATAAGGGCTTACGAGGTAGCGGTGGTGGTAAAGAATCCATTTGCCAATGCAGGAGACATAAGTGATGAGGGTCCCATCCCTTGGTCAGGAAGATTCCCTGGAGGAGGGCATGGCAACCCACTCCAGTATTCTTGCCTGGAGACTCCCACGGACAGAGGAGCCTGGTGGGCTGTAGTACATAGGGTTGCAAAGAGTCGGTTACAACTGAGCACACATTCACACACCCTTATCACAATGCCCTTTAATGAAACCTCCCTTGACTGTTTAACTTTGACCAGTGCAACATTTGCTTTGATATCTCTGCCCTATGTTTTTCTGCGTGTCACCTCCTCTCCTTGTAAGGACATGAATCGTTGGATTTAAGGGTCTCCCTAAATCCAGTAGGATTTGTCTAGAGATCCTTAACTAACTTCATCTGCAAAAAGCACTGTTTCTGAAACACATTCTAAGGTTCTGAAAGAACACTGATTTTTGATTGACACTCTTCAACCCCATTATATGAAGGCTATTTCCTATATTTCTTTAGAAAACCTCCTCTTTTGTATCATTGTCTGAATCAGGGCATATACCCATTCTCAACCCAATCCAATTGGCCAAGAGAATGTCACTGAGGGCTGATTGGATTAAAACTGAGTTAAGAAAATCAGTCTCCACTGTAAGTTGTCTTTGTTGAGTTACAAGAGGACTTGACTCCTCCTCTTCCTCTTGCCCCACCTCTATCCCTTCTCCCTTCTCCTCCTCCTCCTTCTTTTTCTTAAAGAGTCATATGGTAAATATTTGTGGCACAGAAGCCTCTTCAGCTATGCCATATTGACACTAAATCAACCATAGATAATTACTAAATATGGGGTCTAGTTGTAGTACAATAAAACTTTATTTATAAAAATAGGGAAGAGGTGAATTTGGCCAGGTCAGTAATTTGTCAACCCTGGATGAAATAATTAATCTTCACTTCCCTGAGTTGGGTAAGCAGTGATGCCACTTTTTCAAAATTATGGAAAAGAGAAAACAGAAGCCAGTACTTGGCAAAGCATTTCTGACAAACTTAACTTCATTTTTATGGTTTTATATTCAAAGAAACGTTTCAGCCATCTCTGACTTACACAGATACCATTAATTAAGTAAATTTCACTGTACTGACTTTAGGCAGCAATTCTGTCTACTTAGTACATCACAGAATAGCAGAGCCTATTTTAAAAGTATAGAGAATATAAAGGATTATAGAGAATATAAAAGACTAAAGAGCCTCTTGATGAAGGTGAAAGAGGAGAGTAAAAAAGCTGGCTTAAAACTCAACATTCAAAAAATGAAGATCATGGCATTTGGTCCCATCACTTCTTGGCAAATAGATGGGGAAACAATGGAAACAGTGACAAACTTTATTTTATTGGGCTCCAAAATCACTGCAGATGGTGACTTCAGCCATGAAATTAAAAGATACTTGCTCCTTGTGTGAGAGCCATTTCCTAGATAGGTTGATAAGAAATCTAGGGGTCCCCAAGGAGAGAGGGGTCTGGAATTCTCAGGGAGGAGAAAAGGACAAATGTCTTTCTTTCCTCTACATTCCTTAGTCTTAGTCACATAAAATGTTTTTATCTTTAAGCCTGGAACTGATGATTACACAGCAAACAACTCAGTTTAAACTCTGTACTAAGGATTATATAACAACAAAGTATCCTGCTTGAGGACAGTTTCTCCTTCCTGAAAACCTTCTGGCTAATCCTGTTATTTTAAAATGTAAATTATGGGAGTGGGTGTAGTAAGATCTTTACAACCTCCAGACATTCTTTTGATTCATTGTAATAACTAATTAAAAGGTATAGAGCTCCATTGCTAACACTAGCAAGGGGGCACTCTTTCTGCCCCCTTCTGATGTCTATGTCAGGAGCTTTCTCTATCTGTTTTATACTTTAAGAAAACTCTATTACACAAGAGCTCTGAGTTATCAAGCCTCGTCTCTGGCCCCGGATTGAATTCTCCTCTGGAGGCCAAGAATCCTGGTGTCTTTTGTGGTTCAGCAACAACTTTTAATCTTCCTCACTGCTACAATTGTTAACAAGGTTTTCTTTTTACAAAGAGAAAGTTTACCATAGTGGTGGAATAATGCAGTCTCAGAAAGCAGGCTGACATAAATTTCAAACTTGGGTCTTTTAACAGTTATCTTGCATAATTTATTATGTGTACCTTAGTTTCCTGATATATGAAATGGTGTATGCAGTAGTACCTATCTCATTGGTTATTTCAATGATTAAAGAATGAATGCATACTAAACAGTACTGGCATGCTGTTATACCATAAGTTTTCAAGAAATCCCAGTTACGATTTTTATTATCATTTTTTATTAATGAGAAATTGTCAAATCTTCCATGACTTTTAAGTGTCATATCTAGGCTTTGAATCAATTCTTACAATATGGACTTTTTTTCCTACCACAAAGGGCTTGCATTATTAAAACATTTTAGTTTTAATATTTCAGACATCAGTAAGCCTGTCTGAATAATCTGTGATTCAGTTTCTTGTTTAACAATTTTCTCATGCAGATATTTTCAAATTTAATAGTTATTAAAAATATGGTTACTTTAAAACTTGTTTTATAATCAACTCATAAAAAGAAATTAATTTTTAGGACAAATTTATATGCATTTTTCCTGAAGTAAATCTATGCTTATTTGTAGTGACTAATTTACTTTAAACTGCAGGTGTAGAGAATTGAATTATCTTACTCAGTTGGTCTATGAAAGATTATATAAATTCCCCCTCCCCCATAAGCAACCAATTGAATGATTCAACATACATGTTTTTGTTTCCATATGTTCTTACATAATGGGTGTTTTTACTTTGTGGTCATGTACCTTTATGTAGGGCTTCCCTTGTAGCTTAGTAAAGAATCTGCCTGCAATGCAGGAGACCTTGGTTCGATTCCTGGGTTGGGAAGAACCCCTGGAGAAGGAAATGGCAACCCACTCCAGTATTCTTGCCTGGAGAATCCCATGGACAGATGAGCCTGGGGGATTACAGTCCGTAGGGTCACAAAGAGTCAGACATGACTGAAGTGACTTAGCATGGATGCACGCACCTTTATGTAAATAGTGTAATGGCAAGGATTGCTAATTTTCTACAAAAATTCATCCTCCCATTATTCAGTAGGAATAGAATTATATGCTACATTTCCAAGGACCCTCTGTAGTTTTGTGTCCCTGAGTAATGGAAACAGAAGCTGTGGAAAGCACTTCCAGGTCTGAACCTTTGAATATTAGGCATTTTCTTCTCATTTCCTGCTCTCTGCTACCCGGACATGGAAATACTACAGTTTAAACCAGGCAAGTAACAACAAGGCTCCAAGGCCTCTCCAAGTGTTCTTCCCAGAGTCACAACATCAGCATTACTGTGGAAGTTGTTAATAACTGTGAGCAACGTAGATTCTCAGGTCCAAACCAGACCTGCTGAGTTAGAGACCCTGAGGTCGGGCTGACAATTTCTGTTTTAACTCTACAAGTGCTTCTGATATGTGTTGCAGCTTGAGAACCACAAAGCAGGAAGATAGACAAGGATGTGAGGCTCCATTGCTATAGACAATGACTGTCTATAACAAAGGCCAGCAAAACTTTTTCTGCAAAGTTCAGTAGTATTTTAGGCTCTTCTTATTCTCTTCTTCTTCCCCCTTGTCCTCTTCCTCCTCCTCTTGCTGCTTCTCCTACTTTCTCTAACAGTCATTTATAATTTTAAAATCCATTCTTAGCTAGCCACAGGTTGAACAAAAATAAGCTGGTATAGAGTAGAAGAGCTGTTGTGACCTTGGGCAGATTACTCAAGAGAAAAGCAAATATTTGTTTTCTGAAGTACTGTATTTTGGGGTCTCTTTGTTACAGAGTCTTAATCTAGACCCTGAGTGACAGGGGAAGTGAAAGTATATATATTTTTTTTCATTTTTTTTTTTTTTTTTACTCAGTACTAAAATTCTAGGATTCATTGACTTTTAATTTTGTATATTAGTCTGTTTATATTTATGGCTCTATTTAGTCCATTGATTCTAACTATGGCAAAGGACTCCATGTTGTACCCTTAACCACAATTTGCCTGTGACTCTACAGATCACTTCCAACTCCCTGATGCCACATAGCATATAATCCACTCATGTCTTCTGTTGGAACTGTGTATACATATCTCTGGTTAATATATCTAGGAGTTGAATGTTTGGTTCATATATTCATTTGACAGCTTTTTCTGTTCTCATCTCCAGACTGATTGCTCTAGTTCACACTCACTCCAGAAGTGAAGGCATGCTCTGTATCTAGCATATTACCACCTTTTATTTTACTCCATGTTCTCAGGGAGCCTTCCAAAAAGGTGAAAAGAGATATTTCATTGCTTCATTTCTTAGGTGCCTATAACCTAAGCTTATCAGTGCCTTCCATTCACTTAAAAACATTTAAGATGTATTATTTTTGTAATACATACTCTAGTGATAAAAATAGGTGAGTATATTTGAAACATATTTTAAATAGAATTACTCAATTCATATACAGACAGATATGAAATGATACATAGAAACAAAAAAAAGGACATATAATAAATATTATATATGTCCGACTATATAAATACATGGGTTCAATCCCTGAATTGGGAAGATCTCCTGGAGGAGGGCATGGCAACCCACTCCAGTACTCTTTCCTTGATGGACAGAGGAGCCTGGCGGGCTACAGTCCATGGGGTCGCAAAGAGTCAGGCGACTGAGCTACTAAGTGCACACACACATATAAATATACATAGGAAAGGGCAAGAATTTAAAAGGGAATGTCTTTGGGAGCTAAGTATACTGTAAGAAATTTGGGAGAATGTGGACATTGAACTTGACAACATAGACAGGCAGCATTATTTTATTTATTTCTGTTAATAATGTCATAATAATTCAGCATATGGTCATACTTTTATTTGTATAATCACTCCCTAATTGTCAAATATGTTTTGTTGTTCTGATTTTTGCTATTATAAGGAATAGTACAGGGAGTAAATTGAAGTTGCTCAGTCATGTCCAATTCTTTGCAACCCCATGGACTGAGGCCTGCCAGGCTCCTCATCCTTGGGATTTTCCAGGCAAGAATACTGGAGTGGGTTGCCATTTCCTTCTCCAGGGACGAGGAGTAAATCAACCTCATAAGCAAATCTTCCTACACATCCATAACTGTGCTTTTAGAGAAATTCCTGGAAGTCATATTGCTGAGGAAAATGATATAAACATTTTAAAAATTTTCAATGCATGCAAAAAAATATTTTCTGATGAGGTGTTCCCAGTTTTTCCTTCTATAAATAATCATGTCAGTATATAAGATGCTTGCACTGCTTTTACTATCACTTTATTTTAAGATATTTCTAAAATGTCATACAACAAATTATATCTAATATATAGGACAACTAAAAATAATGGTACTAATAAATTTTTTCAATTTTCAATGACTATATCCAGAATTTGAGAATTAAATTTACCTTTGAAATCCACTAACCTTGCTGTGCTCTCTAGAGGTTTGAAATTTTTTGCTTGCCATTTTTTCCTATTTATTTTTACTTTTACCATATGTATTGATATTGCATATATGCATACATGTACATATATCACACACATACATATATTAATATATATGTATTTCAATATTGTTGCTATTGTTCACTCCCTCAGTCATGCCTGACTTTTTGTGACCCCATGGTCACAGCACGCTAGGCTTCCCTGTCCTTAACCATCTCCTGAAGCTTGTTCAAATTCATGCCCATTGAGCTGGTGACGCCATCCAACCATTTCATCCTCTGTTGTCGACTTTTCCTCCTGCCTTCAGTCTTTCCCAGCATGAGGGTCTTTTCTAATGAGTCCTCTCTTACATCAAGTAGCTAAAGTATTGGAGCTTCAGCAACAGTCCTTCGAAAGAATACTCAGGACTGATTTCCTTTAGGATTAACTGGCTTAATCTCCTTGTAGTCCAGGTGTCTCTCAAAGCTCTACTACAATACCACAGTTCAAAAACATCAATTCTTTGGCACTCAGCCTTCTTTACAGTCCAACTCTCACATTCATACATGACTACTGAAAAAACCATAGCTTTGATTATATGGACCTTTGTTGGCAAAGTAGTGTCTCTGCTTTTTAATATGCTGTCTACTTTGGTCATAGCTTTTCTTCCAAGGAACAAGCATCTTTTAATTTCATGACTGCAGTCACCATCTGCTGTTATTTTGGAGCCCAAGAAAGTAAAGTCTCTCACTGTTTCCATTGTTTCCCCATCTATTTGCCATGGAGTGATGGGATACAATGTCATGATGTTAGCTTTATGAATGTGAATTTTAAGCCAGTTTTTTCACTCTCCTCTTCCACTTTCATCAAGAGGCTCTTTAGTTGTTCTTCACTTTCTGCCATAAGGGTGATGTCATCTGCATATCTGAGGTTACTGATATTTCTCCCAGCAATCAGCTGGGATTGATTCCAGCTTATGCTTCATCCAGCCCAGCATTTCTCATGATGTACTCTGCATATAAGTTAAATAAGCAGGGTGACAATATACAGCCTTGATGTACTTCTTTCCCAGTTTTGAATCAGTCTGTTGTTCCATGTCCCATCCTATTTATGCTTCTTGACCTGCTTTCAGGTTTCTCAGGAGGCAGGTAAGGTGGTCTGGTATTCCCGTCTCTTAAAGAATTTTGCAAAGTTTGTTGTGATCCACACAGCCAAAGGTGTTAGTGTAGTCAATGAAGTAGAAGTAGATGCTTTTCTGAATTCTTTGCTTTATCAATGATCCAAGGGATGTTGGCAATTTGATCTCTGGTTCCTCTGCCTTTTCTAAATCAAGCTTGAACATCTGGAAGTTCTCAGTTCACATAATGTCAAAGCCTGGCTTGGAGAATTTTGAGCATTACTTTGATAGTGTGTGAGATGAGTGCAATCATGTGGTGGTTTAAACATTCTTTGGCATTGCCTTTCTTTGGGATTGGAATGAAAACTGACCTTTTCCAGTCCTGTGGCTACTGCTGAGTTTTCCAAATGTGCTGGCATATTGAGTGCAGCACTTTCACAGCATCATCTTTTACGATTTGAAAGAGCTCAACTGGAGTTCCATCTCCTCCACTAGCTTTGTTCGTAGTGATGCTTCCCAAGGCCTACTTGACTTCACACACACATGATGTCTGGCTCTAGGTGATTGATCACACCATCATGGTTACCTGGGTCATGAAGATCTTTTTTGTATAGTTCTTCTGTGTATTCTTGCCACCTCTTCTTAATATCTTCTGTTTCTGTTAGGTCTGTACCATTTCTCTCCTTTATTGTGTTCACCTTTGCATGAAATGTTCCCTTGATATCTCTAATTTCCTTGAAGAGATCTCTTTTCCATTCTATTGTTTTCCACTATTTCTTTGCATTGGTCTCTGAGGAAGGCTTTCTTATCTCTCCTTGCTACTCTTTGGAATTATGCATTCAGACGGGTATATCTTTCCTTTTCTCCTTTGCTTTTAGCTTCTCTTCTTTTCTCAGCTATTTGTTGTTTTTTTTTTTTAATTTTTTATTAGTTGGAGGCTAATTACTTCACAACAATTCAGTGGGTTTTGTCATACAATGATATGAATCAGCCATAGATTTAGCTATTTGTAAGCCCTCTTCAGACAGCCATTTTGCCTTTTTGCATTTCTTTTTCTTGGGGATGGTTTTGATCACTACCTCCTGTACAATGTTACAAATGGCCATCCATAGATCTTCAGGCATTCTGTCTGTTAGATCTAATCCCTTGAATCTATTTGTCACTTCCACTGTATAATCGTAAGGGATTTGATTTAGGTCATACCTGAATTGAATGGTTTAGTGGTTTTTCCTACTTTCTTCAATTTGTCTGAATTTGGCAATAAGGAGTTCATGAGCTGAGCCACAGTCAGTTCCCGGTCTTGATTTGCTGACTGTAAAGAACTTCTCCATCTTTGGCTGCAAAGAATAAAATCAATCTGATTTTGGTGTTGACCATCTGGTGATGTCCCTGTGTAGAGTCTTCTCTTGTGTTGTTGGAAGAGGGTGTTTGCTATGACCAGTGTCTTCTCTTGGCCAAACTCTGTTAATCTTTGCTCTGCTTCATTTTGTACTCCATAGCCAAACTTGCCTGTTACTCCAGGTATTTCTTGACTTCTTACTTTTGCATTCCAGTCCCCTATGATGAAAAGGACTTTTTAAATTTTTTTTTGGTTTAAATAGGAAATTTTTAAAATTTACTTATTTACTGAAGGATAATTGCTTTACAGAACTCTGTTGTTTTCTGTCAAGCCTTAACATGAATTAGGACTTCTCTTTCTTTCTTTCTTTTTTTTTTTTTGGTGTTACTTCTAGCAGGTCTTGTATATCTTCCTAGAACCATTCAACTTCCACTTCTTCAGCATTAGTGGTTGGGACATAGACTTGGATTACTGTTTGCCTTGGAAACCAACAGAAATCATTTTGTCATTTTTGACATTGCATCCAAGAACTGCATTTTGGGCTCTTGTTGACTATGCAGGATATTCTATTTCTTCTAAGTGATTCTTACACATAGTAGTAGATAGAATGGTCATCTGAATTAAATTCACCCATTCCAGTCCATTTTCACTGATTCCTAAAATGATGTTCACTCTGAGATCTCTTGTTTGAAAATATATTTCAATATATTTTGCAATATATATTTATTTGCTGATTTCAATATGTATGTTGAAGATTTATGCTATATTTATTATTATATTACTTGTTTGGGGGTTAAGTATTATGTTAGTTAATGTAATTAATGTAACTGGTTCCTTATTTCAAATCATGCATAACATTCCATTCTGGTTATATTCTACAATTTATTTATTCACCATTTTTTAAAGCAATTTTGTTTTTCCAATTGCATTTTATTATCTGCTGTGATACTTGGAACAATTTTATACATGCCTTTTGCTGGATGGGAACAACAAGTTTCTCTCGGGTGTATCAATTCAGTTCAGTTGTGCAGTTGTGTCTGACTCTTTGCGACCCTGTGGACTGAAGCATGGCAGGCCTCCCTGTCCATCACCAGCTCCCAGAGCTTATTCAAACTCATGTCCATCACGTCGGTGATGCCATCCAACCTCTCATCCTCCGTCATCCCCTTTTAGTCCCACCTTCAGTCTTTCCCAGCATCAGGGTCTTTTCTAATGAGTCCTCTCTTGAATCAAGTAGCCAACGTATTGGAGCTTCAGCATCAGCATCAGTCCTTCCAATGAATATTCAGGACTGATTTTCTCTAGGATGGACTGGTTGGATCTCCTTGCAGTCCAAGGGACTCTCAAGAGTCTTCTCCAACACCATAGTTCAGAAGCATCAGTTCTTTGGTGCTCAGCTTTCTTTATAGTCCAACTCTCACATCCATACATGACTACTGGAAAAATCATAGCCTTGACTAGATGTACCTTTGTTGGCAAAGTAATGTCTCTGCTTTTTAATATGCTGTCTAGATTGGTCATAATTTTTCTTCCTTCTTAAAAGGAGCAAGTGTCTTTTAATTTATAGGAATAAAATCACTAAGTCATAGTCTAGAAGTGTTAGCAAACTTCATGCTGACAAGGAACTGATAACTCTTTAGTAGATTTCAAGCACTATTAGTACTCTTTCAGATTCAGTATTTTCAGAATTCTTTAGAATTTTATTTTATTATCAGTTAATCCTGAGACTTGTCGACAGAGATCTACAATGTCAAAGCTATGGCCACCTGATGCGAAGAACTGACTTGTTAGAAAAAACCCTGATGCTGGGAAAGATTGAGGGCAGGAGGAGAAGGGGGCAACAGAAGATGAGGTGGTCGGATGACATCATTGACTCAATGGACATGAGTTTGAGCAAACTCTGAGAGATAGTGAAGGAGAGGGACACCCGGTGTGCTGCAGTCCTTGGGGTTGCAAAGAGCCAGACACAACTGAGTGACTGAACAGCTACAAGTCCTGAGAATTACATATTCACCATACTTTGATTTACCCTGGGACCTGATCACTTCCTCATTCATAATTTCCTCACACAGTAGAGTTAATAACATATCTAGATGTGACATCCAATATCTGAAATCATATCAATCACCATCAGGAATAGGAACGTGAGTAAAATGCACTTGTTTTTCTTTAACTCAACTAACTTCATTCTATAACAGACAAAAATAAACAATGATAGACTATTTGAGTTGTTTAATTTTTATACACAGGAGATATGCATGCATGCTCCTTCACACAGGTGATACAGAGATGGATTATGTTGTGTGTGTGTATATGTGTATAAGGTGGCTTATTGGTTGATTTGGGATCTGCATTGATCATTGCTGAGAGGCCTCCTGTTCTCATCTCCCATTCCCTTGAGCTAAGTGCAGAAAAGACTAAGCAGTAGGAGAAAATAAAAGAAAGAAAAAGAGAGAGGAAACTCCAACCCATTAATATTTCAAAATATTATCCTGTTAAATAAATTAAATGATTCAGAACTAGAAGCCAGACATATCCTGCATTTCTCTAGCAGTGGAAAAAAGTAAAATCGCCTTTCTATATACACTTAAGAGCTACTGTGAATATTTTCCATAGATTAAAAGAACATACTAGAAATATGAATCAGCAACATCATAAATGAAGTAACATAAGGAAAAACTAAGACTGCAGTTCATGGGGTCGCAAAGAGTTGGACACAACTGAGTGACTGAACTGAAGGCAATAGGAGAAAGAGAGAGAAAGAATGGAAACTAGGAAAGATAAGAAAATAGAAAAATGAAATATATAAATTGTCAACAATGGGAATTAGAATTTCCTTGGGTTTTTGTTAGTTCCATGAATCAAAGCAAATTGGAAGTGGTCAAACAGGAGATGGTATGAGTGAACATTGACATTTTAGGAATCAGTGAACTAAAATGGACTGGAAGGGGGTGAATTTAACTCAGATAACCATTATATCTACTACCGTGGGCAAAAATGCCTTTGAAGAAATGGAGTAGCCATCATAGTAAGCAAAAGAGTCCAAAATACAATACTTGGATGCTATCTCAAAAACGACAGAATGATCTCTGTTTCCAAGGCAAACCATTCAATATCACAGCAATTCAAGTCTATGTCCTGACTAGTAATCCTGAAGAAGCTGAAGTTAAATGGTTCTATGAAGACCTACAAGACCTTCTAGAATTAACACCCCAAAAAAGATGTCCTTCTAATTATAGGGGACTGGAATGAAAAAGTAGGAAGTCAAGAAATACCTGGACTAACAGAAAATTTGGCCTTGGATTAAAAAATGAAGCAGGTCAAAGTCTAATAGTGTTTTGCCAAGAGAACCCACTGGTCGTAGCAAACACCCTCTTCCAACAACAAAAGAAAAGACTCTACACATGGACATCACTAGATGGTCAATACCAAAATCAGATTGGTTATAGTCTTTGCAGCCAAAGATGGAGAAGCTCTATATAGTCAACAACAACAACAAAAAAGACAGGGAGCTGACAGTGGCTTAGATCATGAACACCTTATTGCAAAATTCAGACTTAAATTGAAGAAAGTAGGGAAAATCATTCAACCATTCAGGAATGAACAAATAAAATCCCTTACGATTATACAGTGGAAGTGACAAATAGAATCAAGAGATTAGATTTGATAGAGTGCCTGAAAAACTATGGATGGAAGCTCGTGACTTTGTACAGGAGGCAGTGATCAAGATCACCCCGAAGAAAAAGAAATACAAAAAGGATAAATAGTTGTCTGAGGAGGCCTTACAACTAGCATGAAAAGAAGAGGAAGCAAAAAGCAAAGGAGGAAAAAAGATATACCCATTTAAATTCAGAGTTCCAAAGAATAGCAAGGAGAGATAAGAAAGCCTTCCTCAGTGATCAGTGCAAAGAAATAGAGGTAAACAGTAGAATGGGAAAGACTAGAGATCTCTTCAAGAAAATTGGAGATACCAAGGGAAAATTTCATGCAAAGATAAGCACAATAAAGGACAGAAATGGTTTGGACCTAACAGACAGAAGATATTAAGAAGAGGTGGCAAGAACACACAGAAGAACTATACATGAAAGATCTTCATGACGCAGATAACTATGATGGTGTGATCACTCACCCAGAGCCAGACATCCTGGAATGTGAAGTCAAGTGGGCCTTAGGAAGCATCACTATAAACAAAGCTAGTGGAGTGGTGGATTTTCCAGTTGAGCTCTTTCAAATCCTAAATGATGATGCTGTGAAAGTGCTTCACTCAATATACCAGCTAATCTGGAAAACTCAGCAGTGGCCACAGGAATGGAAAAGGTCAGTTTTCATTCCAATCCTAAAGAAAGGCAATGTCTAAGAATGTTCAAAGTACCACACGATTGCACTCATCTCATATGCTAGCAAAGTAATGCTCAAAATTCTCCAAGCCAGGCTTCAAAAGTACATGAACTGTGAACTTCCAGATGTTCTAGCTGGATTTAAAAAAGGCAGAGGAAATGAGATCAAATTGCCAGTGTCAATGGATCATTGGAAAATCAAGAGAGATCCAGAAAAACATCAGCCTTATTGTCTGTGCCAAAGCTTTTGGCTGTATGGATCACAACAAACTGAAAAATTCTTCCAGAGGTGGGAATACCAGACCACCTGACCTGCCTCTTGAGAAATCTGTATGCAGATCAAGAAGCAACAGTTAGAACTGGACATGTTACAACAGGCTGATTCCAAATTGGGAAAGGAGTACATCAAGGCTATATATTGTCACCCTGCTTATTTAACTTATATGCAGATTACATCATGCGAAATGCTGGGTTGCATGAAGCATTCCAGTTGGATGAAGCTGGAATCAAGATTGCCAGGAGAAATATCAACAACCTCAGAAAGAAGAACTAAAGAGCCTCTTGACGAAAGTTAAAGAGGAGAGTGACAAAGTTGGCTTAAAACTCAACATTCAGAAAACTAAGATTATGGCATCCGGTCACATCACTTTATGGCAAATAGATGGAGAAACAATGGAAACATTGATGGACTTTACTTTTTGGGGCTTCCCAGGTGGCTCAGATGGTAAAGTGTCTGCCTACAATGCAGGAGACCCAGGTTCAATCCCTGGGTTGGGAAGATCCCCTGGAGAAGGCAATGGCAACCCACTCCAGTACTATTGCCTGGAAAATTCCATGGTCGGAGGAGCCTGATAGGCTTCAGTCCGTGGGGTCACAAAGAGTCGGACACAACTAAGTGACTTCACTTTAACTTTCTTTTTATTTTTGGGGGGGCTCCAAAATCACTGCAGATGGTGACTGCAGCCATGAAATTAAAAAGACTCTTGCTCCTTGGAATAAAGCTATGACCACCCTAGACAGCATATTAAAAAGCAGAGACATTATTTTACCAACAAAAGTCTGTCTACTCAAAGCTATGGTTTTTCCAGTGGTCATGCGTGGATGTGAGAGTTGGATTATAAAAAAAGCTGAGCTCCAAAGAATTGATGCTTTTGAACTGTGGTGTTTGAGAACACCACAGGGTCTTGAGAGTCCCTTGGACTGCAAGGAGATGCAACTAGTCAATCCTAAAGGAAATCAGTGCTGAATATGAATTGGAAGGACTGATGCTGAAAGTGAAACTCCAATACTTTGGCCACCTGATGCAAAGAACTGACTCATTGGAAAAGACCCTGATGCTGGGAAAGATTGAAGGCAGGAAGAGAAGGAGATGATGGAGGATGAGATGGTTGGATGGCATCACTGACGTGATGGATGAGTTTGAGTAAGTTCCAGGAGTTTGTGATAGACAGGGAGGCCTGGCGTGCTATAGTCTTTGGGGTTGCAAAGAGTCAGACATGACTGAGTGAACTGAACTGGGTTTTTGTTCATATTCCTTTACAATTCAAATGCTCCTTATAAAGAAACTACTTCCTTTCTTTCTTTTGTGTCCTTTGTCACCACTCTTTTTTCCACATCTAGTCATTTTGTCATTTTCATTCATTTAGGATTATTAAGCTTTTAACCTAAAACCTCTATTTTAAAGCATTTCTCTAAAAGCTCGTCTGAAAGAGTATGATGTTAAAGATGATGGCTGATACCAATCGTATATTTTCTCCTCTTGCCTTTTTTTCAATTATACAGGAAAAAAAAAAAAAAACTATTCTCAGGGTAAAGGTCAAAATGAATTTTTTCATATACAAAGTTCCAGACACTTAAAAAATAATATTTACCAGGAACATATAATGAGAAAAAAATTAGTATTGTTACTAACCATAAAACTTGACCACAGAATAACTGTTCAGTGCATAATTTTCACCAATATCAAAATTATTAGTAGAGCCTCATGCCAGTTTTTTAAAATGGATTTCTCAATTTGAAAAGTTTATTTAGGAATATAAGGTTACTTTTATTTAAAATTAATAATATAGACAAATCATTTATCGCAGAAGTGATTATTTTATCTATGCATAACCCCAAATCACCCTGATCTGTTCATTTCATTTGAGTTAATTGTACTTGAGATATAGACATAAGTGAAACATTAGGTTTATTTGAAAAGAACTTTGGAAGTTCAATGAATATGAATTGCAACAACTCTAGTAACTGCAAAATATAGCCTGTCTTCCTTCAAGTCTTAGAGTAATGTCTACTCATTCTACCTTAATAGTGATAACACAATGGCACTGTGAAATATTTTCAAATTCAAAATAATACATTTTAGCTATTAATCCCCATATCAAAGTCATATTGAATAAGTCACTCTTCTCATTCTAAGCATGTTGCAGAGTTATAGAGTGTTAAATTACCATTGAGTTCCAATATCAATTCAGCAGTAGAATAGCAAATTGAATCCAGTGAACTCTATTTTGCCTACTGCTTACAAACTTTACTAATATAATATATATTTAGAAAATATACATGTATAGTATCATTTTATGAGAGCTTAGCAATTATGGAATAATAATTGACTGTCTTATGTTTGGAAATACTATAATAGATAGCTTTAATAGCGAAAGTGAACTAGCAAATTAAAAGAAATATCCCTTCTTTAAGCATTCCCTTATTTCCTCTCAAATTACTCTTTGAGAGGAAAAAGGAAATGTTGGCATTAGCTTACATTCGTCTCATAAAATAGTTTGTTTTCATTTATGGAAATGTAGAAAAATTCCTTCTTATAATGGTTTGCTATTATTTCACAACCTTGCAGTGGTTACAGTTGAGAAAGGATCAAAGATTATGCTTAATGTTAAATGAACTCCTATTATGTATCAGACACTTTACATATGCCATCATAGCCAATGCTCATCACAGCCCCTTGAAGTAAGAACTAACTTATTCACTTGCCAGTGATGAAACAGAAGGATTACCATATTTCAGTGAATCTAAAACTAATCCCATGCATTTTACTATACGTATCCTTTCATTGTCACGAGAAATAGAAAATGCTGCCAATATAATGAAGATTTGCCAGGAGACTGTTACTGATTCAAAAATGTTAACATAGTAGGATGAGTGGGAGGGTAGATTGTCTCCTAGCACGGTATTACAGGCTAAGGTTGTAAGGCATGGTTCCAGCGAGGCAGAAAAGGAAAGACGACCTCAACAGAAGTGGGTTACCTTTATTCAGGCAAGGAGGGGCGACAGTCGGCCTAACGACCAGGCTGAGCGCCGAAAGGGATCAGGGAGGCTTCATACTTATAGGGGGTTTGTGGAAGCGATAAGGGAAACGTCAATCAAGTGGGATATTTTGAGTATTCTTTTGTTGAGATGACACTTGTAGTTGGGCAGGGGGTGATAAGTCTTCTGGGTGGGTGTAGGGGGTGGTAGGTTTCCGGACAGGGGGTGATAAGTCCCAGATAGATGCAGCTGGCCTGGAGCATCAGGATGGAACTAAAGTTATGCTTTGTTTTCTCCGAAGTTAGATGATTCAGCAAGGGGCCTTTGAGACTGTTGTTCTCTTTTCTAGGCCCAAAAGACTCCTTCAAAGGTACACATCAAAGGCACATAAGCAGGCCAGCAGAAGCCGAATTCCAGGGCTCTCTGACGCCAAAGCCCTGCTTCTTTTGTTAAACCTCATGGCCTCAGCTATCTTCCACAAAGCAGAATGCGTGTGGCATTTTCTTTTATAAGAACTTTTTTCCTTGATGGCACCACCTAGTCTGCGTAACCTTCATACGGAGGAAATCAAAGTGCATGGTAGTTTATTAATCAGAGAAATGGATTGTGCCTGCTTCATCCTGTCAGTCACTTGATAAGGGAAAACAAATAGCAATGATTAAATCACAGGCTGCTCAAAGTCTTTGTGCTTTGAGTAAATACATTTGGCTTTCGTGAAAGTCCATTATGCACTGTTTGACTTTGATTAGCAGGGGGCACTTCATAAAGCATGAAAGAAAGCCGCAGTTAGTGGAAGAAAGGAGAAATCTGTGACCATATTCTCACTGTTCTGTTAAACAGCTGATTCACCCCAGTCACAGAGAACAGCAAAGGCTCTGACAATCATGAATGTCCTTGGCAAAAGGATGAATTTATCTGCCTGTAGAGGAGATGTCGCATGAAAAGGCAGTGTCCGCAGCAAACAGAACACCAGCAGAGCATGACTATAAAGAACAATCCGTGTTTGCTCTTACAGGGGAGAGTTCCACAACTGCAGCTTGATTGTAATCCTCACCTGGGAAATCTGAACTCACCACCTGTTTTCTTTGGATGCTCGTGTGTCACACTCCAGTTGCTTTCTACAGAATTTAGAACATTCGTTTACTCCAGTGGATACTCTTGGAGTCTTACTAAATTTAATTCACTTCCATTAAGCAACTGACTCACTAGTTAGATTTATTGGAGCTATGCAGATCGCTCTGTTTTTATATTCACGTTTATGATTTGAGATACATATGCCGTATATATTGCTTCTGGTCCTTGATATGTTTTCATACAAATGCTATTCTTGTTTGCACTTCATCTAAAGGGGCAAAATGTTTAACATAAGAGGTTGGCTGCTATGAAATCAGTTTTATTTTAAGAATATTGGAGGGCTTCCCTGGTAGTCCAGCGGTTAAGAATCCACCTTGCAATGCTTGGGACACCAGTTCACTCCATGGTCCAGGAAGCTAACACATGAAGCAGGGCGACTGAGCCTGTGTAGCACAACTACTGAGCCTGTGCTCTGGAGCCTGAAAGAGAACAAGAGAAGCGCAGTGAGAGAAGAGCCAAGATGAGCACAAGAGAAACCACGGCGATGAGAAGCCCATGCACCACAGCTAGAGGATAGCCTCTGCTTGCTGCAATCAGAGAAGCCCCACACAGCAACAAAGACCCAGTGCTTCCAAAAATAGTTAAATATTAAAAAAGAAGCAGAAATTTAAAAGAATATTGGAGAAAAGCCCTCTATTTTCAATTCCAAATATGTTATCATTTTTAATGTTCAATCATTCTAAAATGTACTGCAAAAATGAAAAGAATGTTGATAGATATAACTATATACCATATGACTTATGGTCATCAATAGTGTTTATTTTAAATCTTATTTTAGCATTTAATCTCTACTTAAGTATCCTACTTATATAAACCATAATATCAACTGCATTGCAGTGTCAATAAAGATAATAAAGATAAATAGATCTACCAGACTATGAGCACTATTACTATTTAAGCAAAACAAGTTAGTCAATAAATAAACAAACAAACCTACATGCTTCCACAACAGGTGAAAATCTGTCAGAAGTCCCTGTGCCTTGTAAGGGTTTAGGGTAATATTCTGCAGCATTTATTAATATATAAAGCAGTCTGTTTCTAAATGCTCTTTTAAGATATTAAAATGCTTTTTAAGATATTAACTTACATTATCAAATTAAATGTTTAAAAGCAAATTTAAATGAGATTCTATTATTATATATTTGTAAAACAGACACAAAGGCATCAACGAACCAAAAGTATAAATGCTCAACAAATATAAAATTATGTCAGTTTTATCCTGAGCTTGATACAATCAAGTGTAGCTAAACATTTTAATCTACCGGTGAATAAAAATTGATTGTGACTAAGCAAGGTCTTTGTCACCTCACACTATTGGGGAATTTTAAGAGTAGTATAATTTTTTACCCAAAGACTTAGAAAAATTCACCTTTAGTTTTTGCTAAGTGAGAGTGCCATCTACTGGTGCTATTTGCCACAACAGTGTAATGGGTAAGAGCTGCAAGCGTTGTTTACCTGCACATGTAATGGATGTGACCTCATGAAGCTATTCCTGGACGTAGATTCTGTCACTTCAGCTAAGTAACAAACAAGAACCAACACTGTTATGAATTAATTCAGACTTTGAAACACTTTTATTTGTTATAAAGAATATGGATAATAAAGGAGATATGCTTTAACTAGACAAAATCATTTCAAGGCTTTTACTTAATGACTTAAATTATGCTATATAGCCATGATTTGAGTGCTTAATTAATCAACTCTGCACATTGGGTGCATTGAACCCTCTTCATGCTCAAAAATGTTGACAGATTCAACAAAATTCGGGGCATTTAAAATGGACAATAGGAAAAGTAGAAAATGTCTCCTGGCTTGAAGCTTGTAGCTTGAGCAACCATATATATATAACCATATATATATATATACATATATATATATATAACCATATATAGAAAAGAAGCAGTTAGCTAACAAAGTGGCTTAGGGAAGTTCAAATATATATTTAAGGTATGGGTATAGATAAAGGTATATCCATGAAGTCGGAAGGAATTTGACGGAAGGTTCAGATTTGAGAATGAAGAATAAAAAATGGGGGAACAGCTTGAATATGGATGGGAAAAAGAAACAGTACAGGACAAAGATGAGATTTTCTGTTCTGTCTTTGCACAGCAACCTCAAATGTGGCCTTAATTTTGAGTAATACATCCTTAATTGTTCTAACACTGTTGGAAGCTCCATAGTGAGATGTGGAATCCATAGCAAGCTGGGAAACTTTGTGCTCGACATGATAAAATGTCGATAAACTTTCTCGACATGATAAAATGTCTGGTTTTGTCAGTGGCAGCATCATAGGGCAGCTCCCACCAAGCTCAACCTGCTAAACTACCCCCAACACAACACTTTCCATTAGGAAAAACAGAAGCTAGGTTGTTGACTGTGCAATCATAATTTTGGCAAGCTTATAAAACTCTGTTACCTTTTGCTCCATATTAATATTGATGCTTTGGGATGTAAATTATACTAGAATGTCTGTTAAAGAATGAAGTACATTATCATTTACTCCAATCTGTGCAAATCTCTCAAGGTTTTAAAATATTTTTTAATTTATATTTTAATTGCAGGAAAATTGCTTTACAATGTTGTATTGGTTTCTGCCTTAGGAACAATATGAATCAGTCATAATGATATATATATACATCTGTATATATATCCCCTCCCTCTTGAGTCTGCCCCTTATTTTTGAGCTGGATGTTGGTTTTCCTCGGAGTTTCCTAGGATGCCCCTAAGGGGAGTGAGCAGCAGGCAGCTGTGTAATTATATTAATAGTTTACCCACCCCCACATCTGTGAAGTCAGAGTGGAACTACTTTGATACATGTGTACTTGTGAGTATACATGTATAGTTGTGCACCCATACATATATAGATACACACATGTAAAGTTGGATTTATGCATACTTATTTTCTTTGAGCAAGTGCTCTTGCTGCTAAAAATCTCTGAAAGCTTATCATTTTAAACACTGAGAATAGAACAAAACCAGGATTTGAACAGAAAGAAACAGAAAATGTTGGGAAAAAATAGCTTGAGAAGAAATAAAGCAAAGGAAAATTAGAGGATTAGCCTGAGATTTTCTGTTTGGGCTTTACCCAGCAATACTTTAAACTCTTCAGTGGTTCAATTTATGTTGACTTTGGTGGGGACTTGGTCCAGGATCCTTACGTGGCCCACCCAGGATGCAATGATCTATCTCTGTAACAGTGCATTTTATCATAGTTTTCCCACTTGTATAACATGATACTGTATATTAACCTCTAATATTATTACAAATTGTGTGTGTCTGAAAATTTTGTGTGTCTAAAAAAATCAGTAAGTTTTGCTTGGAAAGGACTGAGGTCTTATTTCATTTGAGTTACTTATAATGCCAAACATAATGTGATGCTAATAATTTGTGGCAAATATAAATAACATCTGCAGTTTCTCTCTTTTTCTTTCCCTCTCTCAAACACTCACATGCACACACACATTAATTCTTTAATATCATAGAAACATGGAAAAATGCATTAACAGGCATTATTCAAAATAAGAATTGTCACAGCAGACAAGATCTGTGAAGGGATGGTTGCTCACCTCGTAAGACATCAGAGTATTTCAAATGACAACTATAAAACATCACTCTGAAATTGTTAGAGGAACAGAAATTAGACAAGTTATGAGAGGGATATGCCCTTGATAGGGCTCACGTGCTCAGCTGACAGGAGTGAACACTATTGAAACCAATTTGCAGTATTAGCTGGCAATACATAGCAAAATTAAATATCACTTATGCCTACTCTGGGGGCTTCCCTGGTGGCTTAGATGGTAAAGAGTCTGCCTGCAGTGCGGGAGACCAGGTTTTGATCCCTGGGTTGGGAAGATCACCTGGAGAAGGAAATGGCAACCCACTCCAGTATTCTTGCCTGGAAAATCCCATGGATGGAGGAACCTGGCAAGCTAGAGTCCATGAGGCACAAAGAGTCAAACATAACTGAGAGACTTCACTTTCTTTCTTTTTCTTTTTATGCCTACTCTATGCCTGTGCGGTTCTTTTCCAGGGTTGTATATCCTAAAGCAATGATCAACATGCCCCTTTGGGGAAATTATATAAGGATAGTCAGTGCAAACTTGTTTTGGTGGTAGGAGTTGAAGCAGCCTAAGTATATTCCAGAGGGAATGAGAATGTAGAAAGCGGTGGATGGTTACCATGGCGTACCCAGAAGGAGGTATATATCCACATGGTGATGGCTCTATAATACATAATTGAAAGAGGATGTAATCTACAAAATAACAGCATTATGCATATTTAAAATGCATATACAAAACAATACATTTCTAATGAACATATGCAAACAAAAAGACTTGCAAAAAATGATGAAAGTGAGGATGAAAGGAAATAAACACACACAACTAAAGAACTTCCCAGGTGGTACAATGGTAATGAATCTGCTTGCCAATGCAGGAGACACAAGAGATGCAGGTTTGATCCCTGGGTTGGGAAGATGCCCTGGAGAAAGAAATGGCAAAACCCACTCTGGTATTCTTGCCTGGAAAATTCCATGGACAGAGGAGCCTGACAGACTACAGTTCATG
Organism: Cervus canadensis; assembly: GCF_019320065.1. NCBI lineage: Eukaryota > Metazoa > Chordata > Mammalia > Artiodactyla > Cervidae > Cervus > Cervus canadensis. The sequence goes on from NC_057394.1 coordinate 31,436,795, forward strand.
GGGGTGCAAAAAGTCTCAGACACAATTGAGCAACTAACACTTTCGCTTTTAGATCTGAAGTGAGTCTTGTATGCAGCATATATACAGGTCACAGACAAATAAAAAATAAGAGACTTGCATGAATGGCAATAATGTATGTGGTTGAGGGGTGTAATAAACTCAGGTCTATGTATCTGATACCTAACTAGCAAAAGAAGAAAGACTGGACTAGTAGCCTTCAGTCAGATGCACAAAATAAAACAAGAACAAGTATAAAACCCTAGCATAGATGGCTTGTTGTGGTGGTTGTGGTTGCTCTGCACCCTATTAGAATGAGAAACTGAGTCTTACATGTCCTGATGACTTTCATTATAAATCGACCTTTTCCGTTCACCTCTAAAGACTTATCTTTTCTAATGCCAAATTTCTTTTCGGTTCAATGCTCTGTCTGCTGTTTCACTTCCTACCACAGGAAGGAGCAGTTTGAAAAAATAAAAAAGAAAGAAACAAGTCCCCTTACACCAGAAAGAGTGACAAAGCAGCTGTGGCTGAATGAGGCCACGTCAGGTTCAGGAACTCAGAGTCAGTCTTCTGTTTCCTACAGTGTTGCCCATATATCAGGAGCATAAAGAAAACATTTTATTTGCTCTTACATTATTTTTTTGTAATTTTACCGAGGAAAAAAAGTGTTAAGCAGAGAAGTATTTCAACTTCAGTTGAAAGATATTTCTTAGGTATACTACCAGCAAAGGAAATAAATAGAGAGACAAAAATATAGTACTGTTGTCTCTGTCTCTGTAACCTGAAAACTACATATTTATAGACATAGAGGCCCAAGTCTTCATCTTTACTCCCTCATCATTTTAAGTGAGGCTAACAATCAGGGCTTCCCAGTTGGTTCAGTGGTAAATAGTCTGTCTGCCAATGCAGGAGATGTGGGTTCGATCCCTGGGTCAGGAAGATCCCCTGGAGAAGAAAATGGCAACTCATTCCTGTGTTCTTGCCTGGAGAATCCCATTGAAGGAGGAACCTGGTGGACTAGAGTCCAAGGGATCACAAGAGTCAGACATGACTTAGCAACTGAATAACAACAAATCCAAAGCAGGACCCTAATTCTCTTCAATTCCCTGGAAGCTGAAGGAGATGAGGGAGATGCAGAAGAAAAGCAGGAAACTAGCAGTTTGATTCATAAGGTTTTAGGAGAGAAGCCATCTCCATAGCAAAAATAGTGCAAGGTGAAGCTGCAAAAGCTGATGCAGAAACTTCAGGAGTTCAGTTCAGTTCAGTTGCTTAGTCATGTCTGACCCTTTGCAACCCCATGGACTGCAGCACACCAGGCCTCCCTGTCCATCACCAGCTCCCGAGCTTACTCAAACTCTTGTCCATTTAGTCGGTGATGCCATTCAACCATCTCATCCTCTCTCGTCCCCTTTTCCTCCTGCCTTCAATCATTCCCAGCATCAGGGTCTTTTCAAATGAGTCAGTTCTTCCCATCAGCTGGCCAAAGTATTGGAGTTTCAGTTTTAGAATCAGTCCTTCCAAAGAATATTCAAGACTGATTTCCTTTAGGATGGACTGGTTGAAACTCCCTGCAGTCCAAGGGACTCTCAAGAGTCTTTTCCAACACCACCGTTCAAAGGCATCTATTCTTTCACTCTCAGCTTTCTTTATGATCCAACTCTCACATCCATACATGACTACTGGAAAAACCAAAGCTTTAACTAGACGGACCTTTGTTGACAAAATAATGTCTCTACTTTTTAATATGCTGTCTAGGTTGGTCATAACTTTTCTTCCAAGGTGCAAGCGTCTTTAAATTTCATGCCTGCGCTTACCATCTGCAGTGATTTTGGAGCGCCCACCCCCCCCCCCAAAAAAAAAAAATAAAGTCTCTCACTGTTTCCATTGTTTCCCTATCTATTTACCACGAAGTGGTGGGACCAGATACCATGATCTTAGTATTCTGAATGTTGAATTTTAAGCCAACTTTTTCACTCTCCTCTTTCACTTTCAGTATGAAAAGCTAAAAAGATAGGACACTGAAAGATGAATTCCCCAGGTTGGTAGGTGACCAATATGATATGGGAGATCAGTGGAGAAATAACTCCAGAAAGAATGAAGAGATGGAGCAAAAGCCAAAACAACACCCAGTTGTGGATGTGACTGGTGAAAGAAGTAAAGTCTGATGCTGTAAAGAGCAATATTGAGTAGGAACCTGGAATGTTAGGTCCATCAATCAAGGAAAATTGGAAGTGGTCAAACAGGAGACAGCAATGGTGAGCATCAACATTTTAGGAACCAGTGAACTAAAATGGACTGATATGGGTGTATTTAACTCAGATGACCATTATATCTACTACTGTGGGCCAGAATCCCTTAGAAGAAATGGAATAGCCATCATAGTCAACAAAAGAGTCTGAAATGCAGTACTTGGTTGCAGTCTCAGAAATGACAGAATGATCTCTCAATATCACAGTAATCCAAGACTATGCCCTGATCAGTAATGCTGAAAAGCTGAAGTTAAACAGTTCTATGAAGACCTATAAGACCCTCTAGAACTCACACCCAAAAAAGGTGTCCTCTTCATCATAGGGGACTGGAATGCAGAAGTCAAGAAATACCTGGAGTAAAGGGCAAATTTGGCTTTGGAATACAGAATGAAACCAGACAAAGGCTAATAAAGTTTTGCCCAAAGAATGCACTGGTCATAGAGAACACCATCTTCCAACAACACAAGAGAAGACTCTACACAGGGACATCAGCAGATGGTCAATATCAAAATAAGATTGATTATATTCTTTTCAGCCAATGATGGAGAAGCTCTATACAGTCAGCAAAAACAAGACCAGGAGCTGACTGGCTCAGATCATGAACTCCTTATTGCAAAATTCAGACTTAAATTGAAGAAAGTAGGGAAAACCATTAGACCATTCATGTACGACCTAAATCAAATCCCTAATGATTATACAGTGTAAGTGAAAAATAGGTTCAAGGGATTAGACCTGATAGACAAGAGTGCCTGAAGTACTAGGGAAGGAGTTTTATGACATTGTACAGGAGGCAGTGATCAAGACCATCCCCAAGAAAAAGAAGTGCAAAAAGCAAAATGGTTGTTTGAGGAGGCCTTACAAACAGCTATGAAAAGAAGACACATGAAAGGCAAAGGAGAAAAATAAAGATATACCCATTTGAATGCAGAGTCCCAAAGAATAGCAAGGAGACATAAGAAAGTCTTCCTCAGTGATGAGTGCAGAAAAATAGAGGAAAACAATGGAATGGAAAAGACTAGAGATCTCTTCAAGAAAATTAGAGATACAATGGAACTATTCATGCAAAGATGGGCACAATAAAGGACAGAAATGGCATGACCTAACAAAAGCAGAAGATATTAAGAGGTGGTAAGAATACACATAAGAACTATACAAGAAAGATCTTCATGATTCAGATAATCACGATGGTATGATCACTCACCTAGAGCCAGACATCCTGGAATGTGAACTCAAGTGGGCCTTAGGAAGCATCACTATGAACAAAGCTAGTGGAGCTGATGGAATTCCAGTTGAGCTATTTCAAATCCTGAAAGATGATGCTGTGAAAGTGCTGCACTCAATATGCCAGCTTATCTGGAAAACTCAGCCGTGGTCACAGGACTGGAAAAGGTCAGTTTTCTTTCCAATCCCAAAGAAAGGCAATGCCAAAGAATGCTCAAACTACCACACAGTTGCACTCATCTCACACGGCAGCAAGGTAATGCTCAAAATTCTCCAAGCCAGGCTTCAACAGTATTTAAATCGTGAACTTCCAGATATTCAAGCTGGATTTAGAAAAGGCAGAGGAAATGAGATCAAATTGCCAACATTCACTGGATCATCAAAAAAGCAACAGAGTTCCAGAGAAATATTTACTTCTGCTGTATTGACTGTGCCACAGTCTTTTGCTGTGTGGATCACAGCAAACTGTGGAAAATTCTTTAAGAGATGGGAATATCAGACCACCTGACATGCCTCCTGAGAAATCTGTATGCTGGTCAAGAAGCAACAGTTAGTACTGGACATGGCACAACAGACATTGTTCCAAATCAGGAAAGGAATATCTCAAGTCTGTTAATTGTCACCCTGCTTATTTAACTTATATGCAGAGTACATCATGCAAAATGCTGGACTGGATGAAGCACAAGCTGGAATCAAGTTTGCCTGGGAAAATATCAATAACCTCAGATATGCAGATAATACCACCCTTATGGCAGAAAATGAAAAAGAACTAATGAGCCTCTTGATGAAAATGAAAGAGGAGAGTGAAAAAAAGCTAGCTTAAAACTCAACTTCAGAAAACTAAGATCATTGCATCTGGTCCCATCACTTCATGGCAAGTAGATGGGGAAAAATGGGACAGTGACAGACTTTATTTATTTGAACTCCAAAATCACTGCAAATGGTGACTGCAGCCATGAAATTAAAAGAAACTTGCACCTTGGAAGGAAAGTTATGACCAACCTAGACAGCATATTAAAAAGCAGAAACATTACTTTGCCAGCAAAGGTCCATCTAGTGAAGGCTATGGTTTTTCCAGTAGTCATGAATGGATGTGAGAGTTGGACTATAAAGAAAGCTGAGCACCGAAAAATTGATACTTTTGAACTGTGGTGTTGAAGAAGACTCTTGAGAGTCCCTTAGACTCAAGGAGTTCCAACCAGTCCATCTTACAGGAAATCAGTCCTGAATATTCATTGGAAGGATTGATGATGAAGCTGAAACTCCAATACTTTGGCCACCTGATGGGAAGAACTGACTTATTTGAAAAGACCCTGATGCTGGGAATGATTGAAGGTGGGAGGTGAAGAGGATGACAGAGGATGAGATGCTTGGATGGCATCACCAACTCTAGGACATGAGTTTGAGTAAACTCCAGGAGTTGGTGATAGTCAGGGAAGCTTGGTGTGCTGCAGTCCACGGGGTCGCAAAGAGTCGTACATGACTGAGTGACTTAACTGAACTGAACTGATGTTTGTATACACACATTCATTTTATATATTTTTGTATATATATGTGATCATTTTATCTATATGTGATAGAATTACTCATAATATTCTCTCTGAATTTTACTTGTCTTAATTATGTTGTTTGATATAAAAACAGTATATAATAGTAAATTTTAGACAGCATTTGAAATAAAAAAATTTGATGGTAGGTTTATTTTCTTGTATAGTACATGATTTTCTCTACCAAAAAATCTGTATTTGATATTATTTGCTTTTTAAATGCTGTTAGCTCAGTTTAATATGCAGAATTTGTAAAAATTGTTGAAATCATAAATTTCAGTGTAAAAAGCAATTCTTCTTATAAAATAGCATTAATATAGGAAAGGAAATTAATCAGTTTGAAGGAGATGAAAAATATTAATCTTAATAATGTATTTTTAAGTATTGTGATGGTAATTTAGGAATAAACAGATTAATTATAATCCTGGTCACAAAAAATACATTTTGTCATTGTAATTGGCTAAGCATAGTCTGGGATTTTTCAGTACTTTAAAAATGTCCATTAAACTCCAGAACATAAGCAGAAAGATACAAACATAGAGTAATTCTTAGGAAAATAAGTCATTAGAAAGCTTGGTCAGATGAAGCAAAGAAATCTAGCATTCAAATGTTTCCTTTCCCTTGAGCTTATCTCTTAAAAATAAGGGTACATTTTTAACAATATGCCACAGATTAATAAAATGTATTTTATTTTGCACAAGTCCTAATCCTGAGAGAACCAAGATGATAAAGTGTGGATTAAATGTTATTTTGCTTTCTTAAATCCTGTATTAATCACATTGTCTAAAATTAGAAAGAGAGAGACTATTATTGGTAAGAAGTTTAAATACGCATCAAATTTATTTTATGCCTTTAAATTGGACAAGATCAAGTGTCATGTTTATTTAAACACTGAATAAGCTGTAATAATTACAAACTGCATGCTAAAAGCTTTGGATTGCATTCAAGCCAAGAATGACTTTGCCTGTTCATAGGATGACAGTTGGCTTTTACTTTTAAACAATCACTCAACCAAGTTTCACATGTGAATGAATTAACAAAGCAAAGACAGTCCAAAGTGTTATAAGTCTACACATAAATGGGGAAATTTACATGAAAAGAATTAAGGCAATTGGAAATGTTAGTATTTAAAAGGTCTAAACCAATAATAGAATGTAATCAGAGTTGACAGCATCCAGTTAAAAACAGAATCATCCAAAATGGAATACATTGTTATAGGTATAAAGAATGTTGGATTTTATAAGAAAAATTCATAAAAATATGAGCACATTGATTTAAAAATGTTTTTTTCATTTTATTTCTCCAGAGGGTAGAAAATTGGAACACAGACTCTCCCAAGTCACTTGGGAAAACCTCATATAGTCATTACACTAATGTCTCAAAGGTTCCTCAGCCCTGTGAAATAATAGACAAAAGATTCAGAATAAAATAGCACATTTCTTGCATTGGAAGTTATCATCCCTAATCATTATATTTTAAGCTTGTTTCTTTTTTGCTTTGTCTTGAAAAATAAGTAAAAACCCATACTATCTTATTCCCTAGTCTGTTTTATTCTCCCCTTTACCCTATTCTGCCCCTCAATTTTGTGAGACCAGTTTCTTTAATTCTCCTTCAAAGATTATTGCTTTCCAAAGTGTTCATTTTGAAGTCATAGAGTGAGACAATTTGGTGAGTCATAATATTTTGAATTTTATCTGTGGTGTTCAGTTTTGATACTCCATCATTTCCCTTCCAGGAAAAAAACTGATACCCTAATTCACCCTGACTCTTAGCAACCAGCCTAAACCCCAAGGAAGAATTCAGCCCCAGCTTTCTCAAGGTAAGAAAAGGATTACTATATCTACTTGGACTCTACAATTGTGATGATTGAAAAACCTATCTAGATTCTTGATATATTGACTCAGAGTTGATTGGATATGTGAATGTGATAAGACATATTGTGTTTTCATGGTGCTGTTTCATATTTGCTGTGCATGCTTAGTAGCTCAATTTGAAGCCAAAAGATTACTGAGAAATGCTAATGAAGTAGGAAAAAGTCTTATTACCAGTTCTTGCCCATCATGCTTAATATTTGTGTGAAAAAGTGTTTTAAAACTGGTCTGCCATACCTTTGGTAAAGACTAAAGTGCTACATTTACAAAGAGATGAATGTTAATCCTATTCTAATACTCAGACAAAGTTGATTTTTAAAAAATTGTTAGGGACTATTTTAAAAGCAATGTTGGAATCATTGGGTGCTGAAGGAAATGGAATTGATATAGCAGCATGCCTCAAATGTTAATGTTAGACTCAATGTCTCATGCATCTTTTGGTTAATAAGAATATAAAAATTATTCAAGCAATTCAAATTCTTCTTCTGAGTTAATTCATTTACTCCTTTGCTGTGTAAACTCTAACAGTCCTAAGGTTCCATTTATTTGGTCTATCAATCTTAATTGTGATCTGAGGAGTTGTTTCATAACTGAGAATTTTTGTTTAATGATATGTAATTTGGATAAGGGTGTCATTTTCTTTTGCTTCATGGTTGGTGGGATTTTCACTAATGAAATTGGATTCTCATTTTCTGGTTTTTTTTTTGTATAGTCGTGGTTTATGGATTTTTTTCCTATTTTCTCTTATTTTGTAATGTGTTATTTTCATTGATTGGCATTAATATTTATATGCAGATTGGGTGAGGGCTACCAAGTTTCATCCTTATTCCTGATAGATTGCCACTCATCATATAACTACTGAAACTATTATAATGGAATGTTTCATGAAATACTCCAAATCTCTTTCATCTAAAATATTTTTTTAACTAGTGGAAAGCTCTTACTTTATAAGCTTCAAAAAAACAAATAGTATGTTATGCAAATAAAATGTTCTCTATGTAATACTTAATGTTAAATGTATATCTAGAAAAGAAATGATAGAGCACCATTTTTTATACCTTAGAATATAATATTTACTATAATAATTGTCTAGATAAAAAGCCTAAACACTACTCTGTAATTATTTTTACCAACACATCTCTTATATTTATATCTAAACAGGACATCTAAATTGGATTATAAATAATCCAACAAATAATATATCGACTTCCTTAGTTTTTTCAAAATAACATTAAAATTTCAAATTAGTCATAGTATTTTACCTCTCTGACATGTGCCTAATAACTTATGTAGCAAAGAAAAAATTTGAGTCAGTATCAACTTAGTCATTCATGTTTAAGTGTTTTATTTTTCACATACTGTATCCCAGACTTGGTGTGGGCAGTAGAGAGATGACTAAATTGTAAAACTTGCTAAATGAGTTTTTCTCCTATAGGCTTCTAGTCATCCAATAAATTAAATGTAATCTGTATTTTATAATAGAATTAAAATACATTATAGCAATATAGGAAAGAGTGCAGGATCAAGAAGATATGGGCTCTGATAAGCAACTCAAAAGAACTAAAGTCACATTTCTTGGAGGTTAAGTCAAGGCTAAACATGACTCTCTGAAAACTCTATTGATGCCTAGATTAATGGCATAGTACTAGCAAGCCTCTAGTGTTCATGCATTCTTTCAACCATCCATGCATTTATTTAAGAAAAATAAGTATGTGGCAGGAAAATTCCTAGAAGCTGACAATGAAAAGGCATAACTTCCTATCACCACCACCCCCTGGCTCATTGGCAACCTAATCTATTAATAACATCATAGTTGGTAAAGGTTATGAGAGATGAATGCATAGGACAATTGCTGACAAGGTCTAGCACATATCTGAGCAGGTTTAGCTAAGCCAAGACCTTCAGTAACTCATAACAGAAAAATAGGAACTAATTCAAGCAGGTGCAGAGGTGGCAAGAACAGGTATGACATTCCCACAGAAGGGAAGAAATTTGAAAGACAGAAGTGTTAAGAAATATGGCCAGTTCAGGAAAGTAAAATTATCTTGGCACACTTTCAGGGTAGGGCACATAAGATTGAGCAGATCATAATGCCTCCTTCAAAGATGCTTCACTCTACTCACTTTAAGATCAGCCACCAGGGCTTTCTGCTCCACCTAACCTGATTTTACCCCAGGAGACTCTCTGCCATCCCCTGTAGCTACTTCCTGTTTGGAGCCACCCTCTGCCAATGTCCCAAAATTTCCCTGACTTTGTCACTCAGAGTGCCTATTTAGGTTATCAGTGTATTCCCTCTCAATGACAAAGTGTGCAGAGATCTTAGAAAATGATGACCTTAATTGGTTACAGTTCTGTTAAATCATAATACTAGATTAATAAATCTCTTCCTGAAATATCTATGCCCCTCTGAAGATACTGATTCATTTATCCTTCTCAAACCCAAACCAAAAAGGTCATCTTTTTTTTCCTTTTAAAGAACAAGACAAATCAAAGTACTCAATTAAGGTATTTTCAATGTTACCTCCATATATCAACTGTCTTTTTAAAATTATTTAACTCCTTTATATGACTATTAGAGGTGAATTTCAGGCTAGTCAAAATGATAATATGCTTATCATTATTATGTCTCCTTTAATCTGTGCTGAAAACTAGTAGAAGATAATATTTAATGAATAAAGAAACTGAGGCTCCAAAAGGACAAGTGACTTTAATGATGCCCAGCAAATTATTTTATAAAGACAAAAATGAACCCCAGTTCTCACTGATGATAAACACAATTTCTTTTTACTATTATTACATCTTTACTCTTTTTCCAAAAATTATACTGCAAAGATTGTCTTGCAAATAAGAATTATGATTCTTTCTTTATTTGATCATTCTTTTCCTAACAATATCTATTTATTCCTCTTCTAAATTTGATCTGAAAATCAGAAAAACATTTTGACAGCTAATTATTTTAAACTCCTGGCAGAAAAGTTTTTAGGAGCCATGATTCTGGCAAACTTGGTGAGTTAAAAATAAAAGGACTTTTGTTTTTGTCTTCAATCACTTCAACTATGCTTTTCTGAACATTTGATTTTCTTTGTTTAAAAGTGCACTAGACATGTTCTCCCTACCTCTCCACCTCTGAACCCACACTGATATCTTCTTGAGCTGACCTGCAAAGACTAGCTAGTGAAATCTCATAACATCTGTCTGGTTTCCAGTCTGTCTATTTATTGGGAAGCTGAGTGGGAGTTCAGATGTAGAAGAAAGAGAAAAACATCAATGCATTTATTCTCCAGCATACACTTGACTTAAGGGTACAGCTGCTCTTAAAGTAGCCTCTCCATAGATTCTCCTCTGAGTAACAGCTCCCTCTCTCCACCTTTCAGGTTTGAGGTAGTAACAGTCCTCTCATTAACCAGACTACTGCAATATCCCTGTGTCTTTTTTTTTTTTTTTTCCTTCCATCTGGGCACACGCTTGTTAATTGTCAGTTTATTAAATTCTCCAAAAATGATGCTAAATTGAATGTGTCTTCGTTTTTCTCTTAGGGACCTGCCTGATAAAAAATAACATGGCAGATCATCTCACAAGTTTTGAACTGGTTTCATAGGTTAAAATCATCTCTGTTGCTCAGTTTAACTCCAGATCTTTTATCCTTAGACATGTTAGGTGGCGAAGAGAGGAAAAGAAAAGCACAGGTACTCTTCTCCAGTGGTGTCGCAGTTTATTCTTGGTTGATTTTGTTTTGGTCTCATCGTAGCATAGATTTGAAACGATGGACCACTCTTACAGCTTGGTTACGGTTCAAGATTTTGTTAAGCAAACAGCAGTTAGTACACCCTCAAGAGGTGAGGGTGACCGACCTCAAAGGAGTGGCATCAACCCATCTTGATTTCCCTGTTTTTATACTTTTGATCTGCTCACCCTAGAGCCTGCCTTATGCAAAATAGGGCTCACAGCCACTGCTAATCCGGAAGGCTGCATGTTTTTCCCCACGGAAGGTTCCCACTCTGGTCCTGGGATTTTTCCTTTGTCCTCTTTTTCTCAGGCTTTCCCCTTTATTTGTCTGCCTCTTAGCTGCTGCTTTTTAACTCTTTATTCTAATTATCTAACAATACTGACTGGCAGCTGAATAGCAACAGATGCCAACTATATGTTGGCCTTCTGACAGTACAAAGTTGAGAAGTAGAGCTCTAACCTGGGTGCACCTCTAACAACTCATATCAACTCGCTAACTGGTCACTGCAGACCTTCTCACTGTTGTTGGAATCTTCTTGCCCAGCAGGTTTCTCAATCTCTAAAATGTTCAGTTGAAGCTCTCCCTACACCCACCCTTGCTACATATGTGGAGAGAAAAGCTCAAATCCTTTTTTCATGGCTTAGGAGCAATGATCGGAGAAGGCAATGGCACCCCACTCCAGTACTCTTGCCTGGAAAATCCCATGGGTGGAGGAGCCCGGTAGGCTACAGTCCATCGGGTTGCGAAGAGTCGGACACAACTGAGTGACTTCACTTTCACTTTTCACTTTCATGCATTGGAGAAGGAAATGGCAACCGACTCCAGTGTTCTTGCCTGGAGAATCCCAGGGACGGGGGAGCCTGGTGGGCTGCCGTCTATGGGGTCGCTCGGAGTCAGAAACGACTGAAGCGACTTAGCAGCAGCAGCAGCAAGAGCAATGATTCCCTTTCTTGCCTCAGGCTTTTGTGTAAAAAGCCTGGAAAAGCAGGTAAACTCACTAGTTAGTATAACTTCAATAAATACTGAAAAGGATGTTCTAGATAATTTTCAGGGTTGTTTTTTGTGGGGGTGGTGGTTGTGGGATGTTTAAAGTCATTTTATTTCTACATGGATCATACTATTCTTGATATAATAGAAAAAGTGCCCCTTATCATGTGGTTATATGTATAAAAACAGCATCTCAAGTAGTATTTGTTAGATAAAAGATACACAAACTTCTTTCTAATAATGAGGCATGTATAAATGATATATGATATAGTCCATTTAGTGTGGTGATAAATCAATCAAATGGACAAGAACACTGTTTTATAGCAGTGAGAAATGGAGTATTCCTGCCATATCCGTAAACAAGGATGTCACAGCCATCAGTGATTCTAGCCCTCCAAATGTGAATTTCTGAGCCTTAAGGGTGCCCAGGAAGAAGAACAATACATGCTATCTGGCAGCCATCAGGCTGCAGCCACTCCATACTGTGAGCACTGAGGTACTCAGGATACATATATGTATATATATATGTATATCACATATGCATATATATATATATATATATAAAGAAAAAAAAATGGATACGGGCTCCAGGTGGCTGAGATACATGTTGAAAGGAATGACTTCAGTGAGCCCAGACTCTTGCATCGTCTCATACATAGACAAGCACTAAATTTCTTGAGATATTTTGTTTTCTTTAGTGCATAAAAATACTTTTGATGTTCAGACTACCTGCCTTTGTTGCAGAACTTCTGTATAACCCAGCTACTCCTATTTAACCTGGCTCCTCCTCTCACCTCCTCAGAGCAATTCTGTCAGGGGATACTTGAGATGCTATCTAGGCAGCATTTTAAATTTAAGCCCTAAAAATTTCCACGGAGTGAAACGTAACTCTCAAAGTTTAGGTTGTGACGTTTTTTAAGTCTTCAGCAACATTTGTAGATCAATATGAGTGGTGGGTGTATGACAGGCTATGCTTTTCTTTAAGATATATGTGAAATTTTTAATAGTGTATTGCTTTATAAATGTTAGATTTTAAAAATACATGTTTTATCACAAAATTTGAAACTTATAGCCACATTAGGCTATAAAGGTCCTCTTCCCTAATAAAGAGGACATTAGGGGTCCTCTTCCTACTGCAGTTAGAACAAAATTAAAACCCTTTACTGATCTATCAGTTGCCTAACTCACCACAGTCTCTCTGTCACATGCTGTTCCAACTACACTAGTGATTCTTTCAGGTTTTTGAAAGAGCCAAATTCTTTCTTCCTGAGATAATTTGCCCTATTTTGAATCTTTCTTCTGTAAGCCATTACCTCCAATACTTACCTGGCTGGCCTTTAGTCACCTTTCAGATCTCAGCTTATAAAATACCTCTTCATGGTGGTTTTCCTTGGTGAAGGTGTCCAAAAGACACTCACACAGCTCTCCTTATTCTTTCTCAGAGGATTCTGTTTTCTCCCTTCATAATTCTTATCATTCAGTACTCTGTTGCCTGATCTTTCACTGCATTAGACTTCTCTATTGTTTTCAGCATTTTGTCCTTATAGGCCCTGGTAGTAAAAGGTGTTCAAAAAGTGCCTGATGTGTGATAAAATCTAGTTTGAAGATATCTGAATGAATAAATCAAGCTCTTTGTTTTCAAATAAACAATAGGTTTGGATTGCAGTAGTAGATCCCACTCTAATATTCTTTTTTCCATCAAGTTCTAGTGAAATGTTATGTTAACCTCTGGCATTTTAATGTTGAGAAAGTTTTATGCAAACACCATCGTTGTGCCTAAAATATTTTGTGTTTGATTAGACTCCAGTGTAGTTGTTAATAAAACTATCACAGCTATTTCACAATGTCTTTACTAATCTCATTAATTACGAGTTAATTCCCATCTTCAGGAAGCAAACACAAATAAAAGAATTCCCAGCAGAATGTTCAGTTGCAGTGTTAGCAAATACCAAGGAAATCAATCAAGACAGCAGTTTACTCAAAGCTTCATTTATAAAGGTATAATCAACCACATTTCTTAATCCCTCTGTCAAGGAGAATAAATGTTCAATTTGTTTTCTGACTACTTACTCAAGGACCAAACACCTGTACTCTGTAGATACAGCATTAATCATTCTACCATCCATCTATGTCTTCTCTCAGTATCTCTGTTTATCTTGCCAGTATCATTCTCAGCTAACCTTTTTAAGACTTTTTCTATGGTTTCTAAGAAAGTTTACAATTGATGCAAACTATATATACACACTGAAACACTACACTGATGAGATCACATTCTTTTTCATTAAGGATGTGTTCAAACTCAGTTTACTTATGTTGGGTGTTTACACAATTATAGATCATTTGGTTATTCTATTAGTAAAAGAAGGCATTTAAATATTTTAAAACATAATATCACACCAATTCATTTTAATTTCTACTAGAGACAAACAGAAATTTAATAAAAAATTACAAGAAATCTATATGAAGCCTCTGATCTTGAAATGGTGAAGGGGGAAAAAAAAGCAGCTACAAAAATATAAGGAAACAAAGAGCGAGCTATAAAACAATGAGGAAAATGATGAAATGTAGCATGTAAACAGAAAGAGAGAGCTCTGGGAATTAACAGTGAAAACAAACATGTTGGTAGCGCAGAATGTGTGAGAGAAGGGAAGAAAGAAAAAAGATAAGAATTAGGTAGATGGAAAGACAATGGATAGGATAAAGAAAAAAGGAAATGTGGAAGAAACTATCTGATCCGAAACAAGAAGTAAAACTTGATCAAAAGAAAAACTAGAGAAAAAATGTAAAAGTGTAAGAGAGAAAGAAATACAATGAAGAAAACTAGGAGGAAACCTACAGGGGAACTAAAATGTAAATGGAAACTGAAAAAAATGAAGAAATTATTTACCCAAAGAACAATTACATATATTCATTAAATACGACCATTATACTTTATATGCTGTAGGATATATAGCCAAGTCCCTGATTATCACTGCAGTATTGGAACCATAATCACAAATTCCTAAAGGAGCCTCACAGGCAGTACAATCAGTGAGACATCTGGTAGACAGGATATCCTTCCAGGGATAGTCAGCTGATGCCATTGCAAGAATGGAGCCCAGTGTTCCAGTTCTTATCTTCCCATAGCAAATGGGTTGTTTGACATTTTATACCGCCAATTCTATATCTATACTTCTCTTTTTCCTCATAAATAAAAATGATTTTAGAGAACAGCAAGTATCCAACACTAGTAATTATTTCTCAACTCTCCTTTCAATTAGGGGATACCTATGTGAATCCGTTGAGAATAATGAGAGGAAATCAGCTGTAGTGCATTCTGGGCTTGTGATAAAATTTTTGCTTTCCTTGTAAAGGATGGTTGATGTGAGCCAGCATTTTCTCTATGTTCTTCTTCCTTTCTTACATAGGATTGCTGTTTAGACCTGCAGTAGCCATCTTGGGTCCCTCAGTATTGCTTTTGTTGATTGGCTGAAACAACATCAACAGTCTCTAAATTCTGGATCTTTTTGTGAGAAAAAAGAACTTTTTTTTGGATAAGCTACTACTAGTCAACTACTCTATCAACTGAAGCCAAACGCAGTCTAAACAATGTGATGGAAATCTACAGTGTCATGTAATTTCGTTTAGGTGTTTTAATACTTATGACAAACTAAATATGTCTACAAGATTGATCCTGACTATAAACAACAAGACTGTGACCACATCCTGATTTATTTTGAGGAATGCACCAAGATTTTCCATTCTAATTGAATGTTTCACATCCAGCGTAGCTGTTTGTAAAGAACTAAATTTATTCTAAAGAATTCTGTTTGGATGTTTTTGTCATGTTGAATATAGATTTTCTTGTATAGCTGAGTTTTTTGTTATCTATATAAATGTATTTTTCAAGTTTTCCTTCAGCTTTGCATGTTGTCCATACTGTCTCTTTCACTCTGTTTCTGTCAGTTTAGTTGTTCTGTGTCCTTTATGAAATTGGCATTCAGTTCTTATTTTAATCAGATTTAATTTCCCCAAAGAAGGATTCCCTGATGTTCCCCAAGTCCAGAGACAGTAGAGGGCACAGAACCAGGAGGCCAGCAGGGTTATATGGAGAAGATGCAATGAACAGTCGTCAGTAATAAAATGAGCATCTGGCATTTTGCAGACTACTTTATAGGAAACCAAGGCCTCTCAGGAAATGACCATTGATGGAATACTGTTAAAGTGAAATGTTGCATAAGCGTGAGAGAAAGCATAAAGTAATTTTTTAAAAATAATAGCAATAAAAACATAAAGAATAGAAAGTACCATCATAATAAAGAAGAATATGATGAAATAAGAACTTTGAGCACCTTGAAGAAGAATTTGAAGACTTTACATGATACACAAAAAAGATGTAGTCTGGAATAAATGTAAAACTGATCTCTAATTCCAGGGGGCTAGAAAATTTCAAGCTACTTACTAATAGATTAAAAATTGTTTCTCTAATGATGAGGGTGTTATAATATATATATTTTTCACTTGTTTAGGTAAATAATAAAATATATGCAGAACTCATTCTCTACTAGAAATTCAATGCTTATCAATATAATATTTTTTTTGTATCCTGGAATATAATATATATCCTCTGGGATTATATCAAGATGGCCTTATATTCCAACTGTCCTGCATGTACATCTAATTCCTATCTCAAATCTTTTCTATTTATATAGCATGTTTTTTCTCAGCTTTCTTGAGATATAATTGACAAAATATTTCAAGTGTAATGTGATGATATATGAATCAGTTCAGTTCAGTCACTCAGTCGTGTCCAACTCTTTGCGACCCCATGAACTGCAGCACACCTGGCCTCCCTGTCCATCACCAGTTCCCAAAGTTCATCCAAACCCATGTCCATTGATTCGGTAATGCTATCCAACCATCTCATTCTCTGTCGTCCCCTTCTCCTCCTGTCCTCAATCTTTCCTAGCATCAGGGTCTTTTCAAATGAGTAAGCTCTTCGTATCAGGTGGCCAAAGTATTGGAGTTTCAGCTTCAACATCAGTCCTACCAATTTACATTGTGAAAAAACAACCCCCATCCAGTTTATTGAGTCTGGTTTTGATAGTCTCAATTGAACTATAAAACAGAAGAGACACAGATGTACAGAACAGACTTTTGGACTCTGTGGGAGAAGGCGAGGGTGGGATATTTCAAGAGAACAGCATCAAAACATGTATATTATCTGTGGTGAAACAGATCACCAGCCCAGGTTGGATGCATGAGACAAGTGCTCGGGCCTGGTGCATTGGGAAGACCCAGAAGGATTGGGTAGAGAGGGAGGTGGGAGAGGGGATCAGGATGGGGAATACATGTAAATCTATAGCTGATTCATGTCAATGTATGACAAAAACCACTACAATATTGTAAACTAATTAGCCTCCAACTAATAAAATAAATGAAAAAAAAAAAACTTCTGAAGTATTGAATGGAGAGAGTAGGCTTTGTCCTTCACCCTTAAGCATACTAAGGGATCTAAAATAGCTGCTACCTCTGCTCATGAGATTCAGTGATCATGATGTTAGCAATGTAGACCAGCATGATCTATGGGATATCATATTGGCTAGGATCTTGACATGCTACAATATACTAGAGAGTAGAAGAGTTGACATAGTCCTTAGGCAAGGCTGAAAATACATAAGGTCGCTGCTACAAGGTAAAATGAATGTTTTTCCCCACTTGAAAACTGGCTTCAATGGAAATCTGTGAAGTAGATCCATCTACCAAACCCAGACCACTATTTTTTTTTAAGTTTTATTGGAACACTGCCATACTTACTGATTTGTGTACTGTCTGATTCCATGCTATAATAACAGAGCCAAGTGGTTGTGTTGGAGTCTAAATAGCCTGTAAATCCTAAATATTTACTCTATGTCCCTTCACAGAAAAAAAAAAAAAATTGCTGACTCCTTTTGTTAGTTTCCTAGGACTTCCATACAAATGCCACAAATGTGGTAACTTTAACAAAAGATATGTATCTTTCCACAATTCTGGAGGCCAGGAGTCTGAGATCAGGTGGCTGGTAGGGCCATACTTCCCTAGAAGGCACAGAAAGAGATCTGTTCCTGTCTCTCTCCTAGTTTCTGGTTGCTCTTTGATTTGTGGCAGCATAATTCCAATTTCATATGTTGTTTTTCCCATGTGCAGGCCTTTGTGTGAATTTCCATTTTTACAAGAATTCCAAACAAATTGGAATAGAAGCCCACCATACTCCAGTATGGCCTCATCTTAGTCCATTATAACTGCTACAACCGTATTTCCAAATATAGTCACATTCTGAGGTACTCAGTGATAAGACTTCATATGAATTTGAGCATGGTGACAGTTCATCCCATTATATACCTGGTCCAGAAAAATCATATACTCAATCAATATGGTATACCATGTTACAGAAATCATATTGACTTGTTTCCGAAATTTAACACAATTGGAAAAGCAGCTGCAGTTTATGTCATTCTCTGTTTAAGATTACATTAATCTACAGTCATTCCTCAAGATCCATTCACCTACAGCAAAGTCCAAGGAACAGTTTAAATAGAGTTGTGATAAGAACCCCTATTCCTGCTTCTTTGATGGCAGCACTAACCCCCACAATTCTCTCAGTGACATTGCAATGCTTTTTCTGTGCTCTGCTGATAGGGAAAAACATTTCAGGGGCTTCCATGAATTTTTTTCTACCATAATAAGTCACTACACTCATAAGAGAACCAAAAGTAGGTATTTTCCATATCAGTCTCAACTGGTGTGTGTCTTTAGAGCTGAAGTGTGTTTCTTGTAAGCAGCATATATACCGGTCTTTTTTTTTTCTTAAAATCCCTCAGTTACTCAATGTCTTTTGTCTTTTGATTAGAGCAGTTAGCCCATTAGTATTTAAAATAATCATTGATTATTAAAAAAATTTGTAGGTTTCTCTATTATAGATTCTGTGTTTGTGGTTATATGAAGTTTTATATATACATATATACACACACACACAAGGATTATTTTAAATTAATGATCATTAACTTAAGATAATAACTCATTAATTATTGATATTTTAAATAATGATCATTAATTTAAATTATAACTAATTGTTAATGATTATTTTAAATTAATGATCACTAATTTAAATGAATAACTGATTATTAATGATCATTTTAAATTAATGATCTATTAAATTCAAATGCATTCTAACAACCCCGAATTTTTACTCCTCATCCCATGTTTGATTTTTTTACTTTATATCTTTTTGTTTCCTATATCCATTAACTACTTTTTATATAGGAGATTTTACTTTTGTCTTTTAACCTTACTACTAGATTTATAAGTAGTTCATTTATCACTGTTACCATACAATTGCCTTTACCAATGAGATTTTTCTTTTTATAATTTTATATATCTAGTCATGATCTTTACCTTTCCATTTAAACAGTACCTTTTAACATTTCTTGTAAAGCTGGTTTAGTGGTGTTAAACTCATTTAGATTTTGCCTATAAGTGAAACCCTTTTATCTCTCTTTCAAATCTAAATGATCGCCTTGCTGAGTAGAATATTCTTGATTGTGCTTTTTCCTTTCATCTATCTAAATATACCATGCCATGTACTTCATGATTTTGAAGAGACTCTGATATCGCTTTCATATAAACTGAAACCAGGGTGAGAGACTATGATTGTCCACTCCGATGATTCAGTAAGGTTTCTGTCCATCAAACACAGAGTTTGTGTTACATAGATCAAGTGATGCTTTAACAGGCTGCCAATCTGTTTCAATCATGGTATCCTGTTAATTAGCACCCGCCAAAGATCACGAGCGCCAAAACATTCTTATTCACAATATAATTGTTTCCCCAGGCATCTTCCATTCTGAGACCTTCATCCTCTCGGATCCTCCTGCTAAAAGAAAGTCCATCTCAGTGGCGTCATTTCTGCAATCTGACTCAGCCTGCATGGGACTGCTGCCGTCATTCTTTCAGTGATGCTGCCCTTTCGATTCAATCATGTATTATCAGTGCCTTAGGGAAGGAGGTGTCCTTTTGTCCTCTATTGCTATATAATCAGGGAGCAGATGGTACATGATACATCTATTACTACATTCCTACTTCCCTAAGCTTTTGGATTTTCCCCCTTCAGTATTATGTTAGAGATGTTCTGGTATTTCAACTTTACTGAATGTTGGCAACCATTAAGCCCAGATTTCAATCAACAAAGCAGATGAATTATTAGAGCAGATTTAACATATTAAATTCAGTCGCTGAGAAGTATGCCAAATCAACAAATTTGGCCCCATCCGATTATGCATTTTGTACTCTTTCAAAATACATCCTCAGAGTTTATTCCCACTCATATTCTGCAGGCTGCCATAATATGCATCAGCAAAATCTGAGGACTTTTGTTCTAGTAACAGCATTTCTCCCTTTATTATTCCTTAGCCATCGTAATGGTAACTGTTTCCAGCAGTTATTAATCTTTCGGTTATTTCATCATTCTCTTCTTGCTTTCCAACATCATCTATTTCACCAATTTATTATACAAAAGTCCCTGTATTTGATGTACCTGTTGCTCATATTTCCTGGCAGGACATAGACTAATCGAGTTATAGATAAACATATCCAGATTGAACAAATTGAAATGAAACTAATTTGGAATGTGCTAAAATACTTCTAGTCTTAGTGATATTGTTTTTAATGTTTACCTCTAGAATCTTATATTTTTCTAGGCAAGTTAATGCAAGGACAATAGCTTAACCATGAAAATGAAAATTGGTTTTATTCATTCAACTTACCATCATAATTCTGATTGAAAATATTTATTTTCCACTATTAGAAAGTCAAACATTAAACATTTTTAAGTGTCTCATATTTTGCTTATTTATATTTCTTTGAAATTTCTAGTCATTATTTCTACTCTGCCCTTTGGATTTGAATAGATGAAGCATGCATAAATTACAGGCAGGAACAGATATTGTCTAAAATCTTGTCTTTCTTTCATAGCTCTCAATATTCTAGATTGCTTCCATGGAAACATTTCAGCTTATCAATAAAAAAAAAAATCTTATCCACTTAACTGAAAATAAATTTGTATTGTGTAGTACTAGAAATTTCTGATCACAACTCCCCCAGCTTGCCATCTTCTTGAGGAATATTTATTCAATTATTTACTTTTTAAGTGACAGAAATGTTTTGGAGCTAGATAGTGTGATGTTTTGTACAATACTGTGAATGTACTAACTGTCAGGAGCTCAGCTGAGCCAGAGAAAGTTGAGGTGCCAGGCACCAGTGTTGGGGATAGAAAGACAGACTGGATATTGCTTCCCCTAGATAATCCTTCAATATAGTTGAAGATATATATACTACACCAAATCTCACAAGTAAACTCCAAAAAAATCAGTCAGCAATAATAAGAAAACAATAGTATTCATAAAAATCTTTCAACGTCTTCCCATCGGCCTTGGAAAAAGCCAGTTTCCTCAGGTGGCTACAAGGGACCTCGTGACTCCACCTTAGCTCTGCTTCAGCCTCACCACTTTCCAGGCGTGGTCTTGTGCTCCAGCCTGGAACTTCTGTCAGTTCTTTCAGTTCATGACATCTCTCCTCTGGGCCTCCTCTGGTAGGCTCACCCCTATTCTTTGGTACCACTTTGTTGGCACCACGCCATTCATCAGTTCTCAGCTCAATATCAGTTAGTCAATAAGTTCTTTTTGTTTCCTTAAGAAGATTATTTGAAATTACACTAGGCTCTCAAGGATGTAACTATGATATTGACTCGTTATAAGTTTAGTGTTTATTTTCTCAAGCAAAGGGTAAGCTCTAGGGGAAAGGGGTGCATGTTTTACCTAATGGATGCATGGACTGTGTTTGCTGTCTCTGTTGAGTGCCTAGCAAAGAGCCTGAATAATTTTAGGCCAAAAATGTAAGTATTGCATAAATGAATATTTATTTGGTAGAATGGATGCAGCCACAGTTTTGGATAATAAGAGATGAAAATTATTAGATAATTTAGGACAGAAGAACTAAATTTGCTTAAAGGACAATGGTGGTCTTAATAGAAAAGTGACATTTATGTTAGAACAAGAGAGATAAAGGGAAAAAATGGCAGAAGAGTTGGCCTTGAAACATTTGCCATATGGATGGGGAAAACAGAGAAGAGACAATCAAAGTATAGCCTCCTTTTTGAGGACTGATACATTATTAGTGTTTGCACAAATGAGTCTATTAAACCTTCTATCCATTATGATCTTATGCTTTATAGATTTTCTAGATAGTCCCATACCTTGTATTTCTCTGATTTTTTAAAAATTTTTATCTGAAATCCAAGGTATTATATTTTATTCTATGGTCATTCTTGACAAAAAATATATAAGCTATCTTTTATTAAATCAACACTTTTTGGTTAGTTTCAATTGAGTAACAGAGTTAGCAGTTCTGCTGCTGCAGTTACTTGTTATAAACAAGGCCATCATTGGTATTTGGTTAGTTGATTCATCTTTGGTATGAGGAACTTGCCAGAGACCTAGAAGACAATTTGCATTCTTGGCTTCTGTGCACTGCTTGTGTTTCACTTTTTGCAGTCCTTCTAACCTCCAAACTCATGTATTTGCAAACAGTCCCAGTCACCCAGACTCCCAGAAAAAGGGAGTACCATTTCACTTTTAAAGTAAGTAGGGAAGTAAATTCATACAGATGTTTTGATATGATTTTTTAGTAATAAAACTATTTAGATGAGCATTTTTATCTACAGAAGGACCCTGGCAGATACAAAAATTTGCAAATGCTCAGGTCCCTTATACAAAATGGCATAGTAGAGTTGCACGTCTCTGCCAACCCTCCCACACCCTACACCTAAGAGTCCCTTCCTCTATCAGGGATGCAGAATCCATGGATAAGACAGAAACTACTCTACAACTTTATGTTTTCTTGACATACACTTTTAAACTAGGGTTGGGATACTTGGTGGTCCAATGGTTAAAAATCCACCTTCCAATGCAGCGGATGCGGGTTCCATCCCTGGTCAGGAACTAAGATCCCACATGTCACAGGGCAACTAAGACCATGAGCCACAACTACTGAGACCACATGAACCTACCTGTATTTATTTACAAAACAATTTAAAGTTAAGAGAAAATTAATCATAGCCTTTTTCAATGAGAATAATTTTAATGCTCATTTAGCTCATTTTAAGGATGACAAAATCTTAAATAAGCATTTATCTAATGTCATATTATATCCATTAGAACCATCCTGTTCATTTTTGGAAATAGTTTTATAATTGTGTGAATATTGTTTAAAGTATTCACATTCTTTGGAATATTGCAGATAGCTCTGTTTTATTTTAGATTTGTTTTTGTATACACTAATAACATCTTATCTAATTCCCATACTGCCTTTTGAGAACTATCCTGTATCTCCATCATTTTTCTTTCTTCTACATTAAAACTACATTTTATGTTCTGCTGTATTTTATAAAACTGTTTCATCTCAGCAGTTTTTTGCTTTCTCCTCAGATTTCACCTTAAGGCCTTTTTGAGCAATAGAATTTATCTTGCCAATCGATAACTTAAAGTTTTCATAAAAAGTACTCTCTTCTCATCTAGGAGCTCATTGCTCTGGTATCATAAAAACAACAATCGAAAAAAAAATCCACTTTTTTTTAAATAATGTGGCATTAAAGTTATTTCCTGTATCATTTTTTATTTTTCAAAGTCATGATCATAAATTTCAGTCAGTATTCTCAAAGCACTTTAAAAAGTTCAACAAAAAAGGTTTACAAAGCCCAAAATTAATATCCAGAGATATATTATGAGCATTTCATTGTTTTATTGTCTTTAGAAAATAATCAGATTATATAAGTGCATCAATACATACCTATTACATCTTCTCTTTTTTATATAAAATTGATTTATAAGCATAAGATGTATTAGGAACATACATAAAGTAATACCCTGATTTTAATATTTTGATGATATTTAAGATATTTACTTTCTAAAAAATGGCATAGAGTTTCCCCAGAATATGGAATGAATTAATTCAAAATAGTGAGTAATTTTGCTTTGTCAAAGGAGATGGATCATCTACTATCTATTTGATTCCAGTTAAAAAGCTTAGAGTTATGTGGCCGTCACAGTTTTCCTTATCTAATATTGTCCTTGTCTTATAATTATTGTAGGGGAGAAAAAATAATTTCCCCTCCACTTTTTTTGAATTTTCAGCTGAGACTCCTGTAACAAAAGAGAAATTAACAAAATAAAAACAAACAAAAATTTACTTTCATGTATACCTCATGTGAACCTGAGAAATACCCACAGAAAATTAAGTAACTTCCAGAAGTGGCTTAGAATTCAATCTTAAATGCCATCTTAATAGGCTAAGTGGGGGAGGATGCAGGTCTCTTAGAGGAGAGTAAATGATTTTTAGGGAAGTTGACTAGACTCTAAGAGTAGATGGGAGTTATGATTATTTAAAAAGTCTCTTTGAGTGTGACATTATTTTCTCATCTCCTCTCCTTTAAAGAGTTAATCTTCTCTGGGTGATGAAACTCCTGGGGAGGGATTTATGACAAATTAGTTCCTTTTGCAAAATCTGTCTTTAAGCAGATAAGGGATATTCGAAGAAGTCCTTTCCCTGTTTTTGCTATGTCTCAAGTGCCTACAGCTCAAAGTAATCAGTGTATGAAAGTGGCATATTTTGTGAGGGCATGTCTTGACAGACATATTTTGGGGTTGTATACTCTGCTACTCTTCACAGTAATGTGGAAAGCACATGATACATGAAAAGTTTTAAAAATTCAGATTTAGAGAAGAAATAGCTGATTGCCTAGCATACGTAAATATAATTCATGTGTGCCTGTGTGTGTGGTTGCTCAGTTGTGTCCGATTCTTTGTGACCCCATGGACTGTAGCCCACCAGGCTCCTCTGTCCATGGAATTCTCCAGACAAAAATACTAGAGTGGGTTGCCATTTCTTACTCCAGGTGATCTTCCCAATCCAGAGATTTAATAATATACGTCTCCTGTATTGGTAGGCAGATTCTTTACCACTGAGCCACCTGGGAAGTCTAATGTAATCTGTATTTAATGTTATATTACAAAATTCATTGAAAAAAATCTAGAAAAATAATTATTATTTATATTTAAAATAATATTTGTACTACTTTTGCATTAATAATTCTTATAAAACTTCATCTTATGGAATATAAGTTACGGTTGTCTTAATTGAAATTTAAACTTTGGGAAAAGTCTGATAAGCATTTACTTATTACATATAATAAAATATATAATTTGTGTACAGCCCAAGTCAGCAATGCTTTAGATATCTTTACTTTTCCTCTTCTGTTGTACTGATATGATCATTATATTAAAAAGCTGCAAACCAAATGCAAAATGCCTAACCTTTCTAAGCAAAGACATTTGTGGACCAACTTCATTTGTTTTACCTCCTGATCATAGCTGACACAGACAGTCTCTTGTCTGAACTATCTCCAAGAGATTACATTTTTCCCTCGGAGGACTTGTGTCTTGGTCTGCAGCAAACTAGTAAACCTAACTCAGGTGAACTATAAGTCTGTTCTTGGTGATCTTTGATCTGTGAACTTCAATAGATCATTCACTCATCAGGAACTTAAGTGCTAGAGTTGACTTCATGCTTCATGCACTTATTCACCCTGTACTATGAGAGAAATGGACTATTTTTTCCCTTGTATTTTAAGCTACGAGGTTATTGTTTCTGTTTGTAGTAGTAGCTTGTGTGTGTGCATGTGTGTGCACACACGTGCGCACACTCAGTTGCTCAGTTGTGTCCGACTCTTAGCTTAACCTATTTGTGTATGTGTGTGTATGTTATATATAAAATATATGTGTATATTTATACAAATAATCCAAAAGTGAGCAACCTATTACTCTATATTATTTCTTAACAAAATAAATAAAACAAATTCATTTCAAAGTCCTTTTAATTCCTGATACCCTGGCATTTTGGGTATCCAAATGAAAAGACACAGAAACAACAATCAAAATAACCCCCCAAAATATATATAGAAAAAAGGAAAATTGTCTCCTGTGTAAAATGACTAAAGTAGAAAACATGTTTTAAAAAAGGAACCAACTAAATGGAAATTATTTTTAATTATTACTTATATATTGTTCTTAAGGTTATTGTTTTCCCAGCATATTTCACACAATTTTAATACAGTTTGGAATTTTTATCTTCACATATAATGTCATTTATTAAGATCTTTCATATTTTGGCAGCTAGGTTATACAAATAGCATTTTTAGTGTTTCAGATTATATTTTACATGAATTCATCATAATCTACTGTAGTCTTTTGATTGCTTCTGATTTGTGATTATGTTGAACATTTGAAAATTTTTGCACATAATGTTTTATACAAATTATCTCAAAGTAGAGTCTCAGGAAGATCACTAAATTCACACATGTTAAAGCTATTGTTGTGTATCACAAAGCTACTTTTCAAAATTGTCACACTAGTTTATATCCAAAGTTGTGGCTGATAGTGCCTGTTTTTCCATATCTAGACTTTTGCTGATTTTGTCATATTTAAAAATGAGAATAGAAAAAACTCTTTGTGTTCACTTATGTTTATCCTATTCCTGGCAGATAATAAGAGCTAATTAAATATGTGAATTAATGAAAGAAATTTGATTGCTATTTTTTCATTGATCTCATTGTTTTTTCTTAAATTTTTACAGTCATTAGCATTTAATTTTTTAAAAAGTATTTATTCTTATGTTTACCCAGTTACATTGTATAACAAAGACTATCAGGAAAAAAAAGTAAGTTAAGAATTTTTTATTGTCAATAAATAGAGTACATATTAGAGAAAAAATTCATTGTGTAGTTTTGCCAGGTGAAAAATCAAGGAATTGGTAGATACTAAAAAGAAGGGGCAGAGAAGGCAATGGCATCCCACTCCAGTACTCTTGCCTGGAGAATCCCATGAACGGAGGAGCCTGGTGGGCTGCAGTCCATGGGGTCGCTAAGAGTCAGACATGACTGAGCGACTTCACTTTCACTTTTCACTTTCATGCATTAGAGAAGGAAATGGCAACCCACTCCAATGTTCTTGCCTGGAGAATCCCAGGGACGGGGGAGCCTGGTGGGCTGCCGTCTATGGGGTCACACAGAGGTTGACATGACTGAAGTGACTTAGCAGCAGCAGCAGCAAAAAGAAGGGAAGATGACTCATTAAGGATAAAAAAAATTCTAAATATGGCAGAAGGAGTCCATAGTTCTGTACACAATTGGTTAAAATAAATTTCATTGCCTTTTGATTAGAGGGTGTCTACAGTTAGGTCTAGAAACTGTGTAGCACAAAGATCACATGAAGTACATGGTTCTTCCTTAGTTATGGCAAGTTACAACTAACTGGGATAAAATACAACATCCAATTTGGAATTAGCATAAGGCAGTGCTAATGTAAGTGAAGGCTTTATATAATAAATTGGATTGTTTCATTGGTTTTTTTGAATAGTAGGTGCTTGATGTATAGTAGGCATTCAATAAATGTTTGTGGCATAACCAAATGAATGGATCATTTCAAAAGTAACCATATTTCAGTTATTTAAGCAAGAAACTGTGAATCTTTTGAGATACTTGCATGGATAGGATTCCAGCTAACCAAGTCTAAGAAAAATCAGGAAATGAAGGTAAGAGGAAAGGTTCAGAAAATACAGCATCTGTCTCAAAGTGAAGACAGTTTAGAGACAGTTGCCATTATTCCTGTTGCCACAAAGCTGCAGTTGTTAATTTCCAGCTTAATCCTAGCATTGTTGACTGTAGGTTCAGAGTTTTTTTAGAGATGGCTAGCTTGGGGAGTGGAGAAGGCAATGGCACCCCACTCCAGTACTCTTGCCTGGAAAATCCATTGGGCAGAGGAGCCTGGTAGGCTGCGGTCCATGGGGTCGCTAGGAGTTGGACACGATTGAGCGACTTCATTTTCACTTTTCACTTTCATGCATTGGAGAAGGAAATGGCAGCCCACTCCAGTGTTCTTGCCTGGAGAATCCCAGGGACGGGGGAGCCTGGTGGGCTGCTGTCTATGGGGTCTCACGGAGTCAGAAACGACTGAAGCGACTTAGCAGCAGCAACAGCAGCTTGGGGAGACTCAATTCCACTACCTGAAATCCAGTTATACAAGTGAGAAGGAAGGAGAGGTGCAAACCTGGCCTTCTTGGCTTTTAGACTGACAGGCAGCCAAAAATGAATGGCTCTTCCCTTAAGAATACAGAGAATTCAGAGTAATTTCATTCCACTAAAAGAAAATTCATATTAAAAATAAGCCGGATATTGAGAAAACCACAATGAAAATAAAATTGAAATGTTCATTTTAACATGTCCATAAACCATTGACATGTTAACTTGTTAACATTTAAAAATATATATTAAATACTCATTTTAATAAATTTAATCCCTCCAAAATCAGACTGTGCTGCTTCTCTATAAATTTGAATATATCTATGTAGCTCAGAAAATAAGGTATCACAGTTTATTCCACGATTTATATTTAAATGTAGTAATTTATTGATTTTGTTGATTTTATTTGTTCTAATATTTAATCTACTCCACGGACATCCATTTTGTTACATGTAGTCAATTCAATGAAATTCAACAATTAATTGACTCATCCATTTTACATATATAATAAATTACTTTAGTACATATTTACTTTTGACCCTTAACTTTTCCTTATCCTAGGAAAGTTCCCTTTTCTTTAGAATATTATAGATTTTTGCCTTTGGGTTTTTAGCTCTCTTTTTATCACATTATTTTCCATATATGAACTACTCAGATGTAATAATTTGAGAATTCTTTCTCTCTCCCCATCCAATTTACATAAATCTTTTTATTCCAAATGTACGTATATGTGTGTATACACTTTACACACAAATATATTTGGGAAAAATATACATTAAATTTTAAATAATAAAATACATCATGGTTTGTATGAAAATTATTTTTATAAAGATATATTTATTTCTAAAGATAAGCAGGATAGCTTTGTATACAGAAGCATTTTAATATTTCTTCTGAAAAAGGATAAAGAAAAAAGACCCCGAACATAATTCTGACAGCCACTTGCACTCTAAAAACCACTTGCATTATCTTATTTTGTAACCAAAATGGATATTTATGAAAATTTAATGCAGATAATGAAGCACAGCATTATACTCTATCAGCGAGGACACCAATCATGTGTAAAAATATGAAATGAAAGGACTGTAATTTAATGGACTACACAAAAATAACAGTCTTATCCTTGCACTTAGCCTGGTTTCCCATGGAAACAAGAATAATAAAACTACAGCGTGTTCTCACACTCTAGGTAGCAAATAAAAGTTAAATAACAATTATTATCATGAGGCTATCAGTCAGACTGTCGGTCCCTGTAATGTTAATAACTTTGGCCTTAGCAACCAGTTTCAGCAAAGTTTACAATGATCTGGGTCTCAATGCTAAATTAGAATGTAAAACATCAAGAAAATAAAAACAAATCTATCACAGACGTACAAAGAATAAATGACAAAAGGATGTTAGGAACTTAGCCTTTATTCTTCGTTTTGCATTATGCATAGATGCCAAATTTTGAAACAAATTGCTTGCACGCCCTCTCTTTTGCAGATTATGTGAACCTTTCTAAAGATGCATACTGAAAAGAAATTTAATAAGATACATTACCCTTCTAACATATTTGTTTCCCATATGAAATAAGCCCAGCAAATTCATTGTATCTGCCTGAGTAATACATTCTTCAGTCTTTCTACTGAAGTTCCCTATACCATCTTGTTGATTATCTTGTCACAGCTGAAATCACCTATGACACCATTTTTTTTTCTATTCATTTTGTTGTTTTCTTGGCCCATATCAAAACCATTGCCTGTCACTAATTTTCAACAAAGTCCATGCCATCAAGTAATACCTGTCTGCATCCTTATTGTGAAAAACCTCATTCACGGTCACTTCTCAATGTCATCAATTTATTTAAAAACAGCTTTGTATTTTCTTTATCAAGCTTTTTCTCATCTCTTCTTATTTATATGTAACAATTACCATAGGGAAAAATCTAAAATATCAAAAGATTTGAAGATTTTCATCCTCATCATTCTTTAAATGCTTTTAATATAATTTCATTTATCACCTAACAGTTAAATCTACAAATTACATTTTCATGACAACAAAACCAAGACTCTTGCAAAATCCTTTAATTCAGAAAGTCATGTTTTGCTTAATAGAAGCATGTATATTTTTTCCTGTCTAAGAAAATAAGTATTATAGATACAAGCCTTGTGTGTCTGTTAAGTTTTTTGCTTTCTAATTTTTGAAAAGTAATCATTTTAACCTTAAGCATGATTACTTCAATTCTTAGTAAAATAGCCAAATTACAGTTCTAAAACTGAAATGTTATATTCTGAAATATATATCTCTGCCCTGTGATAAAGTTATATTCATATAATCTCCATTTTTTAAATAATAAGAAATGTGCTTTTGTTTTAGGTATTTCTGATTTTTGAAATGGGCTTCCCAGGTGGCTCAGTGGTAAAGAATCCATCTGCAATGCAGAAGGCGCGGGTTTGACCTCTAGGTCGGGAAGATCCCCCGGAAAAAGAAATGGCAACCCATTCCAGTATGCTTGTCTGGGAAATTCCATGAACAGAGGATCCTGGCGAGCCACAGTCCATGGGTTGCAAAAGAGTTGGACATGACTTAGGGACTAAACAACAACAATTTTTTGAAAAGAGCAATTTAAAGTATACTTCAGGAGTTGGGTCTGTGGAGAATGGTGTTTCATTAGCTTTGAAATATTGGAGCCTTTGTGTTTGTCCCATCCCATCTCCAACTCTTTGCTACCCCATGGACTATAGCCTGCCGTGCTCCTCTGTCCATGGGATTTCCCAGATTAGAATACTGGAGTGGGTTGCCATGCCCTCTTCCAGGGGATCTTCCTGACCCTTGGAATGAACTGACATCTCATATGTCTCCTGCATTGGCAGACAGATTCTTTACCCACTGAGTCACCTGGGAAGCCCAGTGAGATGTTTACATATGAGAAATAGAGTGAGAACTCTAGCTTTCTCTTCCCTGATGTGGTCCATGCATTGAATCATTTAATACTAAAGACTCGAGTTACCATTTTCTAATATTCCCATAAAATTTTGGTTGCTAGTTAGTCGCTCAATCGTGTCCGACTCTTGCAACCCCAGGGACTGTAGCCCACCAGGCTGCTCTGTCCATGGGATTTCCCAGGCAAGAATACTGGAGTGGTTGCCATTTGCTTCCAGGGGATCTTCCCAGCCCAGGGACTGAATGCAGATCTCCTGCACTGCAGACATATCCTTTGCTGTCTGAGCGTCCAGGGAAGTGTAGATGACAACAAACCTAGCTCTTGCTGACTCCCCTTATTGATCTCAGTTTGCTCCTTTTTATGGATCTCTTAAGGGAGAGAATGTATACCTCCATAGACTGTCTGAATTCTTGCATTCTTTACCCTTCGATCACTGTATTGATTCATTTTGTTTTTCTCTTTTTAACCCAAACTCCCGCCTCACTTCCAGTACTCTTGCCTGGAAAATCCCATGGACGGATGAGCCTGGTGGGCTGCCGTCCCTGGGGTCACACAGAGTCGGACACGACTGAAGCGACTTTGCAGCAGCAGCAGCCCGCCTCACTTCGCCTCTACAAAGCGTCACAGCAAAACATATGGTCTGTTTTCAGATTCTTGAAGAATTAAATAGTCTCTTGTTTTTTAGTTGGACATGACTAAAGCGACTTAGCATGCATGCACACATACATCTCACTAGCTTTACAAGTAAAAGCTAAGAGCATCACATGGGTTCTGATATATGTGAAGGCCACAGAGGAGTTTCAGTACATTTCATCAGTATTAGGCAAAACTAACTTCCTGAATGTTCTGTAACCCTCTCTAAATGATGAATAAAGGTTTTCTTTTCTATGCAGGCCTTCCTGATGTCCTTCAGAGCAGTTTCACTTACTAGCTGACATTTTTCACAAACCTAAATTATTCAATTCCATACTATCTCATAGAGAGTTCTTAGCACAGACATTCAATAACATTTGAATAGCATTAAGGCATAAGCCATCTTATGATTAAAGATTTGCGTAGCTTATAAATGCTGCAAGCTTCTGTAACAATCTTCTCTTTGTAAAATAAATGTGCGTTTTGGTCAACATATACTCCTAGTTACAGGGATAGAAGCAGCATCAGAAATCAGATCTGAATTTCAGTACAGTGTTTCTTCTATAACATCATAATGCCTTTCTCAGATAATGTATGAGAGATAGGGTGTGTGTGTGTGCGTGTTCAATCTTGTCCAACTCTTTGCGACTCCATGGACTGTACCCTGCCAGGCTCCTCTGTCCTTGGGATTTTCCAGGTAAGAATACTGGATCAGGTTGCCATTTCCTTCCCCAGGGAATCTTCTTGATGATGCGAAATGAAACCTGGGTCTCCTGCATTGACAGGTGGATTCTTTACCACTAGTGCCTCCTGGGGAAAAAAGGGTAATAGCTCCCAAGTTTATTTTTCTTTACGCAACAGGAAGAAAGTGGATGGGGAAATTGAAGTAACTTTTGAAGTTTTACTGTAACTATTATTTTATTTTGTGAGGATAACAAAAAAGGATTCAAATATAAAATTGATTGACTGTATCTTGAGGTATAAGCTATTGTCTTTAAAAAATATAAGAAGCCATCAATTTGATTGTCATATATTTGTGAAATTCAAAGAGTTGCATGAAAAGCCTACATGAGAAATAGTTCCACAACAGAATGATTTAATGTAGACCTAAGATCAATGTATTTATTTTCAATAAACATGGCTGGCATCTAAAATTTCACACACAGTAAAAGGAGAGCAGATTAGTTCAGAATCTTGCATCTAATGAACTGATATCAAAACCCATTAGTTTACTTTGCCATGTTCAGCTTTGGTGTGAAAACAAAAGGATGCTTTTCTCTTTTTCATCTTTGATGTGGTTTCCAATGCCTATTTATTTTATTTCATTTTGACATAATGGTTCTCCCTCTTTCTTGCTGCATTTCATCTTGGTAGTGATGGTTTTGCTAATTTAATATTGGAAATGGAAAGCCTAGTGGGCATATGTTTATCTACTATATAAAATATAAAATCACAGTTCAAAGAGAGATATTAAATTCATTGATACACAGAATATATAGTACTCTAAGTGATTTACCTATACATGAATCAAATAGGAAAACAACCCACAGAAACACATCATAGCTTTTGGGGGAAATTGCAACTAGATAAATGATGTTAGAGAAGTTGGAATCATGATTGGACTTTCTTAATCAGTTCTTAAGAAATTCTGATTATTATCTTTAGGTCTGTGACCTTTGTTTGTTGCCTTTTAATCATTACCCAGGGACCTCTTTGAGAATTAAATTACCCTTTAATTCTACCATTAGACTGATTGTTTGCACTTAAATATTTTAAATTAATTCACAATAATTTTTATAAAAATTTAAAGTAATGTGCCTTAAGTATAAAACATATTACAGTATTTGATGTTTTAATATAACATAAACATTATTGATTTTAAGTATACATGAAGTACTCCAGTATTTCATGTATCACAAGTAAAGAGTGTAATTTTTATACATACTACTGATTTTATGCATACATATGTCTCAGTTTCACAGATGTTAAAATGTAAGCATGTTTAGGATACAGGTAAGATTAATTAAAATAAACAAAAACAAAAAGAACCTGACTTCTTCAGACTGTTCTTCAATGACGATAATTTTTGGAATGTCTGAAACAAGTCTCTAGAAAGTATAGCAGATGGCAGCAAAGAGGCATGATCCATCTTGCTTGGTGTTATAGAAGAAGCAAGCCAAGAGTGATGGGCTGTGTTTTAAATTCTTTATAGTATGGGCTTCCCTGATAGCTCAGTTGGTCAGTTGGTAAAGAATGCGGGAGACCCTGTTTCGATTCCTGAGTTGGGAAGATCTGCTGGAGAAGGGATAGGCTACCCACTCCAGTATTCTTGGGTTTCCATTGTGCCTCAGCTGGTAAAGAATGCGCCTGCAATATGGGACACCTAGGATCAATCCCTTGGTTGGGAAGATCTGGAGAAGTGAAAGGCTACCCACTCTAGTATTCTGGCCTGGAGAATTCCATGGACTATACAGTCCATGGGGTCGCAAAGAGTCAGACAGACTGAGCGATTTTCACTTTCATTTCACTTTTAAAGGCTAGAGATTCCATGGACAGAAGAGCCCAGTGGGCTACAGTCCGAGTTACAAAGAGTCAGACATGACTGAGAATGAGCGACAAACACATTGTTTTGGGCTTCCCAGGTGGCGCTGGTGATAAAGAACCCGCCTGCCAATGAAGGAGACATAAGCAACGTGAGTTCGATTCCTGGATCAGGAAGATCCCCTGGAGGAAGGCATAGCAACCCAATCCAGTATTCTTGCCTGGATAATCCCACAGACAGAGGAGCCTGGCTCGCTACGTCCATAGGATCATAGAGTCAGCCATGACTAAAGTGACTGCACAACACAGTGTTCCTTTGACAGGCACAGCAGCCAAGCAGTGAGTCTCACAAATCCTTTTGCTAATGCACGACAAGAAGGAAGGGACTTATGATCATTCATAAATATGGAAAAAGGAATTGGATCATAGCTGTCAGTAGTCCACGCAAGATTCGGAGAAAAGAGCATGACCCCTACCATCTCTGCGTGGTTAGATTAGGCTTTACTGCAATAACAGCCTACCATAGCTCAGTGGCTCTGTACATCAAAGTTGAGTGTCTTGTTCACCTAAACACGATGAAGGTTGTAAGATTTTCCAGGGTACCTCTCCTCAGCATAGTGATTAAAGATTCAGGTTTCTTCTGCCTTTTGATGCTGCGGTTTCCTTCTATGGCCTCTGGGGTGGTTACAGAAAGAAGAGAGGAAGCCAAGAAGCTACACTGGAGCATCTGTTACATCAATTCTCATTGGACAGAATTTCCCACGTGACCATAGACTAACCATAGTGCCATCTGGGATATATAATTACTAGATATCAAAATCTTTCTTTTTTTTTATTTTTTAATTTTTTATTAGTTGGAGGCTAATTATTTCACAACATTTCAGTGGGTTTTGTCATACGTTGATATGAATCAGCCATAGAGTTACACGTATTCCCCATCCCGATCCCCCCTCCCACCTCCCTCTCCACCCAAAATCTTTATATAAAACTCTTTCTTCCATTGTTTATCTATTAGGAACATTTTTAAAATTTATTTATTTATTTTAATTGGAGGATAATTACTTTACAATATTGTGATGGGTTTTTCCCATACATCGACATGAATCAGCCACAGGTCCACATGTGTCCCCCCATCCTGAACCACCCTCCCACCTCCCTCCCAATCCTATCCCTATGGATTGACCTAGAGCACTAGTTTTGGTTGCCCTGCCTCATGCATCGAACTTGCACTGGTCATCTATTTTACATATGGTAATATACATGTTTCAATGTTATTCTCTGAAATCATCCCACCCTCACCTTCTCCCACAGAGTCCAAAAGTCTGTTCTTTATATCTGTGTCTCTTTTGCTGCTTTGCATATAGGATTATCATTGCCATCTTTCTAAATTCCGTATATATATATATGTGTGTGTGTGTATATACACACACACACAGTATTTGTTTCTCTTTCTGACTAACTTCACCCTGTATAATCGGCTCCAGTTTCATCCACCTCATTACAACTGACTCAAATACATTTCTTTTTACAGCTGAGTAATATTCCATTGTGTATATGCACCACAACTTCTTTATCCATTCATCTGCCAGTGGACATCTAGGTTGCTTCCATGTCCTAGCTATTGTAAACAGTGCTTCAATGAGTATTGGTGTACATGTGTCTCCTTCAATTTTGTTTTCTTCGGGGTATATGCCCAGCAGTGGGATTGCTGAGTCCTATGGCAGTTGTATTCCCAGATTTTAAAGGAATCTACACACTCTTCTCCATAGTGGCTGTACCAGTTTGCATTCCCACCAACAGTGTAAGAGTGTTCCCTTTTCTTCACATCCTCTCCAGCATCTACTGTTTGTAGACTTTTTGATGATGGTCATTCTGACCAGCGTGAGATGATACCTCATTGTGGTTTTGATTTGCATTTCTCTAATAATGAGTGAGGTTGAGCATCTTTTCATGTGCTTGTTAGCCATCTGTATGTCTTCTTTGGAGAATGTCTGTTTAGTTCTTTTGCCCACTTTTTAATTGGGTTGTTCATTTTTCTGGTAATGAGCTGCATGACATGCAGGTATATTTTGGAGATTTTTTTTTATATAATACATTGCTCTAATGTTAGTAAGTAGTTACAGCCAGAGTAAGATGGTCTGTGTATAATTATACAGAAAAAAAAGGAAAATCTTCCCTCAGGTCACCAGTAAGGTTACCTTTTTGCTCCCACTCTTTTTTTCAGTTTGAATCTAAGCTCAATTTGAACTTACTCAAATTGAACTAATTTGAGTAACTTAAATTGAACTTACTCAAACTGAACTAACTCAATCTGAACTTCTATTGCAAGTACCAGCCTTTCAGAATAGCATAGACTTATGTTATTTATGTTTAATTTATGTTTAATTATGTTACTTATGTTTAATTTCTCCTGTCAAGACATGTTCACTTTAAGATCAGGGACTAGATACTGTTTATTTGTGTTTCTCTGCAGTCTGTTACTGGATCTATTCTAGTACACACTCAGTTAAATATAGTAGTATACTATTCTTGACTCCAATCATGTGTGCTGTGGCTAAGTCACTTTAGTCGTGTCCAACTCTTTGCACACCTATAGACTGTAGCCGGTCTGGCTCCTCTGTGCATGGGACTTTCCAGGTAGGAATACTGGAGTGGGTTGCCATTTCCTCCTCCAGGGGATCTTCCCAACCCAAGGACCAAATCCATGTGGCCTGCAAGACCTGCATTGGCAGGTGGGTTCTTTGCCACTGAGCCACCTGGGAAGCCCTAACTTCAGTCATAGTCCACCTTTTTTTAACTTTACTTTTTGAGAAAATTGTTTCAGTTCTCTTGATCATTTTACCACAGATTAAATTATCTCAAATTTAAATAATTGATTTAATTATGATAAACATGAGTTATGGAAAATTATGACTTATGGACATCTGACAAATAGAAAACTATTGACTGACCAAATTCATCAAACTAACATTTAGTTACAATTGAGGAAGTTGCAAGTATCTAGAAATGCAGAGACTTGGGTTCACTATTACTAAAGTTGTGTGAACTTGAAAGGCTAACACAAGTTTGCCATATCTCAGTTTTCAATTGTTCATTTGAAAACTCATGAGAATTTTAGTTCTGCTGTAGAGTAATGTAGGTATGTTCTCCAAGAGCAAGAGTTACATGGCATATAATATTATTAATACTAATGTTATTACACTGGGCACTATTATAATTTAATTTATACTCAGAAAAAATAAATTTAAGAATTATGTGTGAACTTAATCTTTCAAATAACAGGAAAAATGGGGTTGATCTTGCTTGGTATTGTCTTTTATGGATAAATGGAACATTCTTTATAAAAATAACAATATATATTTCAGTGTGATATCACCATAAAGGTATTTTATAGAGGTATCTTAATATACATGTCTTTTAATATTTTATGGTCTATCACAGTAAGTTTAATATTAAAGAACATGAAGCTGTTTGTCTTTGGATTGTTACTTAACCAGAATTTGTATTACTAGGTTGGCATGGTAATTGTAGTCAAATGCAAGAAACAACATGCCCTTTAAATTTAAAGCAACAGAAAAAAAGCAATTTCTTTAACAATTTAATCTAGATTTTAAAGTTTTGCTTTTTTTACTTTTACATAAGTGCAAAATTAATCTTTAATTACTAACAATCATATAAAAACTCCATGGTTGTTTTCTGTGCTAGGCAACATTCAGTTACTCTTCAAAGATTAACTTAATTCACCTTCATAGCAGCTCTATAATATAGGCACTATTAATATCCCTATTTCACAATTGAGGAAACTAAGGCACAGACAAAACTAATTGCCTATGGCATGCGTTCTTAAAAATTATATAATTTAGTATTTTAAGAGTGAAAAGCAAAAATGGCCTGATGACTTTTGGACCCTGTGGGAGAAGGCGAGGGTGGGATGTTTCAAGAGAACAGCATCGAAACATGTATATTATCTAGGGTGAAACAGATCACCAGCCCAGGCTGGATGCATGAGACAAGTGCTCGGGCCTGGTGCACTGGGAAGACCCAGAGGAATCGGGTGGAGAGGGAGGTGGGAGGGGGTATCAGGATGGGGAATTCATGTAAATCCATGGCTGATTCATGTCAATGTATGACAAAAACCACTATAATATTGTAAAGTAATTAGCCTCCAACTAATAAAAATAAATGAAAAAAAAGTGGCCTGATGAAATATTCAGGTCAGAGAAACTGCTTACTATTTTGATCGTATAATTCAATAAATAGTAGAAAGTAGTGGACAGGTAATATTCCATTGTGTGTATGTATGTATATGTATATGTGTATGTATGTATATGTAGGTATATGCGTGTGCATGTATATGTATATGTGTGTATGCATGTATATGTATGTGTATATGTATATGTGTGTATGTGTGTATATGTATATGTGTGTATGTGTGTATATGTATATGTGTGTAGATATGTACACATGTATATGTGTGTAGATATGTATACATGTATATGTGTGTATATATGTATATATGTATGTGTGTATGTGTATATATGTATATGTGTGTATATATGTATATATGTATGTATGTATATATGTGTGTGAGTATGTGTGTATGTGTGTATATATGTATATGTGTGTGTGTGTGTATATATGTATATTTTTGTATGTGTGTATATATGTATATGTGTGTATGTGTGTATATGTATATGTGTGTATGTATATGTGTGTGTATGTGTGTGTGTATGTATGCGTGTGTATATGTGTATATATCTGTACATATACATACATGTTGGCCTCCCTGGTGGCTCAGCGGTAAAGAATCCACCTGCCAATGCAGGAGTTGCAGGTTCTATCCCTGGCTTAGGAAGATCTCCCAGAGAAGGAAATGGCAGCCACTCCAGTATTCTTGCCCGGGAAATCCCATGAATAGAGAGGCCTGGAAAGCTATAGTACATGGTGTCACAGAAAAAGACAGACATGACTTAGTGACTAAAACAGCAGCAGCATATATATACATATGTGTGTGTGTGTGTGTGTACGTGTACGTGTGTATTGTATATATATATATATACACCACATCTTCTTTGTCCATTTGTCTCTTGAGGGACATTTGGGTTGCTTCTATATTTTGGCTATTTCAAATAGTGCTGCTATTTGCATTGAGTTGCCTGTATCTTCTCAAATTTTCTAGATACATACCCCAGAGTAGAATGGCTTGATCATATGATAGTTCTAGTTTTAGTTTTTTGGGAAACCTCCATACTGTTTTCCATAGTGATTACCAACTTGCATTCACACCAAGGGTTCCCACAGGGAATATAGCCAGTATCTTATAATAACTTTTAATGCAGTATAATATGTAAAAATACTGAGTCACTATGTTGTAAGCCTGAAACTAATATAATATTATAAATCAACTATATGTCAATAAAAAAAGAGAGTAGAGAAACAAAGTAGAAATGTAAACAAGATAAAAGGGACTAAGAAAAAACAGAAAAGAGCAAAAGGAGAAATAAGATACCAGAATGTCAAGGATCAGTCACAGTTATGCTGCAAAATAAAGTGTGCATACTTATTCACATTATACATATATATATATCAAAATTATTTATCATTTTTGTAGTTGTGTTATAAAGCACATTTTGACTGTATATTGACTAAAAGAAAGCACAATTTAATTGTGAAGACAGAGATAAATGGAAATAAGAAGAACGGTGTGTTAGTCCATTCAAACTTCTATAGCAAAATACCTTTGACTAGATAGGTTATTAGTAACAGAAATGTATTTCTCACTCTTCTGGAAGCTGGAAAGTGCAAGACCAAGGCATCAGTTTTCATAGCCTTCTTGCTGTGTCTTCACACAGTGAAGGTGAGCCAGCAAGTAATCTTGGGCATCTTTTGGGCACTAATCTCATAAAAACAGAGCCCTCGTGATCTAATATCCTTCCAGTGTCTCTGTCTCCTAATACTGTCATGTTGGCAGTTAGATTTCAACATATAAATTTGGAGAAGACACATTCAGACCATAGCCTGTAGAAAAAGATATATCATAAAAATATTAATCAAAACAGGGTTGATGAGATTATCAATATTAGAAACGTATAGTTCAGACAAGGTATATGTGCAGGGATAAAAGGAGACATTGCATAAAGGTCAAAGTTGATTCACCAAAACGAAAAATCCATTCCGTGTGCGAACCCCACAACAGAGTTTCAACATAGGTGATATGAACACCAACATAACTAAAAGGAGAAATGAACAAATCCGTAATAACAGTTGAAAAGCTCAACATTTCTCTTACAGTAATCAAAACACAAATAGGAAGGATATCAGTAAAACATAGAAGACTATTACAGTGCTATCAACCAATTTGAACTGACATTTGTGGAACACTTCACTAAATGAGGTAAGAGTATATATTTTTTGAGTGCACATGAAATATTTATCAAGGAAAAGATTCTTGTATGGTGTAAAACAAGTTTTAAAAGTTTGAAAGCTTGAAAACATACAATTTATAGTTGCTAACAGTGGTATTAAACTAGAAATCCATGACAGAAAACTAACTTGAAAATCCACAAATATTTGGAAATAACATATTCTACCAAATACTTTTTAAATAACTCCACCCATCAAGAAAGAAGTCACAAGGGAAGTTAGAAAATATTTTGAATTGTGAAATTGAAAACAAAACTCTATCACTCAGAATTCAGACAGGTATGGCAACATATCAAAATGTTTAGGACAAAACTAAAACAGTGCTTAGAGAGAAATGTATAGTGTTAAATGCTTGTACTAGAAAAACTGAAAAATCTTCAATTATCTAAATCTTCAACTTAAGAATCTAGAAATATAACAGAAAGTTAAACAAATAATGGTGAATAGAGAGGAAATCAAGAAAACTGAAAACATACAACCAATAGGAAAAAAAAGGTAAAAAGATGATGGTTTTTGAAATGATAATATGGAGAAATTTGTTACAGGACTAATTTTTAAAAGACAGAAATAGAAGACATACTTTAGTAATATGAGAAATAAAATTTGTATGTTGCCATGTATCTGAGATATGCAAAAGTATAATGAGAGAATATTATAAACAACTTTGTACCAAAAAGTCATAACTTAAGATGAAATTGACATTTTCCTTGAAAAGTATAAATTACCAAAATTTATTCAAGAAAAAATAAGTAACCTGAATAGGCCCTATCTATTAAAAATTTAAGTACCTTGTTTTTAAAGAAAATCTAAAAATAAATATGATAGATCAAGGTATTTTCATTAACAAATTCCATGAACATTTTAAAAAAGAAATAATGCCAATACTACAAAAACAAAAGTACTTACCTAAAGTAGAAGAGGAGAGAATACTTTCAAACCCATTGTAGAATGCTCAATTCAGTTCAGTTCAGTCACTCAGTCGTGTCTGATTCTTTGCAGCCCCATGGACTACAGCATGCCAGGCTTCCCTGTCTATCACCAACTCCCGGAGCTTACTCAAACTCATGGCCATCGAGTTGGTGATGCCATCCAACCATCTCATTCTCTGTTGTTCCCTTTTCCTCTCTCCTTCAGTCTTTCCTAGCATCCAGGTTTTTTCCAGTGAGTCAGTTCTTCACGACAGGTTGCCAAAGTATTGGAGTTTCAGCTTTAGCATCAGTTCTCCCAGTGAATATTCAGGACTGATTTCCTTTAGGATTGACTGGTTGGATCTCCTCACATTACCTTAATACCATTAAGGTATTGACATTGACAGTAAAGACATTATCAGGAAAGAAAAAATACAAACTAATGTTCCTAATAACTAAAAATGCAAAATTCTTCAAATATGTGAGAAATAAAAGAAAGATCATGATCATGTGGGATTTACCCAGACTAAGTGAGGTTGCATCAGCATTTGGACATAAAAAATCAATCAAGTTAATTTACCATACCATACTAAAGGAAAAAGTCATATGATCATCTCTATAGACAGAAAAAGTTTTTGGAGAAAATTCAACTTACATTCATGATTAAAAGCTCTCAGCATATAAAAAAAATCTTTCTTAACCTGATAAAATGTCATCTACAAAATATTTATAACTAACATCATGACAAAATGATGAAAGACAATACTTGCACTAAGATCAGGAACAAGGTAGAGATGTCCACTTTCACCAGTCTTTTTAAGCATCATCTGAGATCTTATTGTAGTAAGGCAGGAACAAGAATTAAAATTCACAGGTTGGAAAGGAAAAAGAAAATGTTCTGCACTGCATGTGACATTGTTGTCTATATTTTTTTAAAAGAATCACAAAAATTATGAAAACAATGAACCAGATCTAAGGTTGAGTTTAGTGTGTGTAGATATATCTGCATATATATATATATTGTATTGTATATATCCTATATTGTATGTATATGTATATATGTACATGTATTGTACATACATGTACATATATGTATATATATGTATTGTATCCTATATTATATATATCCTATATTGTAACACTGAAGAATTGGAAAGTAAAATTAAAATACTATGTATAATAGTATCAATAGTAAAATATTTAGGCATAAAAGTAACATATTATTAGAAAAAATTTGGCTGAAAATTATAAAATCATTGATGAGAGAACTCAAAGAAAAATAGATTAAGTGATATATTCAAGGTTTGAAAGATACAACATTGA
Organism: Cervus canadensis; assembly: GCF_019320065.1. Taxonomy (NCBI): domain Eukaryota; kingdom Metazoa; phylum Chordata; class Mammalia; order Artiodactyla; family Cervidae; genus Cervus; species Cervus canadensis. Next base: position 31,479,295 of record NC_057394.1, read on the forward strand.
TCAGATATCAGTTTTTTCCAAATTCATCTATAGTTTCAATACAAACTCAATTAAAGTCCTCACTTGAGTCCTTGATTGCAACTCCCTTCAGAGACTGGAGTGCATTGGCTTGTGCATTAAGTCTAGTACACGGAGGGCAGCTCACATTGATGAAGCTGCCAGTTAAAGGTATTATAATTACGGATGGTCGGACTTGGAAAGTTGCACAGGTTTTTAACCAGGAGCCAGACTGCTCATGTTTCATAAAAATTTTGTATTTTTTTATCAGATTTTGTAATATTTATAAGGAAATAAATAATTTCTCATTATTTTGTAGACCTGACCCTAAACATACATATGAGAATTACCTGCACTTTGGGAGGAACTCATTGAAAAATTGAAATCTGGACATGTAACATCTCTTTAGGGTCATTCTTAGATAACTTTTTCAACTTACCACGTAACTATTATCTATTCTGGGCTTCCCTGGTGGCTCAGATGGTAAAGAATCCATCTGCAATGCGGGAGACCTGAGTTCTATCCCTGGGCTGGGAAGACCCCCTGGAGGAGGGCAAGGCAACCCACTCCAGTATTCTTGCCTAGAGAATCCCCATGGACAGAGGAGCCTGATGGGTGACAGTCTATGAGGTTGCAAAGAGTCAGACACGACTGAGCGACTAAGCACCCACATCATCTATTTAGGTTCTTCACCTTCATAAATTAACTTTAGAACTTTATATCTTATTAGGGTTTAATAAGGGGAAAAAGAGCACTTTATGCACCTGAAATGTCAAGTACTTTAATATAGGGAATTAGAAGTGTACACATTCTTTAGAATGACATGGAAGCTGGCACTGACAATCTCAGCTTGCTGTACCAGCAACACAGTGATTCCAGAAAGCTGACCTGGAAGCCATTGAGAACATTTTACCTTCTCTCCTTGAACACATCCGCCCTCAAAAGCCTCCAAGGGATGCGACTTTGCCTAATTTTCTACCTTTTATATCTCACATGAGGGCCTCTCCTAGAATGTGGAGAGGAATAAAAGCATAGGAGTATGAAAATTTACAGCAGCTATTGTGAGGTATGCAGAAGAGATCAATACTAAGTGACAAGAATTGTGAAAAGAAGGTGTGATGCTTTATTGGAGAACTGAACAATAGAGTGAATAAAATAAGATTGCCCCAAATTCTATGAAATTACTTTCCATGATCTTCAAGGGTGGATTCTATGCCTGTGTGATTAAGAAGCTTTGCTTTATGCAAGACCTGAATAGTAAGAGATCCAGGAAAAGCTTAAGTAAGTAAAGGAGTTAATATGTTCAGTTAATTACCAGCGTGAGAAGAAGGAAACAACTCAAGGCAACAGTTCAACAGGTGGTTAATAAACACTGTCATCTTTCTACCTGGAGAATAGTATGAGGATTAATAAATTCATAAATACAAGGAAAGTTGGTAGAGAAAATCAACTGAAAGTCACTGTTACTTAATAAGAAAAGAATGACATATTTTAGATATTGCTTTGAAGATTCATATAGTACTCTACATAAAGCATTGGTCCAGAACAACATGTTTTTCAAAGACAGTTTTGGATTAGAAATTGAATTGATTAGTAGAAGTAAAAGAGGGATGCCAAACAAGATATTCCACTTACTTAAACAGATTTATGTGGCCCACATTTAAATATGGACTTCTTTTTCTTCTTTTGTAGTAAAGCATCCAGTGCAGAATATTGTCCATTGTTTTATTTTGTGCTAGACTTTTTGCCTTTCATCTTATTCCTCTAAAAATCTGTTCTGTGATATAGTTCTCCATTCGTCAGGTCTATGTGGGTGACATAAGTCAATTAAATTTCAGCAGAACATGTAATTACTGTTGGGAGTCCCTTCACAAGATTTTCTATTTCTCTTTAGGGATTTAGAACTGAACAATGAGTAATTTTGGTTTAATTAAAATTCAAGTATCAAATCCCTCAAGGCTAATTTTATAGAAACCTGCCAATCAGTCAGCTGACAGACTCATAAAACTCTTGCTCACTCTGTGACTGTCTTCTCCCCAGTGTTATAACCCCCCAATGAATGACTTTGCTGATATTTCATCCCAAATAGCTTGTAACTAGGAAATCTTATAATGAAGAAGTGACATACTATTCCATATTCACGAGTTATGTGCAGCAAGCTGTATAGTCTCAGGTTGCACTACTCTCTCTCTCTTAGAAAGATGACTGTGGAGTGGTTTTCTTTCTTTTTTCAATATTTTAATATATAATGATCTATGTTTATATATAATTTGATTTAAACTTGAAAAGAAAGTGACCTTACTTTAATCTAGAGTGTGATGTCAGAATGAGTCCACACTGTGTACAGTGGGATGGAGTTGGGGGAGTGGGGAGAAGGTGAGGGTTGAGAGAAAGGCAAGTTACTTGACTAGAGGCAGAAGAATTTGGTTTTGTAATAAAAACAAAAAATAGAGCAAATACATTGCATCAGAGTTTATTCGGGTTGTGACTATTCTATTGGAATGTCTTGACTATAGGTGAAAATTTCCCTCCCCAGTAAAATGTGCACATGAGACAAAGAAGGTCACAGATTGAAGCAGACTTCTAAAAACAGAGGTATTGTATTCTGGGAAGTCATTGGTGACCAGGAGAAAAACGCTGGTCTGAGAAGTTCAAGTATTGGCTGCCAGAATTTGAGGAAGAATTAAAAAAACCTTTCAGAAAATCTACCATGGCATTGGCCTTTAAATCTGAATGTTTGATTCTGATGACCTATAACAAATAGACCACCAGTTATTTCTTTGGCAAAGATGAGTTTATTCAGGATGATCAGAGGATTGCAATTTGGGATTTGCAACCATGGCAAGCCATGTGTGGGGGCAAAGCAGAAGGCTTTTATAGGGAGGAAAAGAAAGTTGTGGGAGGGAGGGTAAACAAATAGCCCAAGACTTTTCATTGGCTGAGCCCTTGCCAGGAAAGACATCTTTCTTTTCCTGTTGAGATTGGTGATTTTGCAGGGCAGGTGAGCTCCCCCTCCTGGTCTTTCATTCTATTTACTTGAGGTTTCTGTTTATTATTGTTATTATTATTATTATTATTATTAATGCATTTCTTTCTTTTTTGCTACATTTTGGGTTGTAGGAACTCAGAAGAGATACATCCAAAACCTCCTTTGTCTCATATATACACTGCGGGGGTGATTTAGTCATGCTGGACTGGTGGTTTGGTCTTTTGCAGCCACATGGTAGTTTAGTCTTTGCAACCCTATGGACTGTAACCCGCCAGGCTCCTCTGTCCATGGGATTTCCCAGGCAAGAATACTGGAGTGAGTTACCATTTCCTTCTCCAGGGGATCTTCCTGACCCAGGGACTAATCTGCATCTCCGGCGTTGTGGGTGGTCTCCTACAATGAAGAAGGATTCTTCACTGCTGAACTACCAAGGAAGCACTTGGTATAAAACCATGTGTAAGACAGATAGCTAGTGAAGAGCAAATGTATAACTCAGGGATTCCGACCTGGTGCTCTATGATGACCAAGAGGGATGGGATGCAGGGTGACTGGGAGGGAGGCTCAAGAGGGAGGAGATACAGATAGATAGATAGATAGATAGATAGACAGACAGATAGACAGACAGACAGATAGATAATTTTGGCTGATTTGCATTGTTATACAGCAGAAATTGAACACAGCATTGTAAAACAATTATTCTCCAATTAAACCCCCCCCTCAAAAAAAACCCTTCCTTGTCTCTATTAGTACTTGAATTTCAGACTAACTTGCAAGAGAAAACCCACAGTTTTATAAAACAATAGAAAAAATATTTGCTGTTCTTAAAATAATCTATTTAAGTTTGCAAACTTAAAAGTTTAATATAATCCTGAGAGTTGTTTGGCATCTAGATAGATTATAAATTTACCTGCTGATTATTGGGGAACTTCTAGTCATTTGATTAGAGTAAATGAGTTTTAGCCTATTAAGTTTCTTTCATCATGAAGTTGAATATAATTTGATTGTTCACACGGAAGTATGTTTTTTTCCAAGCAATAATTATCAAATCTTTTTAATTAGCAATTATTTAAATAAATACTCCTGTTAAAGGACCATCTTGATCCATGAACTGATTACGGTGCTATTATTCAAAGGATGAAGAGCTATTTAACAATTTACTATTCATCAATGTCTCTGCGTCAAGATAGACAGCAAAAAGTTTATTAGGACTTTGAATTCAAATTCATAGAATATACATGTTCTTACATTGCATATTAGGAACAGAAATGATTATAAAAATAGAGTGCTTGTTTTCTTTTTCTACCATCCTTTCTCACTCTACATTTTTTAATTAAAATCTGACTCTGTACTTGAAGAGCATTTTGGAATTTGCTAGATGCTTTCACATTTAGAAACTGGCTTGATAGTCATACTTATTCCATGAGATAGCAAAGTAAATACCATGCTAGAGACTTTGTAAATGAAGAAATCAAGACAGAAATATTAAACTCTCCTCAAAGATCATCACTATACTACAAGCAAATGTACCCTCTTTTATATAAACCCCTTCCCCACTGTCTGCCATGAAAATCTGTAGCATGATTAATGCATCTGTGTTGTACTACTGTTTAACTTTTACATATTGTTGTCAAAAGAGATGAAGAGGGAACAGAAGAGAATTAGAATGGAAGAGAACAATAATGACAACACTAAGAATGAAAGAAAGAAAAAGGGAAAATTTTTCAAATTAGATAGCTCTAAAATTCATCATTCCTCAGTGACTGCAAATGTTTGCTATTTGTAATTCAAAGTCCAGTTAGACATTTTCTTGTATTTGTTTCCTGGACCAGTTGCTTTGCGAGTTTAATCATAACTGGTTGTTTTTTTTTTTAAGTTGTAGCAAGAGTAACATTTTGTGGAGCAAAAATTGCTGAGCATCAGTGTTCTTTTTATTGGAGCATATTGCTGAGAACTGAGTAAATTAGAATTTACTCCACAATAATGACTAAAATAGATAGATACACTTCAATCTAGAGGGAGTAGGAGATATACAGCTTTATCTCTATGTGCTCTTTGAAAATTCCATCATTCTTTTTAGTATTCAAACAAAGAGTAATTTGTAAAAGTTCCGTGTTCTGCAGTCCTGTTGTCAAGTTGCCAAAGCTCACTGATTTCTTTAGGGATGACTTCAACTGCTGTGCTGCTCAGGACACACCCAGAGGGCAGCTCCTTTGGCAGTAGTTTGGGGAAGCATATCTGTCTGAGGATCAATTTCCTGTCACCTTACATGCTATCTCTATAAATTATTAAAGCAGTTGTAAGAATGTCGAGAGTACAGTGATTTGATTTTTCAAGATGCAGTATTTCCTGTGCTTTATTTGACTGCAATAAAAGGAAGATTTTGTCCTAACTCCATGATCCATTAAAGCTTGTATTATTTGGTCACTATTTCTTGAGTCATCATCTTTTATAAGTACCCACCAGTCTGATAGGACTTTATTCTAAAAGGGAGATGTGATGTCTGACACAGTGTTTAGGAGCTTAGTGCTTCATAAAAAAGTGAATACTTATTTTTACAGCAATTTGATTTTACAGAGAAGAATAAACAACAGAGAAATTAAATGACTCTCCAACATCCTCCAGGTAACTTAGTGGCAGAGTGGAGAGGTATTGGGAGTTTTTACCTTATCTCTGCTTCTTATTGTGCCATAGAATCTTATTGATAATTTTGCATTTATTGATATTCCCTTTTTTATAACTCTATATATATCTGTATCTATATAGATATATAGACAGATAACACATTCACTACTTTGTGCAGGATTCTATGAATGTCTTTCTTTTTTAATGGTTAATACAGCAAATTTTATGTATATTTTACCACAATAAAAAATTAGTTTGGCCCTAAATAGCTTTATCTACTGCCACAAATTCCCTTCCTTCTCACCAACATGTACCTTGCATTCTGCTCCCCTACTGAAATGCTTGATCTGTGAAGGTACAGCATACTTTCAGTCTTTCCTATCTTACGATCATCTTTGATGTAGTGTGTTGTCTTAAATCTTTATCTCGTAACTACTTTGTTTTGTCTTGGAACTACAAGATTCTGAGCCAGGATTATAATTTCTTCCTAAATAGTTACATTTTATCATTAGAAAATAATTCACTTTTATTAGCCTTTATCCTACAATCTATTTTTATTAAAATGGCATCAACAGATTTTTCTTAATATTTCTGATATACTATATTCTGTACCCTTACATTCAATTTTCCTGTATACATACATGTTTTCTGTATATCTCTTAAAAATTATGTAATATAATTTTTAAAGCATGTATTGTTAGTATCATTTTGAGGAAGTGATTTTAATATTTACATTTATTTACTTGGAGATATAATTGAACTCATTTTTTTTTCAACTTATTTTGTGTTTTCTACTTGGTATACTTTTCTTTTTTTCCTTTATCCTGTACAATTTATTAAGTTTTCTTCATTACTTTAAATTGTTCTAGTGTTTTGAAATTTGTACTTTATCCTTCTATTATTTACATAGCTAAACAAACCTTTAAGATTTTAATAGATATAAATGATTGTCAGTTCAATGATTGTCGTAGTAGTGTTAGTTGCTCAGTCATGTCCTACTCTTTGGAACCCCATGGACTGTAGCCCTCCAGGCTCCTCTGTCCGTGGGATTCTCTAGGCAAGGATACTGGAGTGGATTGCCATTCCCTTCTCCAGAGGATCTTCCCAACCCAGGGATCAAACCCGGGTCTCCTACGTTAATGGCAGATTATTTACTGTCTGAGACACAGGAAAACCCTTGATATTATCTCTCAAAAGCATTGATTCTATTCCTCCCCATCCCCATAGTATTCTCCTTGTTTAGTTTTATCTTATTTTTAAAGATTCATGTGCTAAGTCTCTTCAGTCGTGTCCGATTCTTTGTGACCTATGGACCATAAGGGTCCTCTGTCCATGCAGATTCTCCAAGCAAGAACACTGGAGTGGGTTGGCATGCCCTCTTCCAGGGGATGTTCCCAACCCAGGGATTGAACCTGCATCTCCTGTGTCTCCTGCATTTGGAGGCAGTTTTTTTTTTACCACTAGTGCCACCTGGGAAGCCCCTTAAGTGCAGATGATCAGGAAATAAATGTTATTGTTGTGAATTTATAATCAATGTTTATATACTTTTAGTTTGATAGACTTTATCAGAATTTTTAAATACATAACAAATCAGAAGGATAGTCAAATGAACCCCTGTGTAACTGTCACCAGGTTGTAGTAACCACCAGATTTCAAGCATTATTTTTCATGTGTTCTTCACAGAAGGTTTTTTGCTGCAGCATTTTAAAGCAACTGCTAGCATTCACATCCCATAAACACTCAATTTAGATAATAAACAGTAAGTTGTTTTAAACATAATACAAATATTAGTTCATATTAATGCCCCAGGAGTTAAAATTCTGTTATTATTTTTGCCAAAATATTTAATTTCATTTTTAGAATATATGATCACACATTGTAAGTCTGTATTTAGGCTAATAGACATTTATCTTTTCTTTCTTTTTACTTTTTTAAAATCTTTTTATTTTGTATTGGGTATACCTGATTAACAATGTTGTCATAGGTTCAGATGGATAGTGGAATGGCTCAGCTATACATACACATGTATCCATTAATATACCAAATTTAGCTTTCATATGCTGCCTCTAGGTGGATCAGTGTGTATATTTTATATGTTCTTTGATGATTGTTTTTAAAATCTGGGTTACCCAGGACTTTCTTAAACTGCTGGAAGCCATCATGAGCACAAATATAACCTGTTTTATCAGCTGTTTAGAGTAGCCTGTCAGACATCTATCCCAAGTCCTTTAAATCTGTTTTCCATGTTTAGATACTCCTTTCGTTATTTTCATCTCTGTATTTTTCCCTCCAATATTCTTTCAATTCTGTCCTTTCTTCAGCTCTGGAAAAAAAAAATCTCTTCCAGTTGATAAGTTCTTCAGTTCTTTATAAACTTTTTATTTAATCTGTCCAGTGAGTATTTAAATTGTGTGACCATATGTAATTATATCAAGAAGTTTTATTTTTCTTCCAAATTTGGGTCCTTTTCCATTTCTCTTTTGTTATTTTGTTATTTAATAATGGCATCTAGTCTTTCTTTTGCCTTTTTATTTATTCAAATATGTTTGTGTCTCAAATTATTTTTTATCTCAATTTTATAAGGTGCTAATCTTTTGTTTTTTATGAACTGCTAAATTTCCCTCGTGGTGGTTTATTTCAGCTTATGTTTTATAATTTTGTACGGTGAACTTACCTCCTATAAGATTTGATTTTCCTGTAAAAGTCTGATGTTTGTTGTAAAATTGACCATTCAAAAATTGGGGCATTTGATTTTTTTCAAGGCTGCAGGATTTTGTCCAATGCTTTCACTCTGTTTTCTTAATTTATTGTGAAAGTTTCTGAGTCATATCCGACTCTTTGAGACCCGACAGACTGTATAGTCCATGGAATTCTCCAAGCCAGAATACTGGAGTGGGTAGCTTTTCCCTTCTCCAGGTGATCTTTCCAACCCAGGGATCGAACCCAGGTCTCCAGCATTGCAGGCGGATTCTTTACCAGCTGAGCCACAAGGGAAACCCAAGAATGCTAGAGTGGGTAGCCTATCCCTTCTCCAGCGGATCTTCCCGACCCAGGAATCGAACCTCGATATCCTACATTGGAGGTGGATTCTTTACCAACTGAGCTATGAGGGAAGCCTATAATTATAGAGCCACTAAATATGGGCATTTATCAAATTTCTCATCTTATAAACAACATTTCACATAACTTTTTTTTTCTTAGTCACAGCTTTTCTTAACCATATCACAGCCAAGAAGAGAACATTATTCTATCCCCCTTTTGTGACTGGGCATCCCATTAATATGTCTACTTTATACAGAAGGCTCAGTAGCATATCCTGCTTGTATCAAAGTCTGACCCTAGCCTTTAGGCCCATACCCTTTCTACTGTTCTCATTAGCTTCAAGTTATTAGCTCCCACTTAGTGCACTAGTGTTGAGTTACGTCTTTATCTGTGATGGATTTAGGACTGTCTTTTCTATTTACCTGATAAATGTCATTAACATGGTCATTGGGATGGTGATTATCAAAACCAACACAAACAAAAATGTAGCAAATGTTGCCAAGATTTTGGAGAAATTGGAACCCTGTACACTGTTGTTGGGAATATAAAAAGGAGTAATCACTGTGAAAAAAAAAGCAGAAGTTCCTCAAGAAATTAAAAATAGTCATATGATCAAGCAACCCCATTTCTGCATATATATCCAAATGAATTGAAAACAGAATCTTAAAAATTGATCGGCACTCCAACATTCATTGCAGTGTTATTCACAACAGTCAAGATATGGATAAAACCTAAATACTCATTGATGGATATATAGATAAAGGTGAAATGATACATACATATAATAAAATAACATTTTGCCTAAAATAGAAGGAAATCCTGCTATACCCAATAACATGGATGAACTTGAAGGACACTATGCTGAATGAAATAAGCCAGGCATAGAATAATAAATATTGCATGATCCCACTTACAACAGGTATCTAATGTAGTCACACTCATAGAAGCAAAGAGGATAGTAATCGTTCCTCCCAGGGTCTGGGAGGAACAGGAAATTGACAGGTGTTCAATGATAGAAAGTTTAAGTTATGAAAGATAGGTAAATTCTAAAGATATGTTGTACAACATACATACATAGTTAATGAAACTGTATTGTACACCCAGTGTGATATCGAATCAGTTTATAGATGCAAATAATTCTGCCTCACACTCTCTGTCTCTCACACACACACATATATGACTCTAGATTACTTTAATCTTATATTATTGACAAAGCAATAAGCATCATTATCTCATATTAATATTTATTGTCTCTAATATGAAAAGATGAATATTATAGCATTATTTTCACATCCCTTTCCATTCCTGCACTGATTAAGGAGAATTATCTTTTTTGCCTTTTCTATTTATGAGCTTTTAATGTGCAAAATCAAGATAATATTTGAAGAGACAAATTGAAATCTGTAAGTCTCATTGGATAGATTTATTTGAAAAGCACATATTTACTGGCAAGAAAACAAATGATAAGATCCAGAAGTCTTAGGTGAATAGATTGAAAAATGTAAATCCAGCCCAGGCTGATATAGATGGAAATTTTAATGGACATTGTAGAGGAAACGAGAAATTAGGGGTCATGCTAATAATGTGTGTAGCATATAATATGAAGAAGAATTTTAGAAGTTCTTTCTGTATTAAAAACACATTTTTGGCATTTTGAATGTCTTCTATAGAGATTTAAAGTCCTTTTCAATTAGAGTTTGGTCTATTGCACTTGTTGTTAATTTATAAGTGATAAGATTAGACCACAAATGGCTTGACATTATATAAGTTGCAGCACTTTCAAACTTGTCTAGGCAAGGATGACTATCATAGGAGCATAAATTTTGCAAAATTAGCTCATTTGTTACTGAACTATGAAACTGCCATAAAGGTCAGTTGTAAAATTTTAAATATTTTCCTCTTTACAAGTCTCACCATCAATACAGTCTTGTCAATTTTGTGACAATGGCATGTGACCATTTTCCATATAGCATATAATTACAGAATATGATGTCTTAAATTCGGTGTGTGTTTTACACTGTATTTATTAAACACCATCATTCTGAATTTCTACATGGTTTTAATTTCTAAATTTTCAGCTTCAACATTGCACTACTTATTTTACCTCCTATCATTAGTAATTAAGATATGGGTCAATATTTTTGTGTGAGTAGTGGTAATTGAAAGAAATATGATGGGTACTGAATTGGAGTTACTAAATTATACTTTATTAGTTTACTACATTTTTCTCACCTTCATGGCAAGAAGAAAGTTCAGGGTGATGGCTTAGCAAGTGCATCATATAGTAACTTTGCAATAGTAATAGAAGTAAAAAAAAAATTAGACACTTATATAATGTTGCTGTTCTAGTAACTCATTAATTTTTATTTTATAAAACTAGGTTTTATTATAATTTTATAGGAAGATGCATTAGCTGTTAACTTATAAAAAAAATATTTTTATGGGAAGACTTTTAAGTAGCTCACAAGACAAGTCTTGGTCTAGAGCTAAAGGGGAAAGGTGGAATCAAGTTCTTATAGCCAGTAAGACATTCTCAGGACTCCGCTGATGATACCACTGCAATTGCTCAATTCCATGTCTCAAGCCCCACCAGAGCCACTTCAAATAAGTCTTAAGTAGACCTACACTTTTGACTGCAACACTGGTGACTGACATTTGTTGGTAGAAGTTTGAAAATAAAAAACCTATACAAATTACTATACATAAAATAGATAAGCAATAAGAACTTGCTGAATAGCACGGGAAACTGTATTCAGTATCTTATAGTAAACCATAATGGAAAATAATCATATGCAGTCAAAGTTATAGTTCTTCCAGTAGTCATGTATAGACGTGAGAGTTGGACCATAAGGAAGGCTGAGTGCCGAAGAATTGATGCTTTCAAAATGTGGGGGGGAAAGTCCGGAGAAGACTCTTGAGAGTCCCTTGAACTGCAAGGAGATCAAATCAGTCAATCCTAAAGGAAATCTATCCTGAATATTCATTGGTAGGACTTATGCTGAAGCTCCAATGCTTTGGCCTCCTGATGTGAAGAGCCGGCTAATTGGAAAAGACCCTGACATTGGGAAAGAGTGAAGGCAGAAGGAGGAGGGGACAGCAGAGGATGAGATGGTTTGATAGCATTCCCTACTCATTAGATATGAATTTGTCTAAACCCTGGGATATAGTAAAAGATTGCAAAGCCTGGAGTGATGCAATTCATGGTGTGGCAGAGTCTGACTTGACTTAACAACTGAATGATAATGACAAGTACATAAATGTATATAAAACTGAATGTGTGTGTACATATATATATATATATATAAAATATAAATATGAAACAGAATCACTTTGCTTTACACCTGAAACTAGCACAATATTGTAAATCAACTAGACTTCAATTTTTTAAGAAAAGGATTTGCAGCTCAACTTGCCTGAGGTGGCTGAATAGAGCAAGAGGAATATTTTAGTTGCAACTGTATTTTCAGCAAAAGTGGGGCAAAGTTACATGTTTCCCTTTGGACAGGTATGCACCAGGGCAGCATGGAGGGGTAAAACTGACCCAGAAGAAAGACTGACTCCTGGAAAATATATCTGAGAAACCCACAAAAGTACCTTAAGAGGAAAAGATTTTGATTTAGAATCCACCATGAGAAGATAAGGCCAGTTTATAACTGTAACAGTTTAGTGAGGTCTTCCCTACACCTTAACATCTTTTCCTTCTCTGCATTTCTACTCCTCAAGAATCCAAGCCTTCAGGAAATAAGCAGGAGAGAAAGAAGAGATTGAAAGGACATCAGCATACTTCCCTCCATACTGAAGCATTCACACAGAGGGCCTGAATTGGTTAACAAAGAGGAAAAGTTTTAAATGTTTAAAATTTGTACTAAGGTTTAAAATTTGTTGTATCAAACTAAAGGGGACTCTCGAGTTACACAGTGACCTGAGCACCTGCCCAGTTTTATCCACTGGTCAGAAAGAAATAAGCTAAGACTTCAGGTTTTAAAGGTTAACAGTAAGGATGTCTAAAGTCTGTTTCTCTGTGAACACTTACATCATCCAGCTTGTGTAATAAGCTAGTTACTCCGCCAGTGTTAATTTAATATTTATTTCAGCATATATGTACGGGTCACCATCGTGTATTTGTGTGTACCAGTTACTGTAGAATAGGCATTCATTTCATTATTTTGATATCTAAATATATTTGTGATTGTAAGAAGCATACAGTTTGTAGGTAAGTCAACACTCACAGCACTTAAATCCCTGGAGGAGGAAATGGCAACCCACTCCAGTATTCTTGCCTGGAGAATCCCCGTGGACAGAGGAGCCTGGCGGGCTCCAGTCTATAGGGTCTCACAGGGTCAGGCACAACTGAGTGTGAGCATGAGCAAACACATACAGTGAGAAAAAGGAAGGCAGGAGGTATATGAAATGTGTATGAAGAAGGTTATATTAAAAAAATTGGTGTTCTCAGGTTTTGGGCTTAAGTCTCGGGTGGAGAGGGAGGAAGGAGGGGGGATCGGGATGGGGAATACATGTAAATCCATGGCTGATTCATGTCAATGTATGACAAAAACCACTAAAGTAATTAGCCTCCAACTAATAAAAATAAATAAAAGTTAAAAAAAAATTGTCAAAAAAAATTGTCACGAATGGGATTGAAAAATAAAGTAGGTTAAAAAAAAGAAAAATAGGCGCGGCGGACTGGCCTGAGGGCCGAGGGCTGCGCGGGCGGCGTGCAGCGGGCATGGCGGGTGCGGGGTTGCGGGCGGCCGCTCGGCGCTGGCTGCCGCGCCGAGACCACGGCGGGCCGCGAGCCTCCTCGTCCTCGCCCTCCTGCCCTGGTTGCGGCCCCCCGGGGCCCGGCGCCCACTGCCCGGGCGCCCCGCGTTCCGCGCCCGCCCCGGCGGCGCCGCCGAGCCCAGCGCACACCTGTGGGCTCGATACCAAGACATGCGGAGACTGGTGCACGACCTCCTGCCCCCTGAGGTCTGCAGTCTCCTGAACCCCGCGGCCATCTATGCCAACAACGAGATCAGCCTGCGCGACGTCGAGGTCTAAGGCTTCGACTACGACTACACCCTGGCCCAGTACTCGGACACGCTGCACCCGGAGATCTTCAATGCCGCCCGTGACATCCTGGTCGAGCACTACAAGTACCCAGAGGGCATTCGGAAGTATGACTACAACCCCAGCTTTGCTATCCGCGGCCTGCACTACGATATTCAGAAGAGCCTTCTGATGAAGATTGACGCCTTCCATTACGTGCAGCTGGGGACCGCCTACAGGGGCCTCCAGCCTGTGTCAGACGAAGAGGTGATCGAGCTCTACGGGGGCACCCAGCACATCCCCCTCTACCAGATGAGTGGCTTCTATGGCAAGGGCCCCTCCATCAAGCAGTTCATGGACATCTTCTCACTGCCAGAGATGGCACTGCTCTCCTGCGTGGTGGACCACTTCCTGGGCCACGGCCTGGAGTTTGACCAAGCGCACCTCTACAAGGATGTGACAGATGCCATTCGGGACGTGCACGTGAAGGGCCTCATGTACCAGTGGATCGCGCGGGACATGGAGAAGTACATCCTGCGAGGGGACGAGACGTTCGCTGTGCTGAGCCGCCTGGTGGCCCACGGGAAGCAGCTGTTCCTCATCACCAACAGTCCTTTCAGCTTCGTGGACAAGGGGATGCGGCACATGGTGGGTCCCGACTGGCGCCAGCTCTTTGACGTGGTCATCGTCCAGGCGGACAAGCCCAGCTTCTTCACCGACCGACGCAAGCCTTTCAGGAAACTTGATGAGAAGGGCTCGCTGCACTGGGACCGCATCACCCGCCTGGAAAAGGGCAAGATCTACCGGCAGGGAAACCTGTTCGACTTCCTGCGGCTGACGGAGTGGCGCGGCCCCCGAGTGCTCTACTTCGGGGACCACCTCTACAGCGACCTGGCGGACCTCATGCTGCGGCGCGGCTGGCGCACGGGCGCCATCATCCCCGAGCTGGAGCGCGAGACCCGCATCATCAACACAGAGCAGTACATGCACTCGCTGACGTGGCAGCAGGCGCTCACCGGGCTGCTGGAGCGCATGCAGACCTACCAGGATGCCGAGTCGCGGCAGGTGCTGGCCGCCTGGATGAAGGAGCGGCAGGAGCTGAGGTGCGTCACCAAGGCCCTGTTCAACGCCCAGTTCGGGAGCATCTTCCGCACCTTCCACAACCCCACCTACTTCTCCCGGCGCCTCGTGCGCTTCTCCGACCTCTACATGGCCTCCCTCAGCTGCCTGCTCAACTACCGCGTGGACTTCACCTTCTACCCGCGCCGCACGCCCCTGCAGCACGAGGCGCCACTCTGGATGGACCAGCTCTGCACGGGCTGCATGAAGACGCCCTTCCTGGGGGACATGGCGCACATCCGCTGAGAGTACCTTTATTGTCTGGATCAGGCCCAGCCCCACCTGTCCCGCCCTCTCCGGGCAATAAAAGCCGTCTCCCTCGTGGAAAAAAAAAGAAAAATAACATAGGTTAGAGTGTAAGCAATAAAACTTAGTTTATATGATTGTTATAATAACTGTAGACATCAATTGGAAACAAGCCAATGGAGAGTTTTTTTCTTATTCATGTAATGAGGGAGATTTCATAGGACAGAAAAAAGTTGTTCTTTATACTGAAGAATGAAATTTTAGTTGTACTGAAATATATGAGCAACAAAACCATTCTGGAGAATCCAGTTTTCTTTTTATTTAAAAAATTAATTTATTTTTAAGTTAAACTTATTATTTTTAGTTGTTTTAAATTGAATTAATATTAATTTATAACACTGTATGTTTCATGTGTACTACATTTGTTGTTTTAATTCTGTATTCCCTGCAACATTCTCACCACTAAACATATATTCCCTTTATCCACTGCAGTTATGATATTCTGATGCCTCTTGTACTGGACAGTTTAGTTCAGTCACTCAGTCATGTCCAACTGTTTGTGACCCCATGGATTGCAGCACGCCAGGCCTCCCTGTCCATTGCCAACTCCCGGAGTTTACTCAAACTCATGTGCATTGAGTCAGTGATGCCATCCAACCATCTCATCCTCTGTCGTCCCCTTCTCCTCCTGCTTTCAATCTTTCCCAGCATCAGGGTCTTTTCTAATGGGTCAGTTCTTCACATCAGGTGGCCAAAGTATTGGAGTTTCAGCTTCAGCTTCAGCATTAGTCCTTCCAATGAGTATTCAGTACTGATTTCCTTTAGGATGGACTGGTTAGATCTCCTTGCAGTCGAAGGGATTCTCAAGAGTCTTCTCCAACACCACAGTTCAAAAGCATCAATTCTTTGACACTCAGCTTTCTTTATAGTCCAACTCTCACATCCATTCATCACTACTGGAAAAACCATAGCCTTGACTAGACAGACATTTGTTGGCAAAGTAATGTCTCTGCTTTTTAATATGCTCTCTAGGTTGCTCCTGACTTTTCTTCCAAGGAGCAAGCGTCTTATAACTTCATGGTTGCAGTCACCATCTGCATCTGTACTGGACATTGAGATAACAATGAGGCTCCACTTTAGTCGCCCCATATTATACTATACTATTCTATGAGTTTGGTAAAATTATTATCTGTGAGTTTCAGTTTTCTTCTATATAATGTTGATACATTGGCGTTCCTTTCTGGCAGTATTTTCTGAGTGTCAAATAAAGTGAGATAATATATCAAAAAATGTTTTATGAACCATGAAGCAATATAAATGTAAGGCACAATTATTTTTTGAACCATAATACAGATTATTCAAAGTTCCTACAGAGATTTTCAGAGCACTGCAACCAGTGGAAAAGTACTAAATCATGGTAAATGATTAAATATGATAAATAGTATTACATTTATCATATAATTTAGATTTTCTACAATGCCCCTTTAGAATTATTATATTAGACAAAAACATAGAGCTTTGTTATTCCTTTAGTGGAGAATATCAAATTCACATTATGATGAAACAGTAACTTGAAGACACTGTAGATTTACTGCTTGCATGTAATAAATTGGACATTGACATAGGCATATTTTATGTTACTTCAAACGCAATCACTTATGTCAGAAATATTCCAGTATATTGAATTAAAAAACCTTAATTTCTAAATTCAAGGTAGGCTATGTATGATAAAGAATAAATTAAGAATAACTATATTTTGGCAGTATGACAGACAAAATGTCATCATAACGTTTACTACGTGGATCAAAGAGAAAGTATGGGACACCGCAGCTTCGTATTTATTTAGTCCTTCTTCCTGTGGCCAGTGTAAGCCTATTAGCAGTGCTCTGTGTAAGGTGCGTTGCTGGAATCGGCATGTGCTAGGACCACAGTGATCCAAGGCTGTCTGCTGCAGACGGGCAGAGAAGAAAGAGCAGAAAGAAAAGAAATTTAAACCATTGTGGATCTGAGTAAGTTTCATTGCTGTGAAAATGCAGCCAAGAATGAAGACTAAAGAAAGAAACAGAAAATCAAAATAGCCACAACAAAAGCAAAGAAGAGTTTACCAAAAAAAGAAAGACCATAGCAAATGGAAGTGGTGGACTAGGAAATTAATTTCAGAACTGTGGTTTTGCATAACTGTTCTTTATACATGGTTCCAATATGAATGAGATTATTAGCTTGGATATTTAAATGTCCTGTAGATAATTAGATTTCTGGCTTGAATTTGGGAATGCTGTTCACATTTGCAGTATGTTCAGTGTTTCCCAATGAGGGTAATTTTAACTAGCAGGAGAGGGTCATCAACTATTGATCAGATCAAGTTGGTCAGTTTTGAAAAGATCTTCTCTTAAGTTTGAAAAATAGAATTAACTAAAAATAGATTATATTTAGATATCATGGTCAAATGAAGTATGAGAAATATGTCAAAATTATAAATTTGTGGGTAACAGAAGTAACAGTTAGACCAGGTTTCTGAACAGCAAGCAAGACAGAAATATCCTTTTCTTAACAAAGATTGAATTAGGAATATGGTACAGAAGAAATTCATTCATAACAAAAACACTTGTAAAAATAATCTGGAGAATTAACTAACAATAGTAAAAATAGAATATGATTATATATTCTGTATATTGTATAGTATATTCTTTCTTGATATTCACACAACTTTGAGAGCAGGGATTAATTTCCCCTGCTTTAAAGAAGATGAAAAAGAGGTCAAAGAGAATATTTACTTTCCTCAAAGTCAAACACAGTAACAGAGTTATCCAGGGTTTAAAACTTCTACCAGTAGTTTTCTTTTCCTAAATCCTGTCTTTTTTCCCCCTATAACTATGCTTTGTCAAAAGAAGACATAGTTTTCCACATATATAGCACTTGGAAATCTGTCATCACTGATCTGTCGAACTCACACTCACTCAATGCCAATATTAGCTAGAGTAAGATCACTTTAGAATAAAACATTTTAAAAAATAATTGTACTGTGTTATGTTCAGAAGAGTTTAGAGAGTCCAATACAAAATTGAAAATAACCATTCTAATTAGCATTTCTATATCTGCAAAATAGTCATGCTTTCAGGTAACTGTTAACTTTCCAATTTGCTGAAGTGTGCAATTAAGAAAACGATATTAGATTATAGTGTATAAGTGGGTAAGCCAATTAGTGATTTCAAAGCATAGTTACTAAATAAGAACATTAAGACGACACTGTCAATTTTATCCTCCTTAGGTCAGAATTGTGTCTCTATAAATTATTTTATTTTTGAAGTTGTATCTCTTAAACATGCACATTTTGTGTTAATTTCCACTTTTTCATCACTTTTCAAGCCAGTGGATTACAGTCCTTATATTATAAATCACCAGCTGTCAAGCTTTTTATGGCTTTTTCCTTTTATTATTAGGACCAAAATTCTTAGCATGTTATATTAAATAACAAATTTTTCATGCTATACAATTTCTTCACACTTACTTCATATTACCTTTCTGTTTAACCAAATAATGTGGCCAAAATAAAGCATAATTGTTCTTTACACACTTTATGCATTCTTCACTTGGAATATCCCTGGCTCCCATATCTGCCTTTCATAGTTTTACTAACTATTCAAGAGAAAACTGGAATACCAGCTTTTGTATGACACTGCTTTTAATTGAACCAAGGATAACAGTAATTGCTCCTTTTTTTTCTGGAAGTATTTTTCTTATTTTTCATTAAAGTTATTTTGCTTTTTCTTAAGTTTTCTGTCTATACTGTTTGCTCCAATTTGAGTTTTTCTTCATTAAGAGCTATATCTTTTCTGTTTCTAATATAAAACTAATACTATCCCAAACAATAATTTTTTATTAGTAGGAATATTTGAAATAACTTCTGGAAGAAATAGACAAGGTAACACCTGGATGTTTCAAATGTCAGATGGGATAAGCCAGAGACTATTTGTCAAGCAGAGAGTCAATTACCTTATCTGCTAGGTCCTCATAATTAAAAGATAGTAGAGGCTCTAATTATTTAAAATATCTGTGATATGGCAAATATTTTATCCTTATTTGTATTTTTTTTAAGAATGATGAAAAGTAGGTATTTTAGAACCCACTTTAAAGGTGAAAAAGCTGAATTTCAAAAAATATGTAATTGTTTTCCAAATCACAGGAGTTTTATAGCTGGGATTTGAGATAGAATAGCTAAAAACCAGAAAGGCTATTGAGTAAATCAATAACACCATTCAACAATAATATCTAATTGATGTTAATAGAATAATCTACCTTGCAACAGCAAGATAACATATTCTTTTCAAGACCCATGGAATAAATACCAAGGTAGCCTATATTCTTTGCCATAAAATAAACCTTCACAAAATTTTGAGAAAATTAAAATCATACATAATATAGCTTAACCACAGTATCAAAAGGATTTTCAGATAATAGGAAATATGATGGTGGCTTGAACCTATATCAGTAATTCTTCATAATTTGAGTATATATCACCATCTGTTCCTGAGGAGGTTTCTATAAATGCTTCCTCTTTTTTGCTATTAAATATTATAATGTTTAATTGTATTATGTAAATTATATAATATTTTCTGTACATAAAAATTATTACAACTATATTTAAATAGATATATGATGGTAAAATTTCTCTACTCATCTTCTTTGTAGTGTGGTTTCACAAAGTCAAATCAACATTGTGCTCAATCACTCAGTCGTGTCCAACTCTTTTGTGATGCCCTGGACCATAGCCCACCAGGCTCCTCTGTCTATGGAATTTTCCAGGCAAAAATCCTGGAATGAGTGGCCATTTAAGTCAGCAATGATTATGAGAAAAAATCATTCATCCATGGGCACTTGGAGAGCAGTTGAGGAGAATGTGTGGAAAAGAGTGAATCTATTGAAAAATATGTTCAGATTAGGAAATATCTGTAGGTATGTGTTGATCAACTCTAGGAAATTTCAGAAGGCATAATTTTAAAAATGCCTTTACAAATAGTAAATATACTGTTCCTTGAATCTGAAAAACTAATTCTTTTGGCAACTCAAAAAATAAAAACAGTGTAATATAATTGCATGAACGACTTCCTTTCAATCCATTAGAAACTAATTTCCTTAAAAAATGTGGTCTGAGTACTTGAAATGATTGCTAACATTGTTTATTGGAATAAATGCATTGTTAAAGTTAAAACGTACCTCAGGATTCTAAATACCCTGCCCCCTCCAAATTTCTGATCAAATAAACTAAATGGAAATTACTGTTTAGCCAACACTAATCATCTCGCAATGAAAATTACCCCCTATGAACACCACAGTTTTGTTGAGGTTCTAGCTTCTGCACTCAGAGCCAGGTTACAGTTCAGTCACTACACCTGAGATAGGGCTTCAACCTGTTTTCTAATCTTCCACCTCACCAACTTTCCCAGAGACAAATAATTTTCTCTGGCCCTCAAGAATGATGCCAAGGTCAGAGCATCTGACTTTCAATAGCATTAGTGACAAAAACCTCTGGTCTCCAAGGTTAAATTTTATCAGATCCGAAAGCAGGGCTGACATCTCTCAGACTCAGGATGAAGGTTTCCCCCTTCTCCTATGTCCTAGATGTATTACACTTTGTCTTCATGTACACCTTCTCACTACCTAACAAATGGAAAAATCAGGCTGAGTTCAGCCCTGACCCTCACATGAGTGAGCTACCCAGGAAGCTCAGATCAAAGAATATGTGCCCAAGATTCTCACCTGCCTGTCACCACCCCTCAAGTACAAGTCACTTCGGTCATGGCTGACTCTTGGTGACCCTATGGACTGTAGTCTACCTGGCCTCTTTGTCCATGGGGTTCTCCAGGCAAGAACACTGGAGTGGGTTGCCATGCCCTCCTCCAGGGGATCTTCCCAACTCAGGAATCAAACCCATGTCTCCTGCATTGGCAGATGGGTTCTTTATCACTGCATTATTTCAGCAGTGACTGTCAGGGGAAATTTCTGTTTGTAGTTTTCTGGAGTACCTTTCACCCACAAACAGTTGTTTCTGTTCCAAGAGATAACAGCTTCCAAATGCTTTGAGCTTTTCCTGTTGCCAATTACCTCTGGGCTTGGCAGATGTGTTCTAACATCTGCTTTCACATCATCCCTGTTGTCTCTTGTGTCCAACAGCTCCTTGGCCCCTTGGAACTGAGGATTATACTTTCTATAGTACCAGTCTAGCACCTTTCAGGATTATATCTAGAAGGCTGATTTTCACTGTTTCAATTTTACCTATATTTGGGATATGTGATCTCTAATTTTTGCTTGAATTAAAGTAAATTTTAGGTGGAAAAGGTGTAAGTGCCCTTCTCTGCCAATCTCCACCCAATCTGAGATGTCGTGAAAAATTGAAATTTATCTTCAATTTCCTCTTTGCTACCAACCCTCTTCTTCATACTGCAGATGTTCATCTGTGTCATCCTCTCCTAATGAACAGCCCAGAGGATCCTGTAGTTCCCCCACGCTGTCACAGAAGCAAACTAACACAATAACTAGGCTGACAGACTTACAGAAAATATTTTTCATGAGAAATATAATTGAACTATTAGGGAGCAACTGGGGCTATGACTTTTTAAACTTGCCTGGCTTTGTTCTGGTGTGTTTGTTCACCATTGAGCTCAGTCAAAGCCTTAGTAATTGCCGTGGTAGTCTTTTAAATGTAAAAGGAAAATGTCAGCAGTTCACACATTTCAAGACAAATTTAAAAATCCTTCCCTAATTAGAGAACAGAATTTTATTATTCTCTTTAGAATCACAGAAGAAGATGAATGGTGAGGAAGAAAGCTAACTAGCTGTGGGAGAGGATGAGGCAGCCTTGTTTTACAAGGAGCGGTGCTTTCATTTCTCTCCTGGTATAATTTAGGAGACATCATTAATACATGTTGGGTGGAGGTTTTACAAAAGACAATTTGAGGAAGAAACACTATTTCTTGAAGAAAAATCACCCTGTTTGTTATCTAGTGTTTTATTATTTACCTGCCAGAAGTCAACACGAAATATTTTCTTTGTTCTTATACCCAAAGACATTATTTTTTCTTTATGCCAAGTTTTGCAATACCATGGAATTGTCTATGTGTTTCAGATTTCTTCTGAGCATGTCAAATTGCTTAATTTTACTTATAATGAGTCTCATAATTTAATATTTACCTTTGGGGAAAGTATGCTTTGATTTCAGAATAAAAGGTTCTGTGATAGGAAATATGATCCTGCACAATTTTCCAGATTATATCAACCCCAAGTGCTTCATTTTAATTATTACCTATGGCAATTGCATTGACTTTTCCCTGTCTTCTGGAATGGTATTTCAGATTCAGTATTTGGTTCAACTGTTCATCAATTCTTTGTGAAGCTCATTTACTGTCACGTAGCCTTGGTCCTCCCTGGGTTGGGAAGATCCCCTGGAGAAGGAAATGGGAACCTACCCCAATATTCTTGCCTGGAAAATCCCATGAAAAGAGGAGCTTGATGGGCTACAATCCATGGGGTCACAAACGAGTTGGACACGGCTTAGTGACTAAACAACACCAACAAGCCTTGGTCCTAACATAATATCACTACCAGCTGAGAGTATAGCCCCGTCTTCTTCAGAGTTCTTTAACTCATTTTTTAAAACATTTTATAATGTTGAAAGATTGGCTTAAAACCCTCATTATTTTCATATAGGAAACATACTTCCCTGAGAATCATTGGTAAGGACATATTCAAATTCTGTTTTATTTATTTGTCACATTTTTATAACATCTGTCTCTACTTGTGCTTGATCCTGAGCTCCTCAAGACTCAGCCCATATATTTTTACATCTTCAGGTGTAGAGTATAGTACCAGGACTCATTGAGCAATAGATACTGAGAAAAATAAGCAGGAATGAATATAATATTGTAGGTCAGTTATACTTTAATTTTAATAAACAAATGAAAAATAACCAGTCAAATGAATGAATCAGAATGTGATTAAAACCTTCATCTCATCCATTCATTCGATAAATACCTATGGAGCACTTTCTAATTGGCAGGCAAGGCTGGTCATACAAGTGTTAAGAAAGCAGACATATCTATGCTGGTTGTACTTTAATTTCTATTTGCCTAAGAATGCTGTGTATGTTATAACTTAAAGGTCAAACAACATTTCATTTTGGAAATGTAATTAAAATGGAGTTGTTAGCTAAATTCCTAAAGTCCATTTTCACTCTTGGAACTACAGCAGAAGAGACAGGGACATTTGTGAAAATGATCATGAAACACTTAATAGTGCAATGGTAAATTTGTGAGATTGAGTTCTAGACTCTGCTACGTTTAACCTGTGGCTTGTGTGCATGCTAAGTTGCTTCAGTTGTATCTGACTCTGTGAGACCCAATGGACTGTAGTCCACCAGGCTTCTTTGTCCATGGGATTCTCCAGGCAAGAATACTAGAGTGGGTTAGCATGCCCTCCTCCAGGGGATCTTCCTGACCCAGGGATCAAACCCGTGTTGCCTACATCTGCAGCATTGCAGGTGGATTTTTTATCGTTGAACCACGGGGGAAGCCCCATTATCTGTAGAGCCTAGGACAAATCAACCAGTCTATATTCTATTTTGTTCTGTAAAAATAAGAAAATAGAATAATTGCAAACATATCCAAAGTGCTACCATGAAGCTTCAATAAGTTAATATGTATGACTAACTTGAAAAAAATGTCTGACACATGGTAAGCTCTTGATAAATGTGTGCTATCATTACTCTTTACAGGATCTTTGTCATTCAATAAAAGCATTCTAAATCACCATATAATTTGACATTTTATTCATAGAGAAAAATATGGATGCCCTGCCTACAAATGCCCACTTTATAGCCTCTGCCACTACTCTTATGGAGCATGTGTCTTGATATCTTAAATTCCTGATACTTTCTTGAAAAAATTACACTCATCTCTAAAAATATCACATATTGTTTTTGTCAGGGAGGGGGGGTTACCTAATTTTATATATGGATTTTCTTTTATATTTTGGCTAAAGATCCTCAAGGCTTTCCATAAGGATATGCAGGTGTAATTATTTCAGTCACCAAACTCCCAACTAACAGAAGTAAAAAAACACCAAAGGTAACCTTGCAGAAAAAGGAAGGGCAAAATATATCAAAAAGAAGGTCAAAGACTTTATGAGGTATTTTGTAGACTAATGTATAGCTTCTCCTCTATCCACCTGTGTAGTGCAGTTATTTCTCCATTCAAGTGGAATTACCACTTCAGTTGAATGTGAACATGGATGTTGGCACATAATTATGCACATACACACAAATATCTCTTTACTGTGCATATGTTTTATATCATCATTCACTGTAAGGAACTTACTACTATATATATATACATGCATTATTCTCCTTGAAATATATAGGTTTGTCTGCTGATCATACCAGCACCAAAACCATGCACAATACAGTTTTATATAGTCAAATGCAACTGATCAAATTCAGTAGAAGAGTTGTTAATGTGAAGATATAAGTCCAGCGGTCAGAGGCTGTCTATGCACACATACAGACGTTGAATCTTAGGGCTGATTTCCGTATGGCTTCAGGCACCAAAATCTCTTTCTATTCATTATGGACACAGCTTTGGTCCCCACAAAACATCTGCCTTGACTACTAAAATTAATGGTAGCCTAGTTCTACCTTAGCTCTTTTAAAATACTGAATTCCCAGACACTCCATGACAATCCAAAAATTGAAATAAGGGGAAATGGAGAGGACATAGGAGTTTTTAAGTTATACCCTTTTATATTTCTGTTAATATGTAGTTATAAACAAATGTGAGCTAACAATTATAATGTCTGAATGCCTATTAAAGTTTCCTCTAGAGTGCAAATAAAATTGAATCTCCAAATTACAATGGAAACACTATTGGTCAGTTTACTAGTTTGCAAAAAGGTTTATTCCCACAAAGTGAGGTTTACTAATTCTCAATGATTCTAAATCAGATGTCAGCCTCCATGCCTTTTCCTTTAAAATGTAATTGTTCTTTCATTTATGGCTGTCATCTGAGATACAGTAAAAAGAAATGTCAACAGCAAAGATAAAATTAGAATACAGTGTGTCCCTAGGATGGTATTTAGCAAAATTCTGCTCTGTAGATTGCAAGCTTTCTTGCCTCTGAATTCAATTCAAGGTCATAAGGATATTCAGATTTAAATAAACTTGAAATTATAAACTGAACCTCCAATAACTAGCAAATTCATGATTTTTTGCTTCACTTCTTTCAAACTCCAAATCTTATTCTCTGTTGTCCAAAAATCTGGGTTCAATGTAATCATGTATAATATGTGGGAATTGGCAGATGCAGCCTGAAAGCAGAACTATCACTTTCCTACAGACTTTCCAGACATCCTGGAATGCGAAGTCAAGTGGGCCTTAGGAAACATCACTATGAACAAAGCTAGTGGAGGTGATGAAATTCCACTTCAGCTATTTCAAAACCTAAAAGATGACGCTGTTAAAGTGCTGCGCTCAATATGCCAGTACATTTGGAAAACTCAGCAGTGGCCACAGGATGGAAAAGGTCAGTTTTCATTCCAATCCCAAAGAAAGGCAATGCCAAAGAATACTCAAACTACTGCAGAATTGCACTCATCTCACACGCTAGCCAAGTAATGCTCAAAATTCTCCAAACCATTCTTCAGCAGTATGTGAACAGTGAACTTCCAGATGTTCAAGCTGGATTTACAAAAGGCAGAGGAACCAGAGATCAAATTGCCAACATCCACTGGATCATCAAAAAAGCAAGAGAGTTCCAGAAAAACATCTACTTCTGCGTCATTGACTATACCAAAGCCTCTGACTGTGTGGAACACAGCAAACCTGGAAAATTCTTAAAGAGATGGGAATACCAGACCACCTGACCTGCCTCCTGAGAAATCTGTATGCAGGTCAAGAAGCAACAGTTAGAATTTGACATGGAAGAACAGACTGTTTCCAAATCAGGAAAGGAGGACATCGAGGCTGTATATTGTAACCCTGCTTATTTAACTTATATGCAGAGTGCATCATGAGAAATGCTGGACTGAATGAAGCACAAACTGGAATCAAGATTTCTGGGAGAAATATCAATAACCTCAGATACGCAGATGACACCAACCTATGGCAGAAAGTGAAGAACTAAAGAGCCTCTTGATGAAAGTGAAAGAGGAGAGAGAAAAAGTTGGCTTAAAACTCAACATTCAGAAAACTAAGATCATGGCATCCAGTCCCATCACTCATGGCAAATAGATGGGGAAACAATGGAAACAGTGACAGACTTCATTTTGGGGGACTCCAAAATCACTGCAGATGGTGACTGCAGCCATGAATTAAAAGACGCTTGCTCCTTGGAATAAAAGCTATGACCAACCTAGACAGCATATTAAAAAGCATAGACATTACTTTGCCAACAAAGGTCTGTCTAGTCAAAGCTTTGGTTTTCCAGTAGTTATGTATAGATGTGAGAGTTGGACTATAAAGAAAGCTGAGCGCACAGACGGAGAAGATCACTGAACCAGCAAATGAGTCGGCTGAAAAAAAAAAATAAAGAAAGCTGAGCGCAGAAGAATTGATGCTTTTGAACTGTGGTGTTGGAGAAGACTCTTGAGAATACCTTGGACTGCAAGGAGATCAACCATTCCATCCTAAAGGAAATCAGTCCAGAATATTCATTGGAGGGAGTGATACTGAAGCTGAAACTCCACTAGTTCGGCCACCTAATGCAAAGAAGTGACTCTGGGAATTGGGGATGGTCGAGGAAGCCTGGAGTGCTACAATCCATGGGGTCACAAAGAGTTGGACACGACTGAGCAACTGAACTGAACTGATACACTTTTATGATATTATCTAGTTATTTCTTGATAAGAGCATATATGATTGATGCTGCCTTTTAGGAAAAATGACTAATTTGGAGATATGCTTTTATACTTTTTCACATAGCAGGATTTTACATTAAAATATTAAAGAAAAATGACAGGTTTTTAGATATTTTGTCCAAAGATATTCAGGTTCAGATTTTTCACACATGTTGTTTCACACCCTGAATTTTTAGAATCTCTTCTACAAAGACAAATACACTTGTCTTTAACACTGTCACTCATTTGTATTTTTTTCTAATATCACTCAGATTCTGTTATATGAGTTCATGCCTGTAGTTGCAGCAGAGAAAAGTAAAGTTTATATGTACAATATAGAGAATTTGAGAATCTATTAAAATAGTTATAAGCAGCTAATAAATTAATAGTTTACCAAATAATTTTATGAATTTATTAAATAATTGAAACTATTTTACATTAATGAAATAATTAAAGGAATTTATGTATATGTACCATGGAGAGCCAATTCATCTTGCTTTAATATGCATTTGTGTACTTCCATCTGTGTGTATATTTGTGATGTCCTCAAGACAGAACAGGAAGCAAGTTGTATGGGGGAGCCATATCATGTAGCATCTCAAGTTAACTTTATTCATCTCTTTCTAACTCCACATTCAGTGATGTCACATTCCTTTCTTGGAAATGGCTATGGATTGAGTATTTACACCACGTGTGTGTGTGTGCTCAGTCGCTCAGTCATGTTTGACTCTTTGTGATCTCATGGACTGTAGTCTACCAGGCTCTTCTGTCCATGGAGTTTTCCAGGCAGGAATATTGGAGTGGGTTGCCATTTCCTCCTCCAGGGGATCTTCCCCACACAGGGATTGAATCAAGTCTCCTTCATTGGCAGGCGAATTCTTTACTGCTGAGCCATGTAGGAAGACCAGAAACTGGCAAACAGCTTTAGATCAACTTTAGGAAAACATATTTGAACATTTTCCAGCAGAGCATTGGTGATACTAAATACCAAATCTCAGTTTTTATTTTCGAATAGGTTGTCTTTTTAATCCCTTAAATGGAACTCTATTTTTTCCACACTTTGATGAAATCTGACAAATACTGTTCTTTTGTTTTATGTCTTTATTATTGAATATAAGTAATATGTTGTACTGGAAAACAGCAAAATATTAGAAATGATTTGTCCTGGAAATCAGGCCTGACTGCCTTTGAGAATGGTCCCTATACATGTGTGAGTTTGAACAACTGTCACATTTCTCAACCCAATCAGTACGATGACAGTGTAGTGATAAAATGTGTTTGTGTGTCTGTAGGTTATGATATTTTACCTGCTTTGTGGCATGGGGCTGAAAAATATAGATGTATGCAGAGCATTGTTATAGGACCTGATAGAGTAAACACTTTTGAAAAAGATGGTCCTCCATGGAACTTTTACATTCCTACATATCTTGTTGGGTATGCCAAGAATGTAAGGCCCTGACCATTCATTCTCTGGGTCTTCTTCCAGAGTGGTATTTACATTGATCAACTTACCTGCAGCACGCAAAGCAGCTTGCTAACATATTATATATCATAAAATGGCAGATTCCTGAGGTTCAGTGTTCCCCTCCTGCAGCACCAACCACTGCATGTGCTGGCATCTGCTTGGGCCCAAGCTGTGTCACCCCTGTGGGACTTGGGATAAAGAAAGCTGACACATTGATGTTCCTGCTACTTACTTTGCCATGGGCAATAGAGTGCTTGAATCTGTCCTCAGAGCCTCACAGCTTCTGCCAGACTCCATGAAATGGTAAGAGGAACACTGATTAGCTTGCAAGTAGAAATAAATCTAATCACTCAACAAACACTAGGGAAAAAAATGATTAAAATTGAAACATCAGCCTTAAATTAAAAATAAAATTAAGCATTTAGTAAGTCTACTAACTCTGGTGCTAGATAACTCAGCTATCATTTGAACGACATTCTAGAAGTTTCCATTACTGAAATTAAGAAAATGTATTTATGGCAGAGGGCTTCCCAGGTGACGCTAGTGATAAAGAACCCGCCTGCCAGTGCAGGAGATGCAGGAGACTCAGTTTCGATCCCTGCATTGGGAAGATACCCTGGAGAAGGAAATCGCAACCCCTCCTGGTGTTCTTTCCTGGAGAATGTCATGGATAGAGGGAGCCTGGTGGGCTACAGTCCAGAGGGTCACAAAGAATTGGGCACGACTGAAATGGCTTAGCACGCACATATGCATTTATGGCAGAGATGAAGTCTAAGATGGTAACCTAGGAGGCCTCTGAATTTTCCTCCTCCCACAGTAAGAACAAATGTATAACTATACATGGAGAAATCAAGAACCAATCTGAGTAACTTCTACACATGGGGCAACAGAGAAAATACCCACATCAGATCGTGTAAGAAACACTATGAAACACTGTCTCCATCAACTCCATCTTTCACACAGCACTGGACAATTTGGAGGGAACATTCAACTCCTTGATTCTTCCTGAGGAGCAAAGGATTTGGACTGTATATCTAGCATCTGAGCCTTTAAGACTCCCAACTAAGGAAACCATCAGCAAAATGAAAAGGCAAAATATTTGCATACTGTCTATATAATAATAGTTCTGTATCCAAAATATCTAAGGAATTCATATAACTCAATAACAACAGCAAAAATAACCTGATTAACAAATGGGCTAAAGACCTGAGTATTCATTTTTCCAAAGAAGACATACAAACGGCAATAGGTACATGGAAAGCTCAACATCACTAATCAGGAAAATGCAAATCAAAACCACAAAGAGGTATGATCACACATTTGTCAGAATGTCTATTGTCAAAAATACAAGAGATAACAAAAGCTAATGAGAACGTGGATAAAAGGGAACCCTAATGCACTATAACTGGGAGCATAAACTGGCACAATCCCTAAGGAAAACATGGAAGTTCCTCAAAAAACTAAAAATATAACTAGAAATATAACTAAAAATATAACTCCACCAATCTTACAGCTGGGTATATATCCAAAGGAAGGTAAACTACTGTCTCAAAGAGATGCTGCACTCCCACATACACTGCAGTATTATTTATAATAGCCAAGTTATGGAAACAGCCTAAATGACCATTAGTGGATAAATGGAAAAAGAAGATGTGACATACATATAGAATGGAATAATATTCAACTTTAAAAAGAAGGAAATTCTGCTATTTGTCCAATATGGATGAATCTGGAGGGCATTATGTATGCTATGTGAAATAAGTCAGACAAAGAAAGAAAAATACTACATGGTATCATTTATATGTAGAATCATAAAAGAAAAAAAAAAGCCAACTCATGAAAAAACAGTAGAAACATGGTTCCAGGGGCTGGTATAGGGGCATGGGGGTATAAGGAGAGATTGATAAAAGAATACAGACTTCTAGCTATAAGATGAACAACATTTGAATGTCTAATGTATAATATGCTAACTATAGTTAAAAATACATACTATATTGTATAATAGAAATTTGCTCAGACCATAGAAAATTGTTTTCTTACGTGAAAAAAAGTAAATGTATGAGGTAATGCATGTGTTAATTTACTGAATGATTAGAGTCCTTATACAGTGTATATGTACATAAAATTGTCATGTTGTACACTTTATATTGGGGCTCCCTTGGTGGTTCAGTGGAAAAGAATTCAGCAGCCAAGACGGGAGATGCAGGTTCGATCCCAGGCTTGGGAAGATCCCCTGGAGGAGAAAATGGCAACTCACTCCAGTAAATTTGCTGGAAAATCCCTTGAAGAGAGGTGCCTGGTGGGCTACAGTCTGTGGGGTTGCAAAAGATTCAGACATGACTGAGCAACTCAACAACAGCACAACTTTATATGACAATCTTATTTGCCAATTATACCTCAAAAAGGCTGAAAAATACAAAGAAAATGTATTTGTTAACTTCTATATACTATCTTTGTTTTTTTAAGTTTCACTTATAAGCTTAAATATACACTAAGAATTTATGTCTATTTTCTTAGTCTTTATCATCTTTTATCTTATCCCCCCTGCTTCAAATTTATCCCTTCAAACTTGGACTTTTATTGAATTTGTTCATATTTTTCATTAAACTTAGAATGTCTTTGGGCAGTGTTTTAGAATATCTTGGGTTTGTTGGGTCAATTCTTATTCCTCAGTCTTGTCTTATCATAGCAAGCAATTGAAAGGACAGATCAAGACAGCTCAAGCAGGCAGGATTTATTAAGCAAGCAGTACATTCTTGACACTTAAGAGTGCACCAGTTCCGATAGGAGTGGTCTCAACCTGTCTCAGTTTCCCTCTTCATATCTTGCGTTACTTCCTCTTTGGTGGTTCCTGGGGCTTGACTGGTTGTGCCCCATGTAAATGAGGCATGAGCCCAAGACCAATTAGGGAAGGGGGTGAGAGGGGGATGTCATGCAAATGAGGCATGAACTTGGGTTCAATTAGGGAGAAAAGTGTATGTTCTCCAGTCGTTATTTTGGACTGCCATTTTGGTCCCTGTCTCCCTGTTCTTGGAGAAGACAATGGCAACCCACTCCAGTGTTCTTGCCTGCAGAATCCCAGGGACGGGGGAGCCTGGTGGGCTGCCGTCTATGGGGTCACACAGAGTTAGACATGACTGAAGTGACTCAGCAGCAGCAGCTCCCTATTCTTAACTATCTAGCAGGTTTCTTTTAACATTTTAGAGTTCTTGGATCCATACCAGATTTAGTATGTTAAGTTGAAGTCCTGGATATCTGTATTTTAACAAGCACCTAGATGGTTTTTATAATCAGACATTTTAGGAAAGAACTTCTTAATGTTAGAAACATTTGACCATTTGTCTGTAGGCATTTGGGCTTCCCTGGTAGCTCAACTGGTAAAGAATCCACCTGCAATGCAGGAGAAATCTATTCAATTCCTGGGTCCAGAAGATCCTCTGGAGAAGGGATAGGCTACCCACTCCAGTATTCTTGGGTTTCCCTGGTGGCTCAGCTGCTAAAGAATCTTCCTGCAATGTTGGAGACCTGGGTTTGATCCCTGGCTTGGGAAGAGTCCCCTGGAGAAGGGAACAGCTACCCACTCCAATATTCTGGCCTGGAGAATTCCATAAGCCTTAAAGTTCTTTTATACCCCCAATGAATTATACTCAAGCATAAGAATTTTAGTTTTTGATTTGTATCAAATGGTAACCCCGAGATAGGATGGTATACCTAGAAAGTGAATAAACATTTATTTAAGAAATATTTCTTAAGTATTTATTGTGTACATACACTATGCTCAGAATTGTAGGTAACATACTAAAAACTATTCTCATTTCTCTCAATTTAAATGTATTTCTGACTTAAAATGGTTTAGTGTGATTGAATATTTCATGAGTTTTATTAACAGATTTGGTGAGCATGTAAGATGCTTTAGGTGTTACAAGGTTTAAAAAATGTGCATGTCATATTACTCATTAATTTTATTTGTATTTTATTAAATTTGTTGTGTTTAGGGAAGTTATTGTGCTGTTTCTAAGACCATGTGCTTTGGAGTTAGGCAACTTAGTGTTGGATTCTGCTCTGCCACTGACCTTTGTAAATCTAGGGAAAATCTTTCAAGTCTCAATTTCTTCATCTTTAAAATGAAGATACTTATATTCATTATGGTAATGAGAAATTAATGAAGTACTGTTTGTAAAACGTTTAGTAGAGCATCTGTCATATGTTATGGGCTAAAAATGTGTTTCATTAATTTATTTCAAAAGTTTGTTGAGCTTTTTCTACATACTGGGCAAAATTCATGACCTTTTGAAACTTAAATTTTGATGGGCATGATTTTTATTACATTGTTCTCATATTTAAAATGGATTTCTGTAAAGTACCGGTTCACAAATTTAAAAATTTCAAAACTGTAAGAAGTAAATCTACCCTCACTCTTTCTTTAATATTCAATACTTCACTCTATTCAAAAACAAAAGAACTCTAGCAAAGAATAATAGTCATAGATGTGTTTTTTGTTTTGAGTAATGGCTTTTACCCTAATCTTTTTGTTAAGATGAAATTCCCTGAAAATAATGTCTGTTTTTAATGATTGGCACATATTTCAGAACATATAAGCATTTTCATATGTAAGGTTTTCTTTATGAAAGGCCATGGTCAGGTCCCACTTTTCAGTCAAATACTTTTGTACTGAGCATCTGTGAGGTTCTTAGCACTGTGCCAGGCACTGGTCACATGGTGAATAAGATGAACAAGCCGAGGATGTCAAAGCTTTCCCAAGGATGCCAGATCACAGTAGTCCTGATTGCCTCTTATTCCCCTAGCACTGTATCTCTCTATTAAGTATTCTAGCACCGAAGTGTATACTTCAGAGTGTCTTCTCTTCTGTGTGTGTATCTTACCAAAACAGAATAAAAATGGACTAGTTTACTTGAATTCGATATGAGGTACATTATAAATAAAGGACTTCCAGTAAAGTCTTTTAAAGAGCAGGATTTCCTATTCATTGTCAGAAAATAGTCTGTGCTACTAGTTGACAAAAAAATACAAACTGGAGGATTCTCAGCTCAGATTATTTTAAAATTATCAATCATATATATACTGTACATAGAGTGTTCCATATTTATTATTCAAAAAATTTTAAAATTGCATAATTGCTTATACTGGCATTTTCTGAGGCTTGTCTATCTTTTTATAAAGATTTCTTTGAAAAATATATGTGCTCTCTTGATCTAATTCTTGTTTTTTTTTAAACTTATACTATTACAATACTCACCTTTATTTTAATATACCTTATATCTGTCTGCAGATTTTAACAAATTGTTTTTTACAGCAGCTAAATTTAAAATTGTTTACAGCTATGGTAAATGTAGTGTGTCTGTGTACACATGTATTTTTATTTATATTCCTACATACATATGGGCTTCCCTGGTGGCTCAGATGGTAAAGAAGCTGCCTGCATTGCAGGAGACCCAAGTTTGATACCTGGGTTGGGAAGATCCCCTGGAGAAGGGAATGGCAACTGACTACAGTATTCTTTGTTGTTGTTGTTTCCATTTATTTTTATTAGTTGGAGGCTAATTACTTTACAATATTGCAGTGGTTTTTGCCATACATTGACATGAATCAGCCATGGATTTACATGTGTTCCCCTTCCCGATCCCCCCTCCCACCTCCCTCTCCATCCCATCCCTCTGGGTCTTCCCAGCGCACCAGCCCTGAGCACTTGTCTCATGCATCCAGTATCCTTGCCTGGAGAATTCCATGGACAGAGGAGCCTGGCAGGCTACAGTCCATGGAATTGCAAAGAGTTGGATTCGACTTTTATATATTCGTATACACACACACACACACATATATACACACACACACTTATATATATATACACACACTATTTTTAAAATCTAGCATATGAATTAAGCTTTGAAAATATTCAATGAATAACTTATAAATGGTCTATTTTTACTAACATATTTTCTGTCCTAAAAGTATACTGTCATAAATCTAAATTATATATATATAAAATAACACTAAATTTTATTTTACTATAAATTTCAATACACATTTTTCTGATAATGAAATATCTGTATTTTCAGTGAATTAAATATAAAATGCCCACTGAGCATAAAGAAGAAAATTAAAATTGCCTATAATTTTTTTCCAAATATAAGCTCCATTAAGATTTTCTTTCATTTATTTTTTCTCTCTCTCACTCCTTAATGTGTGTATGAATCTATGTGAGTACTTGTGCATGTGTGTGTATTTATGTGTATGTATGTACACATATGTGTGCAAGTGCATGTACAAGTATGATATACATCATATGTGTATATATGTTTGTGTGGGTTGTGACAATATGCATGCTCAGTATATATGTTCCAAGTATTTGTACATTAAATTTTTATTTAACAGTATTATGTAAAATTTTTAATGTCAAAGAGTAGGATTAATTAATATTATTTTTAATGACTACATAAAGTTTCATAATATAAAGACACTATTTACTAATCCTTGTCTGTTGAAAATTTGTTAGTCATTTTGGCATTAAAAAAACAAATGAAAGTTATGTGAGACCACTTAGGTAATGAAATTTGTTTTTTTTTCTCCTCTTACACTTCTTTGTCCTCTTTCTTTTTCTCTCATATCTTTAAATATACTAATTAGATTTAAATTCCTAAACCCTTATTTTGATACTACTCATGCTCTTTACAAGGTGATAATAAAGGTCCTTCACTGAGTTCTTTCAGTTCCTGGACCATGATTGATTATTGATTGTACCTCTGAGTATCACTATAAATACTGGAAGAGATTCTGTTAACCAGGTGGGGAGGCAGCCAAGCTACAGAGAAAGTTCTGACAGTTAAGAGATCACTTAGGGTTTTTGGGCTTCTCTGGTGACTCAGCTGGTAAAGAATCTTCCTGCAATGCAAGAGACCAGGGTTCGATCCCTGCTGGGGAAGATCCCCTGAAGAAGGAAATGGCAACCCACTCCAGTATTCTTGCTTGGAGAATTCCATGGACAAAGGAGCCCAGCAAGTTACAGTCCATGGAGTTGCAAAGAGTTGTGACAACTGAGTGACTAACATGTTACAGTATATACCTTGATTGCTTTTTAGGGCTTTGAAAATAGATGATTTTCTCATGGTAAAAGAGCTCATCTAAATTGTTGCTTTTCACATAAAAGAAAAAATGAAAATCAACTTCAGCACTTCATGAGAAAGGAGTACACAGTAATGACAACACATGCCTTTAAACATTTGTTCTTTTAAGAGATGATGTAAAAATATTTTCAAGGACAGAATGCTTCTTTTATTTTGAAGTTCCAAAATCAGTTAACAAAGAGTGGAGAGCAATATCACCTGTAAACGCAGATAATTAATGCTTTATAAATACAATAAAAATATTGAAGTTATTCTGTTGTACTAGGAAAGTAATAAAGTGTGATGTAATTGTAAATATCAGTGTGTGTGTGTGTGTGTGTGTGTAAAATAACCAATATTTAAACTTTCAGTGAAATTGCACAGAAAGATAGATAGATAAAAAAGTAGGTGATAGATTGAAGCTCAAAAGAGATTTTACTGAGGATTTGTCTAACTTAATTATGAAGTATGTAAAAATCATTAAGAGGCTTCCCTGATGGCTCAGTGGTAAAGAATCCACCTGCCAATGCAGGAGATGTAGGTTTGATCCCTGTATCGGGAAGATCCCCTGGAGAAAGAAATGGTAACCAACTTCAGTATTCTTTTCCCTGGGAAATCTATGGACAGAGGAGCCTGGAGGGTCACAGTCCATGGGGTCGCAAAGAGTCGGACACAGCATAGAGACTAAACAACAACAAAAATCATTAAATCACGAAATGCATAGGATTTTAACACTGGGGGAAAAATCCTTTTAAATCAAACAAACCAGCTCTTTTAGCTCACCAAATTTGAAACTGAGGTTTAAAAAATGAATAGAATTTATAAGAAGCAAATAATTATAAAGGAGTAGAAACTTTCATTGTATAAATGAAAGAAAATTAAAGTAACTTTTGGAACAACCCTATGAATAAAAGCTTATTAAGAATTTTTGGTAATTTAGACTTTAGAAAACTACAAGTCAGGAGAATCCTTTTTTTTTTTTTTTAAGGCTATGTAAAGAAGATGTACAGTAAATAAATGAATATAATGCACCAGAGTTTACCTGCATTTCTAATGCAGTAAATGAAGTATTATATGATGATTTCAGAGGGAAATCATGTATGTTATCATAAGTAGGGTTAGAATATAAATTAGGAACAATTTAGCTGGTGAGAAAAGCTAATGGAAAGGTCAAAGTACTCTCAAACCATGAAAATTTCAATTTTCTTGACATTCCTCTAGAGACATAAAGTTCACAATCTCTAAAGGAGCTTTTAGGTTCTACCTCAGAGACTTAGAAGACACTCTTTTTTTCCCCCAGTCAATGACCAAGTAATAAGACAAGTGAATAGAGAAGCAGAAGTCCTAAGAAACAAAGCAAACACAACAAAATTCCCTGGTGCTGCCTAATTTGGAAGGTCTACTGATTTAATCACATCTAAAAATTTGAAAACTATAACATGCATAAAAACATTGCGGCCTGAAGGAGATACACTGAATGTCAGAATATTAGATTATGTGGGCATACTGAATAAATAGAAAGCTAACTAAATTTTCAGGCTGAAGTTACAGAAGGCCAATTCCAGTCATTTTTATTACCTGTTGAGTGAGTTACTTAATTTCTGTTTTAGTTTTCATATTCAGTAAACTAAAATAACTGTATTCATTTCAGTATTCTTAGGGATAATAAACTGATAACATACATGAACATTCTTGGTGATTAATTATTTCATGTTTTTACTTTTGAAAAGCATAGCCCAAAACACAGATTCTATGATATTTTATGTGATTTGGATAAATGAAAATGAGATATATAATTAAAAAGAATAAATATATAACTTCCATAGATGTCTATAGAGTTTCCCTGGTGGCTAAGTGGTATAAAGAATCTGCCGGCAATGCAGGAGACATAGGTTCCAACCCTGGGTCGGCAAGATCCCCTGGAGGAGGAAATGGCTATCCACTCCAGTATTCCTGCCTGAGAAATCCCATGGACAGAGAAGCCTGGAGGGCTACAGTCCATGGGGTCACAAAAGAATTGGACTTGGTCTAGCAACTAAACAACAAAAATACTTACATGTGAAAAGTGAAGACAAGAGTAGAGTTTTTTCCTAAATACAAGCATAATCAAACATTAAATTCTGAATATCTGAATATTTGAAACAAAAGCAGTCTTATTCAGTGAAATAATATCTTCAGTACACTCTTTCATATTTGTTAAAGTTTGACTAGGTAAATGAACACATCCTGTGTTCTATTTTGTAGAATAACGTCTTCATTTTGCATTCAACATACCCTATCAGTCCATGGCAAACCCTAAAACACTGGTATGAAGAGAAGAAAGTAGCCTTGCACTCCAACTTCATATTACTACAAGAAAGGAAGAGTAGCTGACATTCATATCAGGTTATATTTTTATTGAATTATATTAAAAGTTGGGGAAATTCTTTTTTGCTGTGCAAGGGACATATGGAAGTGCAACGTTCAGGTCAAAAAATGACATCTGTGGCGATCATCTTTGGAATTGCCTGCTTCCTTGTAATTAATTCAGCTGTTAAATTCTAGCTCAGCCCCCTCCCAATCATAATTATTGTCCTTATTTTACTTACAACTCACAGATACTAGGGGCTTCCCAGGTGGCACTAGTGGTAAAGAACCTACCTGCTGATGCAGCAGATGTTTAAGAGACACAGGTTCGATCCTTGAGTTGGGAAAATCCCTGTGAGGAGGGCATGGAAACCCACTCCAGTATTCTTGCCTGAAAAATTCTATGAACAGAGGAACTTGGTGGCCTACAGTCCATGGTGTTGCAAAGAGTCAGACACAACTGAAATGACTTAGCACACATGCCTAGATACTA
Source organism: Cervus canadensis (assembly GCF_019320065.1). NCBI lineage: Eukaryota > Metazoa > Chordata > Mammalia > Artiodactyla > Cervidae > Cervus > Cervus canadensis. The sequence goes on from NC_057394.1 coordinate 31,517,643, forward strand.
AACAACTTTAAGTATGTATTTGGCTCATGAGGGAAAAGGAAACAATAGTTTCACTCATTAGTAAGTTTTGTCATTATTGTTTTTTAAATAGATCTCAAGCTTATATCACAGTAGAGAAGTTCTGCCCCAGTTTCTTATTATAGGTTTTGTATTGTTGTTTAGTCAGTAAGTCCTGTCTGACTCTTTGTGACCACATGGACTGCAGCATGCCAGGCTTCTCTGTCCTTTACTATCTTCTGGAGTTTGCTCAAACTCATGTCCATTGAGTCAGCATCCAACCATCTCATCCTCTTATTTATTCCATCTATCATATTTTAAGCATCTTTATTTTGGGTTCTAATTTAAAAAGCGGGAAAGGTATAAATGCTCCACTTATAAATCAAATTCATATACAATATATTTAGCAAAATGGAAAGCATGACTCTTCGGGAGCTGCAAAGGCTGTTCAAATATGTCAGACTTGAGAGGGGAAACAGTGAAAGGCACCCTCGGGTTCTAAGCCTCTAAGTGCAGGATCATATTTGCCCTGTGTGTTTGCAGAAAATATACTGGTAGCATGCTACCTCTTTCAATGCTAGAGAAACTCAGATGAAGCGGGTGCTGGAAATTTGGAAGAGCTCATCTGCAGAAACTCCATCCTAGACTCACTCACAAGTGCTCCTAGACATCATTTATCTTAAGCTAAGTGTTAGTCAGTCAGTGGTGTCCAACTCTGCAACCTAGTAGACTATAGGCTGCCAAGCTCCTCTGTCCATGGGGTTCTCCAGGCAAGAATACTGGCGTGGGTAGTCATTCCCTTCTCCAGGAGATTTTCCTGATCTAGGGATCAAATCTGGGCCTCTTACGTTGCAGGCAGATTCTTGATGGGAAATTCTCTTGGACAAAATTACACCAAACAGCCCCTACAGGTTTCTTATGGTACTTTCCTCTGAGACTCTGATGCAAGTAATAAAGGCTGTAAAACTGAATGAATATCAGGTAATATAGTCTAGGAAATAGAATATAAATATTGAAAGCATTTGAACTATTTCTGGGTCTTTCTTTAATGCAAGCATGACAGATACATCACTATGAACACTATCCTGTATGTAATAGCTTTAATAATGTTTTAGTATTGTATTTACTTGCTCCTTATTGTGTTGGAATCACCAATTTAAAAATATGCCACATGAATATACCCTGTTTTGTTTTAACTGCAGAAAGGGGGAAATTGTTTTCAACCTAGCAGGCAAATACAGTACAAAGGCCTAAAATGTTTATCACAAGGATATCTTTAACATTTAGAATGCCACTCTGCCATCTAGAGGAGAACAGAGAGACTGACACCTAATTAGAAGCAAAAAACCTGAAATGTATTATTGTTCAAGCATAGTTAAAGATACTGGGAGGAGGAGCCTGGTAGGCTGCAGTCCATCGGGTCTCGAAGAGTCGGACATGACTTAGTGACTTCACTTTCACTTTTCACTTTCATGCATTGGAGAAGGAAATGGCAACCGACTCCAGTGTTCTTGCATGGAGAATCCCAGGGACGGGGGAGCCTGGTGGGCTGCCATCTATGGGGTCACACGGAGTCGGACACGACTGAAGCGACTTAGCAGCAGCAGCAGCAACAAAGATACTGTATATAACTAATATGCTGTGCTTAATCACTCAGTCTTGTCAGACTCTGCGACTCCATGGACTGTAGCCCGCCAGGCTCCTCTGTCCATGGGAATTCTCCAGGCAAGAACACTGGAGTGGGTTGCCAGGCCCACCTCCACGGGATCTTCTTCCCAACCCAGGGATCGAGTCCAGGTCTTCCACATTGCAAGTGGACTCTTTACCATCTGAGCCACCAGGGAAGCCCATATAACTAATATACTCTGATATATATAATAACAATATATTCATTTCAGGTGGACACCATAATGATTTGATATATGTATGCATTGCAAAATGGCCACCACAATAAGTCTATTTACCACCTTTCACCATATGAAGTAACAATTTTTTTCTTGTAATGAGAACTTTTAATATTTACTTTCTTAGCAACTTTCAAATTCCCAATACAGTATTATTGACTGTTGTCCTATGCCGTACATTACATCCAATGGGTTATTTACTTTAAAACTGGAAATTTACACCTCTTGATTCTCTTTACCTCTTTCATCCACCCAGCTATCTCCCTCCCCTCTGGCAACCATCAAATGTTCTCTGTAGTGGCAAGTTTTGTTTTGTTTTTAGATTCCACATATAAGTAAAATCATAAGATATTTGTCTTTTTCTGCTTCAGTTATATCACTTTGCATAATATCCTCAAAGCCCATCCATGTTGTTGCACATGGCAGGATTTTTTTTTTTTTAAGGCTGAGTATTCTGTTGTTCATCTTTTCACCCATGCATTCATCGATGGACACAAGTTGTTTCCATATCTTGACTATTGTAAATAACACTGCAGTGAAACTAGGGTTGCATATATCTTTTGGGGTTAAGTGTTTTCATTTTCTTTGGATAAGTACCTAGAAGTAGAATTGCCAGATTATATGGTAACTTTATTTTCAAACTTTTCAGGAACCTCCATACTATTTTCCATAGAATGTTAGTAACTCAGTCATGCCCAGTTCTTTGCAACCCCAAGGACTTTAGCCCATCAAACTTCTCTGTTCAAGGAATTCTCTAGGCAAGAATACTAGAGTGGATAGCCATTCCCTTCTCCAGGGATGGAACCTGGGTCTCCTGCATTATAGTCAGATTCTTTACAATCTAAGCCACTAGGGAAGTCTATTTTCCATAGTGACTGCACCAATTTACATGTCCACCAACAGTGCTCAGGAATTCTCTTTTCTCTCCATCTTCACCAACACTATTTGTTGTCTTTTTGATGATAGCCATTCTGACAGTTATGAGGTGATATTTCCTTGTGGTTTTGATTCCTATTTCCTTGAGGATTAGTGATGAATATCTTCTCATGGTCCCGTTGGCCATCTGTGGGTCTTTGGAACAATGTCTATTCAGAACCTCATCTCATTTTTCAGTCTGATTGTTCTTTTGTTATTGAGTCATATGAGTTCTTTACATATTTTGCATATTAATTCCTGTTCAGATATATGATTTGCAAATATCTTCTTTTCAGTCAATTGCTTTTCATTGCATTATTGGTTTTCTTTACTGTGTGGAATCTTTTTAGGTTGATATAGTCTTATTTATTTTTGCTTTTGCTATCCTTGCCTTTGCAGTCAGATCAGAATTCCTCATGCAGAGAATGTAAACTTATGATAAGTAAATAGTGTTCTACTGAGACAGGCAGTGAGATATCCCACTAAGTTTGTTAATGTAGGCAATAGAAGCAAGAATGATAAAAATACAGCATTTACAAAAATAAATGGACACACACATGTGCACATTCCAAGCAGTGAAAAAGTAAGATGCCTGTATATTTTTTCAGATTTATTGAGATATAATTGGCATGTAACATAGAATAAGTTTAAGGTGTGTACCAATGATTTAAGTATATATTACAAATGATTACCACTCTAAGGTCACTTAATACATCCCTCATCTTATATAGTTACCATTTTTGTGGTGAGAACTTTGAAGATCTACTGTCTTAGCAATCTTCAAATATATAATATAATACAATATTTTTAACTATAGTCACTATGGTGTGCATTAATTCTTAGAACTTATTCACCTTCTAACTAGAAGGTTGTGTCCTTTAACCCCCTTATTGCATTTCCTTTTCCTGAAACCAGCCCAACAACCATCAATTAACTCTATTTCTAAGAGTTGATTTTTTATTTTAGATTCCACATGTAAGCAAGTATTTGTCAAAATGTTTATATACCGATCCTTCCTTCTTTTTGTTATAGAGACAATAAATAATCTTCAAGCAAATTGTATCTGAAAATCATTCTGTCTGTCTCTCTCTCTCTGTCTCACACACACACACAAAATTCTTTGGCTGCAAGTCTGTTCATTGGAATACAGAGTCTAAGTATGGATGCCTTTTTCTTTCCAAGTAGCTGACCTTTATATTCAGTGCAATAAACGTATTAGAACAAGACCTCCACTCTACCCAGCTTCTCACATGCACAGCAAGAGGAAAGGGCACTGTGCAATCTCAGATCACTTTCTTGGAAAGCTTGATTCTTTTCAAACATTTTGGATCTATAATTGTTTATTTTTATAAAGTTTAAGCATTTTTGGACTATCATTATGCCTGGTACTAATATCATCATGCATATATTGACTGTATAATGACACGTAGATTTTGCTAAGTCCCTAACTCTTCTTGTCACTGTTGCTGTTGCGTTGTCATTGTTCAGCATAGAACACCCCGATGCAGCAATTGTACACAATGTGTGATTTCACGCAATAAGATAAAGGAAGGTACATGAAAAGGCACTTAACACTACATTGAGTGGATTCATGAAAGAGAACAAGAAAACATTAAGTAGCTTATACTAAACTCTTGTTAACATTTTAAAAAGATCCACATGCAAATTGGCATTGTTATATTGGTCACCCTGTGAACAGAAGCTAATCCAGAGGAAGTCAATTTGTCTCAAAGCAAATGTGAAACACGTAGTTTGTTGAAATGGCCTGTTCATTTTACAGTAAAATAAACCACAATTCAATTGAGGTGAAATCTAAGCATTTAAAATAACAATTATCCATGAATAAAGTCAAATACGTACTTGCTTAAGAAAATTCAAGTAATAGGGTCTACTGGGTTATTACATAAATGACTCTTGGAAACTAACAATAAAATGCAGTATATTCATGTCCTGTGATGATTCCCAGGTGAAGAACAATGTGCTTTTAATATTGCTGTCTCAGGACAGTTTTGTTGTACCCTCTAAATTATCAAGGCTATATAATTAACATGACCTAACTCTTCTTTTACGCTTTTAAAATGTGAAGTAGAACACACACACACAACTATTAAAAGCAGATGAATAGCTCAATGAACTGGTATAAATTTTAATAAGGTAAATATTACAAAGTAAAGAAAAATAATTAGGCCAGAAATGCTAGAAGACCCTCACAGGCTCAGATTCAGTCTCAAATCATCCTTCCCTTCAAGAGAAGGCACTATCCTGACTCTTAGAGTAACTATTTCCTTTCGTATTTTTAGGATTTTAGCATCTGCTTGGGTGCCCCAACCCTAATTTCAGTTCTGCTCATTTTGTTTTAATTTAACATGAATTTAAATGTATGTTAATCTACAACTTCCCTTTCTAATTTTTCATTTCCTTGAAAACCTGTGGCATTTAACCTTCAGAGTCTCCCACTGTCTGTATTTTGTTGATGGCAAACTCATGTGCAGTTAGTATGTTTCCCATCATCTGTATTTCTTGCAAGTCGGCCCCAAATGAAGAGCGTTCATTAGAATCATATTCAGTCTTCTTGGCAAGTCCATAGGTAGTGATGTGTTTTTTCATCAGGATATATATAACTTTTCTCTTTTGTGATTATATCAGCTATTGATTTTCAATATCCTCGATAAGTTTCTGCAGAATGGATGGCAAAATGGCTATAGTCAATAGATATATATAGAGAGATGTATACATCCATGTATTATCAATCTTTTCTAGATAAAAGACTAAAATCTTTTTTGCTTCCTCAAAACCACTAGGCATTAGCTTACCCTATTAAGATGTTATATGGTATTCAATTCTATAAACATACGCAAGTTTAAATGTAATTTTCTCCATTATGATGATTGCTGTAGTTTCCAATTTGTGGCTATGATGACTACAGCTACTAGAAACAACTCAATAAATGTCATGACATGAGCAGATTTACACATACCTATATTTGGGCTGGGCATATACCTAGGAATAGAATTTCTAGATCATTAGGTATTCATATGTTCATCTTTAACAAATATTGGCAAAGACTGTGAAAACTGTTGTTAACACTGTTTTTTTCCCCACAATAATTATGTGAATATTCTAGTCTCTACTTTTTTCTTGGCCAGTATTTGATATTTTCATCTTTAAAAAATGTAATCATTACAGTAGATATTATATTGTCTCTTGTGAAGTTCCTGTTCAAATTTTTGTTCTACTCTTAATTAATTAATGATCTTAAGAGTGCTTTATAGTAGTTTTACAGATTTTGGATAATAAGATTTTGTTGCATCCCTTGTTTTGAATGTATTGTCCCATATTTTGGAGATATAAAATTTCTTAAATATAGCAAAAAATATTTACCAAGCTCTATTTTTTTAAATTTAAATGCTTTCTGAGTTCTGTATAGTTTCATATCTTTCTATCAGATCATAAAAGCATACCCCTATGTATTACTTTTGAAACATATACACAATGGAATATTACTTGACCATAAAAAGGAATAAGAAGCACCAGAAAGAGAAGCTCTCATACGTCATAGTGTCAGGAGAGGATGCCAGAGTTCCAGGGCTTAAACTTTTCATATTTTCAGAGAGCCAGCGCTGTATATTTATTTGGGAGCCTAAGAGTCAAACAAAATTCTTTCCACTTGCCTCTTAACATTGATAAAGATTTCCCTCCTTTGAATTATTACTCATGTCTACAATTTCAAGGTTTCTTGGTTTTAGTTTGAAGCATCCTTTATTGAAAGTATCCATCAATTCTGTGGCACTGTGGAAGAAAATGTGATGCATAATAATGATAAACAGGTTTTAGACTAAAACAGATCTAGATTTTATTTTGAGCTCTGTTTCTTACAATGTGGGTCACCACATTGACTTTCAGATTCTTGGGTTCCAAAAATGCAGAATGAGGACGACACTTACTTGTAAAATTGTTTTATAACTTATGCTTACAGTTTATGTATATGTATATTCTTTGTCGTAATGAAAGTGTTCAATAACATTGAGAGGAAGATACCTGTTTTATTTATTATGAAATAGTTATAATAGTTTTCCTCTTTTCCTCATGTATGGAAAAGATTTAATTAAACAACAATAACAGTGTGATAAACTGTAGGATGCTTTACAGATGTTATGTGGGTTAAACTAATATTGCTGTTCTTTTATTAACTTGAAGACTTGAACAATTACATTTGATCTATTTTATTTGTTTTATAAAATACTGCAGCTACACTGCTTCTCTGAAGAAGATATTTTCTACATTTATAGAAAAGCTACAGTAGAAAATAGTCAACCATGGACTTTGCCTCAGTTTCCTTACATCGTGCTTCTGCTATACTTGCTTTTCTGTCTGGGTTAATGCTTGCACACAGTTTCAAAGTTTTCTTCCTAAATCCAAGTAAAGGTAACTCTCACTGTATCTTTATTACAGCATATATTTAATAGTGTATTTAGTGCCTTTTTCAAGTATTCACAAAATTAGTATCCCTTTTCTTTTTCTCTTATAACTTTAAATATTACATTTTAAAATCTTTGGAAATAATTGGTCCACAAAACATTTAAGTACTCCTTTACATAATTAGAATTGCTCTTAAATTTATAGGCAAAGCCATGATTTTTTTAAAAGTCACTTGACTGTATTATCTGCATTAGGGTAAAAATATGTAATGTTAAAGGCTTAAACTTCAGTAATACCAGGAAAACCATCATTCATTTAAAGGTATTTAATCAAAGGTTAAAAATAGAAAATGTTGAATAAAAGGAAATTTTGCATTATTTTGTTTTTGAATAAGGAATAAATTATATCTTTTCTTCTTTATTTTATCATTTAAAAAGAAATTACTTTTAATAGTTTTAGAAATTAAATTTTGTGTTTAAAATCATGATAGCTAATTTTGTTGATATTAGACAAACACTGATGCAATTAATTTTGCTTCAGATTCCTTTATGGAATAAGTCAATTTCTGAAAAAAAAATCAGGATTTCAGAAATTCCCCAAATAATCTGAGAGTTAATGTTATCAAAATCCTGCTATATGACATGGCTGCAACAGTTTAAATTCCTTTCACAGATCTAAGTTATTTTCTTGATGGAACTATGGCCTTAGTAACATTTAACTGAAATTTTCTGAAATAGAGTAAAGTGATATCCTTTTATTGCTTCCACAGGTGTTTGATTATTTGCCTTCTGATTAAAAGCTAGCATTCAGTTTTAGAAATCAGATATACCTTTGATCTATGACCAGTGATTCACAAAACAGTGCCCATCTTTTGATGAAACAGAATATTTGGCCACAGCCACTTTGTTGTGATCATCAATCACTTCTGTTAAAGGATCATTACACCAGCCCTGTCAAATTATACAGTTACAGTATTGCTTTTCTTAGGAAGTGTGTGTAGTTAATATTTTTCACATTATTCATCTCTAACCCCACCACATATTCAGGAAACGTTTAGTATCCACTTTTATATTAATTTATTTGTACAATTTAATTTCATTAATAAATTACTTATAAATTTTAAAATATGTATCATATTTTAAGATCTGTTAGAAGTGCTTTTCAAGTATAAATTAGAATTATATCTTTTGGAGAAATATTTGTTAATATTTTTAATTTCTTTATCAAATTATATAAAATCTCACACATATACACAGCAATAAATCTCCATTTTGCTTGATATACAGTAAATCATTTACGTGAAGATGCCTGTCTTTTAAAATCTAGAGTCAAGGTTCTTCTCATATTTCATTTATTATTGTTCTCCTTTTGCCTTCTATTTTTCTTGCTTTCCTAATAAGCACATATCACAGCTAGTTTCATGCTTTAGTTTTCTTCTCACTATTCTTCTTGAAAATGTATCCATTTCTTCTAAATTTAGAGTAGTTTATTGACTTCAGTTTCTACATTTCTTAATTTTATGGTCATTACCTACTTGGTATATTTTACTTTGATATTTTTGTTTGTCAGTTTGAAAGCATATTCTCTGAACTCAATTTTTTACCCTTTTATTTGTGGCTTTTCTCTTTGAACACTGTAAGCAGTATGTGCCATAGATCAGAAGGAGATAAGAAATCATTTACATACAAGACTACTTTTCAGAATGCTAAAATAATTCTTCCTTGCAACCATGAAGTCATTTAATATGTCTAATAATTTTCCTATATTCTCTCCTTTGACAAATTCAACTTCTTATTGGAAGTTCAGATGTATTCTACCAGGGACATCACAGACCACTCTTCAAATACTTGCATTATAGACAAGAGGAGAAGGGAGATGTTTGTGTTTACTATGATTTCATTTTGATAGTTTGCTAATCCAGTTTGCCACAATATGTGAAGTCTGAGTTAGCCATAAAAGGGCAGCTGCTAACTAGGCAAGGAGCCCATGCTTTGTCAAGCAGCTGCTCCCTGCATAAACTCTGGTAGCTGTAGATTCTGAGACCTGCGTAGGGGACATCTGCTCCCCTCTAAAGACCATGTTTAAGAGCCCAACAGTGTCTTCAGCTGCTGCCAGATTGGGAGCTTAGTAGGGCTCATGCCAACTCAAAATTCTATTGGGATCAGTTGTTGGCCTACCACGGTGGAGTGGGGAACTAGACACCACCACTCAAACTTTTGTTCTGTCTCTGTATTTTGGTATTAGCTCAAAGATAGTTGGTTCATGTCCTCCCTTTTCTAAAGGACACAACTGCCATTTTTATAAAGCCCACTATTACAATGTCTACATTTTATTCAAACTGCACTTCAGAGCAAGTAGTGGCTGGAAATGAGTTCTGTGCCCACTGCATCTCAGAGGTAACACTTTCATCATTTTCTGAACAGCTCAGCTTGTTTCTACCAGCAACCCCATTCCTTCATCTTGATTCCAGCTTTTGCTAATTAAACTTAGGGACTTTCTTTTGCTCTCTTTGATAATCTCATTTTCTTCTTTCCAAGGACTGTCTTTGAAAACAAAACAAAACATAAACACATAAAGCATTCTTTGAGTTGATTATTTTGCCAATTCATTCCCATTTGTGTTTTATATAGAAGTTTCTAGAAGTCTCATGTGTGTTGTTGGCATACTTCCCTCTTCTGATTTAGGATTTTTATCATTTTCTAAGTTTATTTAAAATATCAATATTTTAATCCAGATATGATTTCAAAATAACAAAGTCCAAGAAAAAATAATCATTAACATCTTTCCAAGTAAAAATATGTTTTAATATGTTCATACTATCTTCCAGGCCATATCTCTGAATTATAAATTTTGACATATTTACATATATTCAAAGTGATTAGATGCAATGTTTTATGTTATCCCTTAAGTACGCATAACTATTTTGCTACTATCTTTTTTTCCACCTTCTCGTAACATTATCACTCACTGCTGAGCATGCTCACTACAGGTAGGCAGGATTAGTATTTTGGTGACTGTCTCTGCTCAATTTATTCCATGTTCATACATATATATGTGTATGCATACAAATGTGTACTTTAGAGCAATCTCGAGGGTATTATGCTAAGCCAAATAAGTCAGACAGAGAAAAAGATACCATATGTATAAAATATAATGTGTAAAATTTAAAAAACAAAATAGAAAACAAGTTCATAGATATAGATAACAGATTGGTGGTTGTCAGAGGTGGAAGGTCAGAGTGGTAGGAGAAATGTGTGAAGGAGATCAAAAGATGAAAAACTTAACAGGATGTAGAAGTTTCATTAGTTTAGGGGAAAAATGTAAGTGTTTATTCAGATTGTTTTTTATATGAGAACTATAAGTTGTTAATGCTTAGCATCTTATAGTTAAGCATGTTAAATGTTAAAGCTTAAAACCTTTCAGTGACTTGTTCTTAGTGTTGGTCTGTTATTTTATCATAATGTGCTCAGATGCTCAGTTGTATCTGACTCTTTGTGACCCTGTGGACTGTAGCACTCCAGGCTTCTCTGTCCATGGGATTTCCCAGGCAAGAATACTGGTGTGAGTTGCCATTTCTTCCAGGGGAATCTTCCTGACCCAGGGATGGAACCCATGTCTCTTAAGTCTCCTGCATTGGCAGGTGGATTCTTTATATAGAATCTCTATAGGCACCACTAACGCCACCTGGGAAGCCCATTTGATCATGATAGTACTGACATAATTGCTGTTTCAAATGAGCTGCAACACCACAAGGAGTCAAACCCTGCTGTCACAGAGTAAAAGGAACATATAAATGGGAAAAAACATAAACCAAAGTTTGTTTACATCATTTGAAACAAATGAAGTAACTAAGAATTACGAACAAATGGTTAATAAATTTAAGTATACCAAGATAATGGAGCTATTAAAAAGAAAAAGATGGGTTTTGTATGTGTTGACACAGGAAGAACTTGCATCATATGTAAAATATGATCCCTTACAGTGTGGAACAACAATAAAAACAAACCGGTTTGTATTGCATTCACTAATTCTGAAAAAAATGTATTTGTATGAACACATGGACAGATGTCTGAAAACGTAAGTAAAAACTCCACTGGTAAGTGCTGTTTCACCCAGGAAGGCTGTATAGTTGCACGTCAGTGCAGAGAACCCTTCATTGTGGACTCTATATCCTTCTGAAATAGTTTTTTGTGTTGCTGTGTAAAATTTTAAAGAGAATCCAGGAGAAGGTGTAGTATATGATGGAGGAAGAGGAAAGATAAGAGAAAGACAAGAAGAGAAGACTAAAATAGAACTAGTCAATAAATAGGTTGAAAGTCTGAAACTGTACGGTAGAATCAGAAAAAAAATCAGAGGTCCTGCTTACTTACCCAATTTACTATTCTTCATTCATCTTTTTCAGTCAGATGATTTCATCACCAGCTTACTTCAACATCTACCAAACATTTTATTTTATTTTCCTTTCTTTTGTAGTTTCCTTCTTAGTAATATATATATTGAGTTTTTATATTAAACAGTGTCTACTTATTTATGAAATATGACCTGGATAGCCATTATATATTATGGGTTGCTAGCTTATATCTATTTGAGTTCATAATATTTTGCAAATTTTGCTGATTTTTTTTCTGATGCTTGTAGTTCATACAGTTACTATTATCTAAAAATGTCATGATTTCCAGATGGCTAAAATTCCCAGATGGTAAATACACAAAGAACACTCAGAAAGATGTGTTTAGTTGCTCAGCTGTGTCAGACTCTTTGTGACCCCATGACCTGCAGCACACCAGGCTTCTCTGCCCATGGGGATTCTCCAGGCAAGAATACTGGAGTGGGTTGCCCTTTCATTCTCCAAGGGGTCTTCCCAACTCAGGGATCGAACCCAGGTCTCCTGCATTGCTGGCAGTTTCTTTACTATCTGAGCCACCAGAGAAGCCCACTCAGAAAGATGGAACACTACAAAAGCAAATCAAGTTGTGTGGATTTATGTCCAGAGTCACATTTTATGCCATAGGGTAAGAATAAATTTGCTGCATGACTCATGGAACTTAAACCAGGACTCTTTGACAACCTAGAGGGATGGGATGGAGAAGGAAATGGCAACCAACTCCAGTATTCTTGCCTGGAGAATCCCATGGACAGAGGAGCCTGGCGAGCTACAGTCCATGGGGTTGCAAAGAGTCAGACACGACTGAGCAACTAACACACATATACACACACACATACACAGTGGGGTGGGATGGGATGGGAGGTGGGAGGGAGGTTCAAGGCGAGAGGACATATATATACTTACAGCTGATTCATGTTGATGTATGGCAAAAACAACCACAATATTGTAAGCAACTATCCTTCAATTAAAAATAACCCTAACCCTAAAAATGAATAAATATAATTTCCTCTACACTAAAACCAAAAGGAGAAAAATTATTGGAATTATTCTAACCATTCCCTCCCTCCCCCAGCTTCTCTCTCTCTGTCACTCTATGTAAGGATGTGCATAGCTCTTATAAGTTTATTTTAATGAATTTTAAATCACTACTCTGTCCTGGATAAAGAAACTCATCTAATATAGTGGTTTCTAGAATGAGTCATTCTCTGTCTTGATTCACTTCATGTGACAAGTGTATTGAATAGGCCGTGAAAAATGACAACTTGGTGAGTTGCCCTAATTGAATCAGTAATGTGACTAATCTCTTATCCCTTACATGATCCTGTTTACCTCAAACCATTATACCTACAATAAGCTTTAGGGATGTACTACTGACAGTTAATGTCCTTTTGAATAACTTAAATTTAACTTTATGTTTGGAAATCTATTAAAATACAACTTCAATTTCACATACACAGTCATAAAATTAAATTAACTCTGTGTATAAAAGTGAAAGTGTTAGTCACTCAGTCGTGTCCACCTCTTTGCAACCCCATGGACAGTAGCCTGCCAGGCTCCTCTGTCCATGAAATTTTCCAGGCAATAAAACTGGAGTGGGCTGCCATTCCCTTCTCCAGAGGATCTGCTTGACCCAGGGATCAAACCCAGGTCTCCAGCACTGTGAGCAGATGCTTTGTATGAGCCACTAAGGAAGTGGTAGAAAACTTTATCTGAACTGGCTTACACAAGATGCAAATTTACTAAAACAAAAGTGAAATATCTAGGTCAAACACAGATAGTTGACATATTGTCATGAGTGGTTTCTATGTGTGTGTATTTTTTTCTTCACCATTTTAAAGTATACATGTCAACTGTTTTTAGTGTATTCATAGAATTGTGCAACCATCATCAGTATATCATTTTAGAATATTTTCATCACTCCAAAAAGAAACCCCATACTTAGCAATCACTCCCACTACCCTCTCCCCAGTCCTGGTGTTTGCTAACCTACTTTCTGACTCTATGGATTTGCCTATTCTATAATTTCATTCAAATGAATTAATACAGTATGTTGTTGGTCTTTCATGATTTACTTCTTTCACTTAGCATAATGTTTTCAAGGTGCATCCATGTTGTGTTTATTCAGAACTTCATTTATTTTTACAGCCAAATAATATTCATAGTATGGTGTAGTATATATGGACATACTACATGATATTTATTCTGTCATCCGTTGATGGGTTTTTGAGTTATTAAAACTTTTTGGCTAAAATGTGGGTCATCTATTCACTTTCTTTATGATGCCCTTAGAGTGCATGTATTTTGAATTGTGATGAAGTCAATTGATCAATTTTTTCTTTTGTTCCTTGTACTTTTGATGTCTTATATGAGAAATAATTGTCTAACCCAAACCCACAGAGATTTACTTCTTTCTTTCAAAATGTTTTACCATTTTAGTGCTCACATTAAGATCGATGATCCATTTTAAGTAAATTTTGATATATGGTGAGAGGTAGGAGTCCAGTTTTATTCTGTTGCAGGTGGATATCCAGTTTATGTAGTCACATTATTGAAAGGACTATTCTTTTTCCCCCTGTTGTCTTGGTACCCTTGTCAAAAATCAATTGACCATAAAGTAAAGATTTATTTTTGTACTGTCATTTCTATTCTGCTTGTTCTTATGTCTGTCCTATATGAGTACCATATTGTCTTGATTACTTCAGCTTTGTAGTAATTTTATATTGGGAGAAATGCATTTTACAACTTTGTTCTAATTTTGAAGATGGTTTTGGATATTCTAGCTCCCTTCCATTACCATAGGAAATTTAGGGTTAGCTTGTGAAATTCTGAAATTAAGAAACTGAGAATTTGGGATTGTGTTGAATCTGTGAATCATTTGTAACAATGTTAAGACTTCCAATCCCTAACATAGAATTACTTTCTATTTAGTTCTCTAATTTCTTTCAACAATATTTTGAAATTTTCAGTGCACAGGTTTTACACTCCTTTGGTTAAATTTATGCCTACATATTTATTCTTTTTGATGCTACTGGAAACAGAATTTTTTATTTAATTTTCAGAGTGCTAACTTCTAGAATATGTGAATACTATTGATTTTATATGTTAATCTTATATCCTGCAACCTTGACAAATTTGTTTATTAGACCTAATCAGTTATGTGTGTGAATTCCTAAAGATTTTTCTGTATACAAGGTTATGTCATCTATAAATAGAGATAAAGTTTTACCTTTCTCCTGTACAATGTGGATGCTTTAGGTATCTTTTTCTTGCCTAATTGATCTGACTAGAACCTCAAGAACAATGCTGAGTAGAAGTGATGAGACTGAACATATCTAAAATGAACTAATTCATTTCATCTAAGTTACCTAATTTGTTGGCATACAGTTCATAACAGTTCATCCCACAATAATTTTTCTATGTCTGTAAATTCAGTAGTAATGTCCTGTTTTTCATCCATGATTTTAGCAATTTGATTCTCCTTCTCGCTCTCTCTCTTTTTTTTTTTTTGTGACTCAAACTAATGATGTGTCAACACTGTAAATTCTCTTAAACATCTAGGCTGATTTTTAACCAAACAACTGGGTACTTTAGCCTAGCCAAGTTGATCCATGAAGCTAACTATCAAAGAAGATATCACAATATATTAGACTAAACTTGGTGGTGGCATGGGTGGGTGGTGGGAGTAGATAAGAATAAGGTAATAAAAAGTGGTCAGATCTGAATGTATCTTTAAAAGTTGAGCTGTATTTGTGGATGATTTGAGTACAGTCAACTCTTCTTAGCTCACATTTTCTTTAACCCAGATGATGACTTCTTACTTTCTAAACTTGCTTGCTTTCTTTTCTTACACTGCCTTTTCTTGGCTTATTTTCTGATATACTGTCTTCTTCCTAAAGTCTCCTTTGATGCTGTTTGTACTTCCTTCTGAGTCCTAAATGTTGGGAAAGCCCCAAAGTTTATTGTTAATCCCTAACTGCCTCTGTCTAAATTCCTTTCAACTTAGTGTTAACAACTTAGTGTTATATAACATCTGCACACAGACAGTTCACACATTCCTGTAGCCAGTTATGACTCACCATTTAAGCAGTAGATGTATCTAGAATCTTCTTAATATGACTGACTAATACATAAATTTGTTGTTCGGTTGCTCAGTCTCTGACTCTTTAAGACTCCATGGACTGCAGCATGCCAGGCTTCCCTGTCCTTCACCATCTCCTGGAGCTTGCTCAAACTCATGTCCTTTGAGATGGTGATGCCATCCAACCATCTCATCCTCTGTCATCCCCTTCTCCTCCTGCCTTCTATCTTTCCCAGCATCAGGTTCTTTTCTAATGAGTCAGCTCTTTGCATCACGTGGCCAAAGTATTTGAGCTTCAACTTCAGCATCAGTCCTTCCAATGAATATTCAGGGTTGATTTCCTTTAAGATTGACTGGTTTGATCTCCCTGCTGTCCAAGGGACTCTCAAGAGTCTTCTCCAACACGACAATTGGAATGCATCAATTCTTCAGCATTCAGCCTTCTTTTTTGGCCCAACTCTCATATCCATACATGACTACGGGAAAAAGCATAGCTTTGACTATATGGACCTTTGTTGGCAATGTTTCTACTTTTTAATACAAGCATCTTTTAATTTTCATGGCTGCAGTCACCATCTGCAGTGATTTTGGAGCCCAAGAAAATAAAGTCTGTCACTGTTTCCATTGTTTCCCCATCGATATGCCATGAAGTGATGGGACCAGATGCCATGATCTTAGTTTTTTGAATGTTGAGTGTTAAGCCAGATTTTTTATGTATTTATTTACATATAAATAACTATTCTGTATCTCAAACTTTTCCTCAATATTCTCAATTTTGATGCACCAGTAATGGTAGTCACAAGGCAGAAAGTGTGTGAGTGTATGCTTGGTTTCTCATTCATGTCCTACTCTTTGCAGCCCCATTGACTGTAGCCCTCCAGGCTCCTCTGTCCATTAATTATTCCTAATTGGTTCTTAACCAACACTTCCTTCACCAGTTGAACTCTTAATAAGTTATATTAGCTTAATACTTCAAAAAATTTGTTAAGTCCATCCACGTCTTTCCATTCCAACTAGCATCCTTGTTCAAGTTGCTGTCTTCTCCTATCAGAACGTTTTCAGTGCCTCCTTACAGTCCTCCCTGTTCCCACATCCATCACTGTTATCCAGTTTTCATTCACAACC
Source organism: Cervus canadensis (assembly GCF_019320065.1). Lineage (NCBI taxonomy): Eukaryota > Metazoa > Chordata > Mammalia > Artiodactyla > Cervidae > Cervus > Cervus canadensis. The sequence goes on from NC_057394.1 coordinate 31,534,468, forward strand.
ATTGTAATCTTCTGAAGCATATATGATTGCTTTGTAATTATCCCAAATCAACATGAAGAACTTCAGAGAAATGTAACCTGAATTATTCATTTTTTCCTATCCAATCTTTCCAACTCCAATCAATCTCAACAAGAAAAATACCTAATAAAATATCTTTCCTATAATAAGCAATATAACTTATTATAATAAACTTCAAATTGATGCATTTTTATCAAAGATAACATAAAGACATATTTGGAATGTCACATCCTATTATGCTATTGAATCAAGTTTAGCATGTAATGTTATCTTCTTTTGGTTAGTGACAACAATCTTTGGACGTTAGAAATCATAATTCAACTGGGATTTTCCTTTTTTAAGAAATGCAGATCTACATGTTTCACAAAATGCTACAGCATGACTTTGGCCAAAATCTCTTGGAAGTATTTCAGAGATATATCTTATTTTCCAAAGATGAAACGCATATGTAATTGTTTTTATTTTAATGGTAGATTTTATTAGCATTAGAATTCTGATATTATCATAATTTGTGAAAATATTGTTTTAACTATCTCCAAAAAGTCAGAGTGTTCTATTAAATTTAACCAATAATGTATGAATTCTGGTAGTTATATAGAATCAGTTCTTGAGCTAATAATGACCATCCTTTTGTGAAATGCCAAAATGCTTTATCACATTGATCAAGTCCTTATCAAAGTTCTTTGCTACTAGAACTAATAAGTGAATTTAGTAAGGTCACAATGATCAAGGTTGACATAGAAAGATCAATTGAATCTCTATACACCAGCAAGAAACAACTAGAAAATGAAATTTAGGGGGAAAATCTATGTATGCATGCTAAATTACTTCAGTCATGTCCAATTCTTTTGTAGCCCACCAGGCTCCTCTGTCCATGGGATTCTCCAGGCAAGAATACTGGAGTGAGTTGCCATGCCCTCCTCCAGGGGATCTTCCTGACCCAAGGATAGAACCTGGGTCTCTTACCTCTCCTGCATTGGCAGGCAGGTTCTAGCACCACATGGGAACCCCCAAGGAAGCATAAACAACCATGTAATAAAATCCCCCTTACAATAGACAGCAGGAAGGCACGTTCTTGTGGAATCAATCTTTACAAAACACTATGAAATATCCCACAGGAAAGAAGAATTCTAGATTTCACAAATTACACTAATTCGGAGAAGGCAATGGCACCCCACTCCAGTACTCTTACCTGGAAAATCCCATGGATGGAGGAGCCTGGTGGGCTGCAGTCCATGGGGTCACTAAGAGTCGGACACGACTGAACGACTTCACTTTCACTTTTCACTTTCATACATTGGAGAAGGAAATGGCACCCCACTCCAGTGTTCTTGCCGGGAGAATCCCAGGGACAGGGGAGCCTGGTGGGCTGCTGTCCATGGGGTCGCACAGAGTTGGACATGACTGAGGCAACTTAGCAGCAGCAGCAGCAAAGGCATATATAAATTATTCTTTATAGGAAATGATAACCAAGGGTAAGTTATTTTAATAGCCCCATCTGCTGCTTTATTAGATTAATAATTCATTAATCATAATGTGGTGACATTAGGAAAATAAATATATTGTTTAAATTTTTTGCTTAGATTTATCGAAACATTTTTACCATTGCTTGCATTTATATACTTTTTAAAAATTATTTACAGTTAATTGCCTAATAAATGATAAGTTATTATCATAACTCATATTTATTTAATTGTCTATGGAAAAACTCACCACATCACTACTTTATAAAACATCAGATCCAAATATTCAACTGTGTAATTCACATACAATTTGCTAGAGTATAAATATCAATATTTATAATAGATTCTTAATACTTTTTGAAACTACCTAATATTTTACCCTGCAGAAATCTCAAATTTGATATTTCAAATACTACTCACTAACAAAGGATGGTGATAACAAAGGTTAGACTGGTAAAGACATAGGAATGGATATATGGTGTTACAGGCTGAATAATTTTCCCTCAAAATTCCTATGTTGAAGTCTTACCTCCCATGACCTCCCAATGTGACTGTTTTTGGAGATGGAACTTTTCAAGAGGTAATTAAGTTAAAAATCAGGTCATGAAGGTATGTTCTAATCCAAAATGACTAGTGTCTGTATAAGGAAACTAGAATCCACACAGAAGGAAGACCATATGAAGACAGATATCTACAAACTGAGAAGAGAGACCTCAGTATAAACCAATCCTGCTGATATCTTCAGCTCAGGCATCTGGTCTCCAGAACTGTGAGGAAAAAAAATTGTTTTGTAAGTCACCTATTTTTTTTTTATGTACTTAGTTATGGTAGAACCAGTGAATTAATACAATGAATCTCAATTAATATGCCTTTTGATCTTACCTCCAATAGTGAAAAAAATCATCATTGTTGTTTACCTCACTATTGATGTTTTGCATGCAGCTCAACTTCACCTTTGATGTCTCTAATGAAGGCTGTTAGGCTCAGGCTTCCTTGATGAGTGTCCTGTATAAGTATGGATGACAAATAGTCAAATGAGACAAAGATAATTAGGGAAAATATAATCAAGAGACTTGGAGAAGTTTGATTGCAAATGAAAATACATAGTCACTGACTTTTGCTTAGATGCCCGTTACTATGTTTCCTTTGAAAATCTCTGCCCCTGGCCACCTAGCTACAGTTCTAACACCTACTACCAGCATTCTGCCAAGTGGTATCCTATATCATAAATGCTCCAGTGTAGTGGAGAATTAACTTCATGCAAAGAGTGGCCTGGCCTTTCATTTGACTAATGGAAGAGGATCTCTGAAGCTCAAAAGTGTTCTGCCTGATGGAAGTGTCTGTTTGCCAGCGGTTTTAGCTACTGAGCAGTCTAATGATGTGATTTATGATGGGGCTTTGGAACCATATCAGTTCCAACCTCCAGAGGAACTAAAAACTAAAGCTGTTAGTTCAAACCTTTAAAAAGGGATAGAGGCTAAAGGTCACGGACAGCAGATGATGACTCCAGTAAAAACTCTGGTCAAAATACTTTAGCCACCTGATGCAAAGAGCCAACTCATTGGGAAAAAACCCTGCTGCTGGGAAAGATTGAGGGCAGGAGGAGAAGGGGGTGTAAAGGACAAGATGATTGGATGGCATCACTGACTCAATGGACATGAGTTTGAGCAAGCTCTGGGAAATCGTGAAGGGACAGGGAAGCCTAGAATGCTGCAGTCCATGAGGTCACAAAGATTTGGACTGAACAACAACAAAAACTCTGGACAGCAGTTTTCCTGACTGGCAGTCCTTTGCATATAGTCATCTTTCAGTGTACAAATCAGGTAACATGTCTCAGGAGACAAGCAATGCTTTGCATTCGGGACTCTCCTAGACCTCACCTTATGCGTCTCTCCCTCTGGCTGGTTCTGATTTGTATCTTTTGCTGTGTGAAACTATAATTGCAAGTAGATTGCTTTTCTGATTGTAGGAGTCATTCTCAAAATTCATAAGATCTAAGGAGGGTAATGGGATCCCCAAGTCTTTAAACAACTACTTAGAAGTGAGGTTAGCCTGAATATTTTCAAACTTTTGGCAGTTATCTGAAGTGAGGACAGTCTGCCACTTGTGCTCTTAGTCTGTAAAACTTGGCCTCATTTTGGGTGGTTAGTGTCAGGAATCATTATACCTCATAACCTCTACTTTTTCTCTCTGTAAAACTCATTGATACTCTGTTTCTCATGCAGTAACAAAATTGTTAAAAAGCTTATTTCAGGATATTGTTTAGCTTTTTATTTTTTCCCTTGAGGGATATGACTGAATATGTTATTCCTTCAAAATAGTATACGTGCATTTGAATCATAGACCTTCACATTTATGAAAAGGAAAGCTAAGTTGAGTCATTTTAAGACAGTTAAGACAGAAAACATTTTTGAGGAAGAGGACTGCTAATTTATTAAATGAAATAAGCATTTACTGAGAACCCACTGTATTCTAGAAGCAGGGACCCAAAAGATGAGTAAAGATACAAAATTTGTACCTGAGACGCTCACAGTCTCCTAGAGCAATAAATCATATCAAGTCAATAACCAGTGTACACACTCAGATAAATACAGTGTTATTTCCTGGGGGAGAAGTAAGAATCTTGGGATCTGACTGCTTTATGAGAAACATTTTAGTCACTGGTAGGCAGATGAAGGAAGGAATGAATACAGACATATTTTAATGGCTAAAACCTAAATAGTGAAGGAGAAAATCAATCTTATGAGCTCATTCTCTGCTTTTTATAAATTACATGCTCTGTGAGTAATTTAAATGCAAATTACTAGAGATGTGCAACATAGGCAGACTCCTCTGAGAAGGCTGAACCTTGTATAAGCAGCCTGTAGAACAATCTTTCTAAACCACTCTTCAACCCACCATCTTTTCTTTTTAGTTCTCCTGCTATGAATATCCACCAGTCTGACCAACTATTTAATCTTGTCTTAAGACACCACTTTTCTTATTCACTTGACTAGTTTCTCTTTTTCATGGGATGTGTTTTGAAGATTAAAAAGTTGGCAAAAGTCTCATCTCAGTGTGATTCTGGTACCCTCTATACATAGACTTTTATACAGACTATATATACACCCTCTCTGTATATAGACTTCTGGGTGGCTCTAATTGGTCATTGATGAATTGGTATTTCAGGTATTTCCAGTAATATAATGGACTGGGAAACAAAATCAATATTCCTTTACAAACAAAAATATTGTTTAAATAGTTGAAATCATCTTTATAAAGGAACTGATGAGCTGGTAAGAAAGGAAAAATGAATTATTAGGCTAGGGAACTAGTGAAATCTGGAACCCCTCCAAACTCAATTGAGTCCTTCAGCCACTGTTTGAGGAATATTTGCTAAAACAGGAAAAAGTGAATTTCAGGTTTGACCAAGTTGAATGGGCCTTCCCAGGTGGCTCAGTGGTAAAGAATCCACTTGTTATTGCAGGAGATGCCCATTCAATTCCTAGGTCACAGAGATCACCTGGAGAAGGAAATGGCAACCCATTTCAGTATTCTTGCCTAGACAATTCCATGAACAGAGGAGCCTGGTGGGCTATAGCCCATGGGGTTGCAAAGAGTCAGACACAGCTGAGCCCACACATCCAAGCTGAACATCTTATTAGAAAATGATCTCACATAACCTGGGGACCTCAAACACGTAACAGTTGTAAGAATAAACTTGAAATTCTCTCTAAAGAATGCTAAGAAAAGAAATTATTTCATACATCCTTCTACATGGAGGATTTCCCTCCACTGGGGGTCTTTGAGCAGCATGAGTGGACAGCCTATTTCTGGTTAATACCCATATATCATAACAGCTCATCTCTGATCTTGGCCTGAGTGAGATCTTTTCTCCACTTTGAATTAACTTTAGGGACCACTCTATGAGGCCTCAGTTTTGAGTTGAGGAATAGGGCTTTCAGTTCATTGTTTACTTGGGTCTTTTTTGCATGCTTGGGTCTAATTTTGAATGTAACATTTTTATTTTACAATGGATTGCTGTTGGACCTGCTGGAACTTATGACATAATAAATCTAGTAATAATCATTTTCGTGAAGGAAATCTCACGAGGCAAGGATATCAGTTATAACAATGTCCTATGGTCAGATAGGGGCTTCCCTTGTGGCTTAGCTGGTAAGGAAACTGCCTGCAATGTGGGAAACCTGGGTTTGATCCCTGGTTTGGGAAGATCCCCTGGAGAAGGGAAAGGCTAACCACTCCAGTATTCTGGCCTAGAGAATTCCACGGACTGTATAGTCCATGTGGTCTCAAAGAGTCAGACACAACTGAACAACTTTCACTTTCATAATTTTTTTTTCATGGTCAGACAGAACTACTAGGGATTGGTAACATGACAGGAGCTCTTTTACACACTGAGCATTTTCTATTAGGAAATAAATGGCCTTGCTCCACATCCCAAAAGGTCCTCTGTTAAATTCTTTATTTGTAGTCTTGCAGAGATTCCATACAGCACCCTATGAACTACAGGCAGTTCTATACCGTCACATGTCCTGGGTTGTGATCCACGGCGGCAGGTCAACTTGTTCCTTGGCCTCTGTATATTTGACCTGCCTCTCATTCTCAGCCCCTCTTGAAATCAGCAGTTTTCTGAAATGAAATAAGGGGATTAGAGCACACAGGTATGCTGTCTCCAACATCCAGAGTGGCCCACTATGCACTCTGCCTCTTTCTTAGAAATAGTAACTGTGAAGTGCATCACCTTAAATGTAGAGGAAAACCCCAGACCACTGCGCTCCACAACTCTTCACTGTTGTGACAGACTCTGACTCCTCATTGGTTTTCATCTCCTACTCTACACAGTTTCCAAAGAAACTTGTCACTTCTAGCCAAAACCAAGTGATAAAATATCATCAATATAGTGGACAAGTACAGTGTGAAATGAAAACAATGACGTGTTTAACAGACTAATTTACAACAAAGAGCTAGATAATAAACTTTGCCCTATATACTGTCATATGCTATCATATAAAAGCGAGCTGGATTTAAACATCCCTATTGATGGAGACTGAAGAGAATGCTTGTGCTAGATTGATAACATCAGCGTATCTAATGAGAACAGCTCTGTAGATTTGTTCCAGTAAAGATACAACATCCAACAAGTCAAGTTAAGGTTATGGCAGTCCATTGTGAACCGCCAAAATCCATCTGTTTTTTAGAGGGAGGTCACATGTGTTCTTTAAATCTTTGAGAGTGACATTAATCTCTGTAATTGTCCCCAGGATATGATTTTTTAAATTATTTACTATCTATACCAGTAATGGAGAAGGAAATGACAACCCCATTCTAGTATTCTTGCCTGGGAAATCCCATGGAGGGGAGCCTGTTGGGCTGCATCCCATGGGCTCACAAGAGTTGGGCATGACTTGGCACTAAATCACCACCACCACCAGTAATAAGGGCTTCCCATGTGGCGTGATCCCTAGGTCAGGAAGATACCCTGGAGGAGAAAATGGCAACCTACTCCAGTATTCTTACCTGGAGAATCCCATGGACAGAGGAGCCTGGCAGGCTACAGTCCATAGGGTTTCAAAGAGTCATTCATGACTGAAGCAATTTAGCACACATACCAGCAATAGACTCCTTGAAATCACCTAATAATATTAGGCTCCTTTGCAACCCTATCAGATTTTAGGTCAGGTTTTCAGTAGTCTTCTCTGTGACTACTAGATATTAGAGTCTGCTTAAAAGTGAAGATAAGACCTACAGACTTCTCACAGTATGCAATGAGTTGCCTGTTGGCTTCTCCGAGTCTAACATTTCTTTTTGCAAAAACTTCAGTGTTATTTGCAGAGCCAATTCTTTCCACAATTTTTATAATCATCACTGTCCTCATATGAACCAATTGTAACAACCACTGCCTCTCTCAATACTTAAGTTCCTGCTTGCACTGCCTCCCCATTAAACAGAGGTTAGAGCCTCAATGATTTTATTGACATGTTATGACATAGGTTGTCACCATTTTTTCCTCCAACAATCAACAGTGTCAATATTATCATTAGACTGTCAAATTTGTCATTTAATTCTTATTCTAAGTGACTGTTGCCTAAGGTGGATCAATTAGCCACTGTCAGTTTTCCATATAAATCAGAATCTATTCTTTCCTGTATCTCTTTAGCCAAAACTTACCCCCTTGGAGAATTAACTGAATCAAAGGTATTCCATAGAGCCATGGAACTATATGGGACAGGCAGCAGAAGGCATGACACAGGAAAGCAAAATATAATGAGCTCACAAATGTTGCTGGAGACCACGCAGAGATAAAATATACATCAGTTATTGAGGTTAAAAATTACTAGGACCCCAGGGAGGGAAGAAGGCAAGAGATCCTGAGGAGCCCATTAGATATTTCTGAGATGTACACCACTCCACAGATTTTTAAATCTCAATGATTTATAATTAAGATAAATAGGAGAAACATTCATCTAATATTAGATGCATTAGAAATATTATACATAAAATGTAGGACACTGGTACAAAGAGAAAATTTGAGAGGTAGCCAGTAAGATAAAACAGTACCATCAAAGGAACATCAGTTAAATGGACAATTTATCTCATGACCACAGAGGATGTCAGATGATGGAATAGCAATGTTCAATAGACTGTCCAAGTGTAATCCTTGACAAGTAAAAGATCTTTCAAGAATGAGAACAAAATTCTTTAAAATTTTAGGTAAGCTGCAAATTGTTGACACCATGATTTCCTAAAAAGTGAAAATTCTAAGGGATGCTATTTCAGACAGCAGAGAAGTGGTTTTTACATGGAAGATTTGAACTATAATAGATGCCTATTACATATGAGAAATGGACTATTTCCAACCATATCCATAAATAATGATGTCATAGTCATCAGTGATTACAGCCCACCAGCATGAGCTGGTGAGCCCTAGGGCACTCAGGAAGGAAAAGAATCCCTGGGATCTAGCAGCCATCAGACTGCAGCCACTGCCTGTGGTGAGCCCCAAGGGAGCTCGGGATGTGAAAAACACAGGATACTGGCCCAGGATAGCTGAGATGCGTATGAAAGGTATGATTCCAGTGAGCCTAGACTCTTGCATCGTCCCTTAAATAGAAAAGTGTCAAGTTCCTTAACCTGGGTTTTCTGATTTTCCTTAATTAACAATAATTTTTTGATGTTCAGACTACTTGCCTTTTGTTGCAAAACCCAGCTCCTTCCCTCACCTCCTCGGAGCAGTTCTCTCAGGGCTACTTGAGATGCTGCCTGTCGAGCTTGAGTCCTAAAAATCTCTGCTTTAAATCAACATATAGAAAACATGCAAATGGTAGCTGTGTTTATAAATCAAAAGAAATATTGATGGTAAAGTACAACTGTATATCATATATGAATTGAAAACAAAAACAATTAAATACAAAGCGACTCTAGCATGTGTCAGAAAAAGTTAAATGAATTCAGTCATAAAGGTCCTTGTATTATTTTGAAGATATTGATTAATTTTAGAATTTCTTACATAAGTCAGTATTGTAATTGCTAAGATAATCATTCAATTGGAAATACTGTGCATTATTCTAAACTAGTAGGGGAAAGCATTAAAATTAAATTTTAAAAAAATTAAAGAGAATAAAATGAGACATTGAATAGAACATAAGAGATAATAGATATAAATCAAATGTGCAAAAAAACAATTATTATAACACTGTAAAATGACATGCTGGCATTCTTGGTAAATACATGTTATATTTAGCTTCTCTTTCTAAACGGAGCCTATACAGAACATATACAATTCCTCTTTGAGAAATGATTTCTATTTCACTTATAAATTACATTTAAAACTCACTTGTCTTCTAGTGTCACCAGTTTCAGTTACAATTGACTTTTGGCTATTCCTAAGAAAAAAGACACCTAAAAAGTAAACCTTCAAAAGTAGATATTTGGCAAACTTTTGTATACCTAAAAATATGCTATACTTTGAATTTAGCATGGATATTAAGAAGGAGCAGCACACTTTTGGATATGTAGGAATAGGAAGTTAATCACACATTCAATTTCCAAGACTAGAAAACAATTAGACCACCCATCTTGAGGAAAAAAGGTGCTACTTATAGTGCCTGAAGAAAGAGTAAACTGGTAAAACCTTCTGGAAGATAATCGGGCAATGCATAAAAGACTTTAGAATGTTTGTGCCGTTTGACTTAGCAGTTCTTATATCAGGATTGCACCCTAAGAGAATACACAACATTGCAAAGAAACATTCAGTCAGCTTTGAAGCTATCTAAACATTCAGAAATATCCTAAATAAGTTTTATTATGTACCTACCATGGAAAATTAACTAATCATTCATATCACTTCTTAAAAATATTTCATGATTTAGCTTGGAGAACATACTTTAATATATGTTGGATTTGAGACTGAGTTAATTTCTTAATGTTTTGTGTGTGTGTGTGTGTGTTTTAGTTCTACAAGGACCATGTTAATTTTCTTAAAACATTTCAACATTTCAGTGATTATCTGCCACTTTTGGGTAGCTTATAATCATGCAGAGGTTTGTAGAAAAATCAATACTAAATGTCCATCAGTTAAAACATGGGAAAACAGAACATTGTCAACCAAATACAGACGTATAAAAAATGCCTTTCATTTAAAAATTAACATTCCTAAGTATAGTTACCATATGTGTTGAATTTGGCAAGATATTTCTAATTTTATGTAACTTCATTGTTACAAAGAAGCCATTTACATTATTATAATATCTGTAAAGTGATTAATGTCATACAAATTAATGTAAAAATTCACAAATCAAGGATTTTATTAGAGCATATGTTCTATTTTTGTCTCAAAAATGGCATCTCTATAAAGATTCGTGGGAAGTTAAATAAGTAGGGCAATTGGTGCTGTGAATTATGCAGCAGCTGTGTACTCAGTCTCCTAAATCAGTGCTCCCCAGTCACTGCAGTTCTTCCAGTAAACCAGTTCTCTGTTCCAGTCCCAGAAGCAGGAACAAAATTCTTCTCAAAACAGGTTTCCAGAGAGAAACTAGAGATAGATATGTTAGCTGATGAAAGTCATGCTGTTAGCTTCCCCCGCTAGTCGCTAGTCTTTTCTTTCCCACTCCAAGTTGGAATTTGGGAAATAAACTAACCAAATCCATGAGCTCAATATTGTTGATTTACTGTTGGGACCCAGTTCTCGTCTGAAATTCACAACAACCATAAGCAGATCTCCTAACGAGACCATTTTAAAAGTTGTTTTTAGGAAGTATTTGGTTACAAAAAAAAAAATTCCCAGGAACCTAGAACAGACTAAATATTTTTTTTTTTAATAATAAAGTTTGGGACCCATATTACTTGGCTCAATGACTTCTTTACAGCAAGGCTAGTAATACTAGACCAATCAAGACCATGTAGTATTTAATAAGGACATAAAAAATAAAGTAATAAACCTGTCAAGTGAACGTTTAAACTGGTGACCTCAAGAAAGAGGAAAAAAACTGTCCTATCAAAAATAGCATATTACCTCTGTGTGTGTGTGTGTGTGTGTGTGAGTTACTCAGTTGAGTCGGACTCTTTACAACCCTATAGACTGCAGGGCTCCTCTGTCCATGGAATTCTCTAGGTAAGAATACTAGAGTGGGTTGCCATTCCCTTCTCTAGGGGATCTTTCCAACCCAGGGATTGAACCCAGGTCTCCTAAATTGCAGGCAGATTCTTTAGCATCTTAGCTACCAGGGAAGCCACATGTTATCACTAGTGAACATCTTTTCAAAGTTTCCTTTCTTTTTGGAGTATTGATACTGATCTTATCACATAGGAGAATAAAAAGTTTGAGAAATCAGTGATACTTATGTTCAAAGAAACTGAGTTTCAGAGTTTATCATTAGCATAGAAAATAAAAAGAAAAATCTGTTAAACTTAACATAATTTTTGCAAATCATCATGTGCTTACACTATAAAATGCATTTATTTGGTTTAGTATTAACTATCCTGTCTGTCTCTATGAGGGGGATTTTTTTTTTGTCCCATTTTACAGATGCAGAAACTGAGGTTTATATAGATTATGTCACTTTTCCTGTTTATTGAGAGCTGAATTTCTGCCAGATACTCTTTTAAGTATTTCACATGTGTCAGCTCATTATGGTTACAGTAACCCTAGGATATATAAGCATGCACACAAATACACACAGGAAAAAACATCACACTTTACAGGAAAGAGTTACCTATCCAGGTACTAGTTCTTTTTCTTCTGTCTAAGACTGATCAAATATAAACTTTTACCCATATTTTACCATATTGGTGTTTCAATATGAGGCAAAAAATAGGTGCTCAATAATTCTTACTGAAAAAATGACAAATGAACAGAAGAATGAACGAATAAATGAATATTATGCCCTTCTATTTTGCTTTATATATAGTGTAACACAATATGTTTTAAAATATTAACTTGGGAAAGTTGATTAAATATCTCAATTTATTTGAGACATCCCAGGGTTTTACAGTCAAAACTGAAAGAGTCTACAAATTATGATCAGTTTAATCAGAAAGCTATTTTTAAATGTTAAATGGCTGGAGAACATGATGTTGGCTGGTTTGGTTTGGTTCTCCCTGGTTCCCCTGGCACCATGACCATAAATACAAGTTCAGGTGAGATGAGGGTTCTAACGTCTGCACACTGGGCTCTACTGTGAGGACCACAGGTAGCTGTAGATGGTTATCGCTTACGAAGCGAACGTCCTCACCCCTGGGTCCTCTACCGCCAGGCGGACCCATTGTTTTGTTGACACAGAGGGGTCAGTGTGTTTGGCCTCAGCAAAAGAAGAAGGAAATAGTGACGATACCACCATGTGGATCATGGGCCCAGCTAATAACAATCTTTGCTAATATTTATTTATCACTTATGATAGCAAGTTTGGGCTTCCCTGACGGCTCAGTGATAAAGAACCCGCCTGTCAATGCAGGAGATGTGGGTTTGATCCTTGAGTCAGGAAGATCCCCTGGAGAAGGAAATGACAACCCACTCCCGTATTTTTGCCTGGGAAATCCCATGGACAGAGGAACCTGGCAGGCTACGGTCCACGAGGCTGCAAAAGAGGTGGACATGACTTAGCAACTAACCAACAGCAACATGGGCAGGTTTATACTATTTATCACCATTTGTGTTTAAATTTCATTCACTTGAGTTCAAAACTGATGTGCAAGTACTGTTTTCTGACAAAAAAAAAAAATGAATTTCAAATCTCTAAATTATACAAGAAAAAATAAAACCACGTGCAGGGGGTTAGTCTGCGAGAACTGCCATAACAAAGTACCACAGTTTGGGTCGCTTAATGGAAACTTATTTCTGCCCAGACCTGGAGGCTGGAAGCCTGAGATCAAGATATCAGCAGAGTTGGTTTATCTTGAGGTCTCCCTCCTGGACTTGTTTGTGAACTTCTTCTGCTGTCTTCACATGACTTTCCCTCCGTGTGTGTCTTAATTTCCTCTTCTTCTTAGGACACCAGTCATATTGAATTAAGGCCCACTCCAAGGATTTCATTTCACCTTAATTACTTCTTTAAAGGCCCTGATTCCTAATACAGTCACATTCTGAGGTACCAGGGGTTCAGGATATGGGTTTGGGGAGTGGGATACGTGATTCAGCCGTAATAGATCATGTCAGGCTAAAGACTCACATGGCCAATGATTTGCATTTTTCTGCATCTTTTTATGTAAACAGGTCCCTCAGCCCCAGTGCTATGAGAGGTCATTTCATTGCATCTCTTCTCTAAATTCCTCTTGAATAAACTTTTGAGGAATACATTCAAATTAGTTGGAAAATTGACAATACAGTACCTTAATAATCATTCTAATAAAACAGAACATAAAAATGCTGACCATATTTAGTGAAATCTTTTAAAAGATGTTTTCAAAAGCAGTTTACATTAAATTATGATCCAATAAGGTTAAAGTTATCGCTCATAAATATGGAAGGAAGTAGTTTGAGGGAAATTTAGTATACAATCAACTGTTTTGCAATAAGATGTTTACATCTGTGTAATTTTTTACATTAGCATCTGTGATACTGTTCATAAATATGTAGTAATTCCATGCTTGAGGCAGACCTTACAGATACTAGGTTTGTGCTTTATTAGATAACAGAAGGGGCAATCACCATAACTGAGTCTAAACTTTGATCCAACCTTTTTCTAGGCCTAAAGTTTAAAAAAATGAATCATAAAAAGCTTCACATGGCCTAATATCTTATACTAATAGCCTTCTCACTTTATTTGTGTTTCTATCTGTACTCTGTAAAATAATTTTCAGTTGAGAACCTAGTAACCATAAATACAAGTGAAATGAGCTGTTTCTCTAACTGTTATCTTCAATTAAAACGCTAGAGGGCACTCTTTCCTTCTTTTAAAACATTCTGCTCTGAATTGTGCGGTAGACTATAAAGCATCACCTTGTAAAAATAATATTCTTTCTATTTTTAATATTTGGGAGCTTGATATCATATTTAACTCATTTTAATTTCAGTGATCCCTAAAGTCACAGCATATTGTGTTAAATAATATTCAGCTTATTTGTATCTAAAATGAATTCTAATAAGCCAGAAACGTCAGTGACAGAGGAAAGTGATCTTATTCAAAAACCAGATGTTCCTCTTGTGCCATGTTGATGAACAGAAATAAGACTGTGTGTGACTGTGCTTATTGTGTCTATTAAGAATAATCCAGCCGAAATGCCCGTGTTTGGATTTAGGGGTAATTTGTCTTGAATGTGTTTTTCTATTCTCTGCGTTCCCCAGCAAATAGCACACTTCTGCTAAGCTAACCCACTGTTTGCAACAGGAATGAAATTCAACTGGCCTAGAGGAAAGAACAAGAATTAAGGATTCAGTGAGGATTCAGCTAAGAGTAATAACTGCCAATACTATGCAGCACCTGTTTGTGTCAAGCACTCACCTAAGCATTTTATTGCATTTATTTCACTAGCAACACATTCAATCTTTTTTGATCATTATTACTATTTGTATTCTCAGTGCCAATAACAAGGACACAGTAACATGAGAGTAGTAGATAATCCAATATGAAAAGTATGTACACATTTTGGAAAACTTTTTTTTTTTTTTTGCAGGTTAGTAGTTTATTTATTTATTTATTTCTGGTTAGCTTGTACTCTCTGTGAAAATTCAGCTTGCTGCACAGGTATGAGGTATGCACTTTTCTGTACATATCTATCATGCTTTGAAAAGTTTACTGAAAAACTAGACATTTCATTACATTTCATCCACTAGCAATGAGTAAAGGGCCCTAAATGCACCCCCACCGTCACAGTCCATAGAGACTTAAAGTGCCCCTGGAACCAGAAGACACCTCTAGTGCCTGGAGGGATTCCACCCAGCATCTACATCCTGTGGTTAAGATGACCCAGCACCCAGGGTGTTCTTATCAAGAGTCTGGGAGGTGGAGGCTGCCGGCTGTTGCTCACTGTTCTCCAAGCTGTGTCGGATCCCGTATCCAAAGTATCCGACACAGCTTGGAAAACTATTAATATGAAGATTTTATTTTTATTCAGTACAGAGAACAGAGAAATAGAATGATGTCTAGAAGTTTTACCTGTTGATTTGTAGAGATGGGGTTAGGATGGGATGTGATATTATAAAGATAAGGAAAATTAGACATATTTTGAATACTTGGTAAAATTGAGAATTACTCAGTAATTACTAAAGCATGTTGACATTCCTTTAATTGTAATCCATTGCAATGAGAAATTTTAAAAATAATAGTTGTGTGTGTGTGAGTTATCCTGTCTGTGTGAACTAGATCAACAACATAAGTGCAGACTGTGGTCCAGGCCCTTTTAGTTTGGGACAGAGAAGAATCCAAGGGTGAATTAGAATAGTAAAATATCACAGATATGAACTCCCAGGATAGTTGTGCAAAATTCACAAGGGGTGGAGAAACATTGTAGGTCTTCCATGAGGTAGAATTGTAAATGGACCAAGGTGCAAGTATTCACAACACATATGCAAACATACACACACATATACACATGCACACACACACACCACAGAATAAGCAGTCAACATCTGGAAAGTTTAAAAGAAAACATTGTTTTTCTTAAAGATTTCCTATAATGAAAAATTTTCAGTCATTTGTGAGCATTTTTAAGTAAAATATTTGTGTTTTTCTATATATAGCAAAAAAAAAAAAAAATCCACTGAGGCAATCATATATTCTTTAACAACGAAGAGCTAAGCCTAGTGATAGGGATCTTATTATTTATGCTTTCTTCACCACTAGGGGACATTCTTAGTACAATTTTTAGAGGTGGAAAAAGAAATATAAAAATTCTGTAATTTCAAATAGTGCATGATATTACATGTAGAATCTGAAAAAGCCAAACTCATAAAAATCAAGTAGAGGCTGGGGTATAGAAAGAATAAGGAAAAATTTTGTTTAAGGGTACAAACTTGCAATTCATAGACAGTCAAGTCCAGTAGATCTAATGCACAACATAGTAACTACAAACACCTTGACTATTATAAACTCCAAAGTTGCTGAAAGTCTATATCTTAGTTGTTCCCACAAATCATAATTGATATTTATGTGACAAGATAGAGATGTTAGCTTGAGGGTAATATATTGCATAATGCAATATATAAATATATCAAATCAACACATTGGACATCTTGAACTTACACAATATTATGTTAATTCTGTTAATATGTCAATATAAAAATGAATATTTTACTAAAACAGAAAAATAGCTTTTACTCAGTTCTATTCTGTGAATGGTAGCAACAGCTTAATTTTCTAAAATGAATATGAAGAAAGGGAAAAAATGTAGTCCATGATAATGGATGGCCTGGAGGTTATTTTTTAAGCATCTGAGTCAAAGTATATTTTAATTATTTGACAAACAAAATGGCATAATGGATACTTTGAATTTTTCCAGCATAAAGAAATATAGAGGAATAAAGTAAGGTTGGAAAAAAGTAGTGAACTTAGTAATATATCTAAGGAGATTTCCAAGGAAAGTGTTGAAGATACCATCTGTCTTTTTTTTTCTTGTTGCCTACAGTAAAATATGAAAGGATAATAATTAATTGAACAAAGAATTTTAAAAGGAGCCATGAATTGATAATTTTGAAAATTCTGAATTACTCCAGATGGGAAAAGACAGAAAACAGGAGACCAATTGTCAGGATAGCATGCTCTAGAGGAAATGTCAAAGATGTGACTGTAAAACTCTTTCCTAAAGACCTCAGAAAAATGAAAAGTTCAGGGTATTCTGTCTTACAAATGGCTCTTTCAGAGATTAAGGGTGTTCCTCACAGATGCTCTTTATCAAACCACAGGACCCTGAGGATGCTCAAGGTGGATCCTCAGCCATCTCAGCAGAAGGTAGAGAAGTTATCTCAAAAAATCTGTGGATATGATATTTTGGTGTAGTGGTATGACTCCACCTGAAATTTGTGAGAAATCTACAAGCTTCTTGAGAAAATTATTTCAGTAGAAACACTACCAGTTTGAATTGAATGGGGCAGAGAGAGTACAAAATGTATGGAGGCCATCAGGCCCTAAGTTTCTACTGAAAGAAACGGATTTATAAAACTGATCAACTGCAAACACATGCTGCCTTTCCTAAAAAAGGAAAGACTGTCCAGAGGGTAGAACCAAAAGCCCAGAATGCAGTCAAGAACCCAGAAAGTAGAGTTGTATTAAGCTACACACAAGGCAAAAAAACAGGAGGAGAAAGTGGGTTTCCTTTTTAAGGAAGTTATTCCTGGGCCTTAAATCTAATCAAGGAGCCTCATCATTCATTTGGCTGGATTTCAAAACTGCTGTGGATCAGTAACTCCCTTTTGCCCTCCTTTCCCTTTTTGGAAGGGTTTAATCAATAGCTGATAACTGGTTCCTCTACCAGCATTGAATATTGGGTGTGTGGTAGACTGATAATTTGTCACTTTAGTTTGATAAATCCTTGAATATACCCATGTATGTGTATGCTAAGTCATTTCAGTCATGTTTGATTCTCTGTGACCCCATGGACTGCAGCCCACCAGGCTCCTCTGACCATGGGATTCTCCAGGCAAGAATACTAGAGGGGTTGCCTTGCCCTCCTCCAGGGGATCTTCCCAACCCAGGCTTCAGACCCACATCTCTTATGTCTAACCTGCATTGGCAGATGGGTTCTTTACCATTAGTGCCTCCTGGGAAGCCCACCCAGGAGCCACTTAAATAGTTACTTGCAGTATCATAATCAGCACTTGGATCTTATTTGTATGATAAGATTTTAGACTTTGCCGGTAGTATATTTTGGGGGCTGATACTCTAATAACATGACTTCACTGGAACACTTAGGATGAGGTAAATGTATTTTGAATGCAGGAGGGACATGACTCATAGTGGGCAAAGGGTCAGATTGCCGAAAACAGACTCTAATGTGGCCTCTCTGGATTTCCTACCTCGTGATATTCACATCCTTTCTCTCTCTGAGTGTTGGAAGGACGCTTGACTTGCTTCTGAATAAAAGAAAACGGAAAAGGTAATTCAATATCCCTTCCGTGATCAAAGCATTTTTATGTGAGACTGAGTCTCACTAGCCAATTTCTCTTCACCTTTTGCTGGATTTGAATAAGCAAGTCCCCATATTGTGAAAGGGCTTATAAAATGACCTTGTGCAAAGAACTGCAGGTGGCCTGTGTAAGTGAGAGAGGCCTCCAGGTGAGAGCCAGATATATACTGTGTCCCTTAGTTTCAGTCCTGCAAGGAAATGAATTCCATCAAAAACCAGAATGAGTTGGGAAGTGGATCTATTGCAAGTAAATTCTTATTTCTTCTGTGATGAGAGCTGAGTCCTGGCAGACACTTCAACACTGCCTTGCTAAGGACTTAGCTGTCATGTCAAAACTCTTGATTGAGACATAATAACTGTGTGTTGTTTTAAGCTGGTAAGATAGTGGTAATTTGCTGTGTGGCAGTACAAATTAACACACTTGTGTTGATCTTTTCATATTTATTCATATAATATCAATCTTTTATGATGACTTTCTTCTCCAGAAGCTGAAATGGTACCACCTAGATACATTTACAAAATTTTCATATAGCATGGTTTCATGTGATTCAATAAAAAGTTAAGGTTGTTTTGTTTTGTTCCTTTTCAGGTTTATCTGGAGAGTTGCTTCATTAATTTGATTATTTTTGGATTTATTTGAGTAGGGGTGGTTATTTAAATGTTTATTTTAGTGAATGATTTCAGAAAAAAAAAATATTGAGGATGAACTCCCGATAACAGAGAGAGCACAAGTAGGAGAAAAGTTCAAATTGTTATTGACCTTAAGGATAGAGATACTGCTTGATTTAGGTATCGCATTACACAGGAAGCAAGCTGAAATTAACATTTAATTATGCCTCTGCACATCACCAATATAGTGTGAAAATTGTTTCCTTTTTCTTTTCCCATTGTTACTCCTCTCATTTGTTGCTCATTCTTTCATTCTGTTTTGTTCCTAAAAAGATAGAGTGCAATGAGTTTTATTCATTCCATCTCTGTTGATATTCAAGGACTCTTTTAATTTACTAATCATCTTTCTATTAATTTCTTTTTAAACAAACTGAAGCCCGTTCACTAGAGTAAATTCTCATGTCTCGGTCTTAAAATTCTAAAAATTAAATAAATATGCACATTAAACTGGGGCTACATAGTGACCTTAGTTTGCAATTATGTCACCTTGTATTCCTTTATTCTAAATAGGAAAATCTTATGTATGAAAAAAATAGCATTAGAAGTTAATTATAAAGTATAAATTTCTAAGATATTACAAAGCAGAGATAGATATATTAAGTTAGGAGTAAGTGATAAATCTATTTTTCTTCTCTTGGCTGTGATCAGATCTTTTAAACAATGTAATACTATGCTCCAAAAGTCTTATACTGAATATTTCAGTTTCAGATTTCTTTTTTCAGATAAGAATCTGTATAACTATTAATTTCCTTTTCATCTAAATTAAGAACACACTCTTGTATTATTCTCCTTTTATTTTGGCCTTTGAATGTACATTAGTTGATTTCAGCTTATCTCTTACACAGAAGTTCAGAAATAGAATGAATCATGATGTAGGTACAAATCCTCAAAAGAATGTTTAGTAATGAATTATAATTATTAAGAACTATTTAAGGAGAAGCCAAACTCAATTCATAATCATATTCCATTACTAAAAATATGTATAGAAAAAGGAAAGTCAAGGAAGAAATTGAGTTATTATCACAGGATGATGGTATATGGCATACTTTTATTATTTTTTATAATGTTATCTATTCTCAGTTTTCATGATAAATATTTATTACCATAAACATAGATTTCTTTTCAAAGTAATATAGAGTAAAAATCACTTTTTGTATGGGCATGCATAGAGTACATACCTTAGTTTCTAAATGCCAATTATTCAATAAAAGAAAATAAGGATCCCTGAAAAAATGGCTGATCTTGGATCTGAGCAGAAAAAAATAAAATGTGAGCCTTGAGTATCTTACAGTTCCAAAAAGTAAGTTCAAAAAGGGGAGGTAGGGAGGCATGGGCTCACATTAAAGGGACAAAGAACTAGGCTGAAAATGCTCCCAATAATCAAAGCTAGAATAATTTGAACAACAAAGTAAATATGATAGGATTATATTGTAATGTAAAGAATGCAATGAAAAATGTCTATACTAATATAAATAAATAATTGAATATATATGAAAAATGGAGGGAGAATAAACAAACTTCCTCACAGAGGAATTCCAAATAATACATGTAGAAGAAATGAGGAAGATGGAGAATCACTATTGGAATACAGTAGTATTGATGCCACAGGCAAGATCCACAATGAGCACTAACATTAGTAGGTAAAACTTAAAGGAGAAAGTGGATATAGTGCATAACGTAGCATAACAAAATCACTTCTGAAATATTTATTAATCACTCTGGTGATTTTTAACGTATGTCCACAAATTACTTCTCTCACCAGGAGGGGGTGTTAATTCCTCTCCCCTCAAGTGCAGGCTGCATTGGACCCCTTCTCTAGCTTTCTGAAACTTATATGTTCTTTTCTTGTTTCCTGCATCCTAGCTCAGTTACTCCCTGCAGTCATTACCCCTCTGATATCCTAGTGCTGTCTTCTGCTTCTTTAACAACCTGGTTAACAACTCTTTTCCTAGTAACAATTTTTCATATTACATTCTGTCTATTGCAGTACCTGGTTGCTTCTGTTTACTGACAGGATGGCACCCTGACTGATATATTAAGCAGTGACTCATGTAGTTATTCGGAGACTATATAATTAACTGAAGAGTATTCTACATAAACAGGTGTACAATTTTAAACACTCTTTGGATATTCATACCAATAAGTAATATTTAAGTGTCAGTTCAGTTCATTTCAATTCAATCACTCAGTCGTGTCCGACTCTTTGCGACCCCATGAATCGCAACATGCCAGGCCTCCCTGTCCATCACAAACTCCTGGAGTTTACTCAAACTCATGCCCATAGAGTCGGTGATGCCATCCAGCCATCACATGCTCTGTTGTCCCCTTCTCCTCCTGCCCTCAATCCCTCCCAACATCAGGGTCTTTTCCAATGAGTCAACTCTTTGCATGAGGTGTCCAAAGTATTGGAGTTTCAGCTTCAGCAGCAGTCCTTCCAATGAACACCCAGGACTGATCTCCTTTAGGATGGACTGGTTGGATCTCCTTGCAGTCCAAGGGACTTTCAAGAGTCTTCTCCAACACCACAGTTCAAAAGCATCAATTCTTCATCGCTCAGCTTTCTTCACAGTCCAACTCTCACATCCATACGTGACCACTGGGAAAACCATAGCCTTGACTAGACAGACCTTTGTTGGCAAAGTAATGTCTCTGCTTTTTAATATTTAAGTGTACAATGACCTAAATATCCTGTCACTGCTTAAATATCTCCTTTCAATATATTTTTAAATAATTTTTATTTAGTTTTTTATTTTTGGCAGGGTTTTTATTACTGCATATGCTTTTCTCTAGTTGCAGTGAACAGTGGCTACTCTCCATTTGCGATTCACAGGCTTCTCATTGCTGTGGCTTCTCTTGCACAACACAGGCTCTAGTGTACATGGGCTTTCATAATTGCAGCACATGGACTCAATTGTTGCAACTCCCAGGCTCTAGAGTAGAGGCTCAGTAGTTGTGGTTAGTGGGAGCTTAGTTAGTTCGGGCTTAGTTACTCCAAGGCATGAGGGATCTTCCCAGACCAGGGATTGAACCCATGTCTTCTTCACTGGCAGGTGAATTCTTTACCACTGGGTCACCAGGGAAACCCTCCTCTTGACATATTGAAAATCAGAATTTTCCTCTTTGGAATTTACATCAAATTACAGTTGTAGTGAGAAATTACTAGAGTCAAGGACTTTGACAATTTATAGATCAGCTTTACAATGGAAAAAAGATGCATTTCAAAATTAAAGAACTCACAGTTTACAATATTGAAGTTTTTCACAGGATTATAAACTAATGTATTTTTCCTTCAGTGTCCAATATTTTTAACTCTGCTAACTTTTTATGATTGATTTTACACTTTATTTTAACATGAATAAAAATATTTTTGCTGTCATCCATTAGAATCCTTCAATTGAAAATATTTTATATGAGGCTATATATACCTATGTGACATATGACTTTTTCCTGTTCTAGATACCATTGTAATATAATATACTTATATTGCCTTAATATTGATTTTTGCTGTTAGAAAAATAGAAAGTATTTCTAAGTAGAAATACAACAGTTAATGTGATTTAGAGAATTCTAGAGCCAAAAGAAATTGAAAGATGCATTGTAAGTTATACTTCTCAACTTAGAGTCAAAAACCAGTGCTCCTAGTCTGTAACTTAGGTGATATCCCTTTGAGTCATGACCA
This sequence comes from Cervus canadensis, assembly GCF_019320065.1. NCBI lineage: Eukaryota > Metazoa > Chordata > Mammalia > Artiodactyla > Cervidae > Cervus > Cervus canadensis. Next base: position 31,556,851 of record NC_057394.1, read on the forward strand.
AAAGAAGGATTCAACTTGTAACTCAAAGCATATTCTTCTCTGCTTCAGGGATTTATTTGCTTTTTTTTTTATTTTTTTTTCCAGTGGGTTTTGTCATACATTGATATGAATTTGCTTTTTAAGAAAAGAATATTTTAATTTCTCAATCATCTTACCTTATAAATAGCTATTTTTTGTTCATTTTTTCATATTTAAATACACATTTTATTCTTTAAAAAATTAAAATATTCTTCACAATTTTTAAAGGGGATTTAAATCTCTTCAAATCTCAAACTCCTAAAAAACAGAATAATTGACACAACAATACTTTTGTCTATTTGAACAAATATATGTTCAAATTTTAATTATCTCTATGATTCTTAACAACTTTCATACCAGATGTTTATTTTGTGTTTTTTTTTTTTAGTCTAAAATATTAATTATCACCATTTCTTCATACTTACAACATGTATTTTTATTTCAAACATCATCATTCTCTTTTAGATTTAAAGTAACTTCCCAGTTGTTCTACAACAAACTGTAATTGTGTTTTATTTTTTTAAAAAATAAGCTAAAACAAAGCCTTGAAGAGAGCTACTCTCTTTTTCCTGCTTCTATTCACAACTAAGAACTTTCTGGGAAGAAGGCAGTTGCCAGTTTAGGGTTGAAAGTTATTCTGATGCTGTGTGCCCTTCTCCTCTCCTGCCTCCCAGAAATAGCTGCCCACACACAGAGCAGTTACCCTACTGTGGCACATCTCGAGATGAGTCACAGAGGTGACTCACGTACATCACTGTCAGCACTCAGTGCAGAGGCTAGCAAAATGTGCCAAACCATATATAAACCCAGATTCACAGCTCAGGCCACTTACTCTCCATGAGTCTGCCCGGATAATTATCCTCCTTCATACAGGCCTCCAAGGAGAGTTAGACCCAGAAGAATCCCCCTAGGTGGTAGTGCTGGTCATTTTCAGCTGATCTCCCTCCCAGTGGCAAGTGGAGGGATTCTACTGTGCAGAAGTACAGAAGCAGTTGATAGTGATGTGAGGCTGAGCAACTCAGGGTTCGAGGTCTTGGTGGGATTTAGACCCACCAGATGTCTAGTTAAGCAATGGACAAATTGACACATAGGGCCATGGAGCTTCCTTTGGCAAAACAGGGATAGAGGGATAAATATATTGACCTCTTCTAATTATTATTTGTGTGTTTGGAGAGCTTCTCTGATGGAATGAGACTGTATGGATGGGCAGCAGCTGGTAAGTAACATAGGGATGCAAGTGGAGTCTGGTTTCAGCACTGTGGGAAGTGTCTGGGACATAACCCTGATCCACATAACCAGACTTATATCCTAAGGTTAAAGGCTTTATATTCTATCAAAAAGCTGAGTTCTTGCTATATTATAAAGAAAATAATTGGAATATTGAATCCTGTCTGCATTTTATTCACCATCTAGTAGAGAAGGGATTTTCTCATTCAATCCATTCCATTCACACACTCTTGGTCATTGAATTATATTTATATTCTTGGATAAACCTACCTTGGTAGAAATATAATAATGTTTAATGCCTTGTTGGACTTTGTCAGTGTTTCATTCTATATTATTTGTACCTGTGTTCCTAAGTTAAATTGGTTTATAATTTGTCTTGTGTTATCAGTTATCAGTTAGGTATGAGTGGGGATGTGAAATACAGGAGAAAGCAGAGTCATAAAAGATAATGTTACCTTATTATCTGATAGCTTCTGAATGGCCCAGGAATCAAACTGAGCTGAATACTATCTATCAGCACACAATACCCATTTTCACTTATTTTGTGTAATGTCAGTCGCTCTTCCTTCTCTCCTTCCGCTAAAAATTCTATTTCCCAGACTCATTCTGGGATTCTGGAATTCATTCTGAATTCATTCTGAGTTCTACCAGGACATGCTTTCAGTGGGTGTGGTAAAAGGAATACAAAGCTAAGGAAGTCTCCCAGTGAAAAAAGTTATACCTAGATTTCCCCCACTGTCTGAAAGTAGAACATTTCTATGAAGCTTTTTGATAAAATCAGCATGAGTTATCATCATTTTGGAGTCTCCCAGTAATTACAATATGAGCATGTGTTAAGTTGCTTCTGTTGTGTCTCTTTGAGACTCTATAGACCATAACCCGCCAGGCTCCTCTGTGCATGGAATTCTCCAGGCAGGAATACCGGAGTGAGTGGGCATGCCCTCCTCCAGGGGATCTTCCCCACTCAGGGATCAAAACTTAGGTTTTGATCCTCAACTTTTATGTCTCCTGCATTGGTAGGCAGGTTCTTTCCCACCAATGCCACCTGGGAAGCCCAATTACAATACATGCTTATTTAAATCATGATTTGTAAGTAAAAATTTACTATAAATATGTCACATTAGCACTGTGCTCATTTTATACCCTAGAAGACAGAATCTGATAGAGATGTGTAGAGATGGCACATATAGCAAGTGGGTGATGGATAATCTACCAGTAAAAGTGTGATCTCACCAGAAGAAATAAGCCTAGCTGAGTGCTAAACTGAATAGAATCAAACATACAGCCTAGTCCTGATAGATGCTATGAAAGAGTTGAAGAGACAGGCAGAGTCAGAAAGGTATTAGAAAACTAAGACAGTAATTAATGAGCATACTCACTCATTATTATTCTGCTGCTACTCACTATCAGTTTCTATATGCCAAGGGTTGATTTTAAAATTTTGCTACATTATGTAAGTGTGGAACCATTCATTGGCTTAAAGAAGTTAGAAAACTATAAAACACTGATGAACGAAATCAAAGATAACACAAATAGATGGAGAAATATACCATGTTCATGGATCAGAGGAAACAATAGATTGAAAATGAGTATACTACCTAAAGCAATCTATAGATTCAATGCAATCCCTATCAAGCTACCAATGGTATTTTTCACAGAACTAGAACAGATAATTTCACCATTTGAATGGAAATACAAAAAACCTTGAATAACTGGAGGAATCAACCTGCCTGACTTCAGACTATACTACAAAGCTACAGTCATCAAGACAATATGGTACTGGCACAAAGACAGAAATATAGATCAGAAATGGAACAAAACAGAGAGCCCAGAGATAAATCCATGCACCAATGGACACCTAATCTTTGACAAAGGAGGCAAGAATATACTATAGAGAAAAGACAATCTCTTTAATAAGTGGTGCTGAGTAAACTGGTCAACCACCTGTAAAAGAATGAAACTAGAACACTTTCTAACGTCATACAAACAAATAAACTCAAAATGGAGTAAAGATCTAAATGTAAGACCAGAAACTATAAAACTCCTAGAGAAAAACATAGGCAAAACACTCTCTGACATAAATCACAGCAGGATCCATTATGACCCACCTCCCAGAGTAATGGAAATAAAAGCAAAAATAAACAAATGAGACCTAATTAAACTTAAAAACTTTTGCACAATGAGGGAAACTATAAGCAAGGTGACATGACAGCCTTCAGAGTGGGAGAAAATAATAGCAAATGAAGCAACTGACAAAGAATTAATCTCAAAAATAAACAAGCAGCTCATGCAGCTCAATACCAGAAAAATAAACGACCCAGTCAAAAAATGGGCCAAAGAACTAAACATACGTTTCTCCAAAGAAGACATACAGATGGCTAACAAACACAGGAAAAGATGCTCAACATCACTCATTACCAGAGAAATGCAAATAAGTACCACAATGAGGTACCATGTCACTCTGTTCAGAATGGCTGCTATCAAAATGTCTACAAACAATAAATGCTGAGGAGGGTGCAGAGAAAAGGGAACCCTCTTGCACTGTTGTTGGGAAGGCAAACTAGTACAGCCACTATGGAGAATAGTGTGAAGATTCCTTAAAAAACTGGAAATAGAACTGCCATATGACCCAGCAATCCCACTTCTGGGCGTACACACTGAGGAAACCAGAACTGAAAGAGACACGTGTACCCCAATGTTCATCACAGCACTGTTTATGATAGCTAGGACATGGAACCAACTTAGTTGACCATTGGCAGATGAATGGGTAAGAAAGCTGTGGTACATGTACACAATGGAATATTACTCAGCCATTAAAAAGAATGCATTTGAATCAGTTCTAATGAGGTGGCTGACACTGGAGCCTATTATACAAGTGAAGTAAGTCAGAAAGAAAAACACCAATACAGTATACTAATGCATATATATGGAACTTAGAAAGATAGTAACGATGACTTAAATGTGAGACAGCAAAAGAGACACAGATACACAGAACAGACTTTTGGACTCTGTGAGAGAAGGCAAGGGTGGGATGATTTGAGAGAATATCATCGAAACATGTATATTACCATATGTGAAATAGATCACCAGTCCAAGTTCAATGCATGAAACAGGGCACTCCAAACCAGTGCCCTGGGACAACCCTGAGGGATGGGATGGGGAGGGAGGTGGGAGGGGGATTCAGGATGGGGGACACATGTACACCCATGGCTGAGTCCTGTCAATGTATGGCAAAAACTACTGCAACATTGTAAAGTAATTAGCCTCCAATTAAAATAATTATTTTTTAAAGAAGTTATTTAATGTGCCCAATGGCTTCCCTGGTAGCTCAGCTGGTAAAGAATCCACCTACAATGCAGGAGAACCTGGTTTGATTCCTGGATCAGGAAGATTAGCTGGAGAAGGAGTAGGCTACCCACTGCAGTATTCTTGGGCTTGCCTGGTGGCTCAGCTAGTAAAGAATCTGCCTGCAATGTGGGAGACCTGGATTTGATCCCTGGGTTGGGCAGATCCCCTGGAGAATGCAACAGGCTACCCACTCCAATATTCTGGCCTGGGGAATTCCATGGACTGTATAATCTGCGGGATCACAAAGAGTCGGACATGACTGAGCAACTTTCAATGTAACAGAGATATGAAAAGATGAAATTGGCCCTTAGATCTATATTTCTCTAATACTATTCCAATGACCATGGCCAACACACTGTAATAAACAAGGAGAGTACAAAGTAGAAGGAAAAGAAAAAAAAAAGTAGAAGGAAAGACATATTCTTTGTGTGGTACTTTTTTTTCACTGGCTCCATTGCCCTCGAATTCATTTGACAGTGGTGCATTGGTACATGTTTATGGATTGGGCTCTGGGGCTGCAGGGAGCTTCTGATTTGTGACTCTCCATGATTTCTTAGGTATGTATTTCTACCACGGCTGATTTCCCGTCACCAACTGAAAGTCACTGAAAGCAGACTTGGAATAAGGAGCAACACTCAGTTTCCTCAGACTGGCACAGGCTGCTCCAGCGTAGGACTGCAGAGGACTTCTTGATTAGACATCTCAGACAAGTTACACAGAACCCTGAGGCAGAGAGAGTTAATCATCACAAAATACGGTGTTTTAAAAAGCTTAAGACAGATACCCGTTTCAAGGAGTCATTTTGATAAGGCAGAAGGGCTTACTTGATGAACGTAGTGTATCATGCTGTGGTGGTTTTAGAATGAAGACTTTACTAACAATAATCTTTTTTTCGTAAATTTTATTGAAGTGTAGTTTATTTACAATGTTGTGTTTATTTCTTATGTGCAGCAACGTGACTCAGTTATACATACTTATATGTGTATATATAGGCATGTGTGTGTGCCAGGTCGCTTTGGTCGTGTCTGTTTCTGACCATATAGACTGCAGCCCACCAGGCTCCTCTGTTCATGGGGATTCTCCAGGCAAGAATACTGGAGTGCGCTGCCATGCCCTCCTCCAGGAGATCTTCCTGACCCAGTGATGGAACCCAGGTCTCTTATATCTCCTGTATTGGCAAGTGGGTTCTTTACCACTTGCGCCACCTCGGAAGCCCAAAGCCTGTGTGTGTGTGTGTGTGTGTGTGTGTGTGTGTGTGTGTGTGTGTGCACATATATATTCTTTTTCATATTCTTTTCCATTACAATTTGTCACAGGATATTGCCTGTAATTCCCCGTGCTATACAGTACAGGGACTTTGTTATTTGTCAGTAATTCTTATTCAGAAGGGCCCTCTAGGGCAATCTGTGCATTGCTCCTGGTTCACACCCATGGAACAGCTAAATGTCCCATTGCACAGTTTATACTTTTCCATGTTTGGGAAGGTAATGTGCAGCTGTGAGGAATGGGCAGAGGGCATTGTCAACCTCAACTTACCATTCAGAGATCTCTATTGTTTCTCAAGAGCCATCAATATATGAGTCCTTCCCTAGTGGCTCATCTGATTGGGGGTGAGGATCTGTACATTGCATTCAACTGAGAAGAAAGAAGAGCACTTTGAAGTTGTATTTGGTAATATCCCAGAATTAGAAAACAATAATATCAGTTCCTTGGCAGTCCTGTGGTTAGAAATCGGTATTTTCACTGCCCTGGACCCAAGTTCAGTCCCTGGTCAGGGAACTAAAAATATATATATTTATATATATATATATATAAAATGTCTTTCAATAGATTTCTATTGCAACATTTTTCATTCCTATGTTTCCTTTTGTCTTCACTTTCTTATTTTTTATCAGCATCTATTTGCAGAAAATTCATTTTCTTTTCTCTGAAAAGCTTTTTATTCTTCAATTCTAACATTTATATTTGACTCCAGTTCCTGTTAGAAGTAAACCCTCTTTTTATTTTTCCACTCACTCCACAGCAATCTCACACAGTTGACTTCAGTATAAAAGCTCTTGACTAATTACTCAGCCACTGTGCTATGCAGCCAGCTACTCACCATCAGTACCACCCCCCTCCCCCTTTCCTCACCCCCCCCCCCCATCCCCAGTTATTTTCATTCAATGCAGTTCAATTCAAAACAGCTCAGTTCAATTCAGTTCAGGTCACTTGATCTACCACATGGTGGTGCCAGTTCTAATTCTGTTCTCTTTTTCTCAGTTTTCTCTCTCTTTGGTGGATGATCAAAGCATGCATGATAAATAGAAAAGAGATCTAGTGATTTTATCCATCATTTATTTGTTCTCCCCTTGAAAGGTGGATGTGTACATTTGTGTGTCATTCTTAATTATTCCATTTTCCATACCCATCTTATTGAATGCAATGATATTCCTCTCCTTAGCACTTTTAGTATTTATTTATTTAGTATTTAGTTTTTATTTATTTAGTATTTATTTATTACTTCCATTCTCTGATCTACTCGGTGAACTTTTCCAAAACTCCCAGTGACAGTTTTCATTTTATAAGGACAGGAACTTACATAGTAGTAACATTGCAATCATAATTAGTTAAAGGTTGAATTTTGTTTCTAATTAAATTTTTATTATGCATCATGAAAAAATCTGTCATATATTCTTTAGAATTACACTAAAACTCCTGAAATTCCTACTGTAGTGCTTGTCATACTTTTTTATATGTGTCTGTTTTTCTCCCTGCCCATGTCTTTGATATACATCAGATCATTTTATTCTTAATATTCCAAGTAGCACTTCTTATTTTCTATAAATTGAAAGAATCTGTACAGTATCATTTCATTTAGTGATGTAGTCCAACTTTTTCTGTTTTGAAATTAAGACTTAACCCTCCAATATTTTTCAGTCATCAATAAGTCAGTCTCTAATTTATACAATCAATAAACTTTCTCTGGAGTTTCTAAATAGGATTATATTTCAATCTTGGTTGTGTTCTGAGATGTCTTGGAAAGGTTATATTCATATATATTAATTTATGAATGTGATACTTACTCTGCTACAAGTAGTCCAAATAATGGGCATATGGATGTTTGTATTTACATAAACCATGCAAGTTTCCGTCTTCCCTGGTGACGCAGATGGTAAAGCATCTGTATGCAATGCAAGAGACCTGGGTTTGATCCCTGGGTTGGGAAGATCCCCTGGATAAGGGAATGACTCCCCATTACAGTATTCTCGATCTCACTTTCACTTCACATACAAGCTTTGATAAAGAATATAATTAAAATATTTTACCAGGCAGCAACTGAGTCAAGGCAGCAATAATCCAGTGCATCTGTAAGATATAGTCCTTGCTTTATTCATAGTCAATATTTTTCTTTCACTCTTCCTTTGATAGTGAATAATATCACCATCACCTGAGTAGTTGTGACTGGACTGGAGAATCATCCTTGATTCTTCTTAAGGCCTTATATTCAACTTTTACTTCATTAGCAGCAAGATATTCATAAAATTCAGTAGCCTCTCACTAAGAACCTCTTCCAGTTTTCCCCTGAACTGCATATAAGCAGGCTCGCTGATCTCTTTGTTTCTACTCTTGTCTCAGTATTCATCTCTTAGCAGCAGAATAATGTCTCCAAACTGAAATCATGTCATTTCTTTCCAATGGAGTCCACCACTATTGGATTAAAAACTCCATGCCTTGCCCTGACTTTCAAGGTCCTATGGGTTTGGTCCCTGTCTACGTTTATGACTTTATCTCTTTCTATTCTCCCTTTTATTCACTGAGTTTCATCCCCTGAAATTGTATTTCTATCCCTTGGGCACTCCCTTCTTGTACTTCCTCACTTGATGTTCCTATGCTGAGAGAACACTTCTCTCAGATGTTATTGTAGATGTTTCTTTCTTCTCCTTTAGGACTTTGTTTAAAATCATCTCTTTGAAGAGCCCTAGCCTGACATACTTTGGCCAAAGTAGACACCTTCTCTGAAAATGTCCTTCCTTTACTGTGTTCATTTTGCTAGAGTAACTTCAGCTGTATCAAGCATTGAGCATCAAAAAGTTCAAGGTATAACTGAAGGGGATGTATTTGATTATATTTCTTACCACAACTCTGTTGAATTTGCAGAGGGTTGCAGAAATGCAGACTACAATCCTGTACTTCTTCTAGACAATATTTTGGTAATGTGTGATTAAGATGGCTCATCCAAGATAAAAAGCACATATTAATGCAATGTTAACAGTTCTCACACTTTTATTCAATGAGATTCAATTCTCACACTCGGAACTAACAGTGATGTTCTCCTACGAAACAGAACTCTGAGCCAAGGCCTGAAAATATGAGACCAAAAGTCACAATGCCAGCCTACTGATTTGATTATTTGTTCACTTTTTGCTACATTGTTTACCAATACCTTCTTATCTTTCTAAAACAACTCTCTACTTTGTCACTTGCATATTTTAGAGTTTTTCTGAGCAATAACCATGAGGGAGAAAATGGCTTAAATATGATATTAACCATGAGGGGAAAGGATAAAGGAACAAAGAGTTTTATAAGCTCATATAGGAAAATAATGAGGTACTTAATGACTAGTAACAATGGAATTCTTCAGCTCTGAGCCAAAAGAGAGAATATAATATTAAATATAAGGAGGGGATAACATTTAATAAGTAGCTAAAGGCTTTATACTTGTCTTATTCTCCCTAGGCTTCTGTAACAAAACTACCTTCCACTGACTGACCTAACAGAAAGACTTATTTCATATAGTTCTGAAGACTGGGAGTTTGAGATAAGTCTACCAGCATGGAAGGGATCTGTTGAGAGCCTTCTTCCTTATTTACAGATGGGTATCTTCTTGATATATCACCACAGGGCAGAAACAGACAAAGACAACTCTTTCATCTATCTTTTTATAAGTACAGTAATTCCATCATGAGGGCTCGACTTTCATGAAATAATTACCCGCCAAAGGCCCCCATCTCCAAATACAGTTGTCCCTCCATATCTGCAGGTTATGATTCTCAGGTTCAACTAACTAAAAACAAAGAAAAAACAATTTTTTTAAATTCTTTCAGAAAATTCCTAAAAAGAAAATTTAAATTTGCCTCATGCTGCCACATATTTACATATTATAGTTACATAGCATTTACACTGGTGGCTCACTTGGTAAAGAATCCACCTGCAATATAGGAGACCCAGGTTCAATCCCTGGGCAGGGAAGATCCCCTGGAGAAGGAAATGGCAACCCGCTCTAGTATTCTTGCCTGGAAAATCCCATGGACAGAGGAGCCTTGTGGGCTATAGTCCATGGGGTTGCAAAGAGTCGGACACACCTGAGCCTCTGAGCATATCTACTTTGTGTTAAGTATTATAAGTAAACTAGAGATGATTTAAAGTGTATGAAAGGATGTCTGTGGGTTATACACAAATACTATGTCCTTTTATATAAGAAACTTGAGCATCCATGGAGTTTATTATTTCAAAGGGGTCTTGCAACCAGTCCCCCACAGATATCCAGGGATGATTATACTATCACATTTGAGATTGGGTTTTATCATGTGAATTTGCGGAGAAGAAGAGGAACATAAATATTCATTCATAGCAATACTTGTTACTTTTAAGTAATTTAAATAACTTACAGAAATTAACTCAACATAGTAAAGCAACTGGACAAGAAATCCAAAATTCCATCCATTGAGAGAGATTTAAAGAAAAAAAGCAAACTTAAAATCTCGGTGGTTTTATCTTCTTGTTAGTGAAATGGGAGTAATAATATTTTTTATCTGATTGCCTTTTCTGATTTCTCACAGAAATCAATAGGACAGTGAGAAGTGGGACTCTTTAACATTTCTTCATGGACAATATAATGAGTCGTGTTGATTATAAACCTTGTCATGAATTAACATCTCTAATTAATACAGAATGTCTTATTAACTAAAAGCTATGATTTGGAAATTAAAATGAACACTTCCCATTTAGCTTTAATATCACCATAATCAATTCTGGAATCTTTAGTTTTAAATTTCAATGTTTTACCTTCTAGCTGCTAAAAATAAATTAGAAAAAGAAATAGAATCAAAAGGAAGATAAATCAAACTAGATACATATGTTATTACTTGATTAAAGATTATCTAAAATATAAATGCCATTTCAGACAGAAACAAGTTCTTTACTAAATGATGGTGTTTTATCATAGCTTATCTGAAATTGTAAACTTTCTATAAAAACACAATGAGAAACACTGTGTCTGACTTATGGTCACTACCAAGGCCTTCTGTCTGTTCCTTCTTTCTCTTAAGAATTCCTCCTGACAATACTTTTGAGTCAGTGAAACACATTGTGTGTGTGTGTAAATCAAATGAAGTAATATATGTATATAAAGTGCATAGTATAATATGGTGCTCATCATAAGCACTTATAAACAGTAAATGCTCTCATCATTGTTCTGATTCTAAATTCTGTTAACATTCTATCATGTGATCTTCTTATTTCCCCAAGGGTATCACTGCTGAGAAAATTTACCTAGAGATTCCTACCTCTGTAAAGTCTCCAAATCAAACATTAAAAATACAGCATTTATTCTTACAGCACAAAGATTTCACCTGCTTTGTTTCTTTCAGGTAAATTTTACTGCTTTGACAGTAAGTCACATTTATAGTCAATTTTAAGAGAGTGAGAAATAGTTTTCTTATTTTCCTATAGATATGAACTTGAGAGAAAGACAGTTGTGGCGATACTGAAGAAAAAAGCCAATCTCCAGATCACGTTTTGAGCGCCCTCTAGCGGTCACTTAGTCAGTAACATTCAAGGAACCTGAAATTGGCAGCCCAGAAATAATCACCACAGAGATTTTCAGATGCTCCCTCTTTTCCAATTAAGAAATTGATCCTCAGAGAGGAAGAGTAAATTGTCTTTTGCTACAATGCCTTGAAAAATTCAAATTAGAGTTAAACTTACTAATAATATTTTCAACTATAAATTCTTATTAAAATTTCAACTATTACTTTTATTTTTTATTTTTATTTTTGTTTCATTTATTTTTATTAGTTGGAGAATAATTACTTCACAACATTGCAGTGGGTTTTGTCATACATTGACATGAATCGGCCATGGAGTCACATATATTCCCCATCCCGATCCCCCCTCCCACCTCCCTCTCCACCCGATTCCTCTGGGTCTTCCCAGTGCACCAGGCCCGAGCACTTGTCTCCTGCATCCTGAAGTGAAACAGATCACCAGCCCAGGTGGGATGCAACTATTACTTTTAAATGAATGCCATTATGAATAAACCATAAAAACTGATATAATGAATATCATTTGTAGAAACTGCAAAACTGATATAAAGCATTTTTTTAGTAAATGTGACTTCCCTTTCCTTTGCCATTCTTCCATTACTGCTTTCCTTTCTCCCTCCCTTTCTGCCTTCCTTCTACGCATCCTTATTAAGCTTTTCTCATCGCTTTCTTTAGTACTTTTAGAAACCTTTTTCTAGATGATATTTTAACACTTAAAAGGGTCTGACGTTTATTAACAGCTTAACAAACTTTTCATAATTAAACTAGATGAATGGTGATTGAGTGAATGTTTGAGTCTAATCACAACTGAGTGTCATCCACATAGAGCTTCTTAATTTACAATCTTCTCATTCATGTTGAATTTCATATTGTAACAGCTTTTTAAATAGATATATTTTTTGATAACTGATAAAATTTATAAGCTATCATATCATATGTTTTGCTCTCTGAATACGTTTTATAAATAAAATTTATAAATAGGTCTTTTTTTCTTCATTGTTTTGGAATTTTATTAAAATGTAGCTTACTTACCTCTTAACTCATATTCTCAGGAAAAGTTTTCTGTGTTCAATGTGTATTTTAGACACAATTTAGAAAATAAAGTAAATATTCTCATCTTCAGGGAATTTATTTTTCAAAAATGTTAAAAATATAAATATAATAACCATAAGACAATAAATTTTTAATTTTCATCATTAGGCTAATATTTTACATGAACACTATTCTCTGTCTGACATTGTCCTTTGCTGAGGATATCTTGGCAAACAGGAAAAAAATAGGAAAGTTTACTGTATTTGATATGTATGATATTAAAATAATCATATCAGAAATTACAACTTACATTACCTTTTTGTAATGCGTTCTTTTCTATAAATGTTCTCTTCAGGAACAACTTTAGACAGATTTTTGAAGAGTAAATAATAACGAGAATATTAAGTGAAATAAAATCTCTAACATCACTTAGCACAGTACTTAATTTATGGAGTGTGAAATATTCATTAGCTGTTGTTATTGTAAAATAATTTAGAGCTTATATATAATTTAAACAAAGGAAGAGAAAACTAGAAGGATATGTATGAGCTGTATAAAAATCATTTCTACATACATATTTAACATCATATTTTCTGTTTTATTTCCTCTTGCTGATAGTCTCAGATTTGAAATTATAAAAACTTAAAGAGAGTCAGCCTCAGTGGTGAGCCTTGTTTTAGGAATTCCTTACCTAATTTCATTTGACAGAATTAACTCTGCTCCTATCCAGGGCTAACCAGGGACTATCTTTCTCTTTCTAGGCATATATCAACTGGTGAGTTTCCCTGGAAGAAGGGTATGAGAGTTATGGGAGGGTTAGCTCGACAGTTAGCTATCAAGTGTAGCTTGGTAAAAGTACATACAGTTTACAAGTATTCATGTATAGTTCAGTTTTATAAATGCATTGAAACTTCAACTCCAAACTGAATGACTCTTTTTAATATTGTTCATAGCACTTTATTGAATAATATTTTTGAAGCAATAGCAAGTGTGGATCCAGTTGGCCCCCATTTACTTCTGAACTCAAGGAGAATATGCTATAAATGACAGAAAAGCACCTATAATTTGCAACATATTACAATATCATCATCTCTCTCTCTCTCTCTCTGAATTGAAAAATGTGGTAGTTTCCAGCAAACCTTTGTTTTTTAATCTAGAAACATTTTTGTTGTTGTTTTAGTCGCTAAGTTGTGTCTGACTCTTTGGTGACCCCATGGACTGCAGGCCTCCAGGCTCCTCTTTTCATGGGGATTTCCCAGGCAAGAATACTGGAGTCAGTTGCCATTTTCTCCTCAAAGGGATCTTCCCGACCCAGGGACCAAACCCATGTTTCTTGCATCTCCTGCACTGGCAGGCAGATTCTTCACCATTGAGTCACCAGGAAAGCCCATAAACATTTTTAGCACACAATCAATTTGAATTTCCTACTAGTGCCACTTTGCTAACATTCTTTAAAACAATGAACTTTATTTCGTTCCCATTGTTTATTTTCTACCTATGCAGTGGTCTCTGCCTTAGAATGGAATTGTAACTTTCATTCCTAATAATGAATGCATACAGGTTCAATCCCTAGGTCAGGAAGATGCCCTGGAGAAGGAAGACAAAGAATACTCCAGTATTCTTGCCTGGAGAATCCCATGGACAGAAGAGCCTGACGGGCTACAATCCATGTTGCAAAGAGTTGGACATGACTGAGCAACTAACACTTTCACAGCGCCACAGAAGGTTATTGCCAGTCCAGAGAACTACATACACTAAGAAAACACTGGGCCGACTTACTAACCTCTGTAAGCATTTAGAATTGTTGACAGTATTTAATCTGTACAATTGCTTAATCATTTCCTAAACTATATATTTGATGCTACTTGTTATTCAGTCACCCAGTCGTGTCCTATTCTTTGTGACCCAATGAACTGCAGCACGCTAGGCCTCCCTGTTCTTTACTATATGCTGGAGTTTGCTCAGACCCATGTCCATTGAGTCAGTGATGCCATCCAACCATCTCATCCCCTGTCACCCCTTTCTCCTCTTGCCCTTGACCTTTCCCAGCATCAAGATCTTTTCCAATGAGTCAGCTCTTCACATCAGGTGGCCAGAGTACTGGAGCTTCAGCTTCAGCATCAGTCCTTCCAATGAGTATTCAGGACTTATTTCCCTTAAGATTGGCTTGTTTGATCCCCTTGCTGTCCAGGGGACTTTCAGGAGTCTTCTCCAGCACCACAGTCTGAAGGCATCAGTTCTTTGGCACTCTGCCTTCTTTACTTGGGCTTAGTCTCTCAGTCGTGTCTGACTTTGCAACTCCATGGACTGAAGTCTGCCAGGCTCCTCTGTCCATGGGGATTCTCCAGGCAACAATACTGGAGTGGGTAGCCTTTCCCTTCTCCAGGGCTTCTCTGCTTAGATCCGCCTAAAATTCAGGTTTGTTTGTTTGTGTTTTTTTTGCTAATGATGTTGTTATATAGCTGTTACCCAAAGGAATAATGATTATAAAACAAAAGCAAAAACCTGCCTTTATCAAGTAATTGCTTGGAAAAAAGTCTTATTAGAACACAATAGATTTTCTATTATCATCAAATAAATGGTATAGCGTAGATTTTCCTGTGGTCAATAACCCTAGGGTTATAACAGAATTTTAGAGTAGTGGTACTATCATGAAGACTTACTGGTATCTCCATATCTCAATCTTCCTGCATGAAGCCCAAAATAATGGGTTTTAGAGCTTTAATAAAATGATAGATTGTATAACAACAGCCAATCCTACCATGGGATTTAAGTGCCATTCTTCTATTACTTGTTTGAATCTTCATAATAATCCCACTAGAAAGGAAACATGGAATGTATGGAAACAAAGGCTTAGTAAGGCAAAGTAATTTCCTCAAGGTTATGCTACTAGTGAGTCATAAAACTGGTGAATCACATAACTCATACTGAGTACCATTAATCCTTTACCACATATATCATTGACTGAATGAAGACTGTGCCAATCAAACTGAATAACTGCCAAACCTCCTCTTGCCTTTTTGTAACATACATGTACGTATAGTTCCTTAAACATATTGAAAATGTCCACTACTTTAAAAAAGTAAATTCTAAAAAAAAAAAAAGTAAATTCTGTGTCTAACAGGCTGGCTGAGAAATGCAGAATCTCAAATGACATTTTCGTTTTCTTTATAAACAGTTACCTATGGCAGCAATATAAATTCCATACCATGAAAGACAAAATACACCAGACAATGATGGAGATGCTTTTACTCAGGTTATCGCAGTACGTTTTCTCATTAACAAAAAATGTCTCAAGGAAGAGTTTGAAAACCTGGGGTTTTATAAAACAGGACAATCATGAGTGAGGATTCAGTGTTTGCATTTTTTTTCTCCATCCATCACAAGTTATCCCTCTCATCTGCTATTCTTGATTTGAGTTATTATCACTAGCTTCATTTCGGGTAATTGGTACGGCAGGCATACCCCATGTCTACATCAGACCCTTTTTCTGTGTTGACACTGTTGGCACCTGCTGCCATTTAATGTCAAACTCTCTGAGGTTTGACACCCTGGACCACACCCTTTCTTCTGCAGTGGGTTTATGTTCTCAGACTGAAAAGACTCTCCAAGTAGAAGGTAGAAGTAGCCATATTTTGCTTCAGTTCAGTCACTCAGTCATGTCCAACTCTTTGTGACCCCGTGGACTGCAGCACGTCAGGCTTCCCTGTCTATCACCAACTCCCAGAGCTTGTTCAATTATTGTGCTTGGTTCTATGAAAAAAATCCCTTTTTTCCCCCTGTTGTTTTCCATAGTGTAAGAATGACCTGAAAATTGAGTATATACAGATAACAGATATTAAGCAAATAACTTCTATTTCATTCATGATTATTTGAAATCTTAGTTTGACCTAATCTCTAAGGCAAATACATGTGCATGAAGCCTATGCATACACACACACACACACATGTATGTATGCTGTGCTGTGCTTAGTCATTCAGTCATGCTCGACTTTGGGACCCTGTGGACTGCAGCCCACTTGGTTCCTCTGTCCATGGAGATTCCCCAGGCAAGAATACTGGAGTGTGTTGCTATGTCCTCCTCCAGGGGATCTTCTTAACCCAGGGATGGAACACAGTTCTTCCACATTGCAGGTGGATTCTTTACTGACTGAGCCACCAGGGAAGCCAAAGATTACTGAAGTAGGAAACCTATCCCTTCTCCAGGGGATCTTCCTGACCCAGGATTTCAACCAGAGTCTCCTGTATTGCAGGCAGCTTCTTTACCAGCTGAGCTACCAGCTACCAGCTGAGCTACCCATATGGGCTTCCCTGGTGGCTCAGTGGTGAAGAATCCAGCTTCCAATGCACTGGACATGGGTTCATATAAACTTGTGACAGTCTTAAGATTCTAACTCTCAGGGATCAGAACACACACGAACACTGAAATACATGTATAGCATAGCTACATGGTAGATGAAGAGCTAAAGCCCCAAAATAAATTATAACATTTAAAATACAGTTTTAAAAATGCCACCCATTTCTATACAGTGCTATTTTTTTTAAATATGGGTAATTTATATCACTCTGATTTACTTTATTTGCTAATTCAACTGCTGATGCCTCTTTAAACAGTTCTGTTCAGCATGTCAATACAACAGATCAAGGACTTCCTATTTCTAAATCCAAAGAAATACCTACATCACCTAAGTCTCTTCTCTAGGAACAGAGTACAGAGATTCTTTAAAGTGCCTTCTTAGGCATTAATATGCAAAGTTAAATGTGTATTTTTTTAGCAAAATGAAATGTACTTTTAACATCTGCAACATGAAGTTAAATTTTTAAAAATGCTAAACACAGTGAGACTCCAAGAGCAATGCTCCTTGGCAAGTTTGAAATAATCCTCATTTTAACATTTGAAATGTATTTTAAAATTTCAGCAAAGTCAGGTGTAGCTGTACACTCTGAAACTAATTTATCTTCTTTACAGCTATTAAAACTTCCACTCAACTTCTGCTTCTGAAAATAATACATGACAAAATTTCTTTCTTATGTAATTGCGAATGGTAAATTCATTCAGCATCCAGGTGTGAGAAAGCCTGGCCCTAAAGTGACAGATATTAGAAGATCAAGGAGTTTGCACTGGAAGTCTCTGTCACTGCCCCCAGGGGTCCTGCTCACCACCAGATGGAAGAAGCATCCGCTGGTGCACAGGGCCCAGAGAATTGCTGCTCTTCCTCTCCATGCAGATTTTTTTTTTTTTTCTTTTTTTACTGATCCAATTCTTATTGAGAATATCAGATGCTGGCAGCATGATCCTAGGAAGAATTACATTGGTGGTTTGTAATGTATTAAGGAAAGACAGCATAGAAACAGTAAGTGGAAAAAAAGAAAGCAAGAAACGGAGATAGAAAAAAGGAGATAAAAAGAGAAGATGAAAAATAGTTGGAGAAAGAAGCATAGACAAGGAAGGAATATTTTGCAAAAGTCTATCATACTTCTATACCATCTTCTCATGCGAATTACAGCTGTCTATATTTTCCAATATTTTATACCAATCTAATTTTCAGAATTTTACTGATAGAAGCAAATACACAGAAATACCAATTTTAGCTAAGTATCTAGTTCCCTTTCAAGGTTGTATAACAATTAAATTCTCTCTCTTGCTCTCTCTCACTGCCATCTCTACCTATATTTATGAATATTACAAATAGCAAGTTATTGATTTTTTTTTTTAAAGACCAGCCTTCTGCTTCCTGTGTGAAGACACAGTTGCTACACTGAATCCCCTTTGCTAAGAGTGAATCTCCCGCAGTTGCTCCGGAACTGCTGACAAAACATACTATTATCACTTCCATTTATCTTCCTCCTCTTTCTCCCTATGGGAGAAAAACATCTGTGTGCCTTAGAGAGAGTTAAATAAGTTAGGATCTCTTGCCTTTTAGCCTAAGAAATGTTCACTTTTTTCCTATCCTGCTCATCATGTAGGACTGGAGATTTTGTGAGCAACCCTACATCAAATGCCATACCCGTTCACTGAGTAATTAATTAATTTGCTTAGTTAGTCAATAAACATTTTTTGGGAATCTACTTGATGTTGGCAATGGCTTGGTAATTGGAATTAAAGAACTCAGGGCAAAGACTTTCAGTTTGGGGGAAAGTAATAGCACAGTAGCCTTGAAGTGTGATTTTTATTTTTCTTTAAGAGCCTTCAAAAATAGAAATACAAATAGCACTCATGAATGCTTTCTAAAATAATTCTAACTATGTATGCGGTGTGTACTTTTAAAACTAGCTCATGAAATAAATATATATGTCTTCTGACTGTGTGTTATCATTTGGAAATGAGAACTTTGAACATTGAAATATTATTTCTAAATTTTAAACAATGGTCTCAAACTATAAAGCCAGGCAAAAGTGAGAAAATAGTGAGTGTGTGCAGGGGAAGCATCTCAATAAGAGATTTTTAAGAATCTAAAACAGGAAACTTTTTGTGTTTCTGATCTCTAAAGCGTAAGCACCACTCTTTGATAAGAATAAATGTTTTACCTGCAATATTTCCAAGTTATTTCACCTTTCTAAACCACCGAAAAATGTGGGTAGTTAATACTACAAGGATTTGGGACTTCCCTGGTGGCCCAGTGGTTAAAAGTCGGAGCTTCCAATGCAGGGGGTGTGTGTTCGACCCCTGGTCAGGGAACTAAATCCCATATGCCATGGTAAGCCAAGAATTTTTTTTTTTAAATAGCATGCTATAAGAATTAAAGCCAATAATCCTTTAAAAAGTGAATCAGTATTGTCTTTCTTTATAGAGTGATAACAAGGTAAAGGAAAAAAAGGTGGGTTTTAGAGTCAGATGGAGAAACCACTTAGGAATTGTATCAACTTAGGAGCAAAGTTTCCAGTAGCCCTGAGTCTCAATTTCTTTATCATTGAAGCATCTAGTGGAGCAGGTGGTATAGTAGATGTGCGGTAGATCATTATTATAGCAGAGGAAATCTTTGTTTATGGAAATGTCACCTTGCATCAAATTGAAGAATCTGTTTTTAGTTACCTGAAATTATGAATGTGACTTCTCATTTAAAAATTCCCCTTTCTACTTTTGTCTAACTTTCCAGTACTATTATATTTATTCTTATAGATCTGTGGAACTTTTTATGCAGTCTTTTTCACTTCCTTACTTGCTGGCTTTCAATAATTCTATAACTTCACTTCCTGCCTCTAGTGTTGGAAAATATTATTGCTCAGTAAACCATGAGTTAATTGAAATCAGGACTTATTTCTATTGTTACTTTTACAGTTCAGTTATCCAACATCAGTCCTTGTTAAACACTTCATAAATGCTAAATGATTTAATAAAGAATGAATGATATAATAGTCCATTCTTTAATAGATGGGAAATACATAGCATCATTCAGAAGTCACATAAGAACAGAAAACCTTATCAAAGTGTTACACAGAGAAAAAGAAATCTTTCTCAAACGGTAGAATTACAGGGATTATTGAAAGAAATATTTTGGAGGGAACGCATACAAAGCACATCTTCTATCATGCCAAATAAATTACAGCATTATTTTTTTATTGAAATAAAGTTGGCATACAACATCATATTGGTTTTGGGTACACTATGTAATGACTTGATATTTGCATATATCATTAAATGATTAACAAAGTAAGTCTAATAACCATCTGTCCCCTTTATCATTTTATACCAGTTGTTCTCTGCTCACATTGTCCTCTTGATTTATGACCAAGTAAATTCTTAGTCATTGTTATTTAAAGCAGTCTCTCCTTTCCCATAAATCCTATCTATTTTGTGTGCCAGAAAAACCATTTATTTTCTGTCCTCCCAAACATTTTGTGCCCTATAAGTCATTATCATATGGTGGTTTAATTGTCTATGTTTTTCAGTCTTATTTGTTTGACTTACAGCTCCAGTATATTCGCTATTATCTTTATGCATTTTTCTTCTCGATGATACAGTGCAGTCGTGCATACACTCCAGGACCAATAAGTGTATTTGTATGAGATAATTAATGGCTCTGGATATGTTTGAATGAAAATGGTGGATGAAGCACTTGGAGGAGAAATCATCATACAAGGAAAGCATCTCAAGGGGAAAGAAAAAGATCCAAGGAAAGCCTTTTAATAAAGTCTACCTTCAAAGTAATTTGCAGGAAAGAGGCATTGATGAAGGAGATATAGAAGATATAGACATTGGACAGTATGAGGGAGACTGCTATTATAAAGAACATGATTGAAAGCTTCCAGAAGAAGAAAAAGTTAAACATTATAAAATGTTGCAAAATAGTAGAATAGAATAATGACCAGAGATAAGTCATTCGGTTTAACAAGGAAACAACTACTAACGATTTCACAGAAAACCTTTTTGAAAACATACAAAGATGAAACCCACATATCTAAGCATGGGAAAATGAAACTGAGGAGAAAAGACATAAAGATATATAGATGCAGATAAGGCAGAAAAATCAGAGTTCAGGTTGATGGACTGGGAAATTATTCATAAACTATTTCAAACAGAATAGTATTTTTTATCTAATTTTTTACATCAGAAGTATACATTTCAAGAAGAAAATAATGCATTTGGTTAGCTATACATTTGAAAATATGTAGTAAGTAATAAGTCAAAGCATACTTTATAATGTATCACAATTGAAAAAACTCATTATTGGTGAATTGATGACATTAAATATTTATAAATATTGAATTTTTGATCAGAATTTAGCACTGAAATTCTGAGTTCCTTTCTCCTATATCCAGTGTCAACTACCATTTCAACTTGACATGACTATCTTGTAGACGTTGCAAATTTAACACTTCTAAAGATAACACTTGATTTTTTTCTCTTTATATATGTTCTTCCTCTACATAATGCCATATCCACTAAGTGGCTCTAAGGTCTCCCTAAATGGAGTTATTCTTGGTTCCTCGCTTTCCTTTACCTCTCTATTTTAAATCCATCAGCAGGCTGTCTTGAGGTTTCCTTCAAATCATATTCTAAGTCTTTACACATCTTTCTACTGTTATCAGTGTAATCCAAGCCATGGTCAGCTTCTACCTGGAATCCTCCCTTAATTCTGCTCTTACTCCAATAATACTCATTTTATTCACATAAGTCAGAATTAGCACTTCACAATATTTATCAACTCATTATCTTTTGCTTTAAAACCTTCAAAGGCTTTCCCCTAGAAAATGAGAAACCTCCTCACTGACTTCACTGTTCACCTGCAACTCCCTGCATCACTCATTACCTGCTGGTTACTCTAGTCTTTATCCTAAGAAAAGACAAAAGCGTGTTCATTTCTTGGCACTTTTCCACATGCTGTTCTTAACAGAATGTCTTACCCAGTGCCTAGAGCATCCTGTAGAATTTTTGCTCCTAGTAATAATGGGCTAGGTTGTTTCAAAACAACTGTTTTGCCACCAAAATTAAATAAAATGACTGAACAAAATATAAAATATGGAGTGATGGGACTTATCAGAAAACTTTTAAAGCATCAAAGACTTAACGAACTAAGGTAATACAGTGCAGGAAACCTTGGCATTTGTTGATATTTCAATCCTGCTTCACCCTTGATGTATTTGCCAGGCTTAAGGCAGTTTGAAAGACTTAGATGTAAAACTAAGAATTGTCCCATTTTTATGCCAATGACGGAAATTAAAGTTTAATGTAAATAAGAGAAACCTACTAAGCACCCTAGGCTTTCAGTTAGAACATGAAGAAGACTACATTTGTCTGAGCAAGATATACACCAGTTCTTGTAAAACTCTTCACTTTGAATCAGCTCAATCTCTGATTAACTTGTCACTCCTCAACTATCTTCCATATGCAGAAAGTAACTTTTATTTATTGAAGAAGCATGTCATTATATGCAGAACTACAGAACCTTAACTTCTATTTTCCTCTCATTCTGGTTCCAAAAGTTTTCTCTTTACCTCACAATAACCAAGTAAGCACAGTATAAGAATTAATGAAAAACTATGAGAAAAGAATAGCAACTGATCTACTGGATGTCAGACACAAGGGTAACCAGGAAGGAGCTTTAAAAGAATTCAATAAATTAAATCATAGGAAAAAGAATATTAATAGAAAACAGGAAACTATTAAAAAAGAATTATATTGAAATTCTAGACTGAAAAATTTAATAACAGCTTAACAATTCAGTATATGGCTTTAACAAGAAATTAGAAACATTAAAAAAAAAGAATTAGTTACATGGAAAAAACAAATAAAGGATATCTATGGAAACAAGAAAAAAAAGAAAGAAAATGTAGACTAGAGTATAAAATAAGACATGTACTTGGAGTCCCAGTAGATAGGAGTAAGAGAATGAGGGAGAAGGAATATTTGAAGAACTAGTAACTGAATAGCTCCCATAAATATATCAAAGAGTAGAATAATGAAGTAGTACAAAGCTTCAGCAAGAAGACTGCACATTTGACACCAGTGAGAGTGAGGGAAACCACAAAAACAAAACACAGAAACTTGAAAACAGTCACAATGACATCTGACTTTTAAACAGAAACAGTAAAACAAAGAAGACAAGCTATGATACCTTAGAGCAGTTAAAGAAAATAACCACCAATCTAGAATTCTGTAAAATGTGAATACATCCTTCATCATTAAAAGTAAACAATGACCTTCTGGCATACATTTGTTGAGATCATGAGTAGAACCACTTTTAAGAAAATGTTCAGGTAGTAGGAAAACCACTGAACAGGGAAACCTAGAAAAACAAGAAAATTTAAGGATAAAGGACAGAGTAAATACAAGGATTAAAAAAATCAGTATGTTTTAAGTTTCCAAATTTAGGATTAAAAATTGGGGGGAAACTAATTAGGAAAGGATAAGTTCTGAATATTTCTTAGCTTGTTTTAAGTTTCCAAATTTAGGATTAAAAATTGGGGGGAAAGTAATTAGGAAGGGATAAGTTCTGAATATTTCTTAACTTGTTTTTAATATAATTTAATTATAAATCTAAAAACCTTAACCTTTAATAATTACTACTGTTTAATAATTGATTTGCAACAACAGCAACAAAATGTTACAAGAAAACACGCCTTTTTAAAAAAGAAAATGAAGTAAAAATGCTCTAAGATCCTTTTATCTTATGGGAAGTTGCAAATATATTAATATATACTAGGTTTTAATAAATTTAATAAATACTAGACTTTAATAAGTCTTGAATTCATGGTATAAAATATAAACGTTAGTTAAATAATGTATAACTAACAAGCTAAAAAACAACAAAATGATAAAAGAGCATTTTAATGAATATGAAAGAATGATAGAAAGGAGAGCAAAAGTAAAGGAATAAATAGGACAGAAAGAGTAATATGGCAAACTTAAAACCAAATACATTAGTAAATGTGTCAAATATAATAGATTAAAATTCAATAAAAAGAAAAAAGTTCACATTAAAAATTAAAATCCAAATATATGCTACTTCCAATAGATTCCCTTAAATATAAAGGTTTTGAAACATGAAAACAGAAACACTAGCCATAGGGGTAGTGATTCTTTAGGTAGAAGAATTTAGTCGAGAACTGATAGCAGAGGTTAAAAAAAAATACTTTGTAATAACAAAAGACTCAATTCAATGAAAAGATTTACCAATGCATAGTTTTTAATGCAGCTAATGATCAATTGCACTCACCTCACACGCTAGTAAAGTAATGCTCAAAATTCTCCAAGCCATGCTTCAGCAATACGTGAACAATGAACTTCCAGACGTTCAAGCTGGTTTTACAAAAGGCAGAGGAACCAGAGATCAAATTGCCAATATCCGCTGGATCATCAAAAAAGCAAGAGAGTTCCAGAGAAACATCTATTTCTGCTTTATTGACTACGCCAAAGCCTTTGACTGTGTGGATCACAATAAACTGTGGAAAATTCTGAAAGAGATGGGAATACCAGACCACCTGACCTGCCTCTTAAGAAACCTGTATGCAGTTCAGGAAGCAACAGTTAGAACTGGACATGGAACAACAGACTGATTGCAAATAGGAAAAGGAGTACGTCAAGGCTGTATATTGTCACCCTGCTTATTTAACTTATATGCAGAGTACATCATGAGAAACGCTGGGCTGGATGAAGCACAAGCTGGAATCAAGATTGCCGGGAGAAATATCAATAACCTCAGATATTCAGATGACACCACCCTTATGGCAGAGAGTGAAGAGGAACTAAAGAGCCTCTTGATGAAAGTAAAAGAGGAGAGTGAAAAAGTTGGCTTAAAGCTCAATATTCAGAAAACTAAGATCATGGCATCTGGTCCCATCACCTCATGGGAAATAGATGGGGAGACAGTGGAAACAGTGTCAGATCTTATTTTTGAGGCTCCAAAATCACTACAGATGGTGATTGCAGCCATGAAATTAAAAGACGCTTACTCCTTGGAAGGAAAGTTATGACCAACCTAGATAGCATATTAAAAAGCAGAGACATTACTTTGCCAACAAAAGTCCATCTGGTCAAGGCTATGGTTTTTACAGTGGTCATGTATGGATGTGAGAGTCGGACTGTGAAGAAAGCTGAGTGCTGAAAAATTGATGCTTTTGAACTATGGTGTTGGAGAAGACTCTTGAGAGTCCCTTGGACTGCAAGGAGATCCAACCAGTCCATCCTAAAGGAGATCAGTCCTGGGTGTTCATTGGAAGGACTGATGCTGAAGCTGAAACTCCAGTACTTTGGCCACCTCATGCGAAGAGTTGACTCATTGGAAAAGACCCGGATGCTGGGAGGGATTGGGGGCAGGAGGAGAAGGGGACGACCGAGGATGAGATGGTTGGATGGCATCACCGACTTAGTGGGCATGGATTTGGGTAGACTCCGGGAGTTGGTGATGGACAGGGAGGCCTGGCGTGCTGCAATTCATGGGGTCGCAAACAGTCAGACACGACTGGGCAGTTCAGATCTGAACTGAACTGAACTGAATGATTAGAATCACATATGGAGGGAAAATAGAGCTTTTACAGAAGAAAGAAACCAATGTACAGTCATCCTAGGATGATTTGATTTTTTGCACTGTGATTTCAGGGTGATATAAGAAAAAAGTTTTGATACACACATCATTTACTGTTGGGATGATTCAGTATGGCTGTACATGGTGTAAGTTTGAAAAGGTAGGCAGTCTCTGAATAAGAGACTGGAAATAATACACCATAATGAGGAGTTTATACTTTTTCCCATTGGGAGTGCAGCTCTAGGAAGGACTTTTGGGGTGGGGGTGTAGGAATGACATGATCATATTTGTATTAAAGATTCCTGTTGCAATAGTGTGGAAGAAGTATTGAAATGAGGTAATTTTAGAGAGGGAGAAATGATTCATATAGCTACTGTGATATTCTTAAGTAAACCTGTTTTAAGAGCAGGAAAATATTTTAGTGCTGTCTGGTAAACAATTCACAAGACCTAATTATTGATGGGATAGCTGGCTTGAGAGTGAAATGAGAGTCTGAGTTGTCTTCTTTTGGGTAGTTATGTGGAGAGTAGTGTCACTTACTAATGAATACAGAAGGAAAAACAGGATTGGAGGAGGTGATTATAATGAGTTTATGTAAGGATATACATCAAATCTAGACTTCCTGAGATTCATGACAGAAGTCTAGACTGGAAGTGTAATTTGAGCATTACATTTAGAGTTACATACTAACTAATCTTTTAGCCAATCTCAACAAGTTATAATTGGGAAATAAAGATAAGACTCTTGGGTTATGAAATTAGAAACGGAAGAGACAGCAGAGATCCAGAGCTCCCTTGACTAGTTTATAATCACAGGTAGGCTTAAGTCACTCAGTCATGTCTGACTCTGTGTGATCCCATGGACTATCATGGAATTCTCCAGGCCAGAATACTGGTTGGGTAACCATTCCCTTCTCCAGGGGATCATTTTTTTTCCTTCCAGGGGATCATTTTTAATCATGGTTATAGCCAGTCCTACTGATGTACACTCTTAGGTGTGTTACCCAAAAAAGTCATTAATAAAACATCGTCAGCTTAAGACAATATAATGTATTTTTAGAAAATTCAAGGAGCACCTTGCTGTTGTTTAACAGCTAAAAACCACAGCCATTATGCCAACAAAAAATATACACACACAAAATTGGGCAAATTAACATTTTAACACATTTCAGAAACATCCTATGAAGAATAGTGTTTATTAATGGTTCTCTTTTAATAAGAAGATGAATTACAAATATATATATTTTTCTATAACTTTTAACATTAAGTTTAGTTTTCTTTAAGCTACCATGATCTACACATTATTCACCTGAGTTGAAAACATTTTAACCCAGATAATTTTATTTACTTGTCTGAATCCTTGTATCATTTGTAATTTCAAGGCAATTTAGAATATTAATAAATGGAGCTGGGGATATTTGGTAGCTGAATATGAGGTACATACATAGTAAAAAGTGATCACTCAGAGTTTAGTGATTAGCTAGATTTTGCTGTATTTTGTTGTCATTGTAGTTGAAATGGTAGGAAAAAGGCTATACACATTTTTTTTTAGGACAGTCATATTTGGAAGGTTGAATAAAAGAAAATCATAATACAATTTGGGTTGTACAAGAAAGGACAAATCCTACAAGTTAAGTCACTCTGTTATTAAAATGTTTTTAATTGTTCTCCATTCTTTGATCTTCATTTATACCCGAATATGTATACTTCCACATGATGAGTAATAATATGTGGATAGCTGCCTTGCTGATTTCTATTTTTTCTGTAAAACAGTGGAATAAGGAAGGAAAAGTGAAAAGCATAAGTTTTTTAAAAAGTTCTACAGTCTTTGACTATTTTCCATATGCATTTCACTAAAGAAAAGCTTAATAAGATCAAGTAAGCTTAAGCGTCTGCTAGATTGTACCAGACAATTCCACATTTCCCCATTTATTGCTAGGAGCTTTCATAATTCATTAAATGTATCATTTTTATATTTTTAGCAATGTGTGTGTGTGTTAATTGCTCAGTCATGCCTGACTCTTGCGACCCCATGAGCTGTAGCCCGCCAGGCTCCTCTGTCCATAGGGATTCTCCAGGCAAGAATATCAGTCCTTAAAAAATAACTGCAGTTTAAAGAGATACCTCCTACTTAC
Source organism: Cervus canadensis (assembly GCF_019320065.1). Classification (NCBI taxonomy): domain Eukaryota; kingdom Metazoa; phylum Chordata; class Mammalia; order Artiodactyla; family Cervidae; genus Cervus; species Cervus canadensis. The sequence continues at coordinate 31,584,381 of NC_057394.1, forward strand.
AAATCATTTGATTAAATAAAAATAGGGTATTCCTTTCAAATGTTATTTCTCCAGTTTCCTTTTTTATAGAGTTATTCCCAATGACTTCTAACACCTGAGATCTTTAAGTTGCAACATTGTGCTGCTCTGCTCACTCCTGTCCGACTCTTTGCGACCCCACGGACTGTAGCCCCCCACTCTCCTCTGTCCATGGAATTTTCCAGGCAAGAATACTAAGTGGGTTGCCATTTCCTCCTCCAGGCAGTCTTCTCGACCCAGGGATCAAACCCATGTCTCTTACGTCTCCTGCACAGGCGAGTGGATTCTTTACCACTGCACCACCTGGGAAACCTGAGTTGAAACACTAATGTATTTCTAATGGTTTTAAAGTATTTCTAATGGTTGTATGACATTACTACTGAGCACTTAATTTTTTTTTTCATAAAGTATGGATACTGTATCATGAGAGAATAATGAAGTATCTGCCATATTAACTTTATGTGTATAATAGCCGAAAGAGAAAGAGAAATGTGAGTTTAGAGGATTTAGATTGTGCAGAGAATGACTTTGTCTCCGTGATGACTTGGAAAACACGTTTGAGTTGAGATGTCTCCTCTTTCTTCAGTGTTAATAAATAAAATTTCTATGTTAAGAAATCAGCTATTATTTTTCTTTTACTAGTTATATGTAAGCTCTCTTCCTCATTGAGGCTGTCTTGCAACAGTTTAGACAAAATAAATTAAGCCTTTCCAGTTTGAAGTCATTGAACATTTTAGTGCAAAAGGAAGTGAGATGGGCCTTCTTGAATTAACCTCAGTAATATCTGCTGGAACACTTTTCTAATGCTGGCTAAAGTGCATTCCTGTATATTTCCACTTAAGCCATCTGCCAATCTCAATGCTTATTCCTGAGGGAGGAAAACTTCCAGAGCTATTTTTCATTTAATTTGCAAGGACATCCTGTTTAGGTACTTATCAAAAGAACAGAAGAATTGATGCCAAATACCACAAGCCCTAGTTTAGAAAACTTAATGGGTTGGACTGAAGTCATAACCTACATTTAAAAGGAACTGTAGCTTACTTCCTTTATATTTAGTAAATACTCAAAAAGTATGGCCGTGCAGCCTAAATGCTTTTAAAAATACAGTACTTTGCTCTATATACATTAAGGGATTTCTGGGGGGAAAAGTTGTTAACCTTTCCCCGGATGGTGACTGAATATTTTAGTGCACTAAAACCATGACCCTTTGTGTTTCAAGATCATAAAATGGTATTAAAACACCTATTTCTTTTGGGAAAGAACTGATCTAACCTGAAGAATTTTTTTTATCAGATGATCAATAACAAATGAGAAATCTATAAAAAGGTAACTTTTTCTCAGTATTCCACAAACATTCTTTTGCATAGTAAATATTTAGATTCTGTTTTATTTAATCTCTTAATTTAACTCAAAATTTACCCTGTTTAACTTGCTATTGTATAACCCTCTTGCTATTACTGTTGTAAAACACTATGTAAGAAAAATGTAGATATTTTTATTTTTAAAAGCTCCTTATTTGAGTGATAAAGAGAAGATCCAGTAAAATGTCTCTGCTTTTTATTACATTGGGACAATAGAGTATAACTGATTATATAATTCTTTCAACAGCTTTATAACACATTATCCTTTCTACTCTTGGCTATGCATAAGTATTTGTGCTGAATAAGTTCGTAGAAATCAAAGTTAAATAACATTTTTAAAACACATTTAATCAGATTGGGTAAACTTGATCAATCATTTGCTTGGCACTGTATAAGAAAGACACCCAGTTAATTTTTGTTTAAACTACACTGATTATGTAATTTGAGCATGGAAACACGCACTAAGCCTTTACTGAACATTGCTTCAAGTTGCATTTTACACACAGGTTCAATATGTAGCTGCTTAAGTCTTGTGATTTCAAAGATTTGAGTTCAAGGCAAATGTTCCTACCAAACATTGTACTACTGTAGCTTATTTATTTGATTCTTAAAGTCTTACACACTTTGGGGGCATTAAAACTTTCCAAAATACCAATCTTTTAAAAAATTTAAAAATACAAGGATATTACTTCCCTGTTGTAAACCTTAAAAATAAAATAGCCCATTATCTTACCAGCAAAATGTCCTATGCAAGAGCAGCAGGGATTTGCAATTCAGGAGACACAAGCTATGGTGAGTCATAGGCGAGTCCAGAGAGCAAATGAGAGGAACTTTCTTTAGGTAGGTTTTAGGAGAAAATTGAGGAGAGTTATTTTGAATAAAGTAAGTTTCATTGGGCTTCCCCACCTGACTCCGCGGTAAAGAATCTGCCTGCAATGCTGAAGATGCAGGAGACGTGGGTTCGATCTCTGGGTGGGGAGATCCCTTGGAGGAGGGCATGGCAACCCATTCCCGTATTCTTGCCTGGAGAATCACATGGACGGAGGCAACTGAGCATGCACGCAAGGAGTTCATTGAAGAGGAAGCGAGTTCGCAGCTCGAGGTTAGTGCTTCCTTGCCTAGACAGTAAGGCTCTTAAAAGCAGATGAAGCTGCCATGTGAAACGTGTCCTCTCTCATACCAGAAGAAACGTAACACTCTTATCATGGTGGGCAAAAAGCTGAGACTGGGGGAACTTTGTACAAGTAATTTAATACAAACAGACCTTGTTAAAATAATTCCTAGCTTTCTTTTTCCTACTGGTTGTACAGGTTGCAAGGAGTAAGATATGCATGAGAACGCTCCTTTCAGGGTTTCCTGACTCCACTTTCAATGAGGTTTTCCTCTATTTATTTTCATACTAGAATTCCTAAGGAATTTCAGATTCAGAGAAGCTCTATGTTACCTAAATAGGTAAAACTTAGATCAAATTGGGACTCTTGAATCTTAGTCCAGGTACTTTTTATTTGGCATCACTCTGGCAATTAACCTAGTAATGGTTTAATTTTGCTTTCATTTTTTTCTATTTTTTTTAATTTAAAAATAAAAATTTTAATTTTCGCAATGTTGTATTGCTTTCTGCCATAAAAGAACCCAAATCAGTCATAGTTATAACTACACCCCCCTTTTCGTAGCCTCGCTCCCCTTCCCCCAGCCCCTCCCTTCAGGTCATCACAGAGCACCAGACTGGGTTCCCTGTGCTACCCAGCAACTTCTCACCAGCTATCCACCTTACACCTGATAGTGTATATATGTTGATGCTGCTTTCTCCATTTGTCCCACTCTGGGGAGATTGATTGGGGTGGACCAGATGGGGTCAGGATGTGATTTCTTTAGTGAGGCTGGTCACTCAAAACAAGGGAGAGAAATTCAGAAATAAATCTAGGTGAAACACACAGTGAGTCCTAAGAAGTACTTCTGTCCAAAAGCTAATCACAAATGTAAGAGAGGATAAACTGAAAACCTGTATCGGTTTCAAATGGATCAAAGGCCAAGAATATTATTGGTGGCAAAGTACAAATAAAGAACAGTTCAGCATCAGATTAGTGGTCATTTCAGAGCCAGTCATGATTTGCTCACCATCTCTAGTCTAGTGCTAAGACAGAACAGTCTTGCCTTTTTCTCAATTATAGAGGAAAAGTGCTCAGTAGTTCACCAATATGTATAATGTTAGTTGTAGGTTTTTGTAGATGCTCTTTATCAATTTGAAGAATTTTCTTGTTCCTATTTTCTGAGAGTTCATTGATGTCATTTGAATTTTTTTAATTATGAATTTGATTTTATTAATATTGATAGCTACATCTTCTGGCTATCTCCTACTAAATCTATCCCCATCTGTCTCTCTATTGAACCCAACTGCAACATCCTTCCCTGCCCAGTTCAAATACCATGACGACCGTCATTGTAATATATTAGGAAGTACATCACATTGTCACTGTAAAATTGCCACTGATGGTTGATTTTGGAAAAGTCACAACTTTTCTGTCAATATTTACTTTCCTGAAATCCCATGGACAAATGGAGCCTAGTGGGCGATAGTTCATGGAGTGGCAAGAATCAGACACAACTTAGCGACTAAATCACTAATATAGGCACAATGCCTGATTTGCTTACTTCACTCAACTTCTATGGTAATCAAATAAGATTAAATGAGATTAAATATGTGATAGCATACTTAAAATTTTTAACTATGTCTTAACATAGTTAAGAATTAAATTTTTCAAAATGAAATATTATTATCTTTAATTGGTCTTATTTTCTAATCGCAGACAGTTTTTTATACTCAGATATTTTTTACTTCATTTTATTTGAAGGCAGGAAAAATAAGTCATATATCATTATATGTTCCAAAGGATATAGCCTTAGGAACTGACTAAAAAGACTTCAAACAAGAAAATAGGTAAACTCATATTCATGGATCAGTGAATGAATTAGCAAAAAATAATTTTAATATCCACATTCATAATATCTTTAGACTGGAGGTCAGCAAAAAATTCTGTGATAAGTCAAGATTATAAAAGGGCTAGATAATAAATATGCATTTGCAGGCATACAGACTCTCTAGCAACTATTCAATTCTGTTTTTGCAGTGTAAAAGAATTTCTACCCAAAACATAAAGGAATGGTCATGCCTGTGTTTTTCTATAAAACTGAATGAATACTAAAATTTCAATTTCATATAATTTTCATATTTCACAAATCTTATTTTTTTTCTTTTTTGTCTCTCACTCATTAATATGGAGGGGGGAAAAGCATTTTTAGCTTGCAGACTGTACAAAAACAGATGGTGGATCAGATTTGGTCCATGGGCCAAATTTGCTGCTGATCCCTGATCTAGACACTCAAAAAATTTAAGTTTAAGATATAACATAATGTAATTGCTAAAATGAGCACATTTTCTGCTGTTTGAAATGAACATAGGGAGAAATTTTCCATTTATGAATAGGAGACATTTGTTGGCATATGGAGTTGTACAGAGAAAGAAATAGAATTACCAAGAGAAACTCTCAGTTTAACTTTTAAAAGTTGATTTATGGTACATTCATTAAATTGGGCATTCTTTATAGATAATTTAAGGTATTTCAGATGCTCTTTGGCAAAAATAAAAGGATACAATTGGAATTGTAGCTAAATCCTGTTGTAGTTACTAAAATTCTTACATAGATTTTCCCATATGATTTCCAACAACTTCAGAATGAGCTGAAATGCTTTGAGAGTATTTTTCATCAATGACATAACCCCCATTTTCCTTGATCCTGTTTCCATTTTCTTCCTTTCCTGGCACTTTGCCCTATTTTCTAACTAAATTTGAAAGAGTCAGGTTATCATCTAAGTCTCTATCCACACTTTCTCTCTTCAGCAATTATTGCGTGTCACGAAAAAGCTGCCTTTAACAATACTATTTTGAAAAAATATTATGCTTGAGAACATCTTGATAATTGTTCAATTTCTTCTCTATTTTCATTAACTAAGTCAAACAAGTAAACAATATCTCAGAGCAGTGCAACAGAATCTCACATGCTGAAAATATGCCTAACATAGTGTGATGATTACAGACTCCCTCCTTTTTTTTTTTTTGGTCATTGTTTTTGTTGTTTTCAGTTTGCTTTATACCTATTAGAAATAGCAAAAAGGAGCTAACCTAAAAACACCCTTTAAACCAACAGTCTACATCAAATAACTAGAAATTGATTGTGAGCAAGAGATTTACCCTGATGGCTGTATTTTTTTCAGTCTCCACATGCATTCCCAAATGGCTGGGCACCATATACACTAATATACCAAAGTTAGACTATTTAAATAGGACACAGACTCTAGGAGCAATTTTTAGCAACTTTATATTTACACATATCATTTCATTATAGAGTTAGACTATGTTTTATGTAGTCATTACATCCAGATTTTTCATCTTTGCTTAATAGAAACAGTGTTAACCTTAAAAATGTATAGTTTTAGAGCTATACTCATTTTAGTAAATAAAGATGGTCTTTTTCCTTCTAACATTTCATAATTTATTCAAAGGTTGTAACGTGTGACACTATAAGGTTTGCTATGTTGTCAAAGATATTATTTACTCTTTTTCCTTATTATTTTTAGTTCAGGATATACTGTAAGTAAGGATATCGGGAAACTTATCAAGAGATAATAAAGTTCACTGAATAAAAAACAGAAGAAGGAAAACTAAGTAGATAATAAAAAAAGGGCATTAAGCCATAGTTGTGAAAAAGAAAGATGTATTTGTCTATTATATCATCGCCCTCTAACCATGAAAAATCAAACAAACCAAAAATCTCCAGTCTTCTATAGAGTTCATTTGGTTATTTGTTAATATGCAAACAACTTTTTCAAGATTTTTTTTCAATGATACAGAAATGAAAAAACTGTTGTAAGTTTAGAAAAAGCCACATTAAAAATACCTGTGCCATTGTGTCAAATTGAAATGGAAAATTGAATAAGCTCAAAAGCAGTCATTTTAAATTACTTTTTTATATTTATGCTTTATATTTTTATATATTATATACATGCATATACATATATATGCTATGTATTTATATATATATGCTTTTATATTTATTTTTAAACCCCAAAAGTGAAATTGCTATTGCCCTGGGAATTAAAAAATACAAAAATAATCTGTGCAATGATGTCAAGTTGAAATGGCATATTAGGTCAATATTAGTTACTTTTCTCTTCCTTTATACTCTCTATTAAATCTTTTGACACTCGAAGAATAAAATTGCTATTGTCCTGGCAATTCTGGGCATTTGAAGTGTGTTCTTATCAATCAGCCCTTTAAACCCCTCATCAGGACCAGATGTTTGCTGATGGTTTTTTCTAAGACACTGCTTATGCCTGATAGACTGGGGTCACACATTGAAAGAGTGAGGCTCAGAGCCTGGGCAAGGCCCTAGCACTGAATGCCTGCCATCCTGCAGGGCAGTTAATTTATTAATAGAAGATTAGAAAATCAGTACTAAAAACACTCTACTGACTCACTTCTCAAGGATCACCAGAAATTATAAATGATTATATCATATTTTAGGAAAAAATGAGTAATTTTAAAATGGCTCTTTTTTTTCTGTGCTAATCTAACTCTTCAGTTATTCAGAAACATTCAGTGCAATACTTTCATTATTTCGACTCTCCCCTACTGATTTTGAGTAAACATATAAAATCTAATTTAAAAGAAATCAACTGAGAGAACTGCTAGAAAAGACCAGATTAGAGTATGAAAAGGGCTCCTTGTTAATTATACAGACAAGGATAGACATCAGATTAAAAGAATCACTCATTGACAAATGGTGGTTTCAAACACACTTTGAAAACTAGGAATAGTAAAAGAAATATCAGTGTCTTTGAAAACAATTGTTTAAAACAGAAAAATTTTTTAGTTCTCCCTAAAAGCAAAATTAAAGTTGCTATGTGAAAGAAGATCAGAGAAGTAGTCTATATTTGAAGATATTGTACCAGTGAAATTCTCTAGAAAACTTTTTACTGTTGTTGACAAGGAAAAATGGGGGTTGCTGGTTGAACTTTCTCTTCATTTCAGTGCCAGAAGCAAAAATCAGGTGCATTTTCTGTAATAAGGCTGCTCAGTTTAAAACATTAGCACACTTTTAGCGTTTATTATTTGCTGATGTGCTCCACTCAATATTAAAACAAGCTGTGACCTCTAAAATTGAATATTAAACACATAGATAGAAACTTAATTTAAGAAAATGAAATATCAAAATGTCACTAAAGAGCATGTTATTATCAAGGGTAAAACATGTGTAGTGCAATGATAAATGATATTTTTGGTAGAGAGATCATCTTCTCTGCAACTATGCACTCATAAATGTATCACTGGTTCATAGAATATGAGTACTTGTAAGTCCTATGAGGATACAGACAAGTTGAAAGATATATACATAAATCAAATTTACCTTTCCTCATGTTTTGCAAAACATTTCATACAAGGCATTAATTTCTTATAATATGATAATAACAATAATAGTAATAAAACAGCTAGATGTCACTTAATAAGGTGATGCTTCTTTGATGAAAAGGATGGCATCACTGACTCGATGGACAGGGTTTGAGTAAGCTCCAGGAGTTGGTGATGGACAGGGAAGCCTGGAGTACTGCGGTCCATGGGGTCACAAAGAGTCAGACACGACTGAGCAACTGAACTGAACTGAGGCAGAAGTCAAAAAGTCAAACTTAACATTTCCTCACATATCCTAATGAGGTTTCTGGGTTGATTGTTGGTAATAAAGATAAAACTCAACCAAAACAATAGGGTTTATGCAGTGGGAAAAAGTCATTTCTCTTATATTTCTGCTAAAAATGACCTTAGAGAAGAGAGCTGCTCAGTGGGAGGAAATATAATTTACATCCTTACCCTGATACAATAGCATGCCTGCATGCTTAGCCACTCAGTTATGTCCAACTCTTTGTGACCCCCTTGGACAGTAGCCCGCCAGACTCCTCTGTCCTTGGGATTTCCCAGGCAAGAATACTGGAGTGAGTTGCCATTCCCTTCTCCTGGGTATCTTCCCAACCTAGGGTACGAACCCAGATCTCCTGCATTGCACGTGGATTTTTTTTTTTTACTGTCTGGGCCATCAGGGAAGCCCAATACAACATACACACACACACACACACATATACATGTAGAGAGAGAGAGAAGATCATTGTAAGAAAACTACAGATCAATATTTCTAAAGATGCAAAAATACTCAATTAAATATCAGTTAGTTGAATCCAACAGTGTATAAAGAAAATTATACACTACAGCCAAATAAGATCATTCTAGGTACAAAAGACTGGCTCAGCATTAGAAATTCAGGTATTATAATCCTTTACATCAAAAGACTAAAGAAGAAATACATAATCAAATCAATAAATGGAAACATTAGACAATCTAATAGAACATAGATTTTGATAAGAGACTCTAATTTTAATACAAAATGCATAAAAGAAAATCACTGAGTGTGATTTGGTGGGGGGGAAAGTGGGCAAAGGTGATCTAAATAACTTTGCAAATGAGTGAAATTCATAAGTCTAGAGAAAAGATAACCAAGGTATTTTCACTGCACTCTAGTTGACTAAGTTGTTTCTCACTGGATACTGTTAAGACATTCATACCGGAACTGAACAATTAAGTAAGTGTGTAATGAACAGTAGTGAACAGATTCCTTAGTATTGTGGTAAGAATCTACAATAAAGCAAGGAGAGCATGCTGAAATACAGTAGATCTGGAGACAGTGAAAACTAATGTTTAGCTCAATATGCATAGAGGTGGTTATGTTTGGCAATATCTGTACCTATGCATATATGTTAATGAACTCATATAATTTTTTTCCTCCATTAGCTAAGAGGGCCTAGAAGAAATATCACTCCAGTAACAATAAGCACACTCAGTCTCCAATTCTTGATTTCTAACCATTCTCAATAAAAGGCTCAAGAGTTCCTTGGAGAAGTAATTGATTAGTGGAAAAAAAGAAGCAAGATGAGCCCAGATTATCTTATAGTAACAGGAAGAAAGGCAGTTCCAAAGTAGCAACAAAACCTACCTCTACATTGATGGGCACATGGTGAAGGGACATAGGCATCCACTAGAAGAGACCCCAGTGGCCAAAGCTGGAAGAATTTGAGCAATAAAATAAATTAGTATTAAACCAAAACCCAGTGTAGGAAGTAAAAATTCTATGAGTACATACTGATATAATAAATTATTGAATGAATAAATAGTCATGAAGAGACAGATCTCCCTTGCAGAAAAAATTCAAATAAATTATGTAAGTACTCTGCCCTCAAGGAGTATATCCCCACTCCTTAAAAGTGAACTGTATTAAGTAGCTTTCTTCCAAAGATTTCAATTTGGAAATGGGGGGAAAGAAAGAGCAAACGTACTTTGGAGAAACTTGACAAACAGTATCTCAGCCTGGTGATCAAGGTGAATATTAACATTTGATATGTTATATTGATACTGCATATCCTTGCTATGATGTACTGAAAATAATAATTACCTCTTAAATTTCCCTCCCCAAAACCCATTCACCAGTTAATAATGAGAGAAACACCCAAAAAATTATCATTGAGGAGCATTCTACAAAATTTTTGACCAGCATTCCTCAAAACCATGATGATCATGAAAAAACAAGGGAAGTCAGACAAATTGTCACAGTCAAGGGTAGCTTAAGGTCATGTGAAACTAAATGTAATCTGTTATCCTGGATAGGGTCCTGGAATATAAATAGGTATTAGATCTATTTAAAACTAAGAAAATATGAATAAACTATGGACTTTAGTTAGTAATCACAAATTAATATTGGTTCATTAACTGTGGCAAATTTACCAAACGAACATACGATGTTAATAACGTGAGAGACTGCATATGGGCTATCTGAGAATCCTATGTACTCTCTTCTCAATTTTTTTCTGGAAACCTAGAGCTGCTCTAGAAAATACACTCACAAATGAACCTAATACAAATTATTGTCTTTAAAATTGTTTTGCTCCTTGATAGAACTGGTACTAATTTAGAAAATATTTTTATATGGCATGACTGATTTTTTTACTATTGAAGGGAAATAGGGGTATTTGGTGACATATCTGGATTAAACGATCAAATATTTTAAACTCTCTAAAGGAAAATATTTGTCATACTGCCATCATTAGGGACAATGTGAAAACTAAGCTTGTTTTTCTACAATTTTACACAGCTGCCCCTAAGCCAAAGAGCTCTGGGCAAGTTTCAGAACTTTTCAAACTGTTTATAAACTGAACAAACAAAGCTGCCCAAGTCCATTCACAATTAATTCGTCAGTCTGTTTTCAGTAGTGAAGAACAGCTCTTTCACAAACGCAGTCCATCCTCCATAGACTGCAAAAGGTGACGTCAGCGGCTTAGGCGGATGTCTAAACATAAGAATTCCAAAGTGTCTGGTAAGTTCATGTTGAACATTCAAATGTTAAATAAACCCTTTTTGTATATAATATGGAGAAATGAGAATTCAGTTCATTTAGGAAGATACGGAAAAGTGATTTTTTTCTCTAATATTATTCAGTTTCCAGTTCACTCTGAAGATTAGCCCTAATATTTACTTAAGAATCATTAGTCCTAACTCCAAGAGGATGATCAGATATTTGTATAGTTCCTTCTAGTTTCAGATTTGAATAAAAATTAAACCTTGTGAAATTATGATTAGAATTTACCCGCTCCTTACCTCTACCATATATTAATAGATTAGAATCTAAGTGGGAAATTGAATGTGTGATTGCATTCTTTCCAGCAAACGTCTCTTCGAATTATAGGGTGACACACACAGAATGGTTGTTATGGATCTGAAGAAGGGCTGAGGGGTTTTCTGTTCACTTAGGAAAAGAAAAAGTCAAGCTTTACAATCATTAAATTTTCAATTCCCTCTGGAAACATGTAACTATATTATTCACTGTGCATGTTACATGTGTGCACGCTCAGTCACTTCACTCGTGTCCAACTCTTTGCAACTCCATGGACTGTAGCCCGCCAGGGTCCTCTGTCCATGGGATTCTCCAGGCGAAAATACTGGAGTGGGTTGTCATGTCCTTCTCCAGGTGATCTTCCCAACCCAGGTTCAAACCCAGGTCTCCTTCATTGCAGGCAGATTCTTTACCCACTGAGCCCTCACTAAAAGTTGGAGGGGGGATCCTAAAACCAAACCTCGATAAGTCACAAAATGATGTTCTAGTTTCTGCTTTGTCTATGCCATTTGCTTCTCTGTCTAGATCACTCCTAGCAGTCCAAATTTGTGTGAGAAAACTGCTGATATTGCTGTTATTTTAAAAAGCACACAAATGTAAAATGTACATGTCGCAACATTCCATGTATTAAAATAATTACATATCTTTATGACATAACATATCATTTACAGATATGTTACCATATATGTATATATAATAAAAACAATATATATTATATAGGCTTCTCCGATGGCTCAGCAGATAGGAATCTGCCTGCAATGCAGGAGACGCAGGTTCAATCTGCAAGTTGGGAAAATCCCCTGTAAAAGGAAATGACAACCTACTCCAGTGTTCCTGCCTGAAAAATCCCAGGGACAGAGGAACCTGGCACACTTCAGTCCAGGGGTCACAAAGAGCCAAACAAGACTGAGTGACTCTGTACACACATCCATGTGCACGTGATATAACAATTATACTAAATATCATTGTACATTATACATAGCATATTACATAACAGTATACATAATACATGAATATATCTATATATCTAAATATGTAATACTTCTACATTTACTATGCTTTTAATAAATTATTATATCTTTCAAATTATACCACTTTTTATTTCTTGAAATTAGTATCTATATTAGAAGTATAATGTAGATTTAAAATGTTCAATAACATGTAGGATAGTAAGTAAATGTAAACAAAAGACACTAACAAAAACTCACCAAGATCCATGCAATAATGAAAAAAAAAAGTAAAATGATTTCTCTTTCACATTAGCATAAGTATGTCTTTCCTGGTGAGGGGTTGAGGGAACTATTCAGGGATTGCTTACTCATATCCAATTCTGGGCTCCACTACTCTATGTCCTTGGATAAACTACATAACTATTAATCAGCTCTAATCTTCCTCAGTAAAACAGAGATAATAATGCATTCATTTTGAAGATTAAATGTGATAATTCATACAGTATGCTCAATCGAAGCCCAGAAAGAAATCCCACCTAAGGGTGATCGACGTCCAGGTTATGAATAAATTATTTTGATTCTAGTCAATTACTAACAATTGAGGAATAGGCCAGTTTTTGCAAAAGTCTAGTATAACAAAGGAGAAGACTCTTGAGAGTTCCTTGGACTGCAAGGAGATCCAACCAGTCCATCCTGAAGGAGACAAGTCCTGGGTGTTCATTGGAAGGACTGATGCTGAAGCTGAAACTCCAATACTTTGGCCACCTCATGCGAAGAGTTGACTCATTGGAAAAGACCCTGATGCTTGGAGGGATTGGGGGCAGGAGGAGAAGGGGATGACAAGGATGAAATGGCTGGATGGCATCACCAACTCGATGGACGTGAGTTTGGGTGAACTCCGGGAGTTTGTGATGGACAGGGAGGCCTGGCGTGCTGTGATTCATGGGGTTGCAAAGAGTTGGACACGACTGAGTGACTGAACTGAACTGAACTTAGTATAACAAAGGTACAAAAATAATATGAAAGCTTAGTGTATAAATAAAATTGTTTAGCAGAAAAATATTATTTCTAACTTCTCTCTTTTTAAGGATTCATTCAACTCTCTAGGTTGAATGGTTATGAATGAATATATACATATTTACTATATTCATTTACAGTGGCTCTTCTGTTTTGGTTCTTACTTTTCTCTGCTGTTTCAATCATTTGCTTTATAATGCTTATTTCCTGCATTACTCTAATAGGAAGCTATTTCAGTTTAAATAAATTTTTAAATAACTTCAAATACTGAAAGCTCTGTGTTGATTATATCAGCGATGTAGTAGATCATAAAGTATCACAGGAAATAATACTCATAAACAAGTTAGCAACAAAATGTTTCTCCATATACATTTTGTATTTCAAGGTGCCATCAGATTGATAAAGAGTCAGAGGAGATTAAGTCTGAAAATGGAATTGAAAGTGATTGCTTCTGCACTTCTTATGCATTATAAATTATTTTCCTTTTAGAATCAGACGACTCAAATGGTGTGGCAAGCTACAAATAATCAACAAATTCTTAAATAATTTTGCACATATAAACTGTTTCCTTTGTTTTGTAATTATTAATATTTACCCTAGGATTCAAAAGGTTAAATATATTTTTCTTTATTCAAGTTTTTACTTTTTATTTGTAATATTTTCAAACTTACAGATAAGGTGCAAGAATAGTACAAAGAATTCTCATGTATCCCTCACCAAGAGGCCTCATTGAAATTTTACCAACTGTCCAATTATGTCTTTTCTAGCAAAGGGACAGAATACTGAATCATTGTACTTAGTTGTCATTTCTCTTTGGTATCCATCACTTTGGAATAGTTCTTCTGACCTTTCTTGATCTTCATGAATTTAACAGTTTTGAAAATTACAGGTCCATTACTTTGTAGAATTTCTCTCAATTTGGATTAGTCCGATGTTTCATAATTTCAGTTTATGCATTTTCTGGTGGAAATACCACAGGAGTGATGCAATATTTTTACTCCTGTGAGGTATTATGTGATATCAGGTTGCCCATCCAAGTTATTTTAACTCTGATCACTTGAATAAGACCTTCTCCAATGTAAATGAACTCTTTTTAGCTTTGTAATTTTCAAGTATTTTGAAGGACCTAATTTGAGACTCTGTGAATTTTGCAATCTTAATCAAATTCATGTAATGTAGTTTTAGAGTCCCTTAATGGCTGTTATTAGAGGTAATTATTAATATGATAGTTGCCATGTAGCAGTTACTAAAATTGTGAAAGTCACTCAGTTGTGTCTGACTGTTTGTGACCCCATGGACTATACAGTCCATAGAATGCTCCAGGCCACAATACTGGAGGGGTAGCCGGTCCCTCCTCCAGGGGATCCTCCCAACCCAGGGATCAATCTTCTGAACCCAGGGATTGAACCCAGGTCTCCCGCATTGATGGCAGATTCTATACCAGCTGAGCCACCAGGGAAGCCCAGGAATACTGGAGTGGGTAATGTATCTCTTCTTCAGGGAATATTCCTGAATCAGAAATCAAACTGGGGTCTACAATACCTGGATTTAGTATAATTACTTCTAGAGTCCACACACTTTCAGAGCATAGTTGAATTTAATACAATATTAAATATATAGCTTTTTAAGTTAATGAATACTGATCTAACTTTTTCTACTGAAATTGACAATTTTTCATTCATGAGTTTGGTTTAAAAAATTTTTTTGGCTAGAATGCATATTACTGTGCACAAACTGATACAAATGCTTCCTGAAAGGATAGAAAGTCAGAGGGTATTTTGGATATTATCTTTTAATCTACATCTTAATGTTAAATACATGTGTGTATATGATATAATACAATGTAATACAATATAATACGCATAGCTTAGTGTTTGATAGTATGCACTAGAGTAAGACTGCTTGTGTCTGACACTTACTGAGACATGTTTCCTCTAGCTGATAATAGTGACTGTCTCTTTCCATTACTCAAAAGATTAAATAAGTATAATGTATGCAAAGCACTTGCAAGAGTAAGTGGTAAGTGGTCAGTACATGCCATCTCTTATTATTTGAAGCAACCCTCACATCAGGGACAGACATCATACAGCACAGGTTTTCATGTGACCAGCAATTCCAGGAGTGATATGGTACAAATAGCACTGTGATATGGTACAAATAGTGCTCCACTTGAAGTCTAGAGAATGTGTTGAGAAGTTGGGTTTTTACACTTAGTGTGTGATCTCAGGGCTTCCAGGTGGCTGAGCTGGTAAAGAATCCACCTGCAATGCAGGAGACCCTGGTTTGATTCCTAGGACAGGAAATTCCCCTGAAGAAAGGATAGGCTACCCACTCCAGTATTCTTGGGCTTCCCTTGTGGCTCAAATGGTAAAGAATCCACCTGCAATGAAGGAGACTTGGGTTCGATCCCTCGGTTAGAGAGATCCCCTGGAGGAGGACATGAAAATCCACGCCAATATTCTTGCCTGGAGAATCCCCCAAGGACAGAGGAGCTTGGCAGGCTATAGTCCATGGGGTCACAAAGAGTCAGACATGACTGAGTGACTAAACACAGCAACACAGCACATGTGACCTTGATTACTTTTTGCTCCAGTTCATTAATCTCTAACATGTAGGAAGTTTTACATTTTCCATATACTTATAAGTCTTATAAGGATTCAGTGGATCAATGCATGGGAGACCTCTACTATTTGGCACTGTAGGCATTCAATAAATGGGAAGATGAAAGAGTGAGGAGGTATAGCATGGTGTTGATACTTGACTCACAAAGGTATTGGTAAATTATTCAGGTAACAATGGATGGAGGATGTCTTAGTACTCATTTGTGTCTTTCACATGGACTAACCACTTCTGCATTGTCCTCTGACCTGCTTCCTTTACTCACACTAGCTTGTGTCAAGCTCAACCCTGGGTGCATCTGTGCCAGTATAATAATCATGAAAAACTTGTAATCTTTTTATAAAAAATTATTTTCAGTGATTAATGTGCACAGTTTTTCTAAAAATTAGATCCCAGCCATTAGGCTGGGTTTATTTCTAAGAGCTTGTTCATAAATCTGTGGAAACGTGAAAGTGCCATGTCCTTCAAGATGAACACCCTGTTGATGATTGCCACTAAAGTCTCTGCTGTGGAATGCCCAGAAACAAAGATCAATGCCTTCTGTGGCTGAAGTAGAAATTTTATAATCCTCAGTGACTTTAGGCTAGCAATAAAAATCTTTCCGTTTATACGAGCAGAGAAATGTATCTTGAAGTATTAATTGCCAAGCTTTGTTTTTCTGGTGTTTCCATCTCATAGTCATTGTTGGATGGCATCACAGACTCAATGGACATGAGTCTGAGCAAACTCTGGGAGATAGTGAAGGACAGGGAAGCCTGGCATGCTGCAGTCCATGGGGCTACAAAGAGTTGGACGTGACTGAGCCACTGAACAACAATAAGCCATTTCAACATCATGAACACTTATCTGAAGATGAATCTGTATTAGTAGCACAGATGTAAAAAAATAATTCCCCCAAACAAATGATAGTCTAAAATTTTACAAATATGACTTTTAAAATCAAAAGGGAAACACTGGAGAAAAGGTGAAACATTGAGGAAAAATTGAAAAAGAATGAGAGAAGCAGAGCCATTTTATCTGCTCATTGAAGAGTTGAGATGAAGATCACAAAGAGGGAAAGAGAAACTATGTCCTTAAAGGGGTCCTAAAGCCCATGAAATTAAAGCATTGGCCGTAGGAGGGTAATGGAGAGAGGAAGTGGCATCAGAACTGGGGACTGCTGAGCACCTTCTCTGCCCATCAGAACAAGAAGCAGACCAAGGTCTGAAGAACATCTCTCACCATGCAGTGTTGAGGGTCCTCAGGGCTGAATTAGTTACCTACTTGTTGTCCGCTCAGAGCCTTCCGTGTTGTACCTAAATTGTGCAGCAGAAAGAGAGCTAGTCTTTCCTCCAACATTCTCTGAGCCCCTTCTAACTGCCTCACATGGACCACCCATTTCTTTCCCTCATTATCCTTACTCTGTGTGTGTGCATGTTAGTCACTCAGTCATGTCCGACTCTTTGTGATTCCATGGACAGTAGCCCACCAGGCTCCTCTGTCCGTGGAATTCTCCTGGCAAGAATACTTGAGTGGCTTGACATTCCATTGTCCAGGACATCTTCCCAATCCAGGGATTGAACCTGAGTCTCCCACAGTGTGGGCAGATTATTTACCGTCTCAGCCACTTGGAAAGCCTATCCTTACTCTGGTTCAGG
This sequence comes from Cervus canadensis, assembly GCF_019320065.1. Lineage (NCBI taxonomy): Eukaryota > Metazoa > Chordata > Mammalia > Artiodactyla > Cervidae > Cervus > Cervus canadensis. Next base: position 31,601,750 of record NC_057394.1, read on the forward strand.
ATAAATGATCCAAACTTATCATCCAGTCTTTTCACCCTAGTGGTCTAAGAAAGGATGACGGGAAGACTGGTACTAGCCCATGAACAGAACAGTGGGGAATCTATCCAGGTTTCAAATATTGTCTGTAAGATTTCCTCTTTCATTACAGAGGCTTGACCTCAAAAAGTTTGACTTTAGTAATTAAAGTAAAAAATTGATCATGCATTGCTGTTCGAGAATCTTGCTATACAAAATTATATCTCATATACTTAATGATAATGATTAGATGGAGTTAGAAATAGAGAGATATAAAGAAAAGACAAATGTGTATTTCTAGATAAATTCCTATAATTATGGCATACTTAGGGAAATTATTAGTTAAGAAACAATAAGTGTGACCCTAGTTAAATCCCTTAACTAATTCCTTATTTTAAAATTGTCAAAAGCATCATGAGAAGCTACACGATCCCTTCCAGTTTTAAATTCTCCATCCTTAATTCAGGATGTAGGTTTTTATGGGAATTTACAAGATTTAAAATTATATTTTCATCATGGAAACTAAACACTATATATTTACTTCCTTTTTAGGAATCTTAGAACCCATGAAATTTGAGTTCCAATCTGAAAATACATAAGACAATAGAAGCCATTTGTCTTTAATAACTTGACACAAAAATATCACCTATAGAGACAACACATTACAGTACTGGTAATTATAACTGCTTTAAATGAACAACATGAAATGTATCCTGTGCAATAATTCTTGATTTAGTCAAAGAATTACAGTGAAATATTTAGTCTGCCCATATGTCCTGGACTGTTTGTTCATTTCCTGTTACTTTGCTGGAGGCAGAAGCTAAAACTTTCAGTTTTCCTGCCTTTATTATACATCTGTTGGTTATTACTATTTAAGCTGACTTGGTTCTTGATGACCACAAGGTGACTTAGTACAGTTGTTTTCCCAAAAGAGGTTAACAGCAACATGTGTTTTTAAACGCATTCAATGTTGTTTTGAGACTTTTCAAATAATTTGGGAGCAATCAAGTGTAGACTACACATATGAACCCATAAGTAAATGTAAAGAAATGTTTTGTCTTCAAAGAAAAGAACATAGTTGGTTTCAATCTATAAATTGCTTTGATTTAAATTTTTTATTAAAGTTTTTTTTCTATACTACATTTGGTTTTAGATACAATTTTTCTCATTCTATATACTTTTCAGAGCCTGTCACTTAAATATTTATATCAACTTAGCAACATAACAAGGCATTCTTCAGAAAGCTTTCAATAGACTTTATACACTTTACCTAAAGTACTTCCTTATCTAGATTTGCTAAAGAGAACACCTACTTGCACTTGTGAAGTGATGAGCCCAGCTTTATATTCAGAGAAGAATTCATTTAACCACATCTGCTGTTCAATTCTCTTTTAGTATATTATGTTTGATTTGATAAAAGGAAACAGAATACTTGGAAAATTTTCACCATGAAAATTCTCAGTTCATTTAGAATTTAGTTAAGAATTTTATTCTTTTAGTTGCACTCAAAATTTTAAGTGCATCTTCTTTTGTATACACATATATCTTTGTAGCTATAAGATGATCTCTGTGGCTATTAATTACTAACTATGCATCAGTATCTGTGCTGTGTTGATCCAGGTTTCTTTTCAGAGCAACTTATCCCCCTCAAACCACTTTAAAAAGTAAGGAATTTATGTTTTTTATTTTTTTATTGAAGTATAGTTACAAATTAAAGAATTTATTTTAGGGTTCAAAAAATAGACTCTGAGTGTTTATGAATGACTGCCAACCTGATAAACAAGCTAGTGTCTTTTCTATCTTTGAGAACCAGGCAGGGGATTGGGAAGTTACTCCTTCAGCTGCCAGGGGCAGAATCACAAGGCCACTGCCATAATCCGGAATCTCATAAAAGTGGGACATCTCCATGCCTACCTATTATCACCTTCTCCACTCCATGCCATACTTTTTTGTCCCCAGCTTAGCTCTATGGAAGTGAGAGTTGGTCCTTAAAGAAGGCTTAGTGCCGAAGAATTGATGCTTTCGAATTGTGGTGTTGAGAAGACTTTTGAGAGTCCATTGAACAGCAAGGAGATCAAACCAGTTAATCCTAAAGGAAATAAACCCTGAATATTCATTGGAAATATTGATGCTGAAGCTGAAGCTCCAGTACTTTGGCCACCTGATGCGAAGAGCTGACTCATTGAGAAAGACCCTGATGCTGAGAAAGATGGAAGGCAACAGGAGAAGTGAGCAGCAGAGGATGAGATGGTTAGACAGCATCACCGACTCAATGAATATGAATTTGAGCAACCTCTGGGAGACAGTGAAGGACAGGGAAGCCTGGCACGCTGCAATCCACGGGGTCACAAAGAGTCGGACACAACTTAGCAACTGATCAACAACAATGATAGCTCTACCTCTTGTCACACAAAGCTGGTCACTTTATACTGAAATTCTGCTGTGACTGCCAAAGAGAAATCAAGCGTCCACCAAGTGGTGGCTAGCCAAAGTTTTACCAACAGCAGAAGGGTGACCTCTGCCTCACTACTGTTTTCCAAATATTGAGCAATTGCATCTAGGTTAGCTGAGTATACATCACATTCAGAATTTCAGAGGCAACTGAGATGTAGTTTTAATTTTACAGACTTTGCAAGGCAACACACATTAGTAGAAAGTAGCTAGATGTCTCCTGTACCAAGTGCAGGAATGAAGTATTTTGTCATATTTACATAATTAAGTATTTTGTCATATTTACAAAAGCGTTTACTCATATTTACTATGAGTCAAATTATTCCATTATGTCCATAAGGGAACAAAAGCTCAAGAAATTTAAATAGTTTGCATACAGTCAAAACTTTATGATTTCCATTACACTTTCTAATTTTACTTCCAATGACTTCCTTTTTTAAAATGTTGTATCTTTTGTTTATTCATCTTAAACAGAGAGCTCTTGATATACTCTGAACATTAAGGTTTTTCCTTATTCAAACTTACTAAAAAATTTATAATGATTAGAGCCCAATTTTGCATCTTTTTATTAATAAATCTTCCTTTTTAGTTGCTTTAAAAGAAAACAGTATATTCATTAAAATGTGTTATGTTAGTGAATAAACTTTTTTTTCAGTTCTTTATTGTAAAGATAAGTGAAATATTCTATATCTATGAAACAATAAAAATTATGGGTTTTATTTTATTTGGAATCCCATTTCTCTATAAAATTAGGATGAAAAAACAAGCATCTTTATCAGGATAAAAATTAAAAGAAAATCTGTGAACTTGACTAAAGGGACACAAGAGAACAGGAAAGAACAGTTATGGCATTATGGTCATTTAAGATATTTAATTTTATCACATACATTCTGGGAAATATAATATTTTATATTCTTTCCTTTAGATGAAAGTTAGCAAAGGAAAAATATTTTGTCTGCTTATATAGCATCATCCTTTATTCCTGATATTTTTCTTTAATAAAATGAGGGTGTTTGTTAAGAAGAAGATTCAGTAAGTCAGGTTATAGGTATCATAACCTCTACTGTCTTTCAAACGCTCTTGCCAAATGGCTGGAGGAAAGACATCCAAATATGTTCATGGTATGTTAATTATTTCTCCCTCTGAGGTAAAAAATGTGAATTTTGATATGAAGATTCAGAAAATGGATTTTTTTCATAATGTTATCACAATATTTTTTTAACTTAAAACAATTTATTGAAATGTTTCACAGTGTTGTGTTAGTTTCAGGTATACAATAAAGTGACTTATTTATACACATATATAAGTCTGTATGTATATACACATATATATATTCTTTTTTCCATTCTCTTCTATTATAGGCTATTACAGGATATTGAGCATAGTTCTCTGTGCTGTGCAATAGGCTCTTATTGGTTATCCATATAGCAGTTTGTATATTTTAATCCCAAACTCCTAACTTATCCTTCTTCCCTCCTCCCCTTTGGTAGCCATGTTTGTTTTCTGTGCCTGTGAGTCTGTTTCATAAACAAGTTTAGTTGTGTCATATGTTGGGTTCCATATATGTGATATATGGTATTTATCCTTCTATTTCTGACTTACTTCTCTTAATATGTTAATCTCTAAATCCATCCATTTTGCTGCAGATTGCATTAATTCCATTCTTTTTTATTGCTGAATAATATTCCATGGTATATATGTACTACATCTTCTTTATCAATTCATCTGTTGATGGACATTTAGGTAGCTTCCACATCTTGGCTATTGTAAATGGTGCTTCTGTGAACATTGGGGGAACCTCCATACTGTTTTCTAGAGTGGCTGTACCAATTTACATCCCTATCAACAGTGTGGAAGGATTCCCTTTTCTCCACACTGAAGAGAGATTGAAATAATTGACATGAAGACAACTTTGAAATTTTAAGAGTAGAAGTAACACATTTTTTTAGCACTTTGAAGGCACGCACTGATAGATTTCTCTGGAAAGGAGTGGAATAGGTATAGAAAGTTAGGAAATGATGTGGCAGAGCTAAAAGGGGGACAGATCTCTCATAGGCCTTGTGAGTAATTACAAATATTTTGACATTTACTCTAAATAAGATGGTTAATAGCAGAGAAGTGATATTATTGAGTTACTCTTTAATATGACCTCTCTTATTTCTCTGTTGCAGTTCATTAGAGAGACAGGCTGGAAATAACAGAACAAATTAGGATATTTACTAATAATTCATAAGAAAGAAATAGTGGTTTGAAGCAAGGGAGTAGCAGTGAAGGTTATGAGTAATTATTAATCAGAATATGTTTTAGAGAAAAAGTCAACAGGTGAGTTAATGGATATGAATTTTGAGCAAAGGAAGTGTTGAATGATCTCACAATTGGGGGACTACAAAAGAACATAAATAGAATAGCCAATAGTGAACCCTCTAGATTAACTGCTTCTGTTAGTGGGTAAGAAGAACTATAAACTTCCATGTTGGCTTGTTAATTTTTACATGCTTCCAGGTAGTCATGAGACTATGACATGCAGGTGATTAGATATATGAGTCTGAAATTCAGTTAAAATTTTTAAGACAGAGATGCAAATATAGGAGTCATTAGTATACAGATCATATAATAAATAATGAAACACTTTGAGACTATCACTCTACATCTATAAACATAAAATATCTATAAACATAGTAGAGAATTATGTAACAGTTATGAGTGTCTTCATCTGCATGATGTAGTAAACCTGCTTCTGTGGCCAGAAACCAGTTTATTTTTTCAAATAACAGGAAGTTCTCAGATAGAGCATTCCAGCAAAGATTTGGCTGCTTGACAAAATCTCAAGGACCCAGACTCCTTCTTGCCTCACAAAAGTTATCCTTATCATGCCACATTCATCCTCATGGTTGTTAGATGTTCATTTCCATTCCAACCTAATATATAATTTCAATCAAGAGAAGAAAAAAGAGGTGTCTGTCCAAATTCAAGAAAGCACAACTTTTTCAGAAATATCCACCAAACTTCAACAAATCTTATTCACTAAGAAGGTGTGATTTGACCACCTGTAGCAATAAGAGAAGCTAAAAGATATATTAGTTTAGCTGGAGTTCATATTTTGAGGAAATTGAGGGCGGGGGCTATTGTGTCTTGAATGAATAATTAGCAATGTTGCTCAAACCACAGCAGTGAATTTTAATGGTGAGAGGGAATCATAATCCCCTGGACATAGGACTCAAAATCATCTGGAATAGTATTTATACTGTGTGCACATACACCCACTCACTGATATTGAGACAGCACTCTAATGGCATTCTTCCTTTTTGAAATATATTCATTACTCAGATGTATGGAGGCATCCGATATACGATGAACCATTCAACTAGATGATCTCGAAAATTTAGGATAATATAGATACAAAAATATACACATTAGATAATGAAGAACAAACAAATTGTGCTTTTTAGAGAATGTTACTGTAATAATGCCCAATAAGAACCTATTTCTACCAGCTGTTAAACACGTCTTCTGCTCCATCTCTGATGTTTTTACCAGAAGCACATTTTCGCGTTTCATTTATGTGCTTTGTGATGATATGATGTATATCCCATACAGCTGCGGGAAGGTTTCTCAACCTACTACTAAAAAAGGCAGCATCCTGGTTCTTAGGGAAAACAAAAGTCAAAGCATCTATTCTTCTTCCAAAGTGCATAGTCTTCATGAATTTGCTTCCTTATAGCACTCACACACATGTGCACAAGTGCACACACACAAGCTGGAGGTCTCCTGAAATTCCAGAGAGTGGGAATATCCTGATCCTAAAGGGAGATGCGTCTTGTAGACACGTGTACTGATGGATCAAAAGAAAATATTGTATTTTTTAAGTAGATTTTCTTCCAACTAGTGATTCATCAAATGACCTGTTTTTTTCTAACAGTTTCAATTTTTTATGGAAGATTATTTGACTTAATTTCAATAGACAATCATTAAGAAAAAACAAATAATAGAAGTAACAGCGTTATACAGCCTATGTCCTAAAGAGGAAATGAGGTTTAACTAGTGAAGGAAACAATGTATAGAATGTTTGTATAGAACATTCTAAACACTGTATAGAACTATGATAGTCTGAGTGTCAATATTACAAGGAAAGGGCTTCAGCTATTTTTATGTACTAAATACTCACTATGTGCCAGGCACTACAAATATAGCAGTAATCCTATTACACTGTTGAAACGATACAAGTGCTAAGGTAATATCATACAATTTCTGTCCTTTATTGCGCCCATCTTTGCACAAATTGTTCCCTTGGTATCTCTAATTTTCTTGATGAGATCTCTAGTCTTTCGTCACTTCATGTCAAATAGATGGGAAAACAATGGAAACGGTGAGAGATTTTATTTTGGGGGCTTGAAAATCACTGCAGATGGTGACTGCAGCCATGAAATTAAAAGACACTTGCTCCTTGGCAGAAAAATTATGACCAACCCAAACAGCATATTAAAAAATGGAGACATTACGTTGCCAACAAAGGTCCATCTAGTCAAAACTATGGCTTTTCTAGTAGTCATGTATAGATATGAGTTGGACTATAAGGAAAGCTGAGTGCCAAAGAACTGATGCTTTGGGACTGTGGTGTTGGAGAAGACTCTTAAGAGTCCCTTGGACTGCAAGGAGATCCAACCAGTCCATCCTAAAGGAGATCAGTCCTGAATGTTTATTGAAAGGACTGATGCTGTAGCTGCTCCAATACTTAGGCCACCTGGTGCGAAGAACTCATTCATTGGAAAAGACCCTGATGCTGGAAAAGATTGAAGGCGGGAGGAGAAGGGGACAACAGTGGATGAGATGGTTGGATGGCATCACCGACTTGATGGACATGAGTTTGAGTAATCTCTGGGAGTTGGTGATGGACAGAGAGGCCTGGTGTGCTGCAGTCCATGGGGTCACAAAGAGTCAGAGATGACTGAGTGACTGAAATGAACTGAATTGAAGGTAATATCATACTTTTTAAAATGATTAGTGACAGGTTTTTGTTATCCCTAAAGACATATTCTTCATGCTACCAAATACTTTATATTATTTTTAGTACACTTCATTTTGGGGGAAATATCATTTAGTGTGCATTCTGTAATCCTAATGACATTTATAAAGAAATTATAGTTAATAAAAATAATAGTTTATACTTTATGAACAGTATTCCGTAGCAGCATTTGTGTAACTGCATTTCAACCCTCTGCCAACCCATTGAGGTAGACATTATTATTGTGTCCATTTTATGAATTTGGAAACTAAGACTTATAAATATGAAAGTGTTATTTCTTGATAATGCAATAAACGATGCATCTTAGATTAAAAAAAAAACACCCATCCTAAACCTCTGACTTCTTAAACACCTCATTTCTGTTCCCACACCTAGTTTTATGTTATATTTTGTTTCTCCAGAAACTTGTTTAATTCTATTACTGCAGACCATTAGTTCATTATGTTGGCATACTCTTTTAAAACATTGCTGAGTGCAATGCAAAAGAATGTTCAAGATAAAGCCTGCCTGTGCTCAGAATTTATCTTCCAAGTAGAGGAAACAGACAAGCACAAAGGCAATTGTGATACATTTGTTTATAGACTGTAACTACAGGTACAGGTGCAGACATAATGGCAACCCACTCCAGTATTTTTGCCTGGAGAATCCCATGGGCAGAGGAGCCTGGCGGGCTACAGCCCACAGGATTGCAGAGTTGGACACAACTGAAGCAACTTAGCATGCACACACACACATGCACGCACACGCATGCACATTCTGTGAGTGAAGTGAAATCGCTCAGTCGTGTCCGACTCTTTGTGACCCCACGGACAGTAGCCTGCACCAGGGTCCTCCGTCCATGGGATTTGCTAGGCAAGAGTACTGGAGTGGGTTGCCATTTCCTTCTCCAGGGAATCTTCCCGACCCAGGGATCGAACCCAGGTCTCCTGCATTGATAGTCAGACGCTTTACCGTCTGAGCCACCAAGAGAAGTCGTAGACTCACATAAAAGTTAGGGGCAAGAGGGTTATGAAGTGAGGTTGATGATAATAATTGGTCAAATTTGAGAAATTTTTTTTTTTAATTTTTTTATTAGTTGGAGGCTAATTACTTCACAACATTTCCGTGGGTTTTGTCATACATTGATATGAATCAGCCATAGATTTACACTTTTTTATTTGTAGCAAACTTTAATTTTTTCCAAGAGCTTTCCTAACTTTTTTATGTTAAGCTCCTACCAACCCAGTGGAGTAAATTAAATGTGTTTTCATGCTCTTTGTTGTTGTAACAAGTTGCTGACATGTGTGAAAACTGAGAAGTTAACTGACTCCCCAGGTAACATATCGAGTAATTTGCTTGAGCCTTAACTATGTGTTTACTTCCTATTCGCCTCTCAGATCACTTCTTCTTCATAGTCATTTGTTCAAGAAATTCAGTGATCTCTCTTAACCCTGGACCTCGGAGGCAACAGAATATTAGATCCTACAATTATGAGGTATTTCCTGATATAAAACGCAGCCAGTCATAGCTCTCTACTGAATCAACTTTGCTGCTAACTATCCTCTTCTCAGAGTATTTAAACCAGATACTTATTTCTTTCAAATCTGAATTCTCTTTTTTTTTTTTCTTTTTTTTATCCCACTCACACATTTCTCCTCCTCCTACCCACCCCCTCCACCCCGGCAACCGCTAATGTGGTCTGTGTATCGATGAACTTGGTTTTCTCTGTTCTTTTTTTTTTTATTATTTTTTTAATTTTAGTTTCTGCATTTGAGAGATCATGTGGTATTTGTCTTTCTCTGCATGACTTATTTGGGCTTCCCTGATAGCTCAGTTGGTAAAGAATCCGCCCGCAATGCAGGAGACCCCTGGTTCAATTCCTGATTCGGGAAGATCCGCGGGAGAAGGGATAGGCTACCCACTCCAGTATTCTTGGGCTTCCCTTGAGTCTCAGCAAGTAAAGAATTTGCCTGCAATTCAGGAGACCTGGGTTCGATCCCTGGGTTGGGGAGATCTCCTTCATTGACTTACTTAATTTAGCATAATACCCTCGAAGTCCATCCACGTTGTCACAAATGGCAAGATTTTCTTAATTTTTATAACAATAATATTCCATTGCATAAACTTATGATAGTTCAACTTATGATTTTTTCAACTGTACAAGAGTGTGAAAGCAATGTACATTCAGTAGAAACTGTTCTTCAAATTTTGAATTTTGATCTTTTCCTGGGCTAACCAAATGGGGTTTAAAACTGTCTTTGTGATGCTGGGCAGCATCAGCAAGCCCAGCTCCAAGTCCGCCACGTGGTTTAAAAGATAAACAGTGAATAAACTTAAGGCATTCTATACCCAGAAAGCCTTTCTGCTTTTCACTTTCAGTATAATATTCGATAAGCTACTCAAAATGCCTATTCAATCTACATTCAGTGCATTAACTCCTAGTCACAATCCTGTAAATATCTTGCATATCCTGAAGTCTTTACTATTCCAAATGTATTCCTATATCTGTGTTTTCCTATTATTGCTCAATTCATTATTGCCAGCTCAAGTCATACAACTTTCATAAAGACATTCCTGACTCAAGCCCCTTTTTCTTTAAATTTCTGCATCCTTCATATTTCCATGGTATTTATTTGTCATTCAACTTGAGCTTAACACATTATTTGCTGCATGCAGGTCTTTTTTCCCTAAAGAACAAATATGATAAGTCTTATTATTCTGTTTCAGACAACAAAATTCATTCTAATGCTAGTTGTGGGATTCTAAAACTGCCATCACCACCCTTATTTTTGCCACCAACACTATTTCTGCTTTATAGTTCAATTGAATTTCTTACATCATTTATGACAGTACTTGGCCCATGTAGTTGAGAGATATGTATATGTATTCATGAGATATGTGTAATTGATTGAGATTAAATTTCTCAATAAAAGAAGCAACACATGTGTTCCAGTTGTCCCAATAATACTGAAAAGATTAAATGTATGAGAAATCAAAATTATATCTGAGGAAACTGTTAGCTATCACACATTTATAAAGCATGCATTAAAAATAGCTAAAGCTTGTTTTTACCAATTTCATATTCATTTGAAAAAAAAAAAAACATGCTAAGCTCATAAAACTGAAACTTCAGACCCTAGCCCACATTCTTGGGTAAAGCAAGTGTCCTTTTCTCATTTCTGTTTACAGCAAGCAATCCTAGACTAAACTCCATTAAGTAGAGAGATTCTGAGGATCTTTTGCTACACACAAACAGTATGTTCACTGTAAACACGATGAGGGTGGTAGGAAGTGGACATCACCAGAAAATACACAAAAATGATCCTGGCCACTACATATTTTGATGAAGCAGATCATTAGACCAACAAAAATGAGAGATATTTGTAATACCTAGTGAGATAAGCTAAATTAAAAAAATGATACTACCTCATTTCTGATTTTGCAATATTGAATGATACACAGATTGATTTTTCAACCAGAAGTAGAAGCTCATTTAGAAGTTCTGCTTGAGGAGAAAAAAAAACTGTTTGCATTTATAATTGGTAAATGACCTACAGTGCTATCCACAGTCATTTTGGTTTTAACTTAATTCTCCATGTTTATAAAACTTTCAGACTGTTCCCTATGCACTAGAAAAGGGGTTTTATATTCCATAGCTTTCTGTTATATCATCATTACACCTTTGTTGGAATAGAAAATGTATGTGTGTAAGTGTGCGATATGTGATCTTTTCAATGTATATTATAACAAACCCCTTAAATTATTTAACTTCAGTCTTCAGTGGGTTTTCTCCAAAAGTATTTTCAAAAATCTATCCATTACCTATGTTTGAAGTATAAATGACTAGTCTTTGGTGATCACTTTAGCATATCAGAAACATATCAATTTATGATTATAACTTACCCAACACATCTGGATTACTGGTTTCCTCTTTCAGGTTGATAAAAAGAAATTTGTTGACTGATTAAGGGCATCAAAGCTTTGTGCTGCTATAGGCTTATTTAACCCCCAGAAAAAAGCATCAGTCAGTTTCCCTTAACCTTGATAGATTTCTTATAGCTATGCTGGAGGACAGAGACCAGAGAGACGATTTTAAATATGTGTTTTGGAAAACTGGAGACTATCTACCACTGCAAGAATTACATTTCTGAGTTGGCTTTTAAAGCCAAATTATAATTTCAGAAGTCATATCAAACATAATCCCATAAATGACCTATTGGTTAAAAAGATCTTTCTTGGTCATTATAAGACTTATTAAAGAAAAAGAAAAAATGGGAAGAAGGAAGGAAGAAAGGAAAGAAGAAAATGACCTTCTATGATTTTTTCCATTGACGTGGCGAGAAAGAATCCATGATGGGTATCAATTCCGTAACAGCTTCAGTTAGTCCCCAAACTTCTGTTAATTTTCTGAGACTAAATGTGAGGAGAGAGGAGTGGAAATGAGGAGTGAATTTCATTTCAATAAATCTGTTTCTTCTGTTTCTAAAGGAGAATATTCAGCTTATACACATATTATCAGACCCATTATGTTCCACTGACATTTCCTTCGGAACAACATTGTTCTTATTGCAAATATATATCCAGGTGGTTGAATTCACCTATGCCTTGGGTATGTTGTTGCTTTCATTTTTCCAAAGGAAAATAAATTTTCCTAATTAGTAATAATGTTTAAAGTTACTGCTCAGTATTTAAAATCCTCTCTCAGTTTGAATTCCTTGTGAGAATCAACTCCATCCTTAATGGATGGTGCTATTCTCCACAATTATACATCTCCCTCGCTGTTCCTCAGGCTTAGATTTTGAAGGTGAAGACAGGCATTGGTTTGTAGATGTTTTAGCTGACAGAATGAGGCAGAAAGGAATCCAAAGATATGTTAAGATAAAACATGAGTTATAAGGGATGGTTAGAGAAGATATTCATGCCTTTATACATGAAAGATACACACTCTTAAAAAAGGCACTGTTCCTCAGAATCTGTTAGAAAAAAAAAAAAGCCAAAAGAAGCAGAATATACTTTATTATGAATTATATTGTATATTAATAGAAGTCTTCTAGACAAGCACAGAATGAGCAACTCTACTTGATTTCCAATATGCTAAAAACAAAAACTCAACACCCACAAAAGTACCAAATGAATACTATTTTTTGAAGTCAGCAGTTACTTCTGTTGGTAGTGAAGACAACTCCAAATTATTCATCACTGTTAAAGAACATATCAAAATACTGAACTGCTTAACTTAAAAAAAATAAGTGCCATTATTGCTATCAGTACCAATTTACTCCAAAAGTAAGGCAAATGGAAATGTACTTCAGTGATCGAATATCCGTGTTTTGACTGGTTCTCTGATGGGAACACCATTCCCAGACAATACTGCAAGTTACCTGTAGGGTAATATGTATGACTTCTTTCCTACATACCTACAGTGCTTCAGGTTTTTCTGTTACCAAATACTGAGAAGTGTCCAGTGGTTCCTTATTTCCCTCTCACCTATGTTTTTCAAAACCCCCATGTGACTGATAATGTAAATACTATTAAGAAAAGGAGAACAAACACAATGTAAAAAGAAAAAGGAATGGGAGAGTTTATAATTTAACACAATGTAAATATCAGATCATCTCAATTATTCAAAGTGTGCTGCATTTTAAGTGCATATATATTTTTTTAATATCTACTTCTGATTCCAATAAGGGGCTTCCCTGGTAGCTCAAATGGAAAAGAATCTGCCTGCAAATGAAGGAGATGTGGGTTCAGTCCCTGGATTGGGAAGATCCCCTGGAGAAGGAAATGGCAACCCACTCCAGGGTTGCCTGGAGAATCCCATGGACAGAGGAGCCTGGTGTGCTACAGTCCATGGGGTCACAAAAGATTCAGACAGGACTTGAGACTAAACAATAACAACAACAAATATACAATAAACAGGAAGTAAATATTGGTAACCAGCAACAGAGAAAGAAATTTTACAAATTTTCTACCCTCAGAACCTACCTAGGGATAGAAAAATTTCAGCTTCTTAGCATTTCAACTTAAGAAATTCAATGTCTATTTCAAATTTAAGAATCTAAAAATTTAGGAGTATTACAACCAAAGAAAACATCAATTCTATAGTAGGTAACTAACTACACACATTTTTTTAAAAAGATTTCATCAAATCACAGTTTTAAGTACTACATTATATAAAGTAAAGATAGGCAAAAAAAAACTTCAGGTTAAATTATTATGCAAAAGTATCTCACAAAAATAACACATAATTCTGTTAATCGTACCACAGTTAAACATTATTGCAACAATGGCAAATAATAAAATATTTATTTACAAAATAGCTCTCAATATCAGGAAATAAAATTTTTGTTTTTTCTAAAGCTTGGACAAATGCTATAGAGACATAAATTTTCCTATTAAAGAACCTAATTTTTGTAATTCAAAGTTAGTTTTGAAATGTTCTAAGCATCACAATATTTTTGTATGCCTCATATGGAACACTGAAAGGCAAGGTTTATAAAATAAAACTATTTTCATCTTTTTTGCATTTATTTTCAAAAAATTGAATTTGCTCTTGCCATTTTATTCCTTTTAAATTAGTGTGTCTTGAGAAAGATTTATATTCATGAAGAATCATTTTCCAGAAATCAAATGAGTAGAAGGAAATTTTACCAAACTGAAAAATGTAATATTTTGTTTAAGCAACTTATTCCTGCTTTATTAAGGTACAGTTGGCAAATATAAATTGTAAATATTTAAGGATTACAGCATGATAATTATATATATATAGTGAAATTATTACAATTAAGCTAATTGACATATCCATCATCTTACATAGTTACCATCTGTGTGTGTGTGTGTGGTGAGATCACATCAGATCTACTGAAGTGTTAACAAATTTCAGAATGCAATAAATGCAGTATTATTAACTATGGTCACCATGCTATATATTAGATCCCTAGCTTTTATTCGCCTTATAGTGTTTGTGTCCTTTCACTGAAATTTTCCTGTTTCCCTCAGTCCCCAGCCCCTAGGAACCACCAGTCTACTCTTCACTTCGGAATGTGATATTTTTAGATTCCCTGTAAAAGTGACATCATTAATATTTGCCTTTCCATGTTCATCTTATTTTACTTAGTATAATATCCTGTGGGCTCATCCATGTTGTTACATGGCAGGATTTTCCCTTTTTTAATGAATGAATAACATTCCATTTTTTATCTATGCCACATTTTCTTTACCCATCCATCTGCAGACAGACATTTAGGTCATTTCCTTATCCTGGCTATTGGGAATAATACTGCAATAAACATTGGAGTGCAGATATCTCTTTGGGATGCTTATTTCATTTCCCTTGGATATATGCCCAGAAGTGGGATTATTGGATGATATAATAGTTATATCTTACACTTTTTCTGAGGAAACTACATACTACATACTATTTTTCATTGTGGCTACACCAATTTCAGAGTAGGAAATGGCAGCACACGCCAGTATTCTTGCCTGGAAAATTTCATGGAGAGAGGAACCTGGCAGATTGCAGTCCATGTGTCACAAATTTGGGCACGACTGAGCACACACACATACCAGTTTACATTCCCAACAACAGTATACAACATTCCCAACAACAGTATACCCTACACCCTTACCAGTGTGTGCTACTTTTCCTTGTTTTGATAATAGCCAAGCTATATCTCATTGTGTTCTTGATTTGCATTTCCAGAATGATTAGCAGTATAAAGAACAGTCTCATATACCTTTTGGCCATTTGTATGTCTTCTTTGGAAAAATGTCAAATCAGATTCTTTGCTGATTTTCTTTCTATTGGATTATTTGGCTTTTTGCTCAGAGTTGTATGAAGTGCTTATGTATTTGGGATATGAACACCTTGGCAGAGAGTATGCAAATATTTTCTCATTCCATATGTTATCTTTTCATTGTATTCTTTCTTTTTATGTGCAGAACCTCTTTAATTTTATATAATGCCACTTGTTAACAGTATTCTTTGCTTTTGTTGCTGATGCTTTTGGAGCCACACCCCCCAAAAAATAATTACCAAAGCTAACATCAAGGAGATTTCCCTATATTTTATTCTAGGAGATTTATAATTTCAGGTTTCACATGTAAGCCTTTTTTTGATATTAGTAGGTCTTATTATTTTTTTATTTTTATTTGAATATAGTCAGTTTATAATGTTGTGTTAGTTTCAGGTGTAGAGGAAAGTAAATCAGTTATACATACACACATATCCACTCTTTTTCAGATGCTTTTCCCATATAGGCCATTACAGAGTATTGAGTGGAATTCCCTGTGCTATTATATAGTAGGTCCTTACTAGTTATCTATTTTATATATAACAGTGTATATATGTCAATCCTAATCTCCCAATTTATCCCTCCTCCCCTTACCCCTGGTTACCATAAGTTTGTTTTCTAGATGTGTAATGTTATTTCTTTCTGGTAGATAAGTTCATTTGTACCCTTTTTTAGAGTCTACATATAAGTAATATCATGTTTGTCTTTCTCTGACTTACTTCACTTAGTATGAGGAGTATGCTACTCTTCTTTATCCATTCCTCTGTTTCCATCAGCATTTAAAAGGTGGCTTCCATGTCCGGGCTATTGTAAATAGTGTTGCAGTGAACACTGGGATATGTGTGTCTTTTTGAATCATGGTTTTCTCTGGGTATATGCCCAGGAGTGGGATTCCTGGATCATATGGTAGCTCTATTTTTAGTTTTTTAAGGAATTTTCATACTGTTCTCCGTAGTGGCTGTACCAGTTTATATCTGCATCAACAGTGTAGGAGGGTTCACATTTAAGTCTTTTATTTTGAGTTGATTTTTATGTATGGTGTTAGATAAGGGTCTAATTTCATCCTTTTGTATGTGGATATCCAAAACCAAATGGGGCGGTAGCCAAGTTCCTAAGGGATGTGGCTATTTCCTGATCTGTATCCAGAACCAGTTTACCAGCTCTTCATCTGGGTGTGGGCTGACCTTAAATGATGTTTATTCTCAGCATCCTTGTCAAAGACAGTCAACCATATATGTGTGGATTTTTTCTGGACTCCATTCTATTCTATTACCATACTACTTTGATTACTATACATTTGTAATATAGTACAAACTTAAAATAATTATTGATAGGTAAGTACTTCCCCTTGGCATTTTGTTAGTTTTCTGACTGCTTTGTAGTTCCTTTGATCCTTTATTCTCTTGCTATCTTCATCTATAATTTGATGGGGTTTTGAGGTTTTTGCTTTAATTCCTTTATCTTTATCTTCTTTATATCTATCACAAATTTTCTTTTTGGTTATCATGAGACTTACATAAGATATCCTACAATAGTATATTTTAAGCTGAAAACAACTTACCTTTGCACACAAAAACTCTGCCCTTTTACTTCTATCCACCATGGTTTATGTTATTGATGTTACTACTTACATCTCTTTACAATATGTATCCAGGGGCTGGAGAGGGGCTGGAGCCAGGCTATGGAATGCTTCAGGGTGCATAGCTGAGACTGAGGTTGTTGAGCCTGTTACCCAAGGCATAGGCAGGTGTGGCTCCTCCCAGGTCCCTTAGTGGATCATGCTGGTGGCAGAACCCAAGTAAGGGTTGTGACTATTTGCTGGTCTGTAGCCAGAACCACAGTCCACAAGCCTGTCATCTGGGTGTGGGCCAGCCTTAAATGATGCTCTTCTGTCTTGGGCTCCACTACGGTTTCACAACTCCCTATCTGTATCCCAAAGCTCCCACAAAGACACTTTTGTTCATGGAAGACTGCCAAATTATTGTTGGAGTGGAGGAATATGAGCAGGGAAACTTCTATCCTGCCATCTTACTGATGTCCTAGTCAAGCAATTTTTAAAAAGCATGTCTAAATAAAACAAAATAGAACTTCATATTTTAGTACATGCAGATTTTTTTTCTCTCAATAAACTCAGTGAAAGTGCAAATAGATTTAAGCTGAAATCCCCTTATTCTTCTCTATATACCACCCAGTCATAAGCTACACCAAGTTTGGGGAAATTAGATTAAATATGTTAACAACTGGATAAATCTTCTCCAAGTACTAGAGATGTTGTATTATAAGAAAATTACACTTCTTAACTTCTGTCCATAATCAACAAGCCTGGAGCCAAGGAAGAAGTTGTGGTATTTATTTCATTGCTACTCATCTATGTCTTTTGGACAGTGATACACATATTCACATGTTTTACTTGTTTGTTTAACTGGATACTAAATAACATTTAAAAGCAAATAAAAAATAAATTGAGAAAAGATGCTTCAAATTATTGTGTAATTGAACACAGAAGTTGCTGTTGTGATTTCTTAGTTAAAATTGTAAAATCAAACAAGTGCGGTGTGATCATCTTTATTTTACCCTTTGTGAGAAACTGAGAGCCTTAACTCCAGTTGCACTAAGAAAATATTTTAAATGTTGTCACCATGCCAAAGCAGCAACCAGAACAGTTCTGTCTATAGTCTTAGGCCAGGGAGCATTTTCCATTTCATAACTTGTTCCCCAGATGTATGATCATACCTCATATACACAGAAAACAGAACAATAAGCCCTTAAATATGCTCCAAGGCATTTTTTCACAAGGGCAGGTTTACAAGATAGCATGTCTGCTTAAAGAATTATTCTCTTGCTTTCTGTTTATTCTCAAATTAGCCATTTCCCATAAAATTAAAACACATGAAAATACCTTTCACATGGTCAGTTTATTTGGAAATCCTTTCTCTGTGTTTGGACACTAAGTTTTCACAAGCTCAAACTTCAAGTGGGCTTTAATATTTTTTCTCTGTAAGCATTTTTTGCTGGTAGCAAATTTGCTAGAAGGCTTTCTCTCTGTTGCTGGAATATAACAGCTGACTATGTGTCCAAAATAATGAATAATTTGCTACCCCATAGCTCCTTTAGTTAATGCTACAAAGTGGGTAACTTTATCACAGTCTCATAGATAGATTATGGATTCATGGACAATGCAGACATCCTGGAAATCTAGTTAACATGTTTCTGAAAACAGCGCACATGAAAGAATCCAGATCTACATTGAATCTTCTTAGAGCAGTCTCCATCCAGACTAGCAGAAACCATTCCTGCCAAGGAAGAAATATCTTCAAGATTCATAAAAATTTATTTTCTTTAAGAAAGCTATTGTAACAGTAAAATATCAAATCCAAGAAAATAATATCTACCCTGGTGGCTTAGACGATAAAGAATCTGCCCGCAATGCTGGAAACCCATGTTTGATCCCTGGGTTGGGAAGGCCCCTGGAGAAGGGAATGGCTACCCACTCCAGTATTCTTGCCTGGAGAATCTCATGGATTCTGGCGGGCTACAGTCCATGGGGTCACAAAGAGTCAGACAGGACTGAGCAACTAACACTTTCACTTTATACTTTCAATGAGTGGTATCTTTTGGAAACTTTTAATACAATTAAGAATCAACCATGTTGCACAACTGCATAGTTTCCACTCATTTAACAAAGTGAATGCTACCTTCCTTGAGTTGTACAATATGTGAATACTAAAATAACTTCATTTTCAGGAAAAAAATTTAAATAAATAGCAATTTCCTCTCAACAATTGTGCATTGTAGATGGAAATGTTCTGAAATATATATACCCTTCCAAATTATGGTTGATATTATTATATTTTAAAGTCCAAATGCCACATTTCAATGAAGCTAAGTATTTAAAGTTAGGAGTACAAGTGTGTGATTTGTTATTAATAATTGAGTGATACAAAGAGCAGTGAGCTAAAGTACATTGGTGAATATTTGTTTGCCTAGATCCCTGCCCTTCAGTAACAGTACCTAAACATCTCTTGTGGATCCTTACTTGTTTCAGTCCATAGGACCTTGCTCCTGGATCCAGAGCTGGGCATAGTCATAGGTTTGCAGGCATCCTTTACTTGCACAAAGGGAGAAACCACTTCAGAATAGAGCAGTGAAAGTGAAAATCTCTCAGTCATGTCCAACTCTTTGTGACCCCATGGACTATACAGTACGTGGAATTCTCCAGGCCAGAATGCTGGAGTGGGTAGCCTTTCCCTTCCCCAGGGGATCTTCCAAACCCAGGGATCAAACCCACGTCTCCTGCATTGCAGGTGGATTCTTTACCAGCTGAGCCACCAGGGAAGCCCAAGAATACTGGAGTGGGTAGCCTTTCCCTTCTCCAGCAGATCTTCCCGACCTAGGAATCAAACCAGGGTCTCCTGCATTGCAGGTGGATTCTTTACCAGCTTAGCTATGGGGGAATCTCTATTCATAGGATAGAGTGGTGGTTCCCTAAATGTAGTCCTCAGAGCAGCAGTGTCATAATCAAATGAATACTTGTGAGAGACACAGATCCCTAGACTCTGGCCCAGATATACTGAAAAAAAACTCTGGCTGTGAGACCCAGCCATCTACCCATGCTGTTACATTTTTGCCAACATGACTTTATTCCCCAGGTTCTCTGTCCTTGCAACATTATTACCCTTTTGATGAATGCTTGAGTTTGATCCTTTCCTCAAGGACTAAATCCAAAAGCTTTCTCTTCTGTGATGTCATTCTTGAGTGTGTTTATTCATTATCTTCTTTGAATTTCATGTTCACTTATATGTGCCTCTTCCAGGCATTTAAAAAGATCTTATTATTTCTGTGCATATTTCATTTATCCCATTAGTTTAAAACTACTCACAGAACAAAAAGACCTATCCATGATTGTTACCCCAAACATATGTACTGATGAATGAATGAATATACAGAGTTCAAAACAAAGTAAGGTGGATGGATGAATTAGAATATCTGAAAAGAAACTTTTTTAGGCACAAAATAATTTGAAAAATCCTTTTAAAAATCCCACTCAGTATTCCTCTCTAATACCCTTAATAGATTAAAAGTTTACAAGACTGGTTAATGCATTTAGCTTCTTCTGAAATATATTTTATATTTTTAGGTTGTTAAATAATGGAGTTTTAATTTGTCACCCATTTTCCATTAATGGTGAATATATCTTTGGCCTTAAAATATAATCCAAACTGAAACAAAAAGAACCCTGGATGGGGGGCTTCCCTGGTGGTCCAGTGGTTACAACTTCACCTTACAGTGTAGGGGGTATGGGTTCAATCCCTGGTCAGGGAGCAAAAATCCCACATTCCTTGTGGCCAAAAACATAAAAGAGAATTAATATTGTAATAAATTCAATAAAGACTTTAAAAAAGGTCATTATTTTTTAAAATCTCAAAGAAATAAATAAAGAACCTTGGGCAAAACTGAGATTAACTTCAAGAATGAGCTCCTATATCCATAAGCAAATTACCTAACCCTCTGAACCTCACTTTTTCCTCAGAATGATTAACATATCTCTCCAAGATTTAAAATGTTATGGTTTATATTTGTGTTATTGTGTGGCTAATGAATGAGGCAAGTAAATACATATGCTGAAATTTAGAGTACTGCAGTAGTTGTATATTTTCCATAGAATTGAAGATTTCTGGGGTTGCATTAAATACTGTAATTGAAGCCATCTAATAATTGAATAAATATCTCAGAGTTGTAACGGTAATAGTAGATCAAGTTACAAGAAGAACTAAAGAAAGGATATTGAGTAAGACGTCTCTCCAATACTAAAAATTTTTGCTATAATTTAAATCAGTAGGAATCATAGAATAACAACTTCTGGAAACCATTAAGAAGCAAAGGATTATTTGAGTTGTATAATAATCTTTGTTAGTCTGAAATTATGAAAGGTTCTAGAACATCTTCCTCTGGATGAGGCTGGACCAATCATAACATGAATTTGATTGTATATATGCTAGTATATTTTAAGAGGAAAAAAGATTAGCTTCCATATTACAGATACAGGTGGAAATTGGATATGAATTCTGACTGATGACCTTGGCAAGTTAAAACCTGGAGTTATTTAAAAAAAAACACAAGAAACCCTTAAAGAAAAATATAACATGTGGAGACAATGTCAAATTCCATAAAGGAAAGGGTTAGGAAGAGGGGTTGGGTGGCTGACTATTTGCCTGGGAACATATATTGGGTTTAGGAAGGAGGGGGGAAGTTATGCCTTATTTTTCCTTTTACATTCATTTATTAATTGTTCAAAAATGTTTAACACCAATATTGTTCCAAGCACTGAGCTAGGAACTGAGGATACAAAAATGAAAGATGTGGAAAGAAATCCCATGTCCTTAATAAAGTTAATATGTTATAGAATGTTTATTTTTTAGAGTTTCTAAAGTCTCAAGGTTTGGAAAATTTGTGGAACTATCAAAGCCAAGATTGTGGACTCCAAGTGGATGTAGTATAAACAAATTGTACTGTACTTACAAAGGAATCCTAATTACTTGTTTCTATCACTCAAGGCGAAGCCTAGTAACAAAAAAATTTTAAAAAATAGACAATATATGACTCAATTAGCCTGCTTTCTCAAGGTCCTCACTGCCCTTGGAACACCTAGCATGAACTGCAAAGCTCTTTTTGATCCTGTTCCTGCCTCTTAGCTAAGTCTACGCTTCACACACTGCATGAAACAGGCTACTTACGATTTATATTTCTCAAATTAGTTTATTTTTTTGTGATTTTATGCAAACTGTTCCATTGTTTGAATGCCTTCCTCTCACAGAGTTACAAAATCCTTACTTACCCTGAAAAGGATTCTCTTTAGGATAACAATGGAATGAAAGGGAACATCATTCTAAGGATAGAAACAAAAGCCTACAACCAACTTCTAACTTAATGGTGAAATACGGCAATCTTTTCTACTCTGAGATGGGCAAAGAGATAACTGTATGGGACAAACAGCCAGTGCATTAAAACAAGAAGAAAAAAATCCTGTCGTTATTCACAGCTGATTATATGTAGAAAATCCAAGTAAATCTACAGAAAATCTATTGGGATTATGAAGTGAAACTAAATGAATCAATACAATAAGACGTGTATTATTTCTCTTTACCTGCCTAAAATCAGAAAATCATTTTTTTAAAAAAATCATTTAAAATAATACTTAGATATTACGTGGGCTTCCCATGTGGTGCTAGTGGTAAAAAAACTTGCCTGTCAGTGCAGGAGACATGAGACATGGGTTTGGTCCGTGTGTCAGGAAGATTCCCTGGAGGAGGGCATGGCAACCCACTCCAGTATTCTTGTCTAGAAAATCCCATGGACAAATGAGCCTGGTGGGCTACAGTCCATGGGGTTGCAAAGAGTCGGACATGACTGTAGTGACTTACCACACATGCACAGATGCTAAATATCTAATTAGGATCTACAACATGCCCAGTCCCTCCATGGAAAAATTAAATCAACTTTGCTAGAAAAGTTAAAGAAGAGTTAAATAAAAAGATGTACGATGTTCATGAATTGAAAGACTCAGTGTAAAAATACCAGTTATTTCCACATTGTTCCATGGAATCAGTGCAATTGAAATAATCACAGCAGATCTGTGTATTAGTGTGAAAACTAACCAGTTTACTTGCTGTGTTCACTCCAGAAATTCATTAAGCTGCACATATGATCTGTGTATTTTTCTACATATATATTATACTTCAGTATTTTAAAACCTAAAATACATGTATTTTTCAGGGGAAAAAAGTATCTTTTTTTATTCATAATTTTTCTCTATGAATACTTCTTTTTTTCAATCAAGCATAGGGTTTCAGCTTTTTACGTCTTTATTATAGCAGCTTTTAAATAAAGTGTGGAACATAGTCTTTTTTCAGGCCTGCTCTGAAATCAAATTAGGTGAGATATATATTTTTGGCATTTATGGATGAGAACAAAAAGAACATATGATATAAACATGTTCTGAGAGAGTCATTGACTTGTTGAAAGCTCGTAAGACAAATGTTCCCATTTTATATAATACTTTTCCCAACTTTAAACCTGTCCATTCAATAAATTGTTGAATTTAACAACTAAGTATTTTGCAATCTGGTCTCCTGGGAGAATTTTAGGCAAATAACCAATAATCCCAATTTAAATACATGAATTTGTCAAAATTTAGCCTAGCTATCAGGTATGGTTATCTTGTGCTTTGAGATTTAGATCATGTTGGCTCAAGTCCTTATAACAAGTGTTATAGGATATCCAACGTCCTAGGTAAGTTTTCTATCAATGTTCTGAGAAATCATATTTTCACCTCATTTCCTGCTCTTTTTGGCTAAGTTACTTTAGTGTCTTGAGTGCTGTGGTTGTTTTTTCTTCTCTGGTCTGCATTTTTCAATCTTGTTAGCTGCATTAACTTTGCATACACATAATATGCTCATTTTGTTTCAAATGACTAACTGTGATATCTTGGTAAAATTTGTATTAAGCTTTAAAAAATTATGTGAATGTGTCTCTTCGTCTCTTCCAAAAGGATATTGGGGCTCAACCTGGGTCAGTAAGATCAGATGCTCTAAGTAAAATAAAGGCTGTGTTACTAATGCTTACTATGCTTTTCATCTCTACTCAGCATTTGTAAAGAGTGTTGATAATCACATGAAAAATACTCTCTAACTATACATTTTCATCTTCAAAATAGCACATTCAGCATATCATTTATGATTTAGGATGGAAATAACCACTATTTATGATGAGAACAAAGCCCCAGTTAATTTCACATTCAATATTTCATGTAACTATCATGTTCACATATAACTAGTGCATTTATCAGAATTAGAATTCTTTATCTTTTAACAGTGATCTCAGCTCACTTGGATTATTAATTCAATCTCTAATTTAGAGATTTATTGAATTTAGAGAATGAAATTTATCATAATGAAATATATCAGTAATTTGCTTAAAATTCTGCCCAACCACCAAAGAAAACTTTATAAGAACACTCAAGTTAATTGTTGATCTCCAGATATAACTTCTTTTTAAAAGTAAATGTCTTTCAGGGTGGTCTCTTCCAGAAAGTAAATAAGGACATTAAAGTTGGCCCATAGTAGAGTTTAACTATCTACCTTAAAGATGGTGTTTCTTACAAATGTTTTAAATGAACAAATGTGAAAAACATATTTAAAATATGAAAATAAGAAAAAGTAAAATCAGATAAATAGTAAAATTCTCTAGTTGATCTATTTATATCATTATTATTCCAAACATTCCGTGTTTGAATTTCTTACCAATCACATTTAATATACATAAATTTGGTAAATGCATGCTTAAGTCTTAAGTGAAAGACTCTCAGTCCTGTCCGACTCTTTGCAACCCCATGAATTATACAGTCCATGGGATTCTCCAGGCCAGAATACTGGAGTGAGGATAACCTTTCCCTTCTCCAAGGCATCTTCCCAACCCAGGGATTGAACCAATCGATCCCTCATTGCACCAGATTCTTTACTAGCTGAGCCACAAACCCAAATGCCTGCTGGTATATAGAAAATGTGAGAAACGTTGAAAACTCACAGAACAATGTGTTCTGGACCTTAAGAAGAAATGAGATTGTTTACTTGACCACTTTATAATCTGCCAATGCTTAAAAGGTATTCAACAGACTAGTTAATCTTTCCAGATTCCTCTCAAAACAGCTCTCCCAAGAATGATGTCTTAAAGGAGATCTGTCTCACTGTTTTCTTCTCATCCTCCTCCTTCTCTTCTGTCTTCTTCACCTTCTTCAATTTTTCTAATCTACTCCAAGATTAGCTGAGATTAGTAATTAGCAAGCCTTAACTCAGCTTTCTCAGACAAGCATCTAACAAAATACAGAGAACAATGATTTAAATACCCCAAATTACTCACTCACACTTAGCTATCCATTTATCCCCATCATTGATCAGATTCAAATAGATTCTCCAGGATCTAACACTTGGGGAAATTCCACAGCAGCTACAAAGGAAGCAACATGAAGCTTCAATACACACATAGAAACCGTTGTTACAGTAAATCCATGCCTAATACACACTTTATCCCACTCCACGTAGTGGACAGGTTTTAGTCATTTATTCAGTGGAATACTGTTTAAAAACAACAGCGGTAGCAAGAATAGCAGCTTTATATTATTTACACCAAAATATTCAAAAATATAAGTATGGCAATTGTGATTATAAAGGAATAGAAAATTATAGCAAAGAGCAAAATGAAAGCTGGTAAAGTTTTATTAAAATTCAACAAAATTGGCTATAAGGCACAATCTTTACTTAAAGGGTAGTATGATAATGACATTTATTTGAATATCACAAGAATATGTAATAGTTATAAATGTATTCATACCTAAGTGAATTTAAAATATAGAAGTCAATTAAACTAAAAGATTTAGCCAAATCTATAATAACAATACCAGTGAAAAAGTTTGCTAAATAATTGCTAGAATACATAAAAAATAGATAAAGACACAAAAGTTGTGTACAATGTATTTTTAAATATATCCCCTGGTATATATAGAATGCTACCTTTAAAAAATATAGTTTAGCAATATTTTCAGATGTACATGTAAGAAACTTTTGCAGTAATGACCAATGGTAGGCATTAAAGTGAGTCTTAAAAAATGTCAAAGGGATTCATGTTTATGTATTGTTGAGACCCTTCACTGTTCACCTGAAATTATTAAAACATTGTTAATCAGCAATACCCCAATACAAAATAAAAAGTTTAAAAAAATAAAACTCAAAAGAATGCCAAAGGATTGAAGTAATACAGAATTTTCTCTGACCATAATTCATTGTATTTGAAATAGCAAAGCAAAAACATAATAGAAAATGTCATATATATTAATATAAAAGTATTTTTTAGATCACCCAAATATTTTAGAAAGTATCATAGTAGACAGTAATAATTTTGAAATAAATGATAATAAAATGCTATATACCAGCAGTTATTCAGTGTACTGAAGCAGTACTTAGAACACCTACATTTTAAATGCATTTGCCAGATTAGACAAAAAGCTGACACTAACAGTAAGTCTGTATCTGAATTATAGATTAAGCAATAAAAATTGAAAAATATAATAAGAGAGAAATTAATAACATAGAAAATAAAACAGATAATCAAGAGAGCAAAAAGCTGTTTCTTAGAAGATCATAAAATTGATAAATCTCTGGCTTCCCAGATAAATCCGACTCAGCAGAAAAAATCCACCTGCAATGCAGGACATGTGGGTTCCATCACTGGGTCAGGAAGATTCTCTGGAGAAAGAAATGGCAACCCACTCCAGTATTCTTGAATTGCAAATATTGGCACCAGTAAGTTTTTGGTTTTATTGAGATCACTAGCCCCAGTCATTCTCTTCCAGATTAAAAAAAAAAAAATGGTGTATTTCTGTATTTTCATAACTAAAAAGAAAATAACATTTTTCTATTTTACATTTAGAGATTCCCAGGTGGCTCAGTGGTAAAGAATCCACCTGCCAAGCAGGAGACATGGGTTCAGTCCCTGGGTTGGAAGATCCTCTGGAGAAGGCAATGGCAACCCACTCCAGCATTCTTGCCTGGGAAATCCTATGGACAGAGGAGCCTGGTGGCTTACAGTCCATAGGGTCACAAAAGTGTCAGACACAACTTAGCAACTAACAACACAACAAAACTTCCAGAGAAATGTTTTAAAGAAATGAAGCAAGTCATCAAAAGCCAATACCAGTTATCAAACATGTAAAAGATGAGAGAAAGTTATAAGCAATTATAGCCAACAAATTTGAAATGGGCAAACTACTAGAAAAATAGAACTTACCAAGATCATATCAAAGAGAAAAAACTGAATAATCTTATAAATCCTTTAGTTAATTATTATATTTTGTTGTGTAACTCTTCTCTTTAATTCTTTTGTAATTGTTAAGCATTTTTCAGCCATAATAATAAGCTAAACATGTCTATGTCTATAAATAGTCTATGTAATTTGACATTTAATGAAGAAAAAGAAGAGTAAAGACTATAAAGAAACCTATGGAAAGAATGTAAATGATACCATAATCAACAATAGAAAAGACATCATGAGATGCATGTTGTACAATATTTTTATTGTTATAAATTTATAAACTGTGAGTCTTCAAATGGAAAACTTGCCACAAAATGCATTAGCCATAAAACTTCATGTAGTAAAAAAAAAAAAAAACTTCATGTAGTAGCTCTCATGTGATGGTGCCCATCTGTTCCCGAAGTAAAGAAATTCTTTCTTATAAATAATAAGAAAACGTTTCAAGACAAGTAGGAGTAGGAACTGAAACTCCTGGTAACATTGAGTTCTTATTACCTGATTTATCTAAACTCAAGTTATAAATCTACATACTTTATATGAATACATAAACATGTAGAAGACTGCTTAGATACATGTTTGTTTGTAGTGGTATTGCTGCATGAATTTGGTACAGAAAGAAAAGGAGGAGGAGGGAGTAAATTAAAGAAAAAATAAAACTTTAAAAATAAGCAACCATATATGACCTAACTCATTTAAAATAATAAATGTGCATGAATTGGTTTAAAAATAGAAGCTGATATGCCATAGTCAGTGAACTACAAAGAATTTTAAAGGAATCTGTAGATTATGATTATGAATATTTAAATAAAAATTCCAAAATATCTAAAGGTATACATTTTTTATAAGAGAAACTTTTCAAAGACATAAACCTGTTAGCACTGGATTGATCTGAAACGGGAAATAGAAAGGGGAAATCAGATAAAAGATAAACTGTAGCTGTCCATGTTTGCGTGCAAAGTTGCTTCAGTTGTGTCCAACTCTTTGTAACCCTATTGACTATAGCCTGCCAGGTTCTTCTTCCATGGAATTTTCCAGGCAAGAATAACTGGAGTGGGTTGCCATTCCCTCCTCCAGGGGATATTCCCTACCCTGGGATTGAACCCACAACTTGTTAAGTCTCCTGCATTAGCAGGCAGGTTCTTTACCTCTAGTGCCAACTGGGAAGCCCAAACTGTAGTCATCTGTGTTTATTTTCTTGTTTTAATTTTGTATTTTCACACTTAACACATTAAAAAATGCACATTTTAATTTAATTATGTCCTGTTATAGTTTTCAGGTTAAATGTCATATAAATGATTTTTTTATTAAAAAATTGGACAGAACTGATTTTGAGTCATGGTTGCTCATTAGTTAATGCTTTTGGAGGTAACTAATCACTTTGTGTCTAAGTTTCCTCATCAGTAAAATGATCCTAAGAGTAGCACCATATTGGATTATAGAATAGTTGAGACATGACATGTGAAAATCATATAAAATAGAACATGGCAGCTAGTAGTCAATTACTAGTCAGTAGCAAATTTTATTCTCTTTGTATAGAGGAGAAAGGGTTTTCCCTGGTAGTTCAGTGGTAAAGAACCCACCTGCCACTGCAGGAGACTCGAATTCAGTCCCTGGGTACGGAAGATCCCCTGGAGAAGGAAATGGTAACCCACTCCAATGTTCTTGCCTGGGAAATCCCACGGACAGAGGAGCCTGGCAGGCTACAGTCCATGGGGTCTCAAAAGAGCTGGACATGACTTAGTAACTAAGCAATAGAGGAAAAGTAACTAAGTATAACTTAGTTACTTAGTAACTAAGAATAGAGGAAAAACCTTTTAAGGTGATTTAATCAACTCAGATCTTGGAGGCAGCCATCATTCTCATTCTCAGACCAATTTATAGTCATTTGAAGAAATAACTAAAAATATCCAGTTTATTACAGAAAAAGATTACGTAACTTGTCATGAGAACCAAATATAAACAAGGGAGACTATCCCCAACTTGGGGCAGCCCTATTAAGTCTTTAAATTTAACACACTTAGTCATCAGTCTAAATGAAGAAAGAAGCAGTAAACTTATCAAACACCATTCAATGGACTTCTGAAAGTTTAACCCACCTTCTTGAGAATTGCAGACCAGTTTTGACACCCATTAACCAAGTAGCTCAGTCCACTAGAGAAGTAGGGGTTGGACAGAACCAGCAGTGTATTTTCTTCCTCAAGAAAACCAGAGTTGAGGAAAGATGTTCTAACATTATCTGGTAGTTTTCACACACAGTATAAGAGAAACTCTTTTACCAAAATTAATCTTAAGGCAAATTGCAATACATAAAACTACTTAATACTAACATGAATGACTCAGAAGCACAGACAAAAAGTTTACCCTCAGCCACAAATCTCATTGTTGTTATTTAGTCTCTAAGTTATACCCAACGTTTTGAGACCCCATGGTCTGTAGCCCTCCAGGCTCTTCTGTCCATGGGCTTTACCAGGGAAGAATACTGGAATGTGTTGCCATTTCCTTCTCCAGCGGATCTTCCAGAACCAGGAATCGAACCAGGGTCTCCTGCATTGCAGACAGATCCTTTACCATTGAGACCCCAGGGAAACCCCACATCTCATTCAGTTCACTTCAGTTCCTCGTTCGTGTCTGAATCATTGCGACCCCATAGACTGCACCACGCCAGGCCTCCCTGTCCATCACTAACTCCTGGAGTTTACTCAAACTCATGTCCATTGAGTCGGATATGCCATCCAACCATCTCATCGGTCATCCCCTTCTCCTCCCACCTTCAATCTTTCCCAGCATCAGGGTCTTTTCAAATGAGTGAATTCTTCACATGAGGTGGCCAAAGTATGGGAGTTTCAGCTTCAACATCAGTCCTTCCAATGAATGTTCAGGACTGATCTCCTTTAGGATGGACTGGTTGGATCTCCTTGCAGTCCAAGGGACTCTCAAGAGTCTTCTCCAACAACACAGTTCAAAAGCATCAATTCTTTGGTGCTCAGCTTTCTTCATAGTCCAACTCTCACATCCATACATGACCACTGGAAAAACCATAGCCTTGACTAGATGGACTTTTGTTGGCAAAGTAAATGTCTCTGCTTTTTAATATGCTATCTAGGTTGGTCATAACTTTCCTTCCAAGCAGTAAGCGTCTTTTAATTTCATGGCTGCAATCACCATCTGCAGTGATTTTGGAGCCCAGAAAAATAAAGTCTGACACTGTTTCCACTGTTTCCCCATCTATTTCCCATGAAGTGATGGGACCAGATGCCATGATCTTAGTTTTCTGAATGTTGAGTTTTAAGCCAATTTTTTCACTCTCCTCTTTCACTTTCATCAAGAAGCTTTTTAGTTCCTCTTCACTTTCTGCCATAAGGGTGGTGTCATCTGCATATCTGAGATTATTGATAGTTCTCCCGGCAATCTTGATTCCAGTTTGTGCTTCATCTAGCCCAGTGTTTCTCACGATGTACTCTGCATATAAGTTAAATAAGCAGGGTGACAATATACAGCCTTGACGTACTCCTTTTCCTATTTGCAATCAGTCTGTTGTTCCATGTCCAGTTCTAACTGTTGCTTCCTGATCTGCATATAGATTTCTCAGGAGGCAGGTCAGGTGGTCCGTTATTCCCATCTTTTTCAGAATTTTCCACAGTTTATCATGATCCACAAAGTCAAAAGCTTTAGCATAGTCAGTAGAACAGAAATAGATGTTTTTCTGGAGCTCTCTTGCTCTCTCAATGATCCAGCAGATGTTGGCAACTTGATCTTTGGTTCCTCGGCCTTTTCTAAATCAAGCTTGAACATCTGGAAGTTCATGGTTCACGTACTGTTGAAACCTGGCTTGGAGAATTTTGAGCATAATTTCTTTGCTAGACTGTGAAATAAGTGCAATTGTGCAGCAGTTTGAACAATCTTTGGCATTGCCTTTCTTTGAGATTGGAATGAAAACTGACCTTTTCCAGTCCTGTGGCCACTGCTGAGTTTTCCAAATTTGCTGGCACATTGAGTGCAGCACCTTAACTGCATCACCTTTTAGGGTTTGAAATAGCTCAGCTGGAATTCTATCACCTCCACTGCCTTGTCCATAGTGATGTTTCCTAAGGCCCACTTGACTTCACATTCCAGGATGTCTGGCTCTAGATGAGTGATTGCACCATTGTGATTATCTGGGCCGTGAAGATCTTTTTTGTTCAGTTCTTCTGTATTGTTGCCACCTCTTCTTAATATCTTCTGGTTAGTTTCATACCATTTTTGTCATTTGTTGTGCCCATCTTTGGATGAAACGTTCCCTTGGTATTTCTAATTTTCTTGAAGAGATCTCTAGTCTTTCCCATTCTATTGTTTTCCTCTACTTCTTTGCATTGATCAGTGAGGAAGGCTTTCTTATCTCTCCTTGCTATTTTTTGGAACTCTGCATTCAAGTGGGTATATCTTTCCTTTTCTCCTTTGCATTTCACTTCTTTTCTTTTCACAGCCATTTGTAAGTACTCCTCAGACAACCATTTTGCTTTTTTGTGCTTCTTTTTCTTGGGGATGGTCTTGATCCCTGCCTCCTAAACAATGTCACAAACCACTGTCCATAGTTCTTCAGCACTCTGTCTATCAGATCTAATCCCTTGATTAGAAGTGGATTTCTCACTTCCACTGTATAACCGTAAGGTATTTGATTTAGGTCATACCTAAATGGTCTAGTGGTTTTCCCTACTTTATTCAATTTAAACCTCAATTTGGCAATAAGGAGTTCATGATTTGAGCCACAGTCAGCTCCCAGTCTTGTTTTTGCTGACTGTATAGAGCTTCTCCATCTTTTGCTGCAAAGAATATATCAGCCTGATTTCAGTATTGACCATCTGGTGATGGCCATGTGTAGAGTCTTCTCTTGTGTTGTTGGAAGAGGGTCTTTGCTATGACCAGTGTGTTCTCTTGGCAAAACTCTGTTAGCCTTTGCCCTGCTTCATTCTGTACTCCAAGGCCAAATTTGGCCATTACTCCAGGTATTTTTTGACTTTCTACTTTTTCATTCCAGTCCTCTATGATGAAAAGGACATCTTTCGGGGGTGTTAGTTCTAGAAGGTCTTGTAAGTCTTCATAGAACCATTCAACATCAGCTTTTTCAGCATTACTGGTCAGGTCATAGACTTGGATTACTGTGATATTGAATGGTTTGCCTTGGAAATGAACAGACACCCAAGTATTGCATTTTTGTTGACTATGATGGCTACTCCATTTCTTCTAAGGGATTCTTGCCAACAGTAGTAGATATAATGGTCATCTGAGTTAAATTCACACATCCCAGTCCATTTTAGTTTGCTGATTCCAGAAATATCAGTGTTCACTCTTGCCATTTCCTGTTTGACCACTTCCGATTTGCCTTGATTCATGAACCTAACATTCCAGGTTCCTATGCAATATTTCTCTTTATAGCACTGGACTTTATTTCCATCACCAGTCACATCCACAACTGGGTGGTGGTGTTGCTTTCACTCCATCTCTTCACTCTTTCTGGAGTAATTTCTCCACTGATCTCCACTAGCATATTGGTCAATGCTAATTAATTAATTACAGTTTCCACTTCATTTCTCTTGAAATAATGCCTGTCCTAAAAAAGCAAAAACGCAAAAATGATTATAAAATGCAAATAACATGTATTTTAAACAGTGAATATATTTCATATATTCCCATGTTCCCTTATATGCTTTATATGTATTAATATATGTAACTTTATACATATATATTAATATATTAGTCTTATTCTGAGAACTGCAGTAAAAGAGCATTCCATTTAAAGTTAACAGACAACACTTTCGTTTTTTTATTACATCACTTATTCCCCAGTAATATTGGCTTTCCAGGCAGAGATTTTGTCATTTATTTTGATGTAATATAATCCATAGTAGAAACTGAACTATTGGGTGCATATGGTTACAATCTTATGCATATGTGGAAAAATCATTTTTTTCTTTATTTCATACAGCTAAGAATCCACCATTGACTTTAAAAAAAAAAAAAAAAAAGGTTTTCAGGGAAAGAGAATACAACTTCACTACTAAAGGAAAGTTTATAATAAATTTTTTAGTGCCCTGTTGTTAAAAAAGTAACTTTATTCAGTATAATAGTTTGTAGATATGCAAAATTTATCTCTGAAATATCTGAACTCATGCTCAGAATTCTGTGATGTATGTTCTAATCTATTATGTTACCCTGGTTTCAAGTTTACTCAAAGAAAAGCGTTATAGGAGCAGGAATATCTTTGCAAGGCCATAAAAATGGATTGTATAAAAATAACTATTTCTAGCAGTACCTGTTCTCAGCTTTCACAAGTCAGTGTGGTTAACAAGCTATTGGAATTTTATCCGGTATATATTTTTTAGAAACTCTATATTGGCTATTTTGGCTTAAAAATCCCACTAAATTTGGCCATTGCCATTAGTGGCTGTTTCAACCTTGTTGTAAATAAAATCATGTGTGCATGTGGGGTATATGTATATAAATATGTATTTAGGTGTACACACACATATGTATATATCCATATATACATCACGTGTGTGTGTGTGTGTGTGTGTGTACACACATATGTAGAGAGAGACACCACTGTGGATGGAAACCAAGGTAACAGTAATGACCAAGAAACTTTGCTTCTTTTAATATTTGACATACACATAGGAAAAGTAGAGTGCTGACAGCTGGAACTACAGATTGACATGTGACTATGGCATGGAAGAGAGAAGTGGGTCTCTAGACAGGATCTGCCGTATAGAGCTCTAAAGTTTGGTCTTCACATATATAAGGCTGAAAGAATAGGGAGATAGGTGTCCTCCATCATTACAAACAAATGCAGGTATCTGATGATATAACTCAAACTGTGTTTATATGATGGCATTAAATTTAATGATTTCCACAAAAAAAATCTATAGTAAAGGTCAAATGTGGCTAAATAGATGAGATATTCAAAAATAGATTATTTGTATAGTTAAATAATATCAAATTTCAGATGATTTATTAAAGACCTAAACATAAGACATTGTACTATAAAACTCCTAGAAGGGAAGATAGGCAAAACATCCACTGATGTAAATTGCAGCAATAGTTTCTAAGATCACTCTCCCAAGGCAAAAGAAATGAAAACAAAAATAAACAAATGGGACTTAATCAAACTTTAAAGCTTTTACAGAGCAAAGAAAACCATCAGCAAATGAAAAGACAGCCTACAGACCAGAAGAAAATATTTGCAAATGAAGTGACTGGCAAAGTGTTAATTTTCAAAATATACAAACAATTCATACATGATTGATTTTCTTTTTTATTATTATTTTCTAGTAATTGGGTTAAAAATTATGCTTTCTTACATGTAAAAATGCTCAGCATCACTTATTATTAGAGGAACGCAAATCAAAACCACAATGAGGTATCACCTCACACTGATCAGATGACTACAATCAAAATGTCTTCAGATAATAAATGCTAGAGAAGGTGGGGAGAAAAGTGAACTCTCCTACACTGTTGGTGGAAATCTAAATTAGTGCAGCCACTATGGAGAACATTATGGAGGTTCTTTGAAAAAAAAAAAAAAAACACCTAAGGACAGGATCACCATTTGATCCAGCAATCCCAATCCTGGGCATATATCTGGAAAAGACAAAAACTCTAGTTCAAAAAGGTACATGCACCCAATGTTCAAAGAAGTATTATTTATAATAGCCAAGACATAGAAGCAATCTAAGTGTCCATCAACAGATAAGTGTATGAAGAAGATGCAGTATATATGCACAATGGAATATTACTCAGCCATGAAAAGAATGAAATGTTGCCTTTGTAGCAATATGGATGGACCTAGAGAATATCATACTAAGTGAAGTAAGTCAGACAGAGAAAGATATATACCATATGATATCACTTATATGTGGACTCTAAAAAATAATACAAATGAATCTGTTTACAAAACAGAAACAGACTCAGAGATACAGAAAACAAACATGGTTACCAAAGCGCAAAGGGAGACCAAGATAAATTAGGGCTATAGGATTAACAGATACACACTACTCTATATAAAATAGACAAGCATAATGATTTATTGTGTAGCATAAAGAATATTCAATATCATGTTAATAGTCTATAATGGAAAATAATTAGAAAAATATATGTATATATATAACTGAATCACGTTGCTGTACACTTGAAACTAATACAATATTTAAAATCAACTATACTTTAATTAAAAAGCAATTAAATTTCATGCCATTTAATCTGATTCTAATGAAATATTTGGTAGTGGGATTAATCATTTTTATTGCTGAAAGAAATGATTTTAGAATGAAGAGATTTGTGGTAACTAAATTTAAACTGATGTGAATTGAAAACCAGTTGGAATTTTTTTTTTGTTTAAATGTTTCCACATTAAATTGTTTTTAATATCACTTAAATTTCCCTAA
Source organism: Cervus canadensis (assembly GCF_019320065.1). NCBI lineage: Eukaryota > Metazoa > Chordata > Mammalia > Artiodactyla > Cervidae > Cervus > Cervus canadensis. The sequence goes on from NC_057394.1 coordinate 31,637,290, forward strand.
AACAATGATATTTAAAAATTATTGTGACTATAACCTTTGATCAATGTTGACTTTTGTTGTGTAGTTTTCTCTTGGCTCATAGCCAATGTTGTATTTAAGGCAGAATTAAAGGGAGTACCAGTAGGCAGTAACATTTCTTTCTAGGATATATTGTCCAGCTTCATATAAAAAATTATAGTGCAGTAAGTGACTTTCAATACTTTTCCACCTGAAGTTCTGAGAACTTCCAGAAAATTCACACAGCTCTTCCAATTGTTGTCAACATGGATGCACTTAAGCTTAAATTCGAATGGCATTCTGAAGAATGTAGATACATGCCTAACCCTTCTGTCAGAAGAAAACTCCTACTCAGCTCATTCTCAGGAGTTCTCAGCTCATTCTCAGGAGTTCTCTGGCTTGTACCCTCAGTGTCTGTACGCGCGCTAAGTTGCTTCAGTTGTGTCCAACTCTTTGTGAGAAGGCGCCTCTGTCCATGGGTTTCTCCAGGGAAGAATGCTGGAGTGGGTCGCCATGTTCTCCTCCAGGGCACCTTCCTGACCCAGGGCTCAAACCCCATCTCTTATGTCTCCTGAACTGGCAGGCAGGTTCTTTACCACCAGCGCCTCCTGGGAAGCCCTGTGCCGTCACTGGCAGTCGCCATTTTGCTCGGGAAGAAGCAAAGAGTCTTCCCATTGTGCTGAGCATATGTGAATAATTTCCCTATATGCTCAAGGTGAGGGACAGCAAGAGGTTATATTCTAGACATTTCCCTGTAGTTAGTCTAACTAAATCTTTCTCCAGGTATAGCACTACATTTAAGGATATAATAAAGTCATAGTTTTACTCCATAAGAACAACTCAAATTCACTGCTGCTTTCAGTATAAACCAATGGTTTGATGGAGATTTCCCTGAAAACCTCCTTTTCATCTTCCCTGCTTGTAACTTGGCAGCATTCTGCTCCTGATTATACATTTCTCCCTAAGAAATGTTTAGTCAGAGGAAAAATGCTCAACATTTTTTCCAAGGTAACAGAGAAAGCTGTTGGGAAACCTCACAATACTAAGTGGGCAAAAAGTCCATGAATGTCAGCTGGCTTGGGAAAGATAACGCCTTGGGGTAAAGTGCCTTAGCTTAGTGGACCCTGAGTCCGGAGAGGAGGTAGAATAGGAACCAGAGGCTGGTTTAAGCTGTTACTTTGAGCACAATGGCCTGATGGACAGAAACCTTAGAAACAATGCTCATTGCCTGATTTTTTAAATCACAAATGAGGGTATCTATGAATCCTAAACACTTGGTTTCTGTATGACAATAAAAGCACAGAACTGTTCTGGAATCAATTGAAGTAGAATTCACACCTTTTTTCTATCAGGTAATGTAGTACCCAGTGCCAGTAGAGGCAGATAGAGCATAGTTTCTGCTCAAAAATATGCAATCTGTTAAAAACTTTTTATAGTATGATAAAAAGTCCTCTGTCTCACTCTTAAAGCTAATTTAAAGCACCTTTCAAAAGGCATAAAAGAGGGAAAACAACACAGAGGACACTAAATAGTAAAGAAATTTGGGCAAATGGAGTATCAGGATTAGAAAAGAAAGAGGTGCCAAGGTTGAATTTTAGCACACCAGGTTTATTCTGTAAATTCCTGCTACAAAATTGCAAGAACAGCAATGACTATTCCAAGAGTCAAGGCAAAGAGGTTCATGTGTTCAGCTTTGGCACTCATAATGCACACACAGGCAGGACTCCCTGAAATTTGTTGTCAGGTTCCTCACAAAAAGAATACAACATAAGTTGGCAAACTCATGCTCCTTAGCAGACTCATCAATGACCCAGCACACATGCCCTTGAACATCTGTTCTCTTGTCAGGAGAGAATCAGGGGAGTGTTGGTCCCAAAGCTCTAGATGCATCAGCTGTTATACTCAGGTCATCCTGAGAAAACAATCTCATTTTTGGTATTATGGGGGCTCAATCTCAGAGAAATGCCTGAGAGAAATGGCACCAAATTGTTGTTATTTTGATGATGTAAACTCCAAAACTTGGCTCTTCAATAATTAATGTTTCTCCTGAATATTGTGCCTAATATGTTGTGGTCATATAGTATAATTTTTCACAATGAATGAACAAATGCTCTGTACTACTTCTTTCTTCCACTGCTACCTTTTGTGACCGTTATAACAAAAGGAAATATAATAATAAAATAAAATATCATGATATTAAACTAGACAGTTAAATAATCAAATAAGGTCAGTGTTTTGAAGATAATAAAGTGTAAAAAGAAAGATAAATAATCAAGTGGTGTATGCATACTCAGTCACTTCAGTCATGTCTAACTCTGTGAGACCCCATGAACTATATATAGTCCACCAGTCTCTTCTGTCCATGGAATTTTCCAGGCAAGAATACTGGAGTGGGTTGCCATGCCCTCCTCCAGGTGATCTTCCTGACCCAGGGATCAAACCTGCATTAAACCTGTCTCCTGCATCTCCTGTAGGTGGTCTCTTAACCACTAGTGCCACCTGAGAAGCCCAATGAAGTGATAGACAAAGGTAACTGAATAAATAATATAGATTAAATTCAGCAGGATAGAATTATAAAAAGTAGAAAGAATGTAAATTTTCCAGATAGATTTAAAGTAAAGGTATAAAATGCAAGAAGTAAATAATCAAGAAATTCAAAAACTTTGATATTATAAAACTAAATAATATAAGCAATAACAGTTTCTCCAGGATATTGAACTGAAATAATTTTAAAATGCTGAACTACAGGACAAAATTTGTTCTTAATAAATATTAAAAAAAAATGGGAAATGAAAAATGAGTCCCTGGTGACAGAAGTCCCTGGAATGTACTGACTCAAGATAAAGAGTCTCAAGGCAAAAACTCTTTTACTCTTGTCACTAAATTAGTCTCTTGAGTGCCTTATAGACCAAATAGAAGTAGGCAGTTCAACCAAAGAGAGAAATTCCTCTACTATCTGAGTTGCTGGCAAATTATAACTTGTCATTCTTCAAGGAACTACAGCTCCTTGAACTGTAATTTTAAATTTTAGGGGTAAAAAGATGAAGAAAAAAATGGGAATCACTACTTTTCATCTTGAGATGTTTCCTTAATACAAATGATGTTTTTTTCTCATTTGTTGATATAATGTCTCCATAACTCTGATATTCTTGAGTTGTGAACAAAGAAACTGATTGCTTAATTGGTTTTTTCTAGAGCAGTATCAGGCATTAATTGAACTTTGCTTTGAATGTATTTGACTCTTTGAAGGAATTTTGCACCCTTTTTGCATTTTTAATTTTATGAGAAAGGTGATTAGACTGAATATTGAATCTCAAATGTTAAAATTATATGAAAGACTAGAAAAATCACTGATTGAGGACATGTAAAAGTTGATAATCCTTTTACAATAGGTAGCAAATTTAAGAAATCAGCAATTTACATTTTTGCACTTAAATATTATATATAATTTAAGAAAAATAAGAGACATTTTATGAGTAGCAATTGTGGTGGTCTCAGATACCTTTTCACTTCTTAATTTTAACAAATAATTATGCATGAATCAAATCTATTGTGATACAGATACATAATAAAGAAACTAAACTATTTGCATGTTTTTAAGACTAAGGGCAAATAAACAAGTTTATAAAATTTATGTTGGCATTGGAATGTGAAGACAGGCTAAGAATTTGGAGACCTTTTCCTGAGGTACTGCGTAGATTGTTTATCTTCCTTAACCACCCTACCTGTGACTAATAAGTTTACTGAATGATCTGTGTGCATGTTCTTGCCCTTGTTCAAACAAACAGGCTAGAGCTTGTGGTAACGTGATGACCTTACAAGTACAAAATACACACTCCTCAGGCATATTCCAGACATGAGCTGTGATAAGCAGAGAGCTCAGCCTTGTGTAATCTGTCAACAAACTAATAAATTACTTTGGTCAAGGAAGAAGGAACTTCCTCCCTGTGACCATCTGCATAGGGGAATAGTTTAGTAATTAGGATTCCAGCAAAACTGAAGACTTTGACAAGACAAGCAAAGGCTTAATACTTAAAGTTAAGGTATAATCCTTTTAGGAACTGATTAACACAAACTTAACTTTTTTGGCATTCCAGCCATAAATATTAAGAGATTACTTAGAAATACGATCAGGCAGCAGGAATGTCCATGTGGAGCCCTACCCTGAATTCAATATGAAGTCCCATTTCTACTGACTTCAAAAATTCTACTTCTCTAAAGGAACCACACTCTGGTGATTTCTGGATTATTGAGTCAAACTGAAATTTACTTAACTCTCCTGCAAAGGATTAGTTATTTAAGCACTTTAATATATATTTTGGCTGTGGAACTGGTATCAGGAGGCCTGGATTCATGTTTTTGTTCTTATACTTAAGAGCTATTTGACTTAAGGTAACATCTCTTTCATCAATAGTACCCAACAACTGAAGAACTGATGCTTTTGAACTGTGGTGTTGGAGAAGACTCTTGAGAGTCCCTTTGACTGCAAGGAGATCCACCCAGTCAATCCTAAAGGAAATCAGTCCTGAAGCTTCATTGGAAGGACTGATGCTAAAGCTGAAGCTCCAATACTTTGGCCACCTGTTGCAAATAACTGACTCATTGGAAAAGACCCTGATGCTGGGAAGGACTGAAGGCAGAAGGAAAAGGGGAAGACAGAGGATGAGATGGTTGGATGGCATCAGTGACTGGATGAATATGAGTTTGAGCAAACTCCAGGAGTTGGTGATGGACAGGGAAGCCTGGCGTGCTGCAGTCAGTGGGGTTGCAAAGAGTCAGACATGACTGAGCGACTGAACTGAACTGACCCAATGACCTGTACCCAAGAGCATACTCAGCAACCTGTTGGATGAGCTAACTAAAAAGGAAGACAAAGACTTTCAAGTGATATAATAGGAAACTTCCTACTCACGTACCCACTATAAAATGTTGACTAAAATTCACCAGTTTGGGGACTCCCCTGGTAGTCCAGTGGCTAAGACTCTGTGTTCCCAAGACAGGGGACTCAGGTTAGATCAAGGAACTAGATCCTTCATGCTGCAATTACGATCCAGTGCAAACAACCAAATAAATGAAAATAAATATTAAAAAAGATTCATTTAAAATAAAATAAAATTCATCATTTTGGCTAAAATTCTATATTGAAGTTTGAACCACAAGCTAATAGGAATAGGTTGTGAAAATCCCAGAAATACCATTCTCTATCGTGTGGTATGTCATAGTGCTATATTCTTGGTTTACTTTTGTTTTCCTTATAGGGTTTTCCATGTTTCAGCAAGCTACAGAGGCTTCTTAAGAAAGAGCAGGACTACTCACTATATCCCTGGGTCTACTTCAACTTGTGTTATAATTGTTTTATATATATATATATATATATATATATATATATATATATATCTCTTTTGGAAAATTTCTAAAAACTTGGAGCTCAACCTAAGTTTGCTAATGAGACTTACCATGAGACGCATCAGTTTTTAGTATGAAAAATGTTGCTAGTTGATGGCAAGCTTTGCACATAATTATTTTTTATAAACAAGCACAGCTTTAACCTTAACATTTGGAACGTAGTTTCATTCATAATCTGAAAAAGAAAAGATTTATTGAGAAAATAAAATGATATCTTCTGTGAGTTATGAGATAAATATATTCCAAGTCATAAAGGTTATAATGGAGTGAGATTATACATACACATATGCAACAATGATTGAGCTCTTTTACAAAGTGAGTCAGTCCTATTCCATTAATTTTCCTTAGAGTGCAAAGGAGGAAATGAATGTTCAGAGGAATGAAGGAAAAACTTTGGATAAAAATATCTGAAGACATGCTTTATAGTTGAAAATGGAAGATCTAGGATAAAGGAGGCCTCAGGAAGAATAATGTTTATCATTTAATTTAGATAAACAAAAATTCTATTTTCGTGAAAGTATTTATCTTTCATTACAAATTGCCAAGAAGGTCAAATTCAGTTCAATGTGCCTGTCACATTTTAAGGCCAGTCATATTTTAAACTATCTCTTTGAATGTTAGACTTTCTTCCCTGATTTTGTATATCTTTTAAGATTTGCCTTTCTTCCGGAGACTTTCTGCCAAATATGTTAGAAATATGAGCCTAAATTATAAGATATCCTAGATGTGCAAAGACATCTGTGGTGTTGTGATTTTTTTTTCCTGGTTTCCTCTGGAATTTGAATTACACAATTTGTCCAATCCTCCTTCCTGTCATCTCAGGCTTATTCTCATTTTTGCCCTTGACAGAGAGAGCCCAGTGTGACCTAGGAAGAAACCACATCAACAACCTTAGTTCACTTTCCACGCTTCTTATTCTCTACTTGGCAGGTAGAGGTGATGGCCCTACTCTGGCTTCTATTGGTTGGTCTCATAATCACTGCTGACAGTCACACTTCTAAGTCTCTGTAATGGACTAATGAGTCTTCTGAGATTCAGACTCCTGTAGTGATTTACTGCAGGTGTCTCCAACCTCTGGGATCTGATGTCTGATGATCTGAGGGGCAACAAGAATAGAAATAAAGTACACAATAATGTAATGTGCTTGAATCATCCTGAAACCACACCTCCCCCTACCCCCTGACCCTGATCTGTGGAAAAATTGTCTTCCAAGAAACCAGCCCCTGGTGCCAGAAAGGTTGGGGTCTGATGAACTGGACTCCAAAGTTGCTCCTGCCAGGCTTTCTCCTCTTACTGTCTGCAAAGAACCAGTAGGACAGAGAGTCTGCTTGGGTCCCTATCCAATCTAGCTTCCATATCTAACACTCCAGCCTTGCTGGAGACATGGATGCTAAGCACAGCCAGTGGCAGAAGTGGTCTACCTTGCTCTTGTGCTAGCGTATTGCTGGAATAACTGCTAAATAATCACCGCTCCTAGGGGATGTAATAGTTTGTCCTCATAAACTGGAAACCTGAACTTTAGTGAATTTGGCATTTGCTACATTTCTAAGACCATGTTTTTGTTTTGGTCAATTTCTTCAGACTTATCCCTAAATTGTAATTAGTCTATTCTGTATTTTCTGTCCTGAGTTGATCATGCATGTTATTCCATCTACTCATTCTACTTTCTGTTAGGCATTGTGCTATAGTTCTTGGATATGATTTTGGTTTTATTCATCTCAGTTCACAGATGAGGACACTGAAGCCCAATGCAGTTAAGTAAATTTCCTAAATCCTCAAACTAGACGTGAGTAGAAGTTATTGAGAGGCATATCTGTCCCACTTGAAATTCTGTTCTCTCTCAAACAGAGCATGCTGTGAGACAACTCAGCATACTATAAGGACTAAAATTGAAGTGAGACCCATAACGTAAAGTAAAGACAGAGGGAATGACTAAATTTCTTTCTCTTAAACATGTTTTTGCTATATGCCATCTAAGTGTCAAGTACTGCATGACAGCCTGGAAGCATAATAATGATCAAAACAGAAGTCACTCACGCCTCTCTGGATGGAGACATTCCTACCAGTCCTCTCAAGTATTCCTCAAGTTCTGTCTCATTGCTGAAACATTCTGAAAACGAATGCTCCTTTTTCTGGGGACACAGAAAGGGCTAGCCCTTTAGTGCCATCTGTGTTTCTACCTATCTTTTTCAGCAAACTTTATATCTTTCTAAGTTTGCAATAAAGACATAAGCCAGTAAAGCCCAGAATTTGTCACCTAAATTGTCTCTCCAGCTGTCCTTTGCTCTGTGCTAAGAAAGATCTAGGGTCAAAGGTGTCTACATTTAAATTTTTTTTTCTCTCTAATTGTAGACAGTCAATTGTTATTTCCCAAAAGTATTTAAATTCAGGTGAACTCAAGATTTGACAGGATTCCCAAATACATCTTCAAATATTCTGATCTCATTCTAAACCCCCAATGCTGAACAGCCATATAGATTTCCAGGCCGGTTCCTAATATCTTCAAGTTTTCAAATAATGACTAAATGTAATAATCCCTTGGACAGCAAGGAGTTCAAACTAGTCAATCCTAAAGGAAATCAACCCTGATATTCGCAGGAAGGACTTAGGCTAAAGCTGAGTCTCCAATACTTTGGCCAACTGATGCAAAGAGCTGACTCATTGGAAAAGACCCCGATGCTGGGAAAGATTGAGAGCAGGAGAAGGGGATAACAGAGGATGAGATGATTAGATAGCGTCACTGACTCAATGGACATGAATTTGAGAAATTCTGGGAAATAGTGAAGCACAAGGAAGCCTGGCATGCTACAGTCCATGAGGTTGCAAAGAATAGGACACAACTGAGCCACTGAACAACAAAAGTAGTGACCCAGGTGTATGATTGCATGCAAAAATTTATGATTGGCTTGTGATTCTGTTATTTTCAGTCTTTTATCAATTTGTTCTCCTGCTCCTTGCTGGACATTATTATTCAGTGGCTTTGACCCAAAACTGGAATTAAATCAGTGTAGTTCTTGTATGTAACCTCAAGAGAACTCTTTCTCACACTGAAACTTTGGAATTTGGGCCCAAACTACAGGCAGTTTGCATCTTTTTTTTTTTTTTAAAGTCATCATTGTTTTTTTCTAACTCAAAAAGACAACTCATCAAACAATAAGGGTCTATTATATGTTACAAACTTCAGTTGTAAAAGATTAATTTACTAAAATACTTCTTGATTTATACATACCATACAATACTGCAAAGTGTAATTTTTTACTTAGCTCATGAAACATCAACAGCATTGAGAAAAACTAAGATACATGCTTCTACATATTCTTAAAATTCATTTTCTTTTAACAGCTGAGGTCAAATTCCAAGCATTAATTTTATGTATTTTTCCCTGTAGAGCAGAGATTTAAATCACTGGTTGACTTTATTTGCTCTTTATCATTACATATTCTTAACAAAGGCACCTTGCTCGCAAGCACACAGATTTAATCATTTTAACTTGCAACATAAATTGATATCTAGGACGTGTCAACTGAAACTCTAGTTATTTCTGAAACCTGCAGGTGCTATGAAACAGAGCCAACTGGAATTCATCTTCCAAATGACACTGAGTGTGACAAATCTTTGCAAGGATTATTTCCAAAGATGTTTAAAAAATTAGAATATGGCAAAAGATACATTTACCCAGTACAGCTGAAGTTTAAATATCATGAACTTATTTTTAACCCTAAACAACATAAAATTTTCCAAAACCATTTGTACTCATCTATATTGTTCCTGATAATTATCTTGGCAGGAAGAAAATTTGGAAAGAAAATATTTGAAATCTGGAATTAATCAGGCAGCTTACCCATCTAAATTCTGACCGTCTAGATAAAGATTTTCAAGCAAAGTTATTCATTGTAACTGGTCAAATTCCAGCCAATTCAAACTGTCCAGTAAGATGTTATCTTCTTTTTAGCCTTACACAAAACATAAAGTATAAATATTTTATCTCAATTCCAATATTGCCTTCACATGTACCAAATGCCTAATTGAGGATAAATGTGAACAAAACTATGTAAAATGTTCAAAACCCCAGTATACTCTGTTCTTTGCCAATCATGAAAAATTACTACACAGTTTATAATTTACTCTGTGTCTGAAACACAAACATTTATACATAGTTTCTTTGCCAAATAGGGCTTGCCTGTAAAGATTTTTTACTGGGATAACTTTATTTGGAAAAGATATGATGATAAGGGTCTGCTTTATTTCAGTACTTCCTAATCTGTGCTTGGTTTTTATTCAGTTATTAAAGGTTTACATAAAAGACAGGAAGACATTATAAAAGTTTAAATTTATAAGTTACAGATAAATCTAAATCTGAATTTATCATTAATGTAACTGTGGTAACAAACTTTCATAAGAGATTTTAACTTTAAATCCTATAGGATCAAATTCAGAATGTTAAACTTATTTCGTGCAGTGTAACTCTATTTTCTTTAATACATAGCTCAAAATATTTCAATGTATTTATACTAACAAATTTGAAATGATAGCTAATGAACAATCAGGCTGTAAGCTAGAGACAGAAGTCAAACTAGTGATTTATTTTTGCTTATTTTTAAACATTTTTGCTGTTGTTCAGTCACTAAGTCATGTCTGTTTCCTTGTGACCCCATGAACTACAGCACACCAGGCTCCTCTGTCCTCCACTATCTCCCAAAGTTTACTCAAATTCTTGTCCGTTGAGTTGGTGATGCTATCTAATCATCTCATCCTCTGCCTCCCTCATCTTTTGCCTTCAATCTTTCCCAGCCTCAGGGTCTTTTCCAATGAGTCAGTTCTTTGCATCAGTGGCCAAGGTATTGGAGCTTCAGTTTCAGCTGCAGTCTTTCCAATGAGTATTCAGGACTGACTTCCTTTAGGATTGACTAGTTTGATGTTCTTGCAGTCCAAGGGACTCCCAAGACACTTCTCCAGCAATTAAAAATTCAAAATTCACAATCCAAAAGCATCATTTCTTCAGCATTCAACCTTCTTAGGGTCCAACTCTCACATCTATACATGACTACTGGAAAAGCCATAGCTATGACTATATGGGCCTTTGTCAGTAAAGTGATGTCTTTGCTTTTTAATACACTGTCTAGGTTTGTCATAGCTTTTCTTCCGAGGGGCAAGCATCTTTTAATTTCATGGCTGCAGTCACCGTCTGCAGTGATTTTGGAGCCCAAGAAAAGAGTCTGTCACTGTTTCCCCTTCTGTTTGCCAAGAAGTGATGAGACTGGGTACATGATCGCAGTTGTTGTTGTTGTTGTTTTTTTTCTTTTTTTAGTGTTGAATTTCGAGGCGTGCTGCCATCCATGGGGTTGAAGAGTTGGACGCAACTGAGCAACTGAACCAAACTGAACTGAACTCAAGTCGTATTATTTCACTCTTAATGAATAAGTATCCTGTTTTTCATAATAATTTCCCCAACTAATCCTAGCACACTGATGATATTGCATGTGCATGACCAGTTGTGTCCGGCTCTTTGTGAACGAATAAACTGTTGCCCTCCAGGCTACTCTGTCCATGGGATTCCCCAGGCAAGAATACTGGAGTGGGTTGCCATTTCCTACTCCAAGGGATCTTCCCAACCCAGGGATTTTTAACCTGCATCTCTGAGTCTCCTGCATTGGCAGGTGGATTCTTTACCACTGGGCTACTTGGGAAGCTTGACAAGAAAGGATAATTACAATGTGTCCACAAAATGGTGACTTTTAAGTTCTATGAATTTTTCTCTATTTATATATTCAAATTCACAACTATAAGTCCTTTATCTACTATCTAGCCATCCATCTGTTTATTTATTTATATATGTATTTGTATCAATGTAAATACATGAATATTCATTTTAGTTTATATATTACTAGCTTTATTATTTTGTGGTCTTAAAATGTCCCAGATTTTGTCACTGATTGCTTTTTGAAGTTAGTCCCTCAGTTCTTTTGACATGGAACTTTCCTTTTTAAATAGTTCATTACTTTCTACCACCAATGATTGATGTTCCACGTTCATCTTGTACTTTTTCTGCTTAGACCTAGAGGCATCTATTTCCTTTTATTAGAAAACAGCAAATCTAAATAACAGATTTGCTCATTGCTGAGTGGGTATGATTATTTTTAGAATAACATGAACTAGAAAATAAATATATGTATGTACATATTCACACATATCTATATCAACATGTCTGTACATATTTAATTTTTTTTTAAATGTAGCTTCATGTTAGTATAACTGAAACTGGCACAATACCACAAGTTTTATACTAGTCTTGTCTCTTTCTTTATTTTTTAAAATATATTTACTTTTAATTGATTAATGATTGCTTTACAATATTGGTTTGATTCCTGCCGTACATCAACATAAATTGACCATAGATATATATATGTCCCCCTCCCTTTTGAACCTTGCTCTCACATCCCACCCCATCCCACCCCTCTAGGTTGTTAGAGAGCCCCAGCGTGAGTTCCCTGAGTCATATTGCAAATTTCCATTGACTATCTGTTTTACATATGTTATTGTACACGCTTCCTTGCTACTCTCTCCATTCATCTCACCCTCTCCTTCCTCTCCCCAGTCCATGTCCATAAGTCTGTTCTATATGTCTGCATCTCCACTGCTGCCCTGCACATAGGCTCATCACTACCATCTTTCTAGATTTTATATATATGCATTAATATTTGATATTTGTTTCTCTCTTTCTGACTTACTTCACTTTGTATTTCATCCACCTCATTAGAACTGACTCAAATGGATTCCTTTTTATGGCTGAGTAGTATTCCATTTTATATATGTAACGCAGCTTCTTTATCCATTTGCCTGTTGGTTGATAGACATCTAGATTGCTTTCAGGTCCTGTTAGTCGCTTAGCCATGTCTGACTCTGCTACCCCATGAGATGTAGCCCACCAGGCTCCTATGTCCATGGAGTTTTCCAGGCAAGAATACTGGAGTGGTTTGCCATTTCCTTCTCCATTTCATGCTCTAGCTGTTGTAAATAGTGCTTCAGTGAACACTGGGGTACATGTGTCTTTTTCAGGTTTTGTTTCCTCAGGGATATGCCTAGAAGTGGTATTGCTGGGTTGTGTTGTGGTTTTATTCCTAGTTTTTTAAGGAATATCCATACTGTTCTCCATAGTGGCGGTATCAGTTTGCATTCCCACCAGCAGTGCAGGAGAATTCCCTTTTTTCCTTATTTTTAATGCCTGTCCCTGACAATGAGAAACCAGGCTTTATTCACAATATAAAGTGGCAGAAACATGGCTTTGAGTGGCAGTTTGAGCGGCAGAAACACGGTTTCCTTTAACATCCCATTTATAATTATCTTAAATATTTCCTGTATATATATTTAGAACTGTATCAAATAGTGTCATAGTTTTTACTTCAACAATAAACATAATTTAGGAAAGACAGCAGAAGTAAAATGTATTTAGACTTGTTTCAGTCATTTCATTATTCTTTCTTTCCTCTGAATGTTCCAAGACTCTATCTTCATCTTGTCCTTTATCTGTTATCTATTCAGATAACTTTCTTTAATCCTTTTTTAGATCTGCTAATTTTTGTCCCCCAGTTTTCTTCATCTAAGTCTGCCTTGATTTTTCCTTGGTTCCTAAAGACTGTTTCCCCAGGATAGGATTTGAAGTTAAGAGTTCTTTTCCTTCAGCACTTGAAAAACATTGAACCCCTTCTGGCCTCCTTCTGATAAGACCAGTTATTCAAATTGATTTCCCACTATTTTTCTCTCTCATTACTTTCAAGATTTTTTTTCCTTTATTTTTAGTTTTAACCAGCTTGATTATGATGTTTCTTGATGTGAGTTTGTTTGAGTGTATCCTGTTTGGGATTATCTTGGCTTTTAAAATACATTCATTCATGTCTCTTAGAAAATTTGGTGACTATTCTACCATTGTTGCTTTGAATACTAGAACCCCAAGAAGAAAGAACAGATCCCAAAGTTTCCCAAAAAGGAGAAAAGCAAAAAGTAAGCACAGAAAACATTTGACTGAGCATGGTGTTAAATGTCTCAGTAATAATACTAGACAGCAAACAATAATGAAGCATTGTGAACATTCCGAGAAAGAACAAGTCTCCAAGCTTGGCTTCCATACTCCATCAGGCTATTAATTAATTATAAGTATAGATCAAGTTCAGACATGTTAGCTTAACAAAAAATCATCCGCCTTGTACTCTTTTAAAGATAGCCAATAGAAGCTATGCTGTCAAGGGAAGCATGTCAAGCAATGCAGGGCCTTCAGGAAATAGATGCACTATGAAATAAATACTGATTTATGGTAAAGAAAGCTTCCAGGTGAGAGCTGTGAATCAATACTCAGAGAGAGACCAGTTTCAATCAGAATAGTCGACTATAGAACCCAGCAAATATCTCTTAGGGAAAACTAGGACTGCATAATTGCTTGATATAGACCTAAATTTTACACATGTGATGAAGAGTGTGTTAAAAAGTTAGGGATAGGTACAGGGAAAATCAAACAGAAAAAAATAGACAAAACAGAATTGTTGATTCCAGAGAAAATAAAAATTTGGGTGCAAGTCAGTAAAACATAAGACTCAATTTTAAATAATATAACCATAGCTCTCAGCTTTTAACAAATAAATTCTAATTAAAATTATTGCTTAACAATATTGAGAGTTGGTACTGAATTATGTGTTGTGGAGAAATAAGGTATAAATGAACTAAATATATAGCTTTCATAATAGAAATTCAATAGATCATGTATAAAGTGAACCCTCAAAATATATCAGTTTAATATATCATTTAGCTATACAAAGGTAAATCCTAAAAGAAATAACTAAAATTACATAATGGACTTCAGAGTAGCTTAAATAAAGATAAGAAGTGGCAAGGCAAAGGACTACTTTTGTTCATTTTAAGATTTATTGAATTAAGTAAATATTAAAACTGGTCGGGCACATATTAATTAGGTAAAAATTAAATTTTAATTTCAAAATAATGTGCAAAGAAAATACACATACTTCCATAGAAAAATGGATAAAGAAATTTAAAGACTAAAAAGACAAATGGCAAATATGCATTTGAAAAAGTATAACTTTTATTAATAAAGTATAAACTTTATTATTGACTAACAAAAAGTATAAACTTTGTTAAATTCTAAAATGGCAAAAATAATTTTATTGACAAGATATGAATTTATTTCTTCATTTTTTCCAATAATTCCCTGTTGTTTCTGTTACTAATTTTTGCATTTTGGAGGGTTGACATCTTCACCAAACTGATGGTCTGGTTACCATGGTATTTCTCAGAAGTTTGAATTGCCATTGCAGAGTTCTGACACTGTAGACTTACTCATGCCACTTGGAGTCAACCTAAAATGCAGGTTTACATCCCACTGTGAAAGCTGTAGAAGAGAAGATGAGATGATGTGAAGGTGTATCTGCATGTCTGTTTGTACAACTCTAAATGCATAATTGTGGTTTTAGCAGACATTGGATTGGACGGAGAGAAAGGGTAATTATCAGGGAATAGCTAAAGTTCTCTTCTTTCCAGTGTTTTTTTGGAAAACATGTGCAAGACACATATAAATTCATTTCTAAATAACATATAACATATATAATAATACAGAGAGAATATTACAGATATGTGTGTGTGTGTGTGTGTGTATCAGCTCTTCTCTAATTCTACAGATACAGAATAAAGATTTCAATGTTTGGCATATAATTTATACCAATTTGGCATATAATTTATACCAAGTAAAATGACTATTTTACTTTAACAATGCTACTCCTAAAACTAGTGCTGTTCCCATTTTCCTTTCTCCCCTCTCCTTCCTTCCCCCAACCTCTTCCTCTCCCACGCAGTCTTCTCTCCTTTTCACTCCTGTCTTCTCCTCCTTGGTTTCCTCCCATTCCCCTTTATTTTCTCCTTTCTCATGTTTCCCCCTTTCCTCCTTCCCTGGATACTCCTTCCAGATACATTCCCCCATTCCTTTGCACACAACCTTCACTTAACCTTGCCCTTTTAGCTGAAAGAAAGAATATCATCAACTTTCTCTTCACAAATGTTTTAGAGATTAAAAATTGTGTCAAACAGATTCCACATGACACACACTTAATTTGCTCCCAGATGTATTAACTGCTGAGCAGCTTTATCTGAATAATGACTTATGTAATGACTAGACCCTTCTCAAATTAAATGTGTATTACATTGACCTCTTTTCTACAGACCAAAAAAAAAAAAAAAAAAATTTATTTACCTAGCCATCAGTGGGGAATGCTGATAGAACTACCACAAATTGTTTGACTAAGCCTGTAATAATAGTCCATGTTAGTCCAGATGTGGTGGGTGCATGGGAATAATGGGAATCTGTGTCTAGATGGGACTTTCTTGGAGGTCCAGTGGTTAAGACTTGGCCTTCCAATGCAGGGGATGGGGGGGTTCAACCCCTGGTCAGGGAGCTAAGATCCAACATGCCTTGTGGCCAAAATGCCAAAACATAAAACAGAAATGATACTGTAACAAATTCAATAAGACTTTAAAAATGGTCCACATCAGGAAAAAAAAAAAAAGGAAAAGAGAGAGAGAGTCTATGACTAGAGAAAGAATCCAGATGACAAAAAGTCTAGCTTGAGAAGAGCAGGGGAAAAGTTATACCAAAAGGAAAACTATCTGATGTGACAAACTCAGTAAGAGTTTACTGAGTCCAAGTTCACTCTGTTCGCTGCATGACAGGTCAATGACTCTGAGAGATGAGGTGTTGAAGCAAGGAAGATACTTCCTTCAGGGACTCTGCTGACTGAGAAGATGGCTAGCACCTCAAAATAATCATCTTATCTGAGTCTGGATGCCAGGTGTTTTAATACATCAGAGATGGAGAGAGTTGAGGAAGCAAAGTAAAAAGTCCATTAATCTTGCAAACATCTAGAATGGCAAGCCTCAGGCAGCGGATATGTTAATTTCTTCTTTCCTGCCATCTGCAGGTGGGCAGGGTTCCGGACAAAGGCAATTTAGTTAAACAGTCAGCCATTTTGTATGGCAATGGTAACAAAAGTAACAAAGCTTTCATTTTTTATAAAAGTAACAAAAGCAATTAGAATAATAAAACAAGTCAAAGAAACAGCTCCAAGATGGAGTCAGAACTGGTTTCTTCTCTGCAGCCAAAGTACAGATCAAAAAGGTAGAGAAAACATTTGAACAGCAAGAGCTGAGGAGAAACAATTTCGGAAGGTGTTCTAGACTGGAAATAGAAGAAACTATGTCACAGAGTCTAAGTTCTCCAACCAAAGTAGTAGAAGCAGCTTTGAATTCAAGGTTGGATGGTGGTAGAGTAGACAGTTTTAACATTTAAGTTTTGAGATGTGCCTGAAACCCACACTGAAGGACATCACCCATTTATATATCTAGAAGTTGAAAAAAATGCAATTTAGACAGCCTGGGTATGAATCTGCTTGAAATCCAATACATTTGGAATTGCATGTCTTCTAGGTCGGTATGAATTGAATTCTCCACTCAGGAGACAGGGATAGCATCCTCGTACAGCATACATCAAATGAACCGTAGAGTCTATTTTTTATCCTTGATATTTAATGGAAGATAATGGCCTTTACATATATACACTAATATGCCTAAAATAGATAACTAAGGAGAACCTGCTGTATAGCACAAGGAACTCTACTTAATGCTCCATAGACACCAAAATAAGATCTCCTGGAGGAGGGCATGGCAATCCACTCCAGTATCCTTGCCTGGAGAATCCCATGAACAGAGGAGCCTGGCAGGCTGCAGTCCATAAGGCCGCACAGAGTCGGACACAGCTGAAGCGACATAACGCACGCACAGAGGCACCTAAATGGGAAGGAAATCCAAAAAAGAGGGGACATATGTATACATATAGCTGATTTACTTTGTTGTACAGCAGAAACTAACACAAGACTGTAAGGCAGCTATACCCCAATAATTAAAAAAAATGATGTCTTACAATGCTCATTTATCTTTGTTAATTAGTCAGTTCAGTTGCTCAGTCATGTCCGACGCCTTGTGACCCCATGGACTGCAGCACGCCAGGTTTCCCTGTCCACCACCAACTCCCAGAGTTTGCTCAAACTCATGTCCATCGAGTCAGTGATGCCATCCAACCATCTCATCCTCTGTCGTCCCCTTCTCCTCCCGCCTTCAGTCTTTCCCAGCATCAGGGTATTTTCCAATGAGTCAGTTCTTTGCATCAGGTGGCCAAAGTATTGGAGTTTCAGCTTTAGTCTAGGTCCTTCCAATGACTATTCAGGACTGATTTCCTTTAGGATGGACTGGTTGGATCTCCCTGCAATCCAAGGGACTCTCAAGGGTCTTCTCCAACACCACAGTTCAAAAGCATCAATTCTTCGGCGCTCAGCTTTCTTTTGTCTTTGAGTATGGTGTAATTGAAAAAAAAAAATCCTGCAGCTTTATCCCTCTCATGGTGACAGTATGAATGAAAGCCGTGAACCCAAAGGACATTTCTGTTCCAGGCTAGTTCTAGGGCTAATGCTTCCTAAAAATAAATCTTACCATTTAAAAATGCAACTTTAAGGCAAAAAAAAAAAGTAACATTTTTATAAAATTCTGAAACACCAAATTAGAAATATTGGCCAACAGCTGACTAAGAATGGGGAATTTATGGCCTGAAAGTGTATTTAAGAAGACTGTTTTCTGTGTAGGTAACACGATTGATAGGAGCATTTGCCTAATAATGGGCACTTGGAGGGTCCATGCATGAGTCAATAAGATGGCTTAATGTGTTCTCTTAATGGACCATTTACTTTCTATTTTGAGGATTATCAAGGCTGCATTATTTATTTAGTTACATATTGGATTTAGAAAGTAAGCTTTCAAAGCCTGCCCTGTGCATGCCGTTTATTGAGTACCTGCTCTTCTAAACTCTTAAACATAATGTGCTCATGACATGGCCCTTCCCTTCTAATAGCATGATTATATACTGTTTTTAATATACTTATTATTTTTCTATTTGATAGTATAATTCTTTAATAGCCATATGGGAACCTCCACGCAGCTAGTTAAATCTGGAAAAACTCTTAAAGGGAGCAATGTGGGTGAGCTTTTTCTCCCTTGAGCCACAAGAGGTTGTAAACTTCTTTTCTTTCTGTTAAAACTCATTTCCCTTCCTGGTTCCCACTTTGTCTAACATTTTATTGTAATGTTCCTGGAATCTATTTTGTAGATTTTTTTTTTTTTTGGCTATAACTGTGTATTGCAGTTTCCATTAATATTGTTTTCTCTTAATGAATTCTATGCCATTTAGAAAATGATTATACTTGATTGTTTATAATTGTGCATCATTTTGTATTTGATACCTTAATAGAAAATTATGAGAATATAAAAGGTCAAGACATTGCAGTCTTGGGACTAAATGATGGTCACATTTTTAATTTTATAAAACTGTGATTTTATAGGTTTTTCAGCTTTTTTCTATAATATTATTGGGAAGCTATTCCAAGAGCCTCCATCTCCCACCCAGTTCCTGCACTTAACCAATACCAACCTTATGCTTCCGTGGGATTTTGTTGTTATTCTGTGTACATCATATTTCCTCTAGCTCTTTTCCCTGCCCCTTGCCTTCCTGCTTTCATCCAAACAATTATCAATTACTTTGTCCACTTTGCTAAAGTGCAAATGCTGTGCAAGGCAGCAAGAATAAGTGCTTCGATAAGTACTTTAAAGGGGCATAGAATCTTGGAGACAAAAAGACAAAATTATCCTAAATCAATTGATTAAATAAGTTATATATAATAAACTTCTTCTGTAATAATATCTAATTTTCAGAGCACCTGCTTTATATTGACATCTTTCTACACATCATCTTATTTAATGACTCTGAGCCTGGGACATTTTCTGAATCTCTCTGCGCTAAGGGTGCTCCCTTTTCAGAGATCTTATTGCCAAGAAATTCAGCACACATCTGAGTAACACAGTGAAGAGAGATATCAGTGCTGGATGCAATTGCCAAGGAAAACTATGTGGAGAGACAAAGTATCTATTCTGGTTGAAAAATTCATGTGTGTGCATGCTAAGTCGATTCAGTCGTGTCCAACTCTTTGCAACCCCATGGACTGTAGCCCACCAGGCTCCTCTGTCCATGGGATTCTCCAGGCAAGTATACTGGAGGGGATGGCCATGCCCTCCTCCAGGGGATCTTCCCAATCCAGGGGATCGAACCTGAGTCTCATGTCTCCTGCATTGGCAGACATATTCTTTACAGCTAGTGCCAACTGGGGAGTCCATTCATAAGTGCTTGCTATTAACATTCGTGAGAATGCAATGAAACATAGCTATAAATACATGTGTGTGTGTGTGTGGGTTTGAGGACAAGGCAACGAGGAAACTTACCTACACGAGTTATTTCTGCCATATCCCAAATTGAGGTCCTCAGAGTATAGGACTCTATGAAGTTATACAGCAGAATCTATCACAACATTGTAAAGCAATTATATTTCAATTTTTTTAATGGAGGAGAAACCTCAGGAACACTCCTTATTTGACCACATGCCAAGCAAAGCAAAAGGTGCAATGTTTCTTCAAAGGAAATGGTCACATGAAACCCTTTGGTCCCAGGACAAACTGGAAGTCAATGAAGCCCATAAAACAAGTTCCATACACACATAGCAATATGCAAGACAGTAATAGATTGGGTATATACCAGAACCATATATATACCATATAGTCAAAGATATGGTTTTTCCAGTAGTCATGTACAGATGTGAGAGTGGGCCAGAAAGAAGGTTGAGCACTGAAGAATTGATGCTTTTAAACTGTGGTGCTGGAGAAGACTCTTGAGAGCCCCTTGGATGAAAGGAGATCAAAACAGTCAATCCTAAAGGAAATCAGCCCTGAATATTTATTGGAAGGGCTGAGGCTGAAGTTCCAGTACTTTGGCCACCTGATGTGAAGAGCTGACTCATGGGGAAAAAGCCCGATGCTGGGAAAGATTGAGGGCAGGAGGAGAAGGGGGCAACAGAGGATGAGATGGTTGGATGGCATCACCAACTCCATGGACATAAATTTGAGCAAACTCCGGGAGATAGTGAAGGATGGGGAAGCCTGGTGTGCTATAGTCCATGGGATTGCAGAGAGTTGGACGCGGCTGAACAAATGAACAACAACAATACCAGAACCGGAAACGGTTGGACAGAGGTGCGTAAGATAAACGATGGTGTTGTCCATCAGAGAAGGAGTGTGTTCTCAGAAGGCATTAGGAAGATGGTTCTGAGCAGCATTTTTAAAAAGAAATTTAAAAGAAAAAAGAAAAAAAAGCTAAGTGAAAAGTCTTCAGTGGGAAGAGGTAGAGATTTCCCTTAATGTAAACGGTCAGCATCGTTAGTCATCATCACTGAAAATAAGAAATTAATACATTTAATTCATTTTGCTGTTCACCAGTGTTCATGAAATTGTTGCCTAAAGAAAATACTGGTGACTTTAAACATTCACTTAAAAAACACTTTACGTTCATTTAGTGAAGGATAGTCAAGTTAAAGAATATATTGAGCTGCATTTCCTTGGGACATTTCTCTCTTGGGTTTGTGTAATATTGGAAGTGTTTTCTCATTTCATGCTGCTGGGCCATTTTATTTAAGAGTTCAGAAATTCATAGTCATCCTGCCTTTCACCCTCCCGACACACACTCTTTCATGGTATAGCCCTCGAGGTGGGGTTCCTCCTGTCCCGCCTGGAGCACCCTCTCCTGCTGTTTCATAAGACAGCTGTTCTTTGCTGGTGGTCTCTCTGCCAGGCCTGCACCCTCTGCGTTTTCTCAGAGCCATAGGAGAAACAGGGCAACGGGGCAACAGTTTTCTTTTTCATTTTTCTAAAATTATTTGGTAGACCCTGAGTATCTTAAAATTATAATTCAAGAAAAAATTCTGCGAGAAAACTCTCAAAAAGAGACACTAATATCTTAAAATACATTCTTCTGTCAAAAGGGCATTTTGAGGAAACACACAACTGATCAGGATTAAATTCCTTATCCAGCTAGGCTGTTGTTTGGAACTATTCACAACTAATAATAACCAAATAATAGTATAATACTGCAAAATGAGCCTTTGAACACACATGGATTTTCTTTAGACTTGATATCATGATAAAATACTTCAATATTTTATGATAATGCCACTGTTGGTTGTTATTATTGAATCTTCTGAGAAGTCCAAAATACTTTTGATACATTTGCTCATATAACTTATTTTTGAGAAAGATTAACAGAAACTCTCTCTTCCCCTTTTTAGGGATGAATAAACTTGAACAAGGGAATATAAAACCACTCCTTTGTTATAGCCCACATTGGAATTTAAGCGTTCCAAAGCAGGATAAGAATTACAGCTGCTCTCTCAAGTTCCTGTGTTTTCCTTTCTCTTTTGGAAGTCAGAAATTCCTACCTGTCCCTTTCTTATAACTATTAAATAACAATTTATGATGTGGCCACTTATATAAAGCCATCACAAGATTAAAAACCTGACTTTCATGACATTAAATTTTAAAAAATAAGATTACTCATGATTAGAAATGATACCCCTGCTAATTTGGTATAAAATAAACCTGAGACTAAAAAAAATGTGCAGTATTGTTGAATAAATATTTTTAAATTAAAGAAAAATGAAGAGTTTTTAATGTGAAAATTTATTAAATGCAAGGGAATAAAAAGAAGAAAAACATGAATTAGGGTAGCAAAAGTAAAAGGAAGACAGGTTAGAAGCAAAAAGAATCTAAATAATCACCTGTAATTTGACCTTGATGTAGAGATACATCGTCACACAAATTACGTGAATTAGTAATGAACTAAGTGGTCATTCTTAACATGTTCATTCATTCAGTGAATCTTTATCAAAGGTATTCAGTCCCTGGCCCTATACTAAGTGCAGCACATCTCCAAAATAATCACACAAATAAGCTCTTGGAGTCTCTTTTAATTACCCTTGAACCTGAGTTCAAACTAGATTAGTATATTAATTCAGGGGTTCCCAATAGCGAGGTCCTAAACTGGTACTAGCCCATTATAAGGTTTTCATACTTCCACATTAAAAAAAAATCAAATATAAAAACAAAAAAGAACAAAGAATTTTATTCAAATGTTCATACATATTAATAACTATATAGATTTATTTTCATTAATGGTATATTCTTCCAACTTTTGATGTTATAAACAGCCATTATTTTATAACATAATGGTATAATAAATCTTAGAATTTTTAAAAATTTCCTTATCAGAAAAAAATATGGCAGCATTGAAGGAGAAAAACTTTAAGAATCAGATGAATATCCAGCCTAAATGTAACTTCTAGTTCAATGGTGGAAAATTAGGAGCAGACAATTTCAAGATTGTGGTAAATTTTACAGTGGAAGACAATATATGACACTGTGTTGGGATAGAGGGGGAAGGAAGGGTCTATTCCAGGTGTCAGATGAGAACTTGAAAAGGTGACTGATAGTTCATGAGAGATGAGGGTAATTCACTGTTTAAAAAAAAGGAAGAATGGAGGCTCAAGAGGGATGGACTATATAGAGACATACAGCTGATTCACACTGTTACACAGCAGAAATTAACACAATGTTGTAAAGCAATTATACTCCAATTAAAAAATAAATAAAAGGAAGCGTGTCCCCAGCAGAGCAAACAATGTAAAAGCATGAAGCCACAGAACATGGGCACATTCTCCAGAATGGCTGGGAGTTTGATATGGCAAGAATAGAAAGAAGAGGACAGAAGAGTGCAGGCAAGATGAGGTCAAAACTTCTTATAACATGCTGATAAAATTAAACTTTGTGCTACGGCCGGTGAGGATGCGGATACATGGGGAGTCTGCCTGATAGGGAGGTTATACTGACAGTTTGGCGGACAGACTTAAGACGACCCAAGTTTGAGAGAAGAAGAAGAAAACAATTACAGTAGGTCAGTTTAAAAGAGGAGGAGGACCTGAACCAAGGCATCAGGAAGGAAAAAAGGTAGAATACACAGGAAAATGTGATGCAGTGAATGTAAATATGAAACCCTGGCAGATAAAAAAATGACAATAATTGTTGAAGGTCAATCTAGCAATGTCATGATAGATATAAAGAAGAAAATTGATAAGGGCTGTTTTGTACATACTGAGTTTAAACTCTGTAGACTCTTTCTAGTATTTTACTATATTGTATATGTCATATAGAAAAAGTGGAAGATAATAGAAAGACCTTGAGTGGCCTACAAAGACAAATATTAAACATCATTCTGTTGCACACACTTGCATTTCTCTGATAGTCTAGAACACAAATATCTATATCTCTTGCTATCTCATTGGTTGTAAATTAATCAAATGTAAAATTCATTTAGCATTATTTTTATGACTACATTTTGTCTCTGCAAGCCTGGTTCAAAATCAAAATCATGGAAACATGTTTATAATATCTAATCATGAATTATATAAAGAAATGCTTTGAAATGTACATGGAGACTTTATATATTTCCTCTCCTGCATTCATCAAAAACACGTGAAATATGAAAGGACAGCAACATCATCAATAACTCACAAATAGCCCTTGTATGATAGCACTTGACTTACAGTGATTAATTGCATCTCATAAGTCTATCAGATAGGTGTTAGCATTATGCCCATTTTACAGATGAGAGAAGTGTGGCTCAGATAGTTTAAGAAAGTTGTCTTGGGTCATGCAGCTTATTAATTACAGCTTTTGATCCAAGTCCTCTATGTTCTCATCTACTTTGCATGCTATAGTGCCTCTACACACACACAAGTATTTGTCCCCATTTTAGAGATATGGAATCTCAAGTTCAATTTTTTAGTCGCTTCTCTATGAATTTTAGGTAAAACATTCAAATTCTGCATAAAATTTATGTAAGGCAAATGGTACTTTTTAGAAAATAGTTTCTTAATAAAATTTTTAGAACAGGGACAATAATGATTTACCATTTCCATTGCCATTTTTAAGTGAGAAATTGACTAGTATTGATGGTAATATTTGATTTAATATTATAACTTAATTGTATTCCTTAGAACCATTAAATTACCTTTCATTCAACAACAAATGTACATTTTACTTTTTATTGTGTTTTCATGTATAGTTGAAAGTGGGTGACTATTTTCTCCCCAAAGCATTTAACACAAATCATATATTCTACTGTGGACTTTAGTATTTTTTTTTGTTTTTGTTTTTGGTAAAAGTGTGATGAATGCTTTCCTCCATTAATTTTAGGGTTGCCCAAGCAACCCTTAAAATTTTGTAACAGTAAATTTAACTGTGATGCAATCATTTTAATTAATTTGAGATGTTTATGTTGGAAATTTAAAGACTGTGTTTGCAAGAATCTGTCTTGAAAAAAGAGGTGATCAGTTGGAAGATTTGGAAATAGTACATAGGCATCTCCATGATGATTTATTCCTAAGTAGAAAAAGAATTCATTCATCTTTCAAATTTTAGTATAGTTTATTGCCCAAATCTGGATGATTACAATGAGCAGTCTAATTAGAAGTTGCAGATATTGTATAATATAGTTAATGATCAAATTTGTATAAAATATAGTTTACTTTTGGTCTTTAAGAAGAAAAATATTCAATGTTTATAAATAATAAACATATTGAATGTTTATTATATCAGAAACTTTTATTCTTAGTGCTCACCCATATCAACTAGATATATTTTCATCACAGTTACTCATTCACAAAAATGCACCTGTATTGTAAATACCAGACTTGTAGGAAAACTGTGTAATCTTGGGTGGTCTCTTTGCCCAGGTTTGATTAAATATGTCTTTTCACAACAGGTGACTTTTTAATTGTTTTCTTATGGCAACTCATTTATTCCTCAGGCTTTGTTTGGCTTGCATTAGTTTTCAGAGTTAATGACCATGTGTGAGAACGTGCGGAGTCCAGGTGGCCAATGGTTATACAGAGAATGTGGGAGTTAGAGCGAATGCAGGGCAAGTCATTTAACTTGACCAATTAATACAGTGGTGAATAGTTCTCCAGCCCTCAAGGTCTTTCAAACAGAAAACTTGGGTAATGCAAGTATGGAATAAAGAATAAAGCTGCTTGTTCTTTCTATTTATTGGGCTTGCTTTCTTTAGTGAGCTGGGTGTTTTTCCCTTGCACAGCTTAAGGGCTCAAATCAAGTTTTTCAAAGTGGCTTCTTCTTTGTACCAGCAGTTCTGTTAGCACATTTGGTATTTCCCTCCAACTCTTGCATCTTATTGTTGTTCTTCTGGAAGCCTGTAGGTTAGCACTTTGAGCCATGGGGTGGCCTTGTTTATTTCCTCTTGGCCAATAGATGTGGGGATTACTATAATGAGGAGCATTAGAATCTCTAGCACCGAACAGTTCCAGTTATGAGAAATCCTTAAGTTCAAGAATAGAAGTTGAATTAGGAGTAACATAATGGAGCCCAGGCAACCCTTAAAGAGAACCAAAAGGAAAAAATGAGATCTTTGGATTGTACAGGCTGCCAGAAACTAGTACCAAACACTGAAAGGGCTTTTCCACTGGGCTTAATATTTTTTCCTTCCTTTCTGACAAAAGGAACATTTGTTTGCAATTAGCTTAGTAGAGGAAATAGCATCTGAAGTCTTGTTTTCCAATTGGAATGACCCCTATGACCAACTATGAAGACACTTGGAATATTTATTCAGTCTTATTTAGGTATGCATGGGGGTGGTGCAATTTGCAGTTTTCACAAGTGCAAATACATCTGCCAAGTGTTTGTAAGTTTCACAATTATGCAAGTACTACATTATAAAAATATTAAATATTTTAAAGTATTTGAAGTAAAATATACTAAATTTACCTGGAGAAGGGCACGGCAACCCACTCCAGTATTCTTTCCTGGGGAATTCCACGGACAGAGGATCCTGGAGGGCTACAGTCCATGGAGTCGCAAAGATTTGGACATGAATGAGCAACTAATATACACACACATGCTAAATTCAACTGCAGTACAATCTTGGGTCATGAAAACTCTTGATATGTGCTAGATTGATAGATGCCAAAGACCAGGTTTTGACAGTGCCAGTATAATGATTTGCCAAAAATAATGGGAGGGGAGTTGTGGACGGTGCCTGCAAATTGTTGAATTTTGTTTTAAGCCATCAAAGAAATAGTAAGCAAGAACCACGTAATCCACAGGAAAATCTATGTAAGTTGACTGCAGTTAGTTTCCTTTCAGCGTGTCTGCTAATTCCTGTAAATACTGTCTAACAGAGAAAAAGGAGAAAGTTGGAATTTTATTGAACTTTTTACAGTCAACTGTTTTCAACATGATTTCAAAATGTTGGATTCTCAGGTGTGGCCATTCAGATTCTTCTTATTGTCATGCTTTAACTTTAAAACTTTAAACACTAATAGCCACTATTTGTGTTTTTACACTATTTTAAAACATTCTTATTTAAAGATAGGCTTGAATTCTGACTTATTAACTTCAGTAGCTGATTTCTAAAAAATTGAACCAATTTGATTTAATGAGGAAAAGAAAGCCTGAATACCAAAATAATTAGGAAACAACCAACTTCCTACCCACCTTCCACCACTTTATTTCCTCTTAATTCAATGTTACATGAAATATACCTGTGCTTCTGAATATCGTCATTCTAGAAACAAGGGAAAAATAACAAATTGAGAACAGTAAGAGGTGATTCTTTTTTCCCAACTTTTTAATTCAAAAATCTCAAGTAAATTTAAAACATTGTAGCATTGGGGTAGGAGCCAAGATCTCCATTCTAAGCTCAGAAATGCACACAAATGTGACCTCATAAGTTCAAAGTAAAAAAATTATTTCCTCCCACCTTGTTCATAATAGTTATGTTGCCCCTTAATGTCCTGAGTACTGCAGTAAATCAGTAGCCAAAATATTCTTGTTTTGAAAAACAACTTGTAGAAACTTAGGTTTTCACTGGAAATTAAGATGGGAATGTAGGGTGAGTGGGTGGCAGGAAAGACTTACTAGCTGAAGTGACACCTGAGACATGCATGCACTGCATACACTATACCTCGATCCTACAATGTCTTTCATATTAATTAGGTTTATTAAAAGTCATCTCTTCCAAGAAATGCTAGAAGAACTTCAAAACTTTTTTTTCTTTTGCAGCAATAGTCTTTATTGTTTTTCTTTCATATGCTTCATAGAATTAAATAGGCATTTTCCTGGTGGCTCAGAAGGTAAAGAATCTGCCTGCAATGCGAGAGACAGGAGTTTGATCCCTGAGTCGGGACGATCCCCTGGAGAAGGAAATGGCAACCCACTCAGTATTCTTGCCTGGTGAATCCCTTGGATAGAGGAACCTGGCAGGCTACAGTCCACGGCGTCACAAAGAGTTGAATAGGATTGAGAGACTAACACTTTCACTTCACTTTCCACTAAAAACTGTCAGTATTTTAATGAATATTTTATTAATTATTTAAGCCAACTTGGATAGACTAATACCTTTAGAATACTGAGTTTTTACCATTAGTAATATATCCTATCCATAAATCAGGTCTTCATTATTAACTTTCAGTAAAGTTTTAATATTTTTCATAAGACCTTACCTCTTTTGTTAATTTGTCCCAATGTTCTCTATGTTTTGTTATGTCTTATGTTTTATGTAACTTAAAAAAATTTTCTAGTTATATTTTCTTATTGTAGATGGCATATAAAACCTCCCTTGACTTTCTGTATTAGCTTGTATCTAGCAATTTTACCAAACTCTATAATTCTAATAACATAGCTTTATATATTGGTATTTCGGTTGTTTTTGCTGCACAACAAACTTCTCTAGAGCACAGTGGATTAAAATAATTATTTTATTATATCCCCTAATTTTGTGAGACACACTGGCTTTTAAGCTTTTTTTTTCTTATATTGTGGTATCCTTTTTCAATGTCAAAATTATGCTGACCTCAGAAAGGTCACTGGAGTGATTTCTAGTTTCAATTCCAACACATAAAGCACTTGGAAGTCATAATTCCCCCTTTCACAACAACAGCAAAAAAAGATGAACAAACTCAAAATCAATAATTTTTCATAGGTCTGTCAGAGAATGAGGTCACAAGGCAAACTGCTTCCTCAAGATTTGGAGAGAGAGATAAATATGTACAGTCAGATCTAAGATCAGTTTAGCAGAAGCAGAAGACAGTGGAGACAATAACTGACTACAGAATAATCCCAGTGGATTAAAACTGAGTCTGTTAGACACCAACTGTATTTTATAAGGAATTTTTAGGGAAACCTAAATGGCAACAAAGAAAGTATCAAAAACCAAAGCCTTTGACATCTAGAGTGATAATGTATGTAAAGCACAGCTCAGTGACTGGCAAAATTAACATAAGACCCGAGAAAAACCCCTAATTACCTCAATTCCCATTACACAATGCTTCATGTTCAGCTTTTAACAAAAATTTACATGATTTGTTAAAAAGCAGGAAAAAAATCATAACCTGTAGAGACAAAATAAGTATCTCTAAATTGATTAAAGCACTTGTTTTTTTAATTCTCAGATAATAACTTAAAAATAATTATGATTAACATATCAGAGCTCACATGGAAAAAGTATACAGCAAGTAAAAACAAATGTAAGCAGAAGGATGGAAGTTCTAAGAAAATAAAGATAAATGCTAGAAATGAAAAATTTTATAAGTAAAATGGGGAATGTTTTTATGGTTTCATCAGTGGACTGGATGCAGATCAATAAGAATCAATTTGCTAAAATACAGGTCAAAAAATATAAAATAAAATAAAATACAGGTCAGTATAAATGTTCCAAAACAAAATGTATATGGAAAGAAGAAGAAAGTGGAATATAATATTCAAGGACTGGGTAACAATTACAGAGTTGTAATATATGTGTATAGAAGTACCAGGAAAAAAATAGAGAAAGGACTATAAAAATATTTGAAGCACTAATGGATGAGGATTTTTTGAAATTAATGACAAATACCAAACCACAGATACAGAACTCAGAGAATATCAAGCATGACAAATACCAAAAAATTTACTTCTAAAAATATCATATTCAAAATGAAGAAAATCCTGAAAGCTTAGTGATAGGGGCAAAGGAGAATACTTTATTTGGAAGAACAAGGGAAAGAAATACATCAGCCTTCTCATCAAAAACCATGCCAGCGAGAATAGAATGGAGTAAAATAAAATGTTAAAAGGAAAAAACTATGAATCTAGACTCTTGCATCCAGTGAAATTATTCTTCAAGTTGAAAAAGAAATAAAGAACTTCTCAGACAACAGTTAAGAAAGTTTTCTACCAGCAGACTTGCCTTGTAAGAACTTTTAAGCTTCTTCCAGGAGAAGGAAAATTACATGGGTCAGAAACGTGGATTCATGTAAAAAAAGAAAGAGCATCAGAGAGGAAATTAATGAAATTTAAATGTTTCTATCTTATTTTTAATTAATCTAATAGATCAGCAGTCTCCAACCTTTTTGGCCCCAGGGACCAATTTTCTGGAAGACAATTTTTCCACAGATGAGGGGTGAGGAGATAGTTTCAGGATGATTAAAGCATATTACATATATTGTGCCTTTATTTCTATTATTATTATATCAGGTCCACCTTAGACTACCAGCATTAGATCCTGGAGGTTGGGAATTGTTATAATAGATAACTGTTCAAATAACAATAATGTATTAGATGATTATAGTATGTGTGTAAGTAAAATAAATTAATGCAATGTGTTGAGAGGGGAGGCAAGAATTAGAAATAATCTTTTATAAAGTAACTACATTATATAAGTGGGGTTAGGATAGTTATATATGGAAATAACCTAGAACAACCACTTAAAATTTTAAAAGGAGTATAATTGATAGACCAAGAGAGAAAAGAAAATAAAACTATATAAAATGCTCAATTATAACCAAAGAAAACTGATAACATCAAATGCTGCTGAAGATGCAGAGCAGCTGAAACTTTCATTCATGTTGGTGAGAATGTAACAGGCTACAGTCACTTGGGAGACATTTTGGTTTTTTTTTTTTTTTTTTTACAAAAGAAAGAATACTCCTTCCTTACAATCCAGGGGTCTTGCTCCTTGGTATTTACCCAAAGAGGTTGAAAACTCACATTCATCATAAGCCTAATTTTGACAAACAAGCAAAGACAAATAAGCCAAAGCAATTCAACTGACAAAGGATTGTCTTTTCACTACAATATTGTAAAGTAATTAGCCTCCAACTAATAAAAATAAATGAAAAAAAAATGATGCTGAAACAATTGGACATATACATGCAACACACCCCAAGAAACAGAAACAAAAAATAGTCTAAACACAACTTTATACCTTTGAGAAAAATTAGCTCAAAATGGAACATAGAGTGAAATGTAAATTGGCAAGTTTAACGTTACTAAATTAAATTTTCTTCTGTTGAAAAAGACAATTAAGAGAATAAAAAGGCAAACTACAGACTGGGAAATAAATATTTGCAAAACGTTCTTAATAAAAGTTATACATCCAAAATATAAAAATTCTTGCAATTTAACAAAAAGTAACATGACCCAATTTAAATATGGGCAAAAGATCTGAACAAACACTTCACCAAAAAAGATTTACAAAGCTGATGGCAAGTCTGTCTGTTAGTGTTAGTCGCTCAGTCGTGTCCGAATCTTTGCAACCCCGTGGCAAGTAGAGATATGCAAAGATGTTCACATCATATGTGATTAGGGAATTTCAAATTAAAATAGCTATGAGAAGCCACTACACACCCATTAGAATGGCTAAAATCCAAAACACTGACAATACCTACAATACAAAAAAATAACAATACCAAATTTTGGTGAAGATTCAGAGCAACAGGAACTATTGTTCATTGCTAGTGGAAATTCAAAATGGTTCAGTCTCTGCAAGACGCTTTGGCAATTTCTTTCAAAGTTAAACCTAGTCTTACCAAAAGTACCAACAATTTCATCCTAGGAGCTTACCCAGTTGAGCTGACACAAACCTTCACACAATGTATTTTTATAGAAGCTTTATTTACAATTACCAAAAGCTAGAATCAATGAAAATGTCTTCCAATAGATGAATGGATAAACAAACTTTGATACATCCATACAATGGAATATTACTTATTAATGGAAAACAATTAAGCTATTTATCCATGAAAAGACATGAAGAAAAACTTATATGCATATTGCCAAGTGAAAATGCCACATAGTATTATTCGTGATACGAATTTCTGGAAAAAGCACAGCTATAGACATAGAAAAGAGATCAGTTGTGCCATGGGTTGGGGGTAAGGACATGAAGAGAAAAAAAATACAGAAAATTTTAAGGGCGGTGAAACCATTCTGTATGCTATTTTAATGGTAAATCCATAGCATTATGGGCTTTCTAGGTGGTGCTAGTGGTAAAATCTGCCTGCCAGTGCTAGAGATGCAAGAGATGCAGATTTGATCCCTGGGTTGGGAAGATCCCCTGAAGGAAGAACCCACTCCAGGGCAAACCACTCCGGTATTGTTGCCTGGAAAATCCCATGGACAGAGGAGCCTGGTGGGTTACAGTCATAGGGTCGCAAAGAATCAGATACAACTGAAGTGACTGTGCACACATGCATGCATGTATATAACTGTACAACGTAAGAGAGTGAGCCTTAATGTAAGTTATGAACCTTAGTTAATAATACTTCGTTAGTTTTAACAAATACATTACACTAAAATGTGATGATAGTAATAGAGAAAACTATACAGGGGAGGGGTTGATGTGAACTCTTTATACTTTGTGCTCAATATTTCTCTGAATCTAAAATTGTGCTAGAAACTAGTCTATTAGTTTCTTTTAAAACTTAATTGGGAAGTAAAACTACTTTTCCTGCTACCTTTAAAAGCATGAAAAGGACTAGACTGATCAATTCTTCATTCCGAATACTTTAACTGTGGCCACTCATTAACATTCTGCTGGCAGATGGGCTGGTCTGGAATGTCCAAAATGGCTTCACCTTTGTGTCTGGAGCTTTGGCAGGAATGAATGAGCAGCTGTGCTTATCTGGGACTAACAAGGTCAGTGTGTACACATGGCCTCTCCAGCAAGCTATTCTTAGTGCAGTTCAGCTTTTTCCATGGTGACCAGGGCCTCCATAGGGAGTGTCCCATGATACAAGCAGTGACAGCTGATGGTTTCGGAAATCCTGTGCCCAGAAACTGGTGTGGTGTCACTTCTGCCATTTCTTCACAATGCCTAGTGAGGTTCAAACAGAGAGACCTATTGATAGTATTCAGCTCTTGACCAGATGGACGTCAAACAATCAATAACCATCTTTAATCTTTGTGTGTGTGTCCTTGCCCAGTCGCTCTGTTGTGTCCAACTCTTTGTGACCCCAAGGACTGTAGCCCACCAGGCTCCCCTGTCCATGGAATTCTCCAGGCAAGGATACTGGAGTGCAATTTCCTCCTCCAGGGGATCTTCCTGATCCAGGGATCAAGCTATCTTCTCTTGAGTCTCGTCTCCTGCATTGACAGGCAAATTCTTTACCACTGGGAAGTCCTTTAATGAGAATGCTAACAATATTTCATCTTAATTATAACATTAACAATGCTGTAGATGTCTTTATGCTTTTTACTATTTTAGTGAAATTTTCTTCAATTTCTGATTTGATAATAGTTTAAAGGCTTTTCCCTTGTCTACTGAGATGATATGACAAGAGCATATGATCATATATTTTCTTCTTTATATTAATGTCTGTTACTTAGTAGATAGATCCAATAACTGTAAAAGAATCTCAACTAAGGACTGCTTAAAACAGACTAAAGTTTCTTTCTTTCTAATTTAATAGACCAGGCATGTGAAGTACAGATTCTGATATAGAATCTGTTCTGGATTCCTGCCTTTCTGTTCCTGTATCCTTCTACTGTTCATAAGGATGTTATATTTCTGTCATCATTTCTGTAAGCAGAAGATAAAAAAGGGGGTGAAATCAGGTATGCTTCTTTTTATTTTAAGATAACTGACTGGAATTTATACACATCACACCATCTCACATCCTTTGGCCAAAACTTAGCTCTATGGCACCATGCGTTTGCAAAGAATGCTAGGATATAAGTGTGGTGTTCTGGGAAAACACACACCCTCACTAAATATATATATATTTCTGGAAAAACATATTTCTAGGCAAAAATTGTACTTACATGGAAGGAGAAAATAAATATATAAATAAATAAATAAATAAAATAGTCCTGACACGTGGTGAACATAAGAATCACTTTTCTAACAAGAAGTCAAGCTTGCATATCTGCAGTAAATGCAATTAGCTCATGCTGAACCATCACTTCTTTCAGCAATGTTAATTTGCTTTGCTGCTATTTGGGAGCAAATCTCTCTTAGAGCTTGGCCTACAAGATTCCTTTCTTATTCTGTCCTGGCCCATTTTAGTATCAAAGTTATGCAAATATTAAAAAAATTAATTTGGGAGTGAAACTTAAAAAAAAAAATTCTTTTTGATATATGTTAGAGTTTTTTCTTGAACTTAAGTCTCTTTATTGCATGAGGCTGCACTAACAACTTAAAATCACTTTAGTGCTTTTTTCTGTCCATACAGGTGTCCTGTATGAACACAAACTGAAGTAAGGGGTGATTGTTTTCCCTCTCCTCCAGATGCCAAGTTTAAGCCAGGTTTTATTTGTTTTTTTTGTTGGTTTTACTGACACATTCTGCTTAGCAGTTTTATTTTCCTTTTATCCTTATGATGCCAATGAAATCTCTTCCCAGAGTTATAGGAGAAGTTTCTTATTTTGGGTCCCTTGCCCTAGGTTAGACTGTATCTCCTTATTCTCATCCCCATGCAAATATCAGAATAGAAATTCCAGGTATCCAAGTTTTTTCAGTAGTGAATAATGTGAAGGCAGCGTTCCTTTGTCATTGTTGTTGAGTCGCTAAGTCATATCTGACTCTTTTGTGACCCTATAGACTGTAGCCTGCCAGGTTCCTCTGTCCATGGGCTTTCCCAAGCAAGGTTACTGGAGTAGGTTGCCATGTCCTCCTCCAGGGGAGCCTCCCAAGGCAGGGATGGAACCCGTGCCTCCTGCATCTCCTGCGTTTGCCAGGTGGATTCTTTACCACACCTGGGAAGCCTTTCCCATCCACTAGCCATGGATAAGATCTCCTTCATGTATATTAACAATATGCTTTATCAAAACTTTTCAAAATACAGTAACTTTATGATTCACATTATAATCATTGTTCTAGGTGTCTATTTCTCTCCATAAATATCATTTCTGAGAACAGAGACCATATTTCACCTTGGAATCTCTATAAAAATCCAATACTATAACTCATGAATGTGTCAATAGTGGCCCAGTTATTAGAGTCCTCCCACAATACAGGAGATCCAGGTTCCATCCCTGGGTCCAAAAGATCCCCTGGAGAAGGAAATGGCAACCTACTCCAGTATTCTTGCCTGGAGAATCCCGTGGACAGAGGAACCTGACAGGCTACAATCCAAGGGGTCGCAAAGAGTCTGCCAAGACTTAGCACCTAAACCACACACATACATTTATTGCATTCAATTATATTGACCCCTTTCTATTTCTTTTACGTTACAACACGATAAACTTCAGATTCCTAAAGTTATCCATGTGAAGTGTTGGGAGATATTTTCTATTAACACTTAAACTTCAAAATAAAATAAAAAATGAAATTTAAAAAATAAACTGAAAAGCATAAAGGACACTACAAAACAAGGGGATTTTTCTGAGTGGAAGGATTTAAACTAAAAGGCAGAGTCTCTGTGGGCCTCTTGGAAATATGCAGCTGTACTGCTGGCCACAGTCTGCAGTTCAAGAGATATTTTCTAAGTCTGTTGTTGTTATTAATTTGTGGAGAAGAGGTCTCTGCAGAGGAAAGAAATCCAAGATTTTTTGTTTCCTTTTCCATCACTCACAGTCACTGTAATGTCAACACCATTTAGGTCAAATTTCAGGCATTCAAAATGTGCAGCTTTGTCCAGCTGCAAGGACTAAAACTCTTCTTGAGCACTGCAGCCTGACCCATAAAATATGTCTAAGGGTGTTAGTAACAATTAGCAGGTGTGTACCTTCACCAGAAAGCTTGCATAAGACATTTTATGCACAAAGTAGTATATGTGGATTTAGTAAGAATTATGGAGAGGCAGATATATAGGGTTTTTTACTAATGGATCTTAAAGAATTGAAATGATTCAACCATCATATATTAAACCATGTAAATATATGTTACAAAAGGACAACTCCCCCCTCGTCCTAGTCAGCATGCTCATTGGATAAGGTCACAGGCTCTGCTGCCCAAGACCCTGTCCCTGAATCTCCTCTCTTCCATTCCAAGGAGAATTAAAAATCCTCTTCAAGCCACTTAATGTATCTAACTTTTGGATTCCTCATCTATAAAGTGGAGATAATAATACAACTGATGGATGATGTTTTGTGAAAATTCATCATGGTAACACAGGTATCAGTTTTAGCCCAAGATGAGCAATCATTAAATGTTAGCAATCATTTGTTTTTATTTTTATTATAATTTTTTTTTCTTTTTTTTGGCTGCACTGCTCAGCATGTGCAATCTTAGCTCCCTGACCAGGGATAAAACCTGTGCCCCTGCAATGGAAGCATGGAGTCCTAGCCCCTAGACTTCCCGGAAAGTTGTAGCAATTACTTTTTAAAAAATTATTTTAGGGACTTCCCTGGTGGTCCAGTGGTTCAGACTTTGCCTTCCAAAGCAAGGGGGTGCAAGTTCGATGCCAGGTAGAGGAACTAATTTCCCACATGTTGTGCCATGTGGTGTGGCCAAAAGATTTTTTTTAAATGGTCTGCTAAAATTGTTTTATTATGGTTAAACCACAAACAGACTCTTATCCTTCCACCTCGTGTCTTCTCATCCATCTTTACTCTCCATCTTCATTATGTTCTTTAGCAGCATATCTGGTCACTCCTTTTCTGGCTGGAAGCCACACCCTTCCTCTCCATTCTGCCAAAACCCACAAGATTAATCAGGTCAGTAATGCACTTACAACATGCCTAAATCTTCCCACTCTTTGTTCTTCTGTTATTTCCATTTTTCCAATTCCCCACATTTCCATAACCCTTCTTGCCCACTTTCTCTTCAGCATTCAGAAACTGAAGCACGTCACTAGGCAAGTGACCAAGTCAACCGACCTCGGCTGGGCTCTTGTATCTCAGCAGTTCTTTTATTTATCACTTGTTGACTCCCCATCGCATTCCTTGCTGCAGCTGTTCCTAATATTTCCATTCTGCTCAAGTCCCTAGTTCCAACCCTCCTCCTTCCCCTCTTAGCACTTAACCTCACCTCCTACTGAGAAAATTGAAACCATCCCAACCTAAGTTTACACCATGGTCCTCCTCTTCTACTTAAAAAAAAAAAAAAGCTGTGCATCTCTCTTGTTGCTCTGCATTGACTTGAGGGAATGGTTTTCTTTGCAGGGAAACAAAGCATCATATTCTGGTTGAGAAATCTGGGTTTGGAGTTGGACCAAGTTAGATACTTTGTGTTGACATAGTCAGACATTGACAAATGTTTCAGTTTCACAGCCTCAGTATTACCGTCTCTAATAAGGAAGTAATAATTTCTACCTTACATAGTAGTAAAGAATAATTAAGTGTTTGGCAGTTGGCAAATAGTAAACATTTAATAAACTATTATTTTTGGTTGGAAAGCCCAAATTCTTAACCTGCATTCTTAAGCCTATTAACCCTAATAATTATGATGATGATGATGATAAAAGTAAATAATCTCCATGCCTTTCCCATTAAGTTAATTACTCAATTGTCTCTTTTCTTTCTCAATTCTTTAACTAACCTAGTTCATTGATCAAGTCTTCCTTTTTCTTTAAAAGAAAAAGAACTGCCTTCTGTTTAAGCTAAAATCCCATTGCCCCCGAACTTTTGACCAGTGTCCTTGAAAAAGTTGTTACCCTAGCAGCCTTTTCCAAGTAGTTCTTGAAACCCTTTCAATATAATTTTTCATACTATTTAACCCGTTCCTTAAAAAGCACCATTGGATGCATGCTCATTCAGCATTAGTTCCTCCATCTCCAATCTCCAACTCCTTGTACAATAGCTCTTGTTCTGATTCACCCATTCTCTTTCTGACTTCTGTAACTTTATACAAACCTCATCCTCTTCTTCCTTCATATTCTTTACTTGCTATTAGTATTCCTTCTATTGCCAAAGTTTAGCCATTCTTCCACATTTAGTCCTTGGCTTTATTCCCGTATTTTCCCTGAGCAAGCTCTTTGATTCTCATAGTTTTAATGATAGATCCTCACAGTGTCTCCTCAGACCCAGGAAATTTTGTATTCTCTGCAAAGAATTTTTTCTTAACAATATAAGAGTACCTATAGGGGTTTTCAGTTTTGTATTTACCTTAATGTCTTTTTTCTACTTTTTAAGCTGCATAATTCTAATTGCCTCTAAATATCTACACCTTAAAGTCCTACCTAAATTAAAATTGAACATAAAAACATAAATTTAATCTTTTGGAGAATGGTTCTTCCTTTCCATTTCTTTCTTTTCAATAGTTATTTCATATTCCAAGTCACCCAAACTTAAAATAGTAAAGATATTAAATAAGCAAGAAATATTCATTGATCCCTATTCTTTGACAGATCTGGGTACCAGCAGTGAGCAGAAAAATGTGGTTCATGAGTTCTTAGAGATTAAAGTCTAAAATGAAGTCACACGTAGAACAATTAAAACAAGTGTTAATTTTCTAAACAGAGAGTACAAGATGCAATAAAAATTTTATACACCAATGAGACTTAATTAGTCTGTAGAACTAGTGGAAACATATAACTAAAATTTACTGAAGGCAGAGCTCTGCATGGGAGGGAAGTAAAGGAATATGAACACTAGAGTCAGAAAGCAATATATGTGTGAATTTCCTGGTATAAGATGGGAGAACTGATTAACTAGTGGAGAGTGGTTTGAAAGGAACTAAACAGAAATTTGACCTTACAGATTTTCTAAGCTATGTTAAATTTTAACATTTATTCTAAAAGGCAAGGAAAATCATTTGAGACTTTTAAGGGAAGGGCTAACGGGATCCCATTTGTATTTATTGTTTTTATTTCTTTTCAGCTTTATTAAAATATAATTGACATATAACATTAACTTTAATGTGTACAATGTGTTGATTCTATATATTTAGATAGTGCACTATGATTACAACCATACCATTAGCTAACACCTCAGTCACATGACATGATTGTCCTGTCTTTTTCTGTGATGAGAATATTTAAAATCTATTCTCTTAGAAATTTTCACGTATTTAATACAGTAAGATATAATCACTATGCTGTACATTAAATCCTCAGAATGTATTTGTCTTAGAACTGGAAGTCTGTACCCTTTGACCAACATTTCTCCTTTTCCCCCACCATCTGGCCCCTAGTAACCACTATTCTACTCTGTATTGCTGAGTTTGGAATTTTTGGTCCCACATATTGTCCTTTCTCTGACTTATTTTACTTAGCAGAATACCCTCAAAAGTCTACTCATGTTCTCAAAAAAGTCAGAATTTCCTTCTCTCTTTTGGATGAATAATAATTCACTGTATACACACACATCATCATCTTTATCCATTTATCCATTGGTGGACTTTTACGTTGTCTTCTTGGCTATTGTGAATATGCTTCAGTAAACATGGGAGTACAGATGTCTCTTCAGTATCTAGTTTTCATTTCCTTTGGCTATATAATCAGAAATGAGATTGATGGTTCATATGGTGCTTCTATATTTAATTTTTTTAAGGAAATGCCATACTATTTTCCATAGTGGCTGTACCAATTTGCATTCCAACCAACAGAACCCAAAGGTACCCTTTTCCCCATCTCCTCACCAGCACTTGTCATCTCTTCTTTTTTATGGTAGCCAATCTAATAATTGTGAGATGATATCTCATTGTGGTTTTGATTTGCATTTTCTTAATAATTAATGATCACCTTTTCAACTACCTTTTGGCCATTTGTATATCTATTCGGTTCTTCTACTCAATTTTTAATTGGGATTGGTTGTTAAATCTATTAAGTTGTATGAGTTCTTTATATGTTATAAATATTAACCCTTTATTAGATACATGATTGGAAAATATTTTCTCTCATTCTGTAAGTTGCCTTTTCATTTTTGTTGATTGGTTCTTTCACTGTGCAGAAGCTTTTAGTTTGATGAAGTTGTACTTATTTATTTTTGCCATTATTGCTGTACTTTTTGTGTCAAATCCAAAGGGGAAAAAAAATTGCCCAAGACCTATGTAAGATTTCCCCCTAAACCTTCTCTGAGATTTTTGGTTTTATGTCTTTTGTTTAAGTCTTTAATCCACTTCAGGCTAATTTTTGTGAGTAGTGTAAGATGCTTTCATGCTCTGTTATGTCCAGTTCTTTGCGACCCCATGGAATGTAGCCCTCCAGGTTCCTCTGTCCATAGGATTGTTCCAGCAAGAATACTGGAGTGGATTGCCATTTTCTCCTCCAGGGGATCATTTTGACCCAGGGATTGAGCTCATGTCTCCTGCAGCGTCTGTGTTGGCAGACAGATTCTTTGCCACTTGAGTTTCCTGGGAAGCCCAATATAAGATAGATGCAAATTATGCATGTGGTATCCAGTTTTCTCAACATGATTTATTGAAGAAACTATCCTTTCCTGATTGAGTATTCATAGCTTCCTTAACAAATTTAGTTGACTGTATACACATGGCTTTATTTATGGACTCTGTATTCTATTCCATTTGTCTATATATCTGTTTATTATGCCAGTACCATACATTTTTACTAATATAGCTTTGTAGTATGATTTGAAATAAGAAATCGTGATTCTTTCAAATCTGTTCTTTCTCAGTATTGCTTTGGCAATTCAGGATCTTATATGAGTCCACACAAATTTTAGAAGATTTTATATTTCTGTGAAAATTTTCATTGGAATTTTGATTAAGATTACATTGAATCTATAAATTGCTTTGCATAATGCAGATATTTTAACATTTTAATTCTTTGAATCCATGAGCATTGAATACCTTTCCATTTATTTGTATCTTCTTCAATTTCCAAGATATAATGCCTCATTTTAAAAAATAATGTTTTCATATATTAAATGTGTAATTTAAAATTTATTTGTATGTGTATAAAACCTATATATTTATGTGTGTATTTTTGAAAGATTATGAAAATTTGCCTTAAATTTTGAAAAATTACCTTAAAATTAAGACATCTTGATTCCTATCTTAAATAATATCTTGCCACCATAGCAAATATTGCACATTGCTGTTGTCTTTTTATACATACCAAAAGAAACAGATTTATGTTTCAATTAAACTATGCCTTTTCTATAGGCAAAAATAAATTAGCATATGGGACCCTATTATCATTTAATATTCTTATCATTAGAGTATAGATAACAAATTGGTGTTTATTAAATTAATTGAATCCTGAGATATCATGGAATAAACTTAACATCATAACATCATAAACCAGTACGTCTTTTAAAATGATAAAATCCATAAAGAACCAGGGAAAGAGAATAATTTGTCTTGGTTAGGATGAGCCTGGTTCAAGACAACTTGGGTGCAATACTAGTTTAAAAACTGAGTGACATGAATCAGTTGCTTAGGGTTTCTATGCTTCATTTCCTTCACAATTAAAATTTGAATAATAATAAAGCATAGGTTTTATGAGGAGCTAATGAGAAAAATCTTAAATCTCTTACAATCACACTGAGTAAAAGTTTGATGAAATTGGCTGATTTTTTCTTTTTTTTTTTTGGTAGCATGACCTTCCAGGGAACTTATGGGAATATGTACAAGTAAGTTACAGGTGGAAGGAAGTTGATGGAGAGCCCAAATAATGACTTCCAAAGTCTTTGTGACTTCAATAAATATTGTGTGTTATCTGGGAAGAAAAGAGAGGGATGTAGAGAATAGAGAAGATACAAAATATCGTCCTGGAGGATGGTAGAAAAAAACTGGTGAGAAAAGACAAACTTTTTATTGGGAGAACCGTAAATTGTAGGGTGTGTGTGTGTGTGTGTGTGTGTGTGTGTGTGTGCGCACGCGTGCAATTACTAATTTCTTTCCTAACATCACTCAATAGCCATGGTGTAGATTCAGAG
The DNA here is from genome assembly GCF_019320065.1 of Cervus canadensis. Lineage (NCBI taxonomy): Eukaryota > Metazoa > Chordata > Mammalia > Artiodactyla > Cervidae > Cervus > Cervus canadensis. The sequence continues at coordinate 31,678,774 of NC_057394.1, forward strand.
AAGGCAGTGAAAGATTTCTCTAGATCCATTTTGCTGTTGTAACTGGATTCAATAGGAAAAGGAGCTGGGACAGGATGAAAAGAGTCACAGTGATATAAACTGAGAGAAAAAAAGAAAAGAAGCATTTATAGATAAAACTGGATAAAAAAATGTGCAGATGAGAATGGAATTTTACTGGAAAGAATGAGAGTAATGGGCTGGAAGAGATTTAAAGATTATGAAGGATACTGACTGCAGTTCCCAACTCTGATGTAAATGGAAGATGACACAGTAGAAAAATAGTGATATCAGGAAAGATCCAATTTCATTTAAGGCAAATGAATGGATGAAATATTCAGAGAAGAATATAATAAGGAATATAATAAAACTTATCCTCTGATGTCTGAATTGGTGTAAAGCAGAATAGAATTGAGATAACTAAGAAGTTATCAAATTTCAATCAAGCACAAATAATTGACATGACAATTTAAAAAATCAGTCCATAAAAAAAAAATTTTAAAAAAATAAAATAAATTTAAAAAAAATAAAATAAAAAATCAGTCCGTGATTATTTTTAACTGGGGTAGAATAAGAAATTACTGTTATATTACACCTTTAGGCATCAGTAAGAAAATGAGACAAAAATCAGGAAACCCTGTTTTCATGCTTCTCTTATTGTGTTGTAAACAAAGGGTTTGAATAAGATTTTGACAAACCTACCTCACAAAGAGTCTGACACAACTGAGTGGCTGAACAACAAGATGTTTGTCTTGATAGGGTTGAAAATTGTGAATTCTCTTCAAATGATCTCAAGTTCAAACATTTCAAAAAATTAAATCACAGGAAACTGATTGAAGATGTGTAACACAACACAATTGTTGTTTAGTTGCCAAGTCATGTCTGACTGCTTATGACTCCATATATTCCAGCATGCCAGGCTCCTCTGTCCTCCACTATCTCTTGGAGTTTGCTCAAATTCAGGTCTACTGAGTCAGTGATGCTATCTAACCATCTCATCCTCTGCCACCCCCTTCTCCTTTTGCCTTCAATCTTTCCCAACATCAGACTCTTTTTCCAATGAGTCGGCTCTTTGCATCAGGTGGCCAAAGTATTGGAGCTTTAGCTTCACATGTTAACAAGTAGAAAAAAATGCCAAGATGTCCTTAAAAAGTCAAAAAGAATAAAATTATTACTATGTCATGAAATTCTGAAAAGCAAAAAATTGCAACTTTAGAATAATATTTAATAATGTTTTTCTTATAAATCCTGGCTTGCATATATCAAATGCTCTTTAGATATACATTGAAAAGCTAAATTAGTAGTTATCATTTACAAAATAAGAACAAAATACAATGACATGTATACATTAACATGTATACAACAATATATGATGTTTGAGAATTTAAAAAGAGGCTCTCATTTGTAATTTATTAGAGAACAATGGCTCCAGGTCTATTTTTGCAATGTGTATTAACATAAATTAGGTATGTTCATTATAGGTGTCTTCATCCCAGTGTCCCAATCATTATTGGAGCTTGGTCACGTTACTTTCACAAAAATGAGTAGGAACGAATAAGGGGAATGTATTTCATAATAAATCCATATTAACACTGAAAGAGAAGATGTATACGAAGTCAATAAAATTTTCCTGTAGTGTTGTTGTTGTTTTCTATAAAATGGCATTAGTCCTTATTCCTAATGGAGTCAACAGAACTGGAAATCAGATAACCTGTCACACTTTAGTCTCCTTTGTGATGAGCATTAACCAACTATAAAATGTTCTCTGTTAGGAAGTGGCTTTAGTGAGTCACTGGTAGTGACACAAGCACAGTACTTGTGTCATTAAAATCTAGATTTTTAGCCCATTTCTACTATTTCTTATTTGACTTGTTGTTGTTGTTCAAAGTCCAGTCAGTTCAGTTCAGTCACTCAGTCGTGTCCGACTCTTTGTGACCCCATAGGCTGCAGCACACCAGGCTTCCCTGTCTTTCACCATCTCCCAGAGCTTCCTCACGCTCATGTCCACTGAGTAGGTGATGCCATCCAACCATCTCATCCTCTGTCGTCCCCTTCTCCTCCTGCCCTCAATCTTTGCCAGCATCAGAGTCTTTTCCAATGAGTCAGCTCTTCACCGCAGGTGGCCAAAGTATTGGAGCTTCAATTATGTCATTACTATTTATAGATTTCAGCTTGTTTAACCCATGAAATGAAGACTCCATTAGAGTCTTTTTAGACCTAAAAGTGGAGGAGACTTTTATAATTTATCTAATGAAACCATGATGCTATATTTTTCCTATCATAAATATAAGAAAAGTAAATAAACAAGCAAACATCTCTTACTGCTTGCATACTTCTGGGGGAAGGGGGGGTAAAATACATTTATCTTAATTGATTAAAGACCACACTTTGGCAGTACTCAAGTACACTGAATTCCAGAAATCCTAAAAACAAAATGCAAAGCAGTAATACTATGCAAACAACATCCCTCACAATAGATTTCCTGAAGTATTCTCCAGGACTGTCTTCAATTTAGGGCAGGAGCTCAATGTGATGAAATGAATAAGACAGCTCAGCTAGATCTGGATAGTCACCCTTCTACTTACTGCAGATTTCCTTGATGGCTCGGTTGGTAAAAATCTACCTGCAATGCGGGAGACCACCTGCAACACAGGAGACGTGGGTTCAGTCCCTGGGTCAGGACGATCCCCCGGAGAAGGAAATGGCTACCCACTCCGGTGTTCTTGCCTGAGAAATCCCATGGACAGAGGAGCCTGGTGGGCTACAGTGTATGGAGCCCCAAGAGTCAGACATGACTGAGCGACCAAACCATCTACTGATTACATTTGGCTTTGTGCTTAGGCCAAGCTCTCCTTTTCTTCCCAAAGAGACTTGCTAAGGTTGTCTGTAGGTTGCTTTATTTCTATATTCCTCTTTGCAAATCTACTTTGTATAGTCCAGAGTGAGAGTTTCCCTGGTGGCTCAGTGGTAAAGAATCCACCTGCCAAGGCAGGAGACACAGGTTTGATACCTGATCTGGAAGATCCCACATGCCGCAGAGCAACTAAGCCTGTGCAGGCCAACTATTGAGCCTGTGTTCTAGAGCCTGCAAGCTACAACTACTGAGTCTGTTGTGCCATGACTACTGAAGTCCAAGCACCCTGGAGACCATACTTTGCAACAGGAGATGCCAGCTCCAAAGAGAAGGTGGTACACCACAACTAGAGTAGCCCCATTTCTCTGCAGAGAAAAGCCTACACAGCAATGAAACCTAGCACATCCAAAAATTAATTAATAAATCATTTTTTTAAAAGTCCAAAGTGATAGAGATCATGTGGTAATCTTTGCAAGACCAAATGAATTACACTGACTGAACATTATATTTTGATTCACTTGATTTATGTAAACATACTATTTAATAAAATATTTATTTCACATTCAAGCGAATACAAACCAAACTACCAAGGCATGAATGTTATTATAGGAAGGAGTGGTTTTAATTCTGAATTCCCTGGCTAGTAAAATGCTCTTGAGTGATTTTGATAAAGCCTGAAATGGTCTTTCACTTATTAAAAATAAATGCTTACCTAGGATCTGCTCTCTGAATTATTCAAAGCAGTTAATATACACCAACTTATTAAATCTTCATAAAAACCTTATGATGACATGACCTGCTGTGATCAACAAAATCTGAATTCCATCTCTGCCACTGTGAATAAACTCTAAATCTTCCTATGTCTTTGTACCACTCTCAAATTTCAAAGTCCAGTTGGGACCATATGATTGGTTGAGCCTAAATTATGTGTCTAAAAGCTTAGTTGCAGAGTCTGACATGGCAATGATTATCGCCTCCCCACTCACCAAAACTCACATAATAAAGAGTTTTACCTAAATAGAGAGGTAGTTTAGAACTGAACTGACTGAAATACAGATATTCGGCATAGCTCATCCTCTTGACTGCTTAACAGTTATGTGACTCTTGCTTTAATAATTGCTTTACCATAAGAAAAGACTCTCGTATAACATAAAAAACTTTCAAATTCCAGACAACTAAAAATATGTTCTCATCATCTCAAAAGTGAAGCAACACAAAGTCCAATCTCTGGCTCAAAATATAGATTCTCCAGGTGATAGCCAATCCTTCCCTCTTTCTGTCATGATCCCATATTCTATAATGTATGGGCAAAGTTAAGAATACAAGCAAGATAAATAAACCTTATTTACACATGGAGAGACAGAAAAAGTAGAATAACTTAATGGGAAACATGGAATATTCTTAGGCGCCAATCATTTTTGAGTAATTTGTGTTTAAGAAAATCATCACATTATGAGTCATCATCCACTTTGTAGAGCTAAAATTTTGAACTCTAGACTTGAGCAATGGTGACAGTAGCAAGATCACATTTCTCATGCAGCTGTGGCGTTAGTACTGGTAGTAATACTAAAAGGTGCTGCAGTGAAGTTGATTTTTTTTTTTTTTTTCGCATTTAGTTTTTAGAGAAAGCTCCAGAATGGGTTTCTAGGAAGTAATTTTTTCAGCATGGTTTTAAATATACATCTATACATTTGTTTAATTTTTATTCCAATCAATCTACTTATCTTGTTAAATATCTAATATTTTTTCTGAATTCCCCCTTTCTTAAACTGCTCAGCACATTTCCAGGTTTTGCAACTATAAAAATGCCTAAAAGAATAATGACATTGGAAATGATTTCAGGTAGTAGACACTCAATGATTGATATCTAGGATTGGTCATTCAGTATGCTTAGGTCTGGACACAGCAAGAATACAGCTACAGTTAAAAAACAAGACTCTAGGAGTCCTTGAGGGACAACTGCAAAATGGTGCATTATTAGTATCTGTGTTCTCCTGTGCACATTAAGTCTGCATGAATGCTAAACTGCTTCAGTCATGTCTGACTCTTTGAGACCCTATGAACTATCGCCCACCAGGCTTCTCTGTCCATGGGATTCTCCAGGTAAGAATACTAGAATGGGTTTGCCATGCCTTCTTCTCGGGGATCTTCCGCACACAGGGCTCCTGCAGTTTTTGCATTTCAGGTGGATTCTTTACCACTGAGCCACCAGGGAAGCCCACCTATTAAGTACAAGTTTCAATTAAATAGCTGCTACTGTTGAATAAAATGTTGATCATGATCTAGGGGTTTGGTGATGATTTCCTTTTTTTGTAATTGACTTGTAAGTGTAAAGAATGAGGACAAAATATCAAAGTCTTAACTCTTTTTTTTTTTTTTTCCTTAATTGAAGCGTAGTTGATTTACAATGTTGGGTTAATTTCTGCTGAACCACAAAGTGATTCAGTTATGCATATATATTCTTTTTCATACCTTTTCCATGATGGTTTATCACAGGGTATTGAATATAGTTCCCTGTGCTATATAGTAGAACCTGTTTTAATTCTTTAAGACACCGTTCCATAATAGTCTTTACAGATTGCAGCATAACTAAAAAGCAAAATGAGTTGGTAAAATAAAATATTAATAATGTTCACAAATATACTGGCTGACCTTAGGAAACAAGGTTGGAAGTGGTGGGCGAAAAGGTAAACTGAGAATTAGAATAAAGTCATAGGCTTAGATGAATATAAACCTGATCACTTTGAATCACTAAATCCTACTGAGCTTCTCAAGCCAACAGAAGTAGCTAGTTTATCATTGCCTTGTTTGAAGTCCCTGTTATGACCATGCCTAAAATGTTTAATTGTAAGAACAAGGCAATTCTGTCTGTGTCTCACTTATTCCACCCCTGTTATTTCCAGACATAGAACAAGAATCCAACTTTTCTTTCCTTGGAGAAAAGTACAAGTCAAACCTAGAAGAGATAGTGAATATGTCAAAAGTCTGCAGAAATGGGGTTAATTCCTGGCTATTCCTATTTTGATGAGTTTTTTTTTAATTAGGAATATGTGTTTGATATTTTCAAATGCTTTTTCTCTATGAATTGAGATAATCACATGGTGCTACAATTTTTAGTACATTAGTACGGTGAAGAACAGTACTTGGTTATTGAATGCTAAATCATCTGCGCATTCCTGAGATGAACTTCACTTTATGTATTTATGGATTTGATGTCTGAAATTTTATAAGTTTGGTATCCACGTACTTATAAGGATATTAGTTTCAGTTTCTATTCTTGCTTTGTTGTTGGTTTTGATAGCAAAGTAATGTTGGCCCCATAAAGTGAGTTAGGAAATAGTCTTCCCTCTACAATTTACTGGAGAAGTTTGTGTAGAATTGGTATTACATTGTCCTTAATCTTTTGTTTTAAATTGTCAGTAAAGTCATTCTTTGGAGGTTTTGGAGGCTTTCATTTTTGTAATACTTTAACTACAGAGTCAATTTCCTCAAGAGATATCATGCACAGATGGCCAATAAACACATGAAAAGATGCCTAACATCATTAATTATTAGAGAAATGAAAATCAAAACTACACTGAGGTATCACCTCACACCATCATCAAAAATATCTACAAGCAATAAATGCTGAGGATGTGGAGAAAAGGGAACCCTCTTGCACTGTTGGTGGGAATGTAAGTTGATACAGCCAATATGGAGAACAATATGGAGATTATTTAAAGAACTAGGAGTAAAACCAGTATCAGTTCAGTTCAGTTGTTCAGCCGTGTCCGACTCTTTGTGACCCCATGAATCGCAACATGCCAGGCCTCCCTGTCCATCACAAACTCCCGGAGTTTACTCAAACTCATGTCCATCGAGTCGGTGATGCCATCCAACCACCTCATCCTCTGTCGCCCCCTTTTCCTCCTGCCCCCAATCCCTCCCAGCATCAGGGTCTTTTCCAATGAGTCAGCTCTTTGCATGAGGTGGCCAAAGTATTGGAGTTTCAGCTTCAGCATCAGTCCTTCCAATGAACACCCAGGACTGATCTCCTTTTGGATGGACCGGTTGGATCTCCTTGCAGTCCACGGGACTCTCAAGAGTCTTCTCCAACACCACAGTTCAAAAGCATCAATTCTTTGGCGCTCAGCTTTCTTCACAGTCCAACTCTCACATCCATACATGACTACTGGAAAAACCATAGCCTTGACTAGACAGACCTTTGTTGGCAAAGTAATGTCTCTGCTTTTTACTAGTATATGACCAATTCTACTACTGCGCATGTACCCTGAGAAAACCATAATTAAAAAAGAAACATGTACCCAAATGTTCATAGCAGCACTATTTACGATAGCTAGGACATGGAAGCAATCTAGATGTGACAGATGAATGGATAAAGATGTGGTACATATACACGATGGATATTATTCAGCCATAAAAAGCAATGAATTTGGGTCAGTTCTGGTAAGGTGGATGAATCTAGAGCCTGTTACACAGAGTGAAGAAAGTCAGAAAGGGAAAACAAATATCATATATTAACACATACATATGGAATCTAGAAAAATGGTATTGATGAAGCTATTTGCAAGGCAGGAACAGAGACACAAATATGGATATCAGACTTGTGGACACAGGGCATGTAGGAGAGAGTGGGGCAAATGGAGAACGTAGCCTTGACATATATAGACTACCCTGCGTAAACTAGATAGCTAATGGAAACCTGCAGTATACCACAAGGAAGTCAGCCTCACGTTCCGTGAAGACCTAGAAGAGTGGGATGGGGAGAGGGGAGGGAGGCTTGTGAGGGAGGGGATATGTGTATACTTATGACTGATCTGCATTGTTGTATGGCAGAAACCAACACAACACTGTAAAACAATTTTCCTAAAATTAAAAAATAAATTTCAAAAAAGAGAATCAAGTTGCTCAAGAAATATATTTCTTCTTCATTTCCAAAATTTTTTATTTTTCTGTTTGTCAAATTTCTTTGCATAAAGTTGTTTTAAATTTTTAATTAATTTAATTTAAAAATCTTTCAGTTTTATTATTTTTATTATTTATTTTATTTTCTCTATTTTAAAATTAAACAATTTTAAAACACTCTGCTCTTTATTAATTTCTTTCATTTTTTTTTTACATTAGCTGTCATTTACTCTTGTTTTCTAGATTCTTAATGTTGAAGATGTGGTCATTAATTTGAGACAACTTTTTAAAAAATAATACATGCATTTACTGCTTCCAGTATTAAGTACTGAATAAGCAACAATCCACAATTTTGATATTTCTTTTTAAATCTTATTCAATTTAAAATAGATTTGAAATATGGCTTATTTAGAAGTTTGTTATATAATTTTCAAACATCCCAGATTTTCCAGAAATCTTTCTGTTAATTATTTCTAATTTCATTTTAATCAGAAATTATACTAAACCCAAATTTTTTGAAATTTATTGAGATTTGTTTTATAGCCCATGATATTGATTATTCTTCCCTTGTAGCTCACTCAGTAAAGAATCTGCCTGCATGGCGGAGACCTGAGTTCAAATCCTGGGTTGAGAAGATCCCCTTGAGAAGGAAATGGCAACTCACTCCAGTATCCTTCCCTGGAAAATCTCATGGCTCACAGTGGAGCCTGGTGGGCTGCCATGGGGTCGCAAAGAGTCAGGCATGACTAAGCGACTAATGCTAATACTTATTTATAGATTATTCTATAAATTTTCCATGAGGATCTAAAGTGAATTTTTTTTATTTTGGATCAAGTATTCTATTATGTCAATTAAGTTAATCTGTTTAATATTATTGCTCAAGTTCAATATATGATCACTGATTTTCTATCTCCTTTTTAATTTTTGAGATAAAGCTGTTAAAATTTCTTACTCTATTTACAGAGTTTTCTACTTCTCGGCATTCTGTCAATTTTACTTTCATGTATTTTAATGCTCTATTATTAGGTATATAAACATTTAGGTTTGTTACTACACCCCTTTATCACTATGAAATGAATGTCTTTAATCCCTGGAAATATTATTTTTCTGAAATATACTATATCTGTTATTAATACAGCCACTACAGCTTTCCTTTGATTAATATTAGCATGGCATATAATTTTTGGTCCATTTACTATTAACACATGTGTGTCTTACTATTTAATTTAATAATTTCTTTTAGGCACATATAACTGGCTATACAATTTTCCCTTTCTCACTGATTTGGATCAAATTAATTATAATATACCTTTATAAAATACATACATATATATAAAATACATATGTATATATACATAGATAATATGTGTGTGTGTCTACTTATGTGTGTATTTTTTTGTTTTGCTTGTGCCTGGAGTTTGTTGAGATTTTTGGAACTGTGGGCTTATAGTTTAATCAATTTGGTAATTTTCATATCATTGTTTCTCAAATATTTTTTTTCACTACTCCTTTTCTGCCATTTCAGCCAAACTCCCTGCTTCCAACTGCAATTATAATTAGGATTTCAGTTATCCCAAAGTTCACTAATATCTTTTCCATTTTTAAAATTATGTATTTTTCCCTGTGCCTTTCATTTTGTATATCTGTTGCCATATCTTCAAGTTCACCAATTGTTTCTTCTGCAATAAATAGTCTGCTGTCAATAACATTCAATGCCTTTTTCATCTCAGCCATTGTATTTTCACCTCTTGAAGTCTGGCTGTATTTTGATATCTTTTCTCTCACTACTTAACATATTCAACTTTTCCTCTAGCTTTTAGAACATATGGAATACAGTTGTAATAACTGTTTTAGTGTCCCTGTCTGCCAATTCTAACATCTGGATCAGTTTCAATCGATTTATTTTCCTCATTATGAGTTGCATTTTCCTGCATGTTTTCATGCCTGATCATTTTTATTGGACATTCGACATTGTTGATTTTACCTTGTTGGATACTAGATATTTTTATCATACTATATTCTCAACCTTTGTTCTGGGAGACAGTCATGCTACTGAGAAACAGTTGGAGACTTTTGAGTCTTACATTTAAGATTTGCTAGGTGGGTCTGGAGTAGTGCTCAGTCCATAGCTAATTATTTCCCACCACTGAGGTTAAGATTCTTCTGAATACACTACCAAATGTTCAATGAATTATGAGGGTTTCCAGTCTGACTGATGGAAATAGGGTTTTATTCCCAAAGCTTGGCAAGCTCAGGTTTCTCTATTCTAATCCTTTTAGGTGGTTCATTTCCACGGCTCAGGTCATTTTTCACATGCTTTCACTGATCAGCCCTCTGATGAACACTTGTGGGATCCCCTTGACAGATCTCTAAAGTTCTCTCTCTGTGCAGCTCTATTATCTCAACATTGTCTTATGAACTCAGCTACTTTGTTCTCCCTGGACTATTGGATCTGTCTCCTCTACTCGGGGAGCCTGCCAAGTTCTACCTGGGTTTTTTCTTGCTCTGTGACCTGGAAACTCCCTCAAGATGGTAAACTTAGACAATTTAGAGCTCACTTCATTCTTTTTTTCTCCTATCTCAAGTCACTATCCTCCACTGCCTAAAATCCAATATCTTGAAAAGCATTGTTTCATTCATTTTGTCCAGTTATTTGTTTCTGTTAGGAGGCTAGATCCAGCCTTTGTTACATATTGATCATACTTAGTGTCCAGGAACAAAAACTTCTCTAAAACAGATATTTTAAAAAATTGGCACAGTCCCCATGTTGCCTTTTCACGTCATGGAGTGAGAGCAATTTTGACCACTGAAAGTGGTTGGAATTTATATATCTTTCAAAATTGTAAGCTAAAAACAACATTATACTCTTGGGGAAATCAGTAATTAATGCCATCACCAAAACTTTAAAATATGCATGGATTAGTATTCCTGTTACATACTCGTTTAAAGTGCCTGCTGGCTAATACAGTTGGTGATTATTCTTAGTATATGTCAGTGAGTTATTATGAACTTACTCAGCTGTTTACTCCAATTACAAACCAACACGATCTCAGGACCTATTATTCATTTAAGGATCTTTCAAACACTAAAGAAAGGAAATTATTCTAATAGAACCTGGCTCAAAATGATCAGGAACCACGGATGACTTTGTACATTATGTTTATGAATAAGATGATAAATCCTGGAACCTGATACTTTTGTAAAGTTATTCGTTTTCCAGTAGCTCACACATGTAAGGTAATTTACTTCAGGATGAAAAAAAAAAAATCACCACATTTGAAAATGCCACCTTAGGTATACCTCTTTGAATTTCAAGCTTACCTATACCACTTTGGATATACAGTTCAGAACAGACCCATTTACCACGTTGACTCAGAAATCTGCTAATTTTGAGTGAAGCCCATAGGAAGATAAGACTCTCCAGTTGGTCCAGCCTTCAGTGTTCTGTCACGTGGACCTGTAGCATCATCTACCCGTGTAAGACAGAGGTGCTTCAGTTTGCATTTGTATTTCAAAAAAGAAGTCACATAACCAAGTAATTAAGGCATAATTTATTTAAAAAAGTAAAACATGTCTCAAAGAAAAGGGGAGGAGAGAAAAGCAGTGGAAAAAAACATACAGAAAACAAGATTAGGGAGTGAATCAGGAAAATGAGAAATAAGAGGAACAGGGGATTTTTCTAGATGCACATTTCAACCCTAGTCATGCTCCAAACCCAAACTCCATCTGTCCACCTTAGTTTTCTGGAAGGAACTCCCACTTATTCAGACCCACCCATCTTCTGCAAACAATTCCTTTCCCCAGATATTCTTACCTCCCACACTTAGAACAGCATCACATGCCACTTGGAATTTATAATGCTTTTTATTTTGCACATCACAAAAGCATTTGCCTCTTAGGCAACAGAATTATCATTTTTCTCTCTCTGCCAAACTATGTACTTCTCTTTCTCATTCTGAAGGAAAGAAAATCCAGGATAGGAAATTTGACAGCACGTGCGTCATTTCTAGGCAGCACATACAAGTGTATCTGTGGACTCTAAGGACAGTCAGTAAACTGGGGTTTTAATGGTAATTAAGAAATAAAAATTTGAACATAAGATCCATTACTTTTTAATGATGCCATACTAGAACTATTTGAAGGGGGAGAAAGGCTTCTGTATTAGAGAGATGCTTTTTGGAAAAACTGATTCTTAAATCAATCTCAGATCTCTTTTTTTTAATATGTGTTCAATGCAAACCTAGTAAATATATCTAGCTCTTCAGGTATGACAAACACAAAACTTTGTAATGACAGCCTCTATAAAATATTTAACATTTAAATATCCATACTATTTTTAAAAATTAAGATCATCACTCAATATGCTGTAATATTGATATTCTTCATTTTTTAACTGGAAATTGTACTGCCTTTCCACATAGCATAATGAAATCTTTGTCTCACAATCTTGTTTCTTAATGTTAACATTTTAAATATTACATGATGAAAATATAAAATATAATATCTTTTTGTTCATGGGATTAAAATTTTCAATTAAGTAGACATACACTCATTCTTCTGGTTATGCAGTTAAATGAATATCAAGGAAGTTATCCATTTCCTTTGTCATTAAATGTCATAGGAGAAGATATGCATATCTTTGCAGGTATCTGGAATTCCTTTGTGCCACCTGAGACCTGACTCTTATTGATATATGATTTATAATGCTTCTATTCATCAATTTTTTCAAAAGTTTATGATTTTCATAAACTTTTACTAGAGAATTGAGCAGATCTAGGTTTCAGTTCTAGCATTTCTCTTTTTATTTTTTGATTTAAACAAATGGTGTAAATGGTTTTGCATATAGTAGAAGGAGTAATTTAGCACCTAGTTGATAGATTATGTAACATGCTTAGCTTTGAACCTGGCTAATAATAACCAGTCAATAAATTAAAGTTCATACGTTCTGCTCATCTTTTCTTTTTTTTTCTCTTTCGTTATCCTTTTCTCCTTTTTCCCTCTCTCCCTATCCCTTTTGCAGTCATTATCATCATTATTGTTATCCTCAATGTCTTCATCATCCCCTGTGTCATTCCTCATTTCCTTGAAATATTGTGAAAGTAAATGACATAACGGCAAACGATTATACATCAACTCATACTTTTTAAGCATAAGACACATAGGTTGAGGTCTTTAATCCTCCTTACCTATAGGTAATCCTGTTGGAACTATGCAAGAGGCATTTCAAAATGCTTGATATTTCTGAAGGATGGAAGGGAAAAGGCGGAAATGCAGCTATTCCTTGGGGAGCACGAAAAGGATGCTTTAGCCGTATTAAATGCAGCACGCTGAATTGGTAATGGACACTGATCAGCAACTGTTTTGTAAGAAGCATTCTTATCTGCTTCTCTATATACAGACATCTGTACGTTATTAAACTGCCAGAGAACTTACCTACAGTTAAATAACTCTCTGTAATAATGACCTGTTGGAGTTCTTCATAATTTGTAAGAAGGTTAAGGGCTTCCTTGGTGGCTCAGATGGTAAAGAATCTGCCTATAGTGCAGGAGACCTGGGTTCGATCCCTGGGTGGGAAGATCTGGGGAAGGGAATGGCAACCCACTCCAGTATTCTGGCCTGGAGAATTCCATGGACAGTGGAGCCTGGTGGGCTACAGTCCAAGAAGCCACAGAGAGTCAGTGGCCGAGGGACTAATACTACTTCCTTTAAGCTAATCAAGCATGAATAAACCATTACTTAGAACTAATGTAAATATATGGAAAAGAATTTTACAGCAGAATTCTATTGTTAAAAACATCTCACTAATAGACTCAAGTGAAAATGATATATATAATCAGGAATAGATAAGGCAATAATTTATCTGGACAAATCCAGATTCTCTTGCTGTTTTTTGAATTCTCCCCTGTGGCACTTCTGATCCTTGAGATTCTTTGAGTGTATTATTGGCACAAAGTAAGCACTCTGAAAGTGTTGATGCTTGCTAGTGTTATTTTAACTGCTATCTCTATTGCTGATACATTTAAATTTTTCTGTGATTAATAAAAATTAATTTTTAACTGGAAAAAATGTGATTAATCTCCTAATTATTCTAACTTGAGTCCATGTATGGGCTTCCCAGGTGGCATTAATGGTAAACAACCCACCTGCCAATGCAGGAGACAAAAGAGATGTGGGTTCAATCCCTGGGTTGGGAAGATCCCCTGGAGAAGAAAATGGGAATTCACTCCAGTATTCTTGCCTGGAGAATCCCATGGACAGAGGAGCCTGGCAGGCTCCAGTCCATAGGGTCTCAAAGAGTCAGATACAACTGAAACAGCTTAGCACACATGTAAATCCATGTGCATTCTAGAAACCCGAGATACAACTACTGTAATGCAACTGACTTCTAGGAAATATTTTCTTAGGGTTGTGATGAGAATTGTTTTATAATCCCTGAGTTTTGATGAAAATGAGATTATCTTCTATATTCAGTGTTTGGTCAGTGGGTTCCCAAATTTGGCTAGGTGTCAAAATCAGAGTAGTATTTTAAAACACAAATTTCTGAGTCTCAACTATAGAGATGTTGATTCTGTATGTCCTGGGTAGGACACATTCAATGAATTTTTTAAAACTCTTTATTTAGTTTTATGCATAGTAGGAGCCAAGTGTCAAAAATACTCATCTAAAAGACAATTGCCTGTTACAAATAAACCCTGTCCTACATGACTGCTTCTGATGCCCCAAAGTCAAATGACTCCTTATTCCAAAAATTGTTTGTTTGCCCTTTGATGGTGTTTGGTTACTCCACACATTCTTTCTCATATCACTGTGGATTAAACTTGGAATCTGATTTCTTATCAGTTGTCCTATTTCTACCTGGATGGCCATGGACTTACTAGAAATTGTTTCCTTGAGAATGGGCATAGACCACGGAGCTAATGCTTTCTCAGATGAACTGGGAAGGATTTATGTATCACAGAAATAAAGACAGAAATGCTTAACTTCATCCCAAGAAAATGATTTTTCTCTAAGCTAGGCAAAGCTACTCAAGTGATCTGTAACATTGGGTATGATTTAAAAAAAAAAAAAAAAAAAGTGGACACCCTTGTCTTGTTCCAGATCTTAGGGAGAATGTTTTCAGCTTTTCACCATTGAGAATAATGTTTGCTGTAGGCTTATCATATATGGCCTTTACTATGTTGAGGTAAGTTCCTCCTATGCCCATTTTTTGAAGAGTTTTAATCATAAATGGGTGCTAAATTTTGTCAAAGGCTTTATCAGCATCTATTAAGATTATCATATGGTTTTTATCTTTCAATTCATTAATATGGTATATCACATTGATTGATTTGTGTATATTGAAGAATCCTTACATTCCTGGAATAAACCCAACTTGATCATGGTGTATGAGCTTTTTGATATGTTGCTGAATTCTGTTTGCTAAAATTTTGTTGATGATTTTTGCATCTATGCTCATCAGTGATATTGGCCTGTAGTTTTCTAGATGTCCATCAACAGATGAATGGATAAAGAAGTTGTGGTACATATACACAATGGAATATTACTCAGCCATAAAAAGCAACACATTTGAGTCAGTTCTGATGAGGTGGATGAACCTAAAACCTATTATACAGAGTGAAGTGAGTCAGACGATATTTCTCTTTCTCTTTCTGACTCACTTCACTCTGTATAATAAGTTTTAGGTTCATCCACCTCATCAGAACTGACTCAAATGTGTTGCTTTTTATGGCTGAGTAATATTCCATTAAGTATGCATATATGGGCTTCCCTGGTGGCTCAGACGGTAAAGTGTCTGCCTGCAATGCTGGAGACCTGGGTTCGATCCCTGGGTCAGGGAGATCCCCTGGAGAAGGAAATGACAACCCACTCCAGTAGTCTTGCCTGGAAAATCCCATAGATGGAGAAGCCTGATAGGCTACGATCTACGGGGTCACAAAGAGTTGGACACGACTGAGCAACTTTACTTACTTACTTACTAATGCATATATACGGAATCTAGAAAAATGATACTGAAGAATTTATTTACCAGACAGCAATGGAGAAACAGACATAGAAAATAGGCTTATGGACATGAGGAGAGGGTGAGATGTACGGAAAAAGTAACACAGAAACTTACATTACGATATGTAAAATAGATAGCCAATGGGAATTTGCTGTATGGCTCAGGAAACTCAAACAGGGGCTCTGTATCAACCGAGAGGGGCTGATGGGGTGGGAGATGAGAGGGAGGTTCAAAAGGGAGGGGATGTATGTATACCTATGGCTGATTCATTATGAGGTTTGACAGAAAACAACAAAATTCTGTAAAGCAATTATCCTTCAATAAAAAAAAAAAATTTAAAGATTGTTTGCAATAAGAACAAAAGTACTTCTAAGTTTGATTTTCCTAGAGTGATGTTCTTCACTCAATCATGTCTGACTCTTTGTGACCTCATGGACTGTAGCCCACCAGGCTCTTCTGCCATGGAATTCTCCAGACAGGAATACTGAAGTGGGTAGCCATTCCCTTCACCAGGAGATCTTCCAGACCCAGGAATCAAACCCAGGTCACCTGCACTGCAGGCAGATTTTTTTTTTTTTTTTACCATCTGAGCTACCAGAGAAGCCCAGAGTGATTTTCCAGAAAACCACAACTACAGTACATAAAGAAGCAAGACATGCCTCCTTCAGTTAGCCTTCTGCTTAGAGTTTCAGGGTTTGAGAAGGGCTAGGATATCAGTCTTACGTGGTCAGTGGTGTGGTCATAACATCAGGGATCAGACTTGGGGTTACCTACAGGGCCTCTGTCCCTGCATGAGGACACTTTTAGTTTTAACTGGATGGATGGATAAGGAGACAGTCAAGGCCCACAAGTAGATTTTCACTAGTAACACAGACAGCAGCGAATCACTCCTCATCATAGATCAGTGTCATCAAGGCCCCGAGGGAAGCTTATTTCATTGACAACAGTCCTTTACTGTAGTAAAGAAAACATTTTTATTTGAAAACAGCATGGCTCTCCCTATTATAGTAGCTCTTTCTCTAAAACTGAGAGTTCCAGAGGGCAGATTCCATCTGGCTCCAGCAAGGATATGTTTCATCAGGGGGCAATGTATTGAAGAATCCTGTGGGTAACCCTTATCCTCACACCTTGACATCTGTAGGGTGGCCTCCAAGACTTCTTGAGATTCACTAATCCTGTATTATCACCTAAGGTGACAGTCAGAGGATTTGTACAAACACTAGGTAGGAAGCCTCTAGCCTATACCTTGACACAAAGATGGGCTGAGAAAAACATAAGACTGCCAGTTCAATCACTCTGAAATATGATGCCTCTGAACGCTTCCCTGATGGCTCAAGTAGTAAACAATCTGCCTGTAATGCAAGAGACACAGGGGGCACAGGTTCAATCCCCAGTTGGGGAGGGTCCCCTAGAGAAGGAAATGGAAACCCACTCCAGTATTCTTGTCTGAAAAACCCCATTGAGAAAGGAGCATGGTGGGCCACAGTCCATGGGGTCGCATAGAGTCAGACACAACTGAGCAAGCATGCATTATTGAATGCAAATGTTTAACATGATCATTGCTTCTATTCCCAGCACATGACTTCATGTGGGCCTTGGCCATGAGCACCTAAAGGTGGATCATAACAAGGGCCATAAAGGCAGTTAACTTCCCACATCACTTTCTCTAAAACTACAGATATTTACCATAACAAAAGCCAAATGAAATATCCCTAGGGATCTTCATATATAAAGAAGTACTTTGACTATTCAGCCTAATCTCCATGAAAGTGAAAGCCACTCAGTCGTGTCCAACTCTTTGTGACCCCATGCACTATACAGTCCATGGAATTCTCCAGGCCAGAATACTGGAGTGGGTAGCCTTTCCCATCTCCAGAGGATCTCCATGATGGCATCTTAATAACAACTATCGATTCCTTCGAACTGGAAAAGTATGACTCTGGAAGTAAGGGAAGTCCTGCCTCTATTTCTCTATTATATTTGACTATTTTTTTCTCTCAGAATTTGCTTGTCTCAAGTAGGTGGGTTATTGCTTTCTCTTTAGAGTGTCTATGTTCATTTACATATACATATATGTATACATACACACACACCTATATACACAATATGTTTGTATATCATAGTACCAATATATAATTAACTATATCTTACACTACTTGAAATTTGAAAAAAGAAATCAAATTAACTCCTATATGGCACTGGAAGGGGCCTCCCTGGTAGCTCAGCTGGTAAAGAAGCTGTCTGCAGTGCGGGAGACCTGGGTTCGACATTTGGGTTAGGAAGATCCCCTGGAGAGGGGTTAGGCTCCCCACTCTAGTATTCTTGGACTTCCCTGTGGCTCAGACAGTAAAGAATCTGCCTGCAATGTGGGAAACCTGGGTTCGATCCCTGGGTCGGGAAGATCCCCTAAAAAGAGAAGGGCTACCCACTCCAGCATTCTGACCTGGAGAATTCCATGGACAGAGGAGCCTGGCAGGCTACAGCCCGTGAGATCACAGAGTTGGACATTACTCAGCGACTTTCACTTTCATGGCACCATTCATCGTTTCCAAGGCTTTACACTTATAAATAATTTCCAAATTATAGCTTCTCTCATGAGTATTAACTTACTGAATATCGATTTCATTTGATGGGAAATTAATATTCATTTAATGGCATGAGGCCCTGGTTGAAACAGGCCTAGATGTAAAGTAGATTCTCTTTCATTTCCTCTCCTGTGGCACTGATTTAGATTGTGGTACAGAAGGTATGAATTTATAACATGATGTGTGATTGAGTAACAGCTGTCAGTAATTGGAGGCAGCAAAGATGGTAATGAAACCTCAAGTCATGAAAAATTTACCTGATTTTTGTTTCACTACAAAGACCCCAAAATCAGCCTAGGTTATTGAAACATCTGGCTCAACTTTTGAGTTTTTGCCACCTTGAAAACCCTACCTCAAATGGTTGTTTCTATAAGGGCAGACGACTTGATTTTTTTGTTCCCGAATTTATGGATTAGGGTTGCCTTTCTCCAAAGTGATAAAATGTTATGTTAATATGGTTTATATTGAGATATTTGCACTTCTTTGAAATATAGATCCAGATGATTAAAATTTTTTCCAGGAATGAGTCTGTGTGAATGAAATGGTACGTGAGTTTTCAAGGGTTTTAAAAATATATATTAGATAGAACTTCTGTATTAGTAAATCTATAGCAATTAAGTCTCAAAATCTTTTCTTCAGGAAAGAGAGGATCTTACTTAATAGTTTAAAACCTGTTAAAATTTGCCCAAATAAGAGAGTAATTTTAGGGTGTATAATGAAATGAAAAGTCCAGACAGCCAAATTCTTCATGAATGCCTAGACAACACTTTTTTTTTTTAAGTTTCTGCTTCATTTCTCATTTTTAAAAAAGAAAGATAATTATTATGAGAGAATCAGAGATATTACAACACTACAAAGCTTTCTGAAACCAATTAAATATTATTGGCCCATAGTTTAGAGATTAAAAGACCCAGAATAAGGAAATAAAGAGAATATTAAAACCCAGGTTTCTAAACTATTAAAGAAGGTAATAGAATCACCGGACACCAAATGAAACAAATATAGCAGCCTTACATTTTGCTAAAATTCATTGTTACATTCCTCAACTGATTTATGGCAATAACTCGTAAGCAGCTAAACCTACATATTCCAGGTGGACTCTTTATCTTTTGGTTTCTGTTACAGGAACTTTCCAACAATTATTTTTATGGTGAGGATAGAATTCAAGGTGCTTTTACAATTTAACAGAATCTTTCCATCTCAGCATTGGCATTACCAAGATAGCAGAAGACATAGATACACAAAGGACTTTTTATAAGTGATATTAAAATAATTGTCAGTAAGTCATCCACCTGTAAACAGAATCTCTTGTGTCATGTGACAGTAAAAGCAAGTTTCTGGGCTTTTAAAGAAAGGCTCAGAACTATTGTCTGAAGAGGGTGCTAAAGTCAGCAGAAATGGAGAGAGGCAGCTGGCAAAAGATTATGCACACAAAGTATGACTTAAATTGAATACAATCAGATATAGGTTTTTTTGTCCTCAAGGGCAAACTTTACGGTTGAACAACTCTCAGTGGAACAACCCATATAACAGTAAAACAGTAGATTGGATAAGAAGAGGTTTAACTGTCATGCAGTGATGTCTCACTTAGCTGTGAACATGTTAATTAATACATAAATTATCGGTAAAATGAAGTTAAAGAAAATCAACCTAAACTATTTGATAAGGATAATAGCAACTTCTCTTTTAAATCATCTATTTTATTATTAACTAATTCAAACATACTGAGAAGTGCAAAGAAAAATGTTATAAGCTTTATTTCATCAATATAAACACACCCAGGTTCAGGATACCTTAACATTTTGCCCGATTTGTTTTGACTCTCTTATAATCTTTTAATTGTTCCTCCCTCCCTGATTTCACTTCCCTCCATCCCTCCTCTGAGATATTCAGAAGTCTGAATTTGGAGTTTTCATTCAGATGAAAATTTTTTATATTTTTACTGTACAATTATATAGCCATACTGTTTCATTTTGAATATTTTTAAACTTGTAGAATGGGCTTCTCTCGTGGCTCAGAGGTTTAAAGCGTCTGCATGGGATGTGGGAGACCCGGGTTCGATCCCTGAGTTGAGAAGATCACCTGGAGAAGGAAATGGCAACCCACTCCAGTACCCTTGCCTGGAGAATCCCATGGAGGGAGGAGCCTGGTAGGCTACAGTCCATGGGGCCACAAAGAGTCGGACACGACTGAGCGACTTCACTTTCATTTTCACTTTCAAACTTATAGAATAGTATATTGTATATATTATTATTTATTTTGCTTTGTGGCACTAAAAACTCTCTCTCTAAATTTGCCCATATTCATATACATTCTGCTAGTTCATTCATTTTAGTTATTTTCCACTGTGTTACATTAATAGATTGCACATCAGTTTTCCTATACAGTTTTCTTCAATTAAAGTGAAAGTGAAATCGCTCAGTCCTGTCCAACTCTTTGCGACTCCATAGTCTGTAGCCCACCAGACTCCTCCGTCAATGGGATTTTCCAGGCAAGAATACTGGAGTGGGTTGCCAAACCCTTCTCCAAAAAAAATATATTTCTTTGAGCCCCTTGTTTGCAGGGGGAGGGGGGGACGGTCAAGAATACTGGAGTGGGTTGTCATTCCCTTCTCCAGAAAATATTTCTTTGAGCCGCCTTTTTTTTGGGGGTGGGGGGTCAAGAATAGTGGAGTGGGTTGCCATTCCTTTCTCCAGGAGATCTTCCTGACCCAGGGATTAGAACCCGGGTCTCCCGCACTGTAGGCAGACACTACCATCTGAGCCACCAGGGAAGTGAATTAAAGCTAAGCCAAATTTTAGTGAATTATTGTGTACATGGTTTTTTGTTTTGTTTTGTTTTGTTTTTGCATATATGCTAGAGCCTGGGGGTCTAGGTTTTACATCTAAAAGTAAAAAGTTAAAGTTTATAGTGTAAATAACATCAACATTCACAAGGTATTGATAATCACTCTGAATCAACAGTTCATAGAAGTTCTTGCTTTACATACATTCCAGATTTTTTGGTTTTACCTATCTAATGAATATGATAAAGTAGCACCTGTTTATCAGGAGTGCAAGATATTTTATCCTGTTTATTAATTTTCTCTACTTTATTTTAACAAATGATGCCTGTTGGTGTCACTTTTTCAACTATGTATTGAGTTTTCTTGTTGCTTTTGTCCTATTGATTTATGTGTAGGTATATAAGTGTATATAGCTATCCATATTCTGGATATTAATGATATTTTTAATTCATTTCTTTCCTTTTACCTATTATGGCATCTTTTTCTTGAAATATTCTGTTTCAAAAATACAGAATACATCATTCAATCAGAATACATCAAATGAATACAGAATACATCATTCAATCAGAATACATCAAATGAAAACATTCTGTCTGTGATTTTCAACTTTTGGATACCTATAGTATTTATTTTTTTCATTTTTCAATGTATTGTTTTTGAAAAAATTTGATTACCAAGAATTCCTCATTAATTTATAGTAACTTACATCAGTTTTGTGTATTAACTTGTTTTCTGTGGCTTTGTATATTAGCTTATTTGTTTTACAAACAAATTATTTACAAATTCTTCATAGATGATTATCTCATCTATAAAAAATGCATGATTTTTTTCTTGTATTTTTGCACTGACTGGGATCCAATGCAATGTTGATTAGCCCCACAGAAGTGAGCGTCCTTGCCTTGGTCTTGATCTTGGGAGCTAAGAAAAACATCAATATTGTACCAACTGGGATAACGATGACTGCAGGCTTTTAGTAGATATATTTCTTGTTTGCTAGAACTTTGGTTTTGAGTGGGTATTGACATCATCAAACACTTCCTTTGTATCTGTAGAGATGATTATGTTTTTATTGCTGCTGTTGTTACCTTTTGTCTACAAACATCCCTGGCAGGTATCCTGCTTGAATGTAATAAAATATCTGTATTATTTTTCTAAACAAATTCCACAATTCACTGGCTTAAAACAATGCAAATTATTAGCTCCTGTAGGTTAGAAGTTTGACACTGGCCTTACAGGGCTGAAGTGGGATGCTGGCAGGGTTGTGTACCTTTCTGGAATCTTTGAAGGAGATAATCTATTTCCTTACTTTGTCCAGCTTCCAAGGCCATCATTTTCCTTGCGTTCCCCATCCTCCATCTTCAAAGTCAGCAACTTAGCATTTCTCTGATCACTCGTACGTAGTCACATCTGCCCCCTCTCTCTTCTGTCTCCCTCTTGCCCTGTTAAGGGCCCATGTGGTTACATTGGGCCCACGAGGATTTCCCCATTTTATGATTCTTTTTAAAAAAGTTGGGATGTAGTTGTTTTACAATGTTGTGTTAGTTTCTGCTATATAATGAAGTGAGTCGGCTATGTGTATACATATATCCCCTCCCTCCTGGGCCTCTCTCCCATCCCCCCTCCCACCCCTCTAGGTCACCACGAAGCACCACCCTAGGCAGCAGGTTCCCACTATTTTACACATGATAGTGTATATATGTCAAGCTCAACCTGCTAGTTCATCCAAAACCGCCCTCTCCCCCTCCCCATGTCCAGATGTCCATTCTCTGCATCTGCGTCTCTATTCCTGCCCTGGAAGTAGGTTCATCGGTACCATTTTTCTAGATTCCACATAGATGTGTTAATATATGGTATCTGTTTTTCTGCCTTACTTCATTCTGTGTAACAGACTCTAGGTCTGGGTACAGTCACTATGGAGAACAGTATGGAGGTTCCTTAAAAAACTAAAGATATATGACCTATCAAACTACCATATGGCCCATTTTACGACTCTTAATTTATGAAGTTTTGCCATGTAAAGTAACATGTTAATAGTTTCCAGAGATTAGCTCCTGGATACCCATCCTTGGTTGTGAACTCTTTCCTCACATATGAGGTTTTGTGTTTATCATATCTGTACAAGTCATTTACTACATATGAACGTATACCTTAAGAGTATTCTTTTGCAGGTTATTACATTTTATAGAAGTGGTAGTCAAGCTGTAAGTATCCTTCTGTAACTTGGGGGTTTTTGTTTGTTTGCTTCAAATTTTAAAGAAGATTTAGCCATAATGGTGGGGAAAAAAAACTTCAGATATTACAAGATGGACATTTGGAAAAGTCATTATTCTGCCTTTCACAATATCCTTTTATTTATCTGTAGATTTGATTTCCTAAAATGTTTTTAAGGACTCTGTGTTTACATTCATGAAAAAGATTAAGCTGCAATTTTTCTTTCTGACGAATGATTTTGTCTGGTTTTGGTATCTGGTTTTGGCCTTATAAAATACATTACAAGGTGTTCCCATCTTTTCTGCTTTCTGGAAGATTTTGTGTAGTATTGGAATCAAATAAAGCTTTGAATATTTGGAAGAGTTTACAAGTGAAGTTACCTGATCCTATTTTCTGTAAGATTTTTAATCAGAAGAATTTGATTAATGTAAATAGATCTGAAGCAGAACTCATCTGCTAGGACTGCCATAAAAAAATACCACACTGGGTAGCTTAAACAACAGCTTATTTTCTCAGAGTCTTGAGGCTGGAAGTCCAAGATCAAGGTGTTGGCAGGTTTGACTTCCCCTGAGACCTCCTTATGTGGCTTGCAGATGGCCCGTTTCTCACTGTGTCCACACAAGGTCTTTTCCCTGTGTGTCCAAGCTCCTGCTCTCTCTTTGTGTATCCAATTTTCCTTTTCTTCTAACAACCCAGTCAGATTGGATTAGGGCCCACCCTCACAACCTTATTTTAATATAATTACCTCTTTAAAGGTCCTGTCTCCATACACAGTCACATTCTGAGGTCCTCAGAGTTAGAACTTTTAACATATAAATTTGGAAGGGAAGTTGGATGACAATACAATTTAGCCTCTAATTGACTGCACTCATATTTTTGCATTCTTGAGTGGCATTTTACAATTCAAATCTTTCAAAAATGTATCCAATTACAAAATTTATTGGCTTAAAATTGTTAATAATTTCCCCTCAGTATTATCTATAGAGTTTCTAGCTTTGTGACCTCTTTCATTCCTGACATTGATAGTGTGTCTATTTTCTTGATAATTAAGAGTACACAGTAATCAGTTGCATCGATTTATTCAGAGAAATCAGAATTAGAAGCCACTACTTTTTCTCCAGGGCATCTCTGGTGGCTCACTGCCTGCCAATGCAGAAGACACGGGTTCAATCACTGAGTCAAGAAGATCCCCTGGAGTAGAAAAGGGCAATACGCTCCAGTATCCTTGCCTGGGAAGTCCCACTGGCAGAGGAGCTCGGGGGGCTACAGTCCATGGGGTCACAAAAGAGTTAGACACAAACTAGAGACTAAACATCAAACAACAATAACAACAGTAACAATTGTTCTCTAATGTTTTTCAGTTTTTTTTTTTTTATGACCTCTGCTCTTTATTTTTTCCTGATTCTATGACATTATGGTTAACTTACTCTCATTTTTCTTGTTTCTTATCCAAATAGTTATCTTTCCTTTAGGGCCTTAATACTTTTTTGTAGCTCCATATTTTTACGTGATGTAATTTTATTTCTGCTTACTGAATTTATATATTATATAAATTCAGGGCTTCCTGGGTGGCACTAGCTGTAAAGAACCCAACTGCCAAGGCAGAAGACAAGAGACATAGGTTCGATCCCTGGGTTGGGAAGATACCCTGGAGGAGGGCATGGCAACCCACTCCAGTATTCTTGCCTGGAGAATCCCATGGGCAGAGGAGCCTTGCAGGCTACAGTCCACAGGGTCAGAAAGAGTTGGACACAGCTGAGGCAACTTAGCATGCATGCATATATGTGTGTGTGTGTATATATATATATGTATATGTATATATGAATATATACATGTATATATATGTATATGTGTGTGTGTGGGTGTGTATGTGTAGTAATCTAGCCCTGCTTGGAGTGGACTTTCCCCTTTTGGTGGTCTGGAAATCTTTATTTCACTTTCAATTTTGAAAGATATTTTTGATGGTATATAATCCTAAATTGACAGTTTCTTCCCCCTTTTAATATTTTAAAGATCCTGTTTGATTGCCTTCTGGCTTGCATAGATTTTCCATGAACAGGTCAGGAGATATATTTCTGAGGACTCTAACTTTTTCCCAAAGATTATGAAGGGAATTGTTTGACCTACTGTTTTATACACCCCCACCCTTTGGCTTTGAATAGTTTTCTCTCTCTCATATCTGTAGACTAATACTTACCCCTAAACACAAGAGATCCTTTTTAAAGATCTTCAGTGCCTTGTTGATGTAATAGCTTTTTCTCCGTTATGCTATCCCCAAAATTCTAACTAGTTGATCTCCCCAAACTCTGATCTTTACCTCACCATAACAGCCAGGCTCTGTTTGATTTCCCCCCTGCCTTCACTGCATTCTGCAAACTGTCCTATACTAGGGCATTTGTTGTGGTCACCTATGTCAATTACTTTCCTGTTTTTCAAGTATCACTCTCTTTTGCTGTTTTTTATCCAGTGTTTGAAAACCAATGAATTGTATTTTTGGTCTCTTTTATTATTCCTAAAAGAGAAAATGTAGATCTAGTACTTTTTTCTACATCATAGTAGTTCAATGGTAGAGATTGTAGAATTTCGAACTCCAGAACTGTAAGATAATAACTTTCTATGGTTTTAAGTCACTATGTTTGTGGTAGTTCGTTATAGCAGCCACAGGAAACTAGAACAATGTTCTTAATTTTTGTACTCAAACCACATGAATACATACATATTTAAAACTTGAGTATTATTTACAATTCCACCTAATACATTCAAAAAGTAGTCAATAATTCTTCTCAGTGATGTGTCTATTTTAGAAGAATTAATTTGGGAAATGCAGGGTGGGTTTACTCGTATTTTATCCCTCTTCCTCCTTACGGCCAACATTACCAAGTAATTATGAGTTTATACTTTAAGGACCTCTCAAATTTGTCAACTTCCATGCGAGTCTGCTATCATTATAAACTACTACATTAAATCCAGAAACCATCCTTTATTGTTTACCTATAGCAGCAACCTACTAACTTGTCTCTTACCTCCAACCTCATTACTCTAATATTTATCCTCTACCTCCGAATGGGAGGAGGTTTCTGAAAGTGCATATCTAATCACACATTACTTCTCATTCAGATTCTTGACTGCCTCCTTTAGCTAGCGAGTCAAAATCAAGTGCTTCAATTTAACCCACAAGGCCATTTATGATCAGGACTGTGCCTAATACTCTAGTTTAACATCCTGTTATTCTCCTACCTGAACTATTCTAATTATGCTTTGATCACCAGTCTACATGACTTAACTGCCTCTCTTCTGTGCTCATCTCAGATCCTATTAAGGCCTTTATCCTAGCTATTATCATATTTGATTGTAAAAATAATGTATGTAAAATAGATAGCCAACAGGAATTTGCTGTATGGCTCAGGAAACTAAAACAGGGGCAAAAAAAAAAAAAAAAATGAATTCACCTAACTGTCTTATCTAATTTAATAATAAAGCTTCCTTAGGATAAGAATCACATGATTATTGGACCAAGTATGTTTATAAAAAGTGTAGTTCTAGCTTCACAGTTATATCTACTGAATGAATGTTTTTGTGTGAAAAAAAAAAAAAATCTGTATGAAAGCCAAAAATGCCCAAAATGTGCAGATACTTGCTAAGTGAAGAAAAGGTTTTCAGTGCAATTAAGAATTAAAACAAACACTGGGTAAACTTATGACTTCAAACAGAATAAGAGTAAGCATTAAAAATCATTTTAAAATGAGAAGACATGTATGTTATGTTTAGTTACTGATTTACATCTCTGTCTTTAAAGGGAGATTATAACTGCTTATATAAAATGAGTGTGTGTAAAAGTCACATAAATTTATATAAAATAAAGTAAATTGCTAAGCATATGTTTGATTTGTACATTCCTTAAAAAATAACATGTTTTCCTTCCAAAATGGAGTGATTAATTTAGATTCTTTTTGAAAAGATAAAGTGCCTACATTTTTTCCCCTTTTATTTTGTTGTTCCCAGCTCTTTTTCCCTTTTCCTACTAACATTGTAGATACATCGCCAAGATTGCTATGGCAACTAATGAAGTTTTAAATATAAGACATTCAATCCAATGTTAATAAATAATTTAAGAATTAAATGCCTCTAATGACAGCTGGGCTTCCCTGGTGGTTCGGATGGGAAAGAATCTGTCTGCAGGAAACCTGGTTCAACCCCTGGATCGGAAGATTCCCTGGAGAAAGGATTGCTACCCACTCCAGTATTCTTGCCTGGAGAATCTCATGGACAGAGGGGAGGCTGGTGGGCTACAGTCCATAGGGTCACAAAGACTTGGACACGACTGAAGCATCTTAGCGTGACATGAGAGAGTTATCTTTATTATCCAAAACGAGTTTGTTTTATGGATGTTTTATTTCCTCCCATGGAAAAAATTTGGTTAAAAAAAAATGGTGCATGCTAGGAACTAGTTGTTTTCTAAGTTGTACTCGAGTGCTTTAAAAGAAATATATGCAGAAACAGATGTGACCAGTATGTCAGGATACTAAATAGCTGACCCGCTTGGTCCTAATTATTGATAGTTTACCACAGCATTAGCCTTGGCTTCTACAAAAGCGTTAGCCGAATTGACAGCAGGAACACACATGATTTATTCATTAAGAATGAGCTATAGCTTCCTGCGTTTTCAGCTCCAGGCACTCAGGCTGTACAGCGCCCTGTCATTCAGCAAGAACTAGTCCAAGGCAGGAAGCACTTTAGTATGTTTACAGAAATATCTTTTAAAACAGACTTAACTATCAGACAACCCCCTTGTAAAGCTTTCTCTAAGAAACTTGGCTTAAAGATGATCACTCCACACTCACGAAAATCGATGTTAGAGTCTGACAGTTGTTCCAGACTGATGTCGGATTTCCTTTCTTCACTGAATTGAATTTCCTGTAGACGGTGAATATACTAATAGTCACCTGGTGCTTTTTCCTGACTCTTACTAGTGATTTTTTTTAAGCCATTAAATAGACCCCTTATGTTTTATCAAGTATTCTATGTGTACAGTGGAAACGATTATGATTGATAGTTGTTTAAGAAACCAACAACTGGTGAAAAGCAAGCCTGCCAGTTTTTGTACAGAGGCTAATAATGATAACATTAATAATAATATTAAGTAGCACTTCCTGAGGATGGAGTGAATGTCAGGCATCTGATCAGCCCTTTATGCATTATCCCACTTAATCCTCAACTAGAACTCTGAAATCGTTTTTATCTCCATGTTACCCATGTTCCTGTTGAGCCTAGGACATTTTGAGTGTCTTACCCAAAGTGATAAAGAAATTCCTGGAGCAGTAATTTGGTGGCAAACTATCAGAATCCAGGACCTGAGTTCTCAGTCACAGTGTTAGAAGTACATTCTGATCTTTAGCATTTCTCCCCTTCCAGGAGTAAAGAACACACACAGATCCATCGCCTGAATGATGGAGATCATTTCAATGTGATTTCCAAATTGGTCTCCAAATTTTAGCAACTTCTGAAGCTGTTACTTTGCCAACAAAGGTTTACCTTTTGTTTACCTTTGCCAACAAAGGTCCATCTAGTCAAAGCTATGGTTTTTCCAGTAGTCATGTACGGATGTGACAGTTGGACTATAAAGAAAGCTGAGTGCTGAAGAATTGATGCTTTTGAACTGTGGTGTTCGAGAAGACTCTTGAGAGTCCCTTGGACTGCAAGAAGATCCAACCAGTCCATCCTAAAGGAGATCAGTCCTGGGTGTTCATTAGAAGGACTGATGTTGAAGCTGAAGCTCCAATACTTTGGCCACCTCATGCAAAGAGCTAACTCATTTGAGAAGACCCTGATGCTGGGAAAGATTGAGGACAGGAGGAGAAGGGGACAACAGAGGATGAGATGGTTGGATGGCATCACCGACTCAATGGAGATGAGTTTGGGTAAAACTCTGGGAGTTGGTGATGGACAGGGAAGCCTGGTGTGCTGCAGCCCATGGGGTCACAAAGAGTCAGACACGACTGAGCAACTGAACTGAACTGAACTAAAGCTGCTGATCTGTATTTCTCATTGCCTAAAAATGCCCTGACAGCACTCACATTCTTTTATTCTAATACTGTTGCCAACTTCATTTACTCTCAAGTGCTTTAACTTTTCTTTAAACAAACTCAGACTCCAAATAAAAACTAAGAATTGATCTTCCTCAAGCCTCAAATTTGAATTTCTCTCTGAGCAGCCACCATCTGAGACTGGAAGATTGTAGCCATCAGAAATGTCCGCATACAGCTTTTGGCAGTTATGGTGGAAGAGGCATCGAGGAGACTTGTGGGAAATTTTTAACATTTGAAATAACTTTTGAGGAAGTAAGTAGGAAAGAGGAGCCTGGCAGGCTACAGTCCTTAGGTTCACAGAGTCGGACACAACCAAAGCAGCTTAGCATGTATGCATACACTCTATTTAAAGAAAATTGTTTTGGCAAAAACTTAGATGATCAATATTTGATCTTTTTCAAACTTCTACCCTAACTTTAAAAATGTAGCACACTGATCTTGAACTTCTAGCCTCCAGAAAATAAAAGTGTCTATTGTTTAAGTCACCCAGTCGATGGTATATCGTTATGATAGCCCAAGCTGACTAGGACCCTATTTCACTAGACAGAGAGTTCCCTGAGGGTAGGGGCTCAGATTTTGTTTCCTAGCATCTAACAGGGGGCCTGGCACACAGAGGGTACCACTCATCTGCAAAAAGCATAAATGAAAACATGCATAATGGATGAATACAAGGTGCCAAACAATTTTTGTAGGGTTAATAAACAAATTAATTTCATACAGAGAGCATTTAGCTGTACATTGAGTCATTAATGGAGTTTTACAGTAAGCCATGATTTTGTTTTACTTGAATAAAGGTATTTTTTCCATCCTACTTCTATATGCAACAATCCCCAGAAGGAACTAAAGAAACAAGCGAATGACAATGATACCAAGATCGTAGTGTCATTATACATGACAACCATATATACGTGGTATCAATAAGGTTTAATAAAAAGGTGATTAGTAAAAAGGTGATAGAATCTTGGCTATATCACTTGCCAGCTTTGAGACCTCAGATGAATGGGTTACTCTGCTGAAACTTCAGTTTCCTGGACAATATGGTAATTCCTGCCCTCCCAACTCACAGTGTTGTGAGAATTAAATGAGATGAGGTATGTAGTGATGGCTTGTGAGCTCTAAGCGTGACACAAATTATGAGCTCATTCAACCCACAAGGTCTCAAAGTCTTCTACATCCAAGGCTGCTGAAGAAAACAAGATGGTAACACCATGGTCTCTGACTTCTAGGAATTCAGAAATGTAAATAAAGGAATAGGTGTGTTGGATTTGGAGCTACCGAAGTTCAGTGTGGGTAGAACTCAATGTGTAGGGCTTCCCTGGTGACTGAGTGGTAAAGATCTGCTTGCAATGCAGGAGACCCAGTGTTCGATCCCTGGCTTGGCAAGATCCTCTGGAGCGGGGCATGGCAACCCACTCTGGTACTCTTGCCTAGAGAATTCCACAGACAGAGGAGCCTGGTGGGCTACGGTTCATAGGGTCGCACAGAGTCGGACATGACTGAAGCAATTAAGCAGCAGCAGCAGAACTCAATGTGTACCCAGAAGTGAGGTAGAAAATACAATTATAAATGTAGTTAAGGCCAGTTTCAGAAGAATCTTAACATGTTCTGAGTGGGAATTTGGACTTTTGTACTAAAGAGAGCTATTAAATTATTTGCAACATAGAAATGACATGATCAGTTTAATGTTTTCAGACACTCCCTTTGGCAGCAGAAAAAGATATTATCCTGAAGAAGACTTTAAGCTCAATGGATTAAGGAAGGTTAACTCATACCTATAACTACAGATTGCTGATTTGGGTTATATATATCTAATATAAATAAAAATAGTAATAAAATTATTTAGCCAAAATTTGAAACCATGGTAGTAGCTTAATATTTTATCTTCACACTTGGCTTCCCACCTGTGTGTTTCTTTTTCTGCTCTTTAAAAGCGATTGTTCTTATCTCTGTTCAACAGATAAAGAAACTAAAGCACAGAGATTAAATGACATAGTATGAGATAGCTGCTAGCCCTTTTCAGAGGCAGAAATGAAATACAATGTATTAATGATTAATGATTCCTTTCCAGTAACCAGTGCTGTCTCAAAAACCAGGTGGCAGCAAAGTACCTGCTCTGTCCATAGACAAGTGGGACAATCTTACTGGCGTCTGGCTTTGGCTATCTGTTGTGGCAGGCTACCTCCTGGCCCCACTTCACACTAGACCCAAAACAGAGAAAGAAATACATATGAACACATCTCTGCTTTTTGCTCTGGTGTCAGGGACTGACCATTACGTCTTCTGTATCTCTTCCATAGGAAAGAAGCATATCTAAGTTATGGTATAAATGGTCCAGAGACTAGTAGAGCCTGACTGTTGCTAATGGAAGATGTTCTGTCCTTGCAGCTCTTGGAAGTCTGTTGTCATAGCTTTGCAGTGTTGTGAGGGAAAAATAAAGGCACTGTGAGGAGTACATTAAATAGAAAGTCCTAATTTCAGGGGGAAATTTTCTTTTCAGTGCACTCTACAATGGGAAAAGGGTTCTGCTTAAAATGCTTGGCGAGGAGTTGATCAAGAGGGCTCTGGGCTTTCTATGCCCTTTAACCGGAGACATTAGATGTATCTCCAGTGATAAATAAAATGACAAGAGGGGATACAAAACTTGGAAAGCAAGATTCAAATGCTCTGCACCTGATTTTCAGAAATGCTGTAAAGTATACAATATATATCACGAAAAAGAACAGAGCCTGAAAAACACATGATATGTGAAAGTTTAAATTGAAAGCTCTTCCTGTTAAGGTAGTATTTTGTCTGGATTATAAAATAGTTGATAACAGTCTTTTAAATTTATAGGAATAATATACTGTCATTTGAACTCTCAGTTATTTCCAGTAGTCAGGTAGCATGTGAGAGTTGGACTATAAAGAATGCTGAGTGCTGAAGAATTGATGCTTTTGAACTGTGGTGTTGGAGAACATTCTTGAGAGTCCCTTGGACTGCAAGGAGATCCAACCAGTCCATCCTAAAGGAGTTCAGTCCTGGGTGTTCACTGGAAGGACTGATGCTGAAGCTGAAACTCCAATACTTTGGCCACCTCATGCGGAGAGCTGATTCATTTGAAAAGACCCTGATGCTGGGAAAGATTGAAGGCAAGAGGAGAAGGGGATGACAGAGGATGAGATGGTTGGATGGCATCACCGACACAATGGACATGGGTTTGGGTGGACTCTGGGAGTTGGTGATGGACAGGGAAGGCTGGCGTGCTGCGGTTCATGGGGTTGCAAAGAGTCGGACATGACTGAGTGACTGACTGAGCTGAATTGAACTGAATCCAATGAGTGAAGCTGAGTCTGCTGTATCAGAAGGAAGAAATGTAGCACTCAATCAAACTGTGGACATAGTTATTATGCCTGTGTGGTGGACCTTAAAGACACAATGAAAAATAGCAAACAGCTATAGAGACTCTGCATAAGCCCCACTACCTTGAAGGATGTAAAAGAAAGAGAAATGATAGCTAATCTTTTGTCTCCATGAAGGGACACTTAATTTACATTTTATGGGGAAGCATTTTGTAAATACAATCTAACTAATGAAGTTACTAATAAAATTATGCTTTTCAATAAATTTTACTAAGATAGATTTTTAGGAAATTGATGCATTTAATAAATCTTAATAGAAATGTATAAAATAGATTCACCTCAAATTAAAACAGTAAAAATTATCTTCCTTTATCATCTTAATTTAATTTCAAAGCCTAGAAAAAGAATTTAAATGTAAACCTGTCATTCATGATCAATACGTGAGGAATATAAAAAGTCTGAAGCGTAATAAAAACTGCACAGTAGATTTATATGTTCATTTTTGTGGTTTATGGATAGTTTATTATCTACTTTATACTAACCTCAAAAGAAAACAGTGTGTTTAAGAACCAGTAACTTTTTATATTAAATCAGAACAGTAAACAACTCAAAGAGATGAAGATAACTTCATTAATGATGATAGGAAGCTGGCTCGGATATAAGTAATTTCCTACTCTTATCTTTTGTTTTTAGTCTCAACTTCAAAAGAGTAATGTGAGTCAGCTTTTCCTTCTCCTGTTCCTCTCAAGGCTCTTTGTAAATGTATTGGGAACATTTTAGGTGCTATTTAATACTAAGATGACATTTGGGAGAGAAATATATTACTGCATTTTTAAACAGGACACAGTGGAAATGAATGCTATCAACAGTACTAAATGATTACTGGAAAGGAAGAGAAAGCCGTGACCTGAATCACTGCTCAGCAACTAAAACTACGAATACAGGCTTGTGATCTTCCATTGCTGTAATACATGGCTTTAACCGTAAGAATTAAGGGTACGTCTACCTAGGACTCCATTTATTAACTGTTTAGTCTTATATGTGAAATAATGATGGCTTAACAGTATTAAATGTAAAATGATTTCTATGTGCTTCAGGATCTAACTTGGTAACTAAATGTGTAATAACATTGGGTGGATTTATTACTAGCAGAAAAATAATTTTGCTGAAATATAGTTAGTGTAGAATAAAATTGTAAAGCTGAGTTGTATTAGAGGACTAAGCTTACTTTTTTTCTTCTTTCTTCATCGCCTCTCTTCAATTTCTGAGACCTTTCCTAATTCTAAAAATCTAGGAACCATCTGTGAATTTAAAAAGTAGCAACTTCCATCCTTTATCCAGATTCTAGTTCACAGTTACATTTATTCTCATTGTAAACGCTTCCTCTGCTCCTGGCAACCCACGCCTCTCTGGCTGTCATCCTTTGCCCTAGCCTGTTACACTTCACACTCTGCATGCTTACTTGCACCCCTTTTTTCCTCTACTTGTCAATGTTCATCTCTTCTTTAAGAGTTTTTTTTTTTTTTTTACATTACTTCCTTCATTAACTATCTTCAGATTCTCCCAAATAAAGTGGTTAATTCAGAAAATAAAAAGATCTATGTCTTCTTGTTTAAGGCTAGAGATGTAGGGAGGAACCATGTCAAATACAATTTGGATCTGTCACTTCAGTCACTGAGTCATGTCCAGCTCTTTGCTAACGCATAAAATGCAGCACACCAGGCTTCCCTGTCCATCAGCAACTCCTGGAGTTTGCTCAAACTTACATCCATCGAGTTGGTAATGCCATCCAACCATCTCATCTTCGGTCATCCCCTTCTCCTCCTGCCTTCAATCTTTCCCAGCATCAGTGTCTTTTCTAAGGAGTCAGGTTTTTTTTGCATGGACCTATACAGAGTGAATAAGT
Source organism: Cervus canadensis (assembly GCF_019320065.1). Classification (NCBI taxonomy): domain Eukaryota; kingdom Metazoa; phylum Chordata; class Mammalia; order Artiodactyla; family Cervidae; genus Cervus; species Cervus canadensis. The sequence goes on from NC_057394.1 coordinate 31,713,443, forward strand.
CAGAAAGAGAAAAACAAATATTGTCTATTAACACATACATATGGAATCTAGAAAAATTGTACTGTAGAACCTATTTTCAGGGCAGCAATGGGGACACAGACATAGAGAACAGACTTATGGACATAGGGGGTGGGGGCAATGAGAGGGCTGGACAAATGGAGAGAGTAGCATGGATGTACATACACTTCCATGTGTAAAAGTGATAGCCAGTGTGAATTTTCTGTATGACCTGGGAACTCAACCTGGGGCTCCATGACAACGTAGAGGGGTGGATAGGATGGGAGTGGGAGAGGGGTTCAAGAGGGAGGGGACATATGTATACCTATGGCTGATTCATGGTGATGTATTGGCAGAAACCAACACAATATTGTAAAGCAATTATCCTTCAATTAAAAATACATTTTAAAAAATGCTATTTGGAGGGGTAAGCCAACAAATTTGAACTTAATCATGAATCATGGAATGTGTGAAGGACTTCAAGTAAGAACATGTTATATTCTTGTTTCCATTTTAGAAAAATCCCTCTAACTGAAAGAAAGAGTAGTTTGGAAGTGAGGAAGATTGGAGCCAGAACATTTTATTTCTTCTAGTAATTACATATGTACACAAAATAAACTATGAGTTTTTTAATGGTAGACTGCATCTGTATATAAACATTTTGTTATCAAATGACACTGTAAAAAATTATATTTGGAAAGATACTAAACTTTGGTCTATATAAATTTTGTGACATTTTAAAGTAGAGGAGAAACAAAAGATCGTGAATTCTTCTACAGTTAATCTAATACCTCTGCTTCTTAACACACAGACACACATCCTGTTACACTGCAATTGGTAAAGATACATTTTTGTTAATCAGGCTTTAAAAGGACAAATAAATGTATAAAGTGTCTATGTAACCATAATCATAATTGATTATAGGCTGGGAGGCAATATGTTCTGATACAGACCTTGAATAGAGAAAAGTTTGTAACATTTCTTCGGTTCAAAGGTTATAGTTGGTGAGTTATTTTCCACAAATATTCTTTTTTAGTATATTGAGGTATCAAAGATCTTGGTATTTCTTGTTTAGAAGGAACATGGTTCAAAGCTTATTGCAAATAAATCTCCCCTAAGTTTCATAAAACAATTCATGAAAACATTGAGGGTGAAAATGCTTCCAAAGTGGCACAGTGGTAAAGAATCCGCCTGCCAGTGCAAGAGACGCAGGAGATGTGGGTTCAATCCCTGGGTTGAGAAGAACTCCTGGAGTAGGAAATGGCAACCCACTTCAGTATACTTGGCTAGAAAATTTCCTAGGCAGAGGAGCCTGGAGGGCTACAGTCTGGGGCGTTATGCATAGCATAACAATAAGCAAACAAATGCCTGTTGTTGTTCAGTCACACAGTCATGTCCAACTCTTTGTGACCCCATGGACTGCAGCACACCAGGCTTCCCTGTCCTTTATCATCTCCCAGAGTTTGCTCAAACTCACGTCATTGAGTCGGTGATGCCATCCAATCATCTCATCCTCTGTCATCCCCTTCTCCTCCTTCCTTCAGTCTTTCCCAGCATCAGGGTCTTTTCCAATGAGTCAGTTCTTCCTATCAGGTGGCCAAAGTATTGAAGTTTCAGCTTCAGCCTCAGTCTTTCCATTGAATATTCAGAGTTGATTACCTTTAGGACTGACTCGTTGGATCTCCTTGCTGTCCAAGGGACTCTCAAGAGTTTACTTCAACACCACAGTTAGAAAGCATCAATTCTTTGGTGCTTTGGTGCTCAGCCTTTTTACTGACCAACTCTCACATTCATACATGACTACTGGAAAGACCATAGCTTTGACTAGACGGATCTTTGTTGGCAAAGTGATGTCTCTACTTTTTAATATGCTATCTAGGTTGGTCATAGCTTTTCTTCCAAGGAGCAAGCATCTTTTAATTTCATGGCTACAGTCACCATCTGCAGTGATTTTGGAGCCCAAGAAAATAAAGTCTGTCACCATTTCCATTGTTTCCCCATTTATTTGCCATGAAGTGATGGGACCAGATGCCACAGTCTTAGTTTTCTGAATGTTGAGTTTTAAGCCAACTTTTTCACTCTCCTCTTTCACCTTCATCAAGAGGCTCTTTAATTCTGCTTTGCTTTCTGCCATAAGGGTGGTGCCATCTGCATATCTGAGGTTATTGATATTTCTTCATGCAATCTTGATTCCAGCTTGTGCTTCATGCAGCTCAGCATTTCTCGTGATGCATATAAGTTAAATAAACAGGGTGACAATATACAGCCTTGACATACTCCTTTTCCAATTTGGAACCAGTCTGTTTTTCCATGTCCAATTCTAACTGTTGCTTCTTGACCTGCATACAGATTTCTCAGGAGGCAGGTAAGGTGGTCTGATATTCCCATCTCTTTAAGAATTTTCCACAGTTTGTTGTGATATACACAGTCAAAGGTTTTACCATAGTTGATGAAGCAGAAATAGATGTTTTTCTGGAATCTCTAGCTTTTTCTATGATCCAACAGATGTTGGCAATTTGATCTCTGGTTCCTCTGTCTTTTCTCAGTCCAGTTTATACATCTGGAAGTTCTCGATTCATATATTGTTTAAGCCTTGCTTAAAGGATTTTGAGAATTAACTTGGTAGCATGTGAAATGAGTGCAATTGTGTGGTAGTTTGAACACTGTTTGGTATAGCCCTTATTTGTTGATTGGGACGAAAATTGACCTTTTCCTGTCCTGTGGCCACTGCTTTGTTTTCCAAATTTCCTGGCATATTGAGAGCAGCACTTTCACAGCATCATCTTTTAAGATTTGAAATAGCTCAGCTGGAATTCCATCACCTCCACTAGCTTTGTTCATAGTAATGCTTCCTCAGTCCCACTTGACTTCTCATTCTAGGATGTCTGACTCTAGGTGAGTCAGATAACCACACCATCGTGGTTATCTGGGTCATTAAGATCTTTTTTGTATGGTTCTTCTGTGTAAGAAATGCCTATTCCTAACCAAGTATTAACAAAATGATGGTTGTTTAACAGGTAAAAATTCATATTCTATTTAACTACCAAAAGTAGCATAAAGAATTCAATAAAAGAGTGAAACAGTGAGTGACAGATGTTAAAGGAATACATTGTGTTTTATCTGAAAATCGGTGGATGATTATACCACACATTTATACATGCACACATAAACCTTACATGCCTGAGTCCTTTGTGTGTATATTCTGGAATTATTTCATAGGTAGCAATTGTAGAATCTGAGACATATGTTTGAACAAAAACCAATAGCAGTTTTATATTCCATTTTCTGTAAATTTGACCATGTTTTTGTAGATTTGATTTAGTCCTATAAAATTCATTGGCGATATCAGTACCAAACCAGATGCATTGAAATCTAGAGAGATTAGATCAGACTCTGTAGTTGGTGCATGTCCACAAAAACACCCACAAAACTAGAACAAGAGAAAAAGAAAATTGAGCTTTTTAATTTTTTCATTGAATCATACTTGATTCACAATGTTGTTTCTGGGGTACAGGAAAGTGGTTCAGTTATACATGTGTATATATTCTTTTTGTATTTTTTCCATTATGGTTTATTACAGGATATTGAATATAGTACCTGTGATATACAGTAGGTCCCTTTTGCTTATCTGTTTTATAGATAGTAGTTTGCATCTGCTAATATCAAACTCCTAATTTACCCCTCCCCTACCCACCAGACCTGTTGGTAACCATAAGTTTGTTTTCTATGTAAGTCTTTTTCTGTTTCATAAATGAGTTAATTTGTGTCACATTTTAGATTTGTATATAAGTGATATTATATAGTATTTGTTATTGTCTTTCTGAGTTACCTCACTTAGTGTGATAACCTCTATATCCATCCACTGCTGCAAATGGCATCATTCCACTTTTTTTGTGTGTGGCTGAATAATATTTCATTGTATACTTATATCACATCTTCTTTATCCAGTCATCTGTTGATGAACATTTAGGTTGCTTCCATGTCTTGATTATTGTAAGTAGTGCTGCTTTGAACATTTGGGTGCATGTATCTTTCAAATTATAGTTTTCTCTGAATATATACCCAGGAAAGGGATTGCAAAATCATACTGTATTTAAAGGACCCTTCATACTATTCGCCATAGTGACTGCACCAATTTATATTCCCATCAACAGTGTAGCAGGGTTCCCTTTTCTCTAAATCCTCTCCAGCCTTTATCATCTGTAGACTTTTGAATGATGGCTATTCTGACCTGTGGGCTTGCCAGGTGGCTCAGTGGTAAAGAACCTTCATGGCAATGAAAGAGATGCCAGAGACATGGGTTCAGTCCCTGGGTTGGGACGAGGGGGAAATATGAACCCAGTATTCATACCTGGAGAATCCCATGGACAGAAAAGCCTGGCGAGCTATGGTCCATAGGGTCACAAGAGTCAGACGCAACTGAGCAACTGAGGACACTCACATTCTGACCTGTGTGAGGTGGTACCTCAATTAGCTTTCATTTGCATTTCTCTAATAATTAGGGAAAGTGAGCATCTTACATGTGCCTATTGACCATCTGCATGTCTTCTTCTGAGAAATGTCTATTTAGGTCTTCTGCCTCCCAAAATTTAACTTTGTAAATCAGGCACATTCAAGTTTAAATTCCACTTTGACCACATAGCATCAGTGAGCAAGTGTCTCAGCCTTTTTGAACTCTGTTTTCTTATTTGTAAATGAAGATAACATCACTAATATTAACTTCAAAAAGTTTATGTAGAGATAAAATGAAGTAACACATGTATAATACCTAGTACAGAGTCTAAAGGCAGTGCAGGTGCAATAAAATATTGCTATTGTGTAGTTGCAAACAGAATTGTCACCAAGAAGAGACACAAATGCCATCCAGAGCACAAAATAGTTAAAATGTGATTATTTCCAGAGGGATGGGTATTAATGAAAGAAGGAAGATTTGAAAGATTAAATAATTAGAGTATCCTCTGTAGGTTGAATTTTAATATGCAAAATTGATGGTAAAGGGAATTTCAGCCAGAGAAAACATAGAAAAAATGTCAGAATATTTTGGATCTTTAATATAATTACTGTTTGACTGGAGAGAATTTGGGTGTAGTCATGAAGAGACTTGAAAAACCACACCAGGAAGCATAATTCAATTCTTAAAGAGCAATTGACATGTTTTGAGGGCTTACCTGATAGCTCAGTTGGTAAAGAATCTGCCTGCAATGCAGGAAACCCTGGTTTGATTCCTAGGTGGGGAAGATCAGCTGGAGAAGGGACAGGCTACCCACTCCAGTATTCTTGGGCTTCCTTTGTGGCTCAGCTGGTAAAGAATCTGCCTGCAGTACAGGAGACCTGGGTTTGATCCCTGAGTTGGGAAGATCCCCTGGAGAAGAGAAAGGCTACCCACTCTAGTATTCTGGCCTGGAGAATTCCATGGAATTCCATGGGGTCGGCATGTTTTGAACAAGTAAATATCATTACATAACATTTTTCCCCTTACCAATATATTTCTCCCCATTTTGATTTTTAAAGATAATGATACTATTAACAATGCCTAACACCTAATTTTTCTCCTCTAATGTGTAAATTAAGAAAGTTTATATATCAACATCTATTACAAGTCCTATATTTTTTAATGTGTAGGGGAATTACTTTTGTATCCTTAGCAGTGCTATTTTAACAATATTGCATCACACATTCTGATAGTGAGAACTAGCAGTTGTGGCTAAAACATTTTAAAAAATACTTATAAAGAAAAATATTCCATAATTTGAGGATGTGATGTTATCAGTCTCTCCTCCTCCTCCTCCCGCACCCCCCACTAATTTATCTGAACTCACAATGAACCGTCCTTCCTCTCTACTCCTTGAAAGGCCTTGTAGGTTCTTTTTGGAACAGACAAAATTTCCCCGCTACTGCATAATAAAGACTGGCTGATCTGCCATCCAGTAAACATTCAACGGAAAGAAAACAGCTGGTGTATGAAAGAGAAGCTTACTCACACATTTCAAGATAACTTCCGATTAGATTCATCCTTAGATTATTCCAACCCACAATGTTTCTGGCTTGAATAAAAACCATATTGAGTGTTTCAGAAAGGAGAATTTGTTTTTGAATGCCAGGCTCTGTGTTCAGCCTAGCAGAAAGGCCCCTTATCTCTTTGGGCTCCCACAGGCTTGTGGAATAAAAGTGAGTTGTGCATCGTTGGTTTGCCGTGGACTCCAAAACCCTATCCGACCGGCTGTGTCGTGCTCTTCATTCAACAGATGGAAAATATTGCCTTGCGGCTCACTGCCAGGAAGGCAGGCTCACTGGGAGAGGTGAATAGGGGCCCACAGAGGTGTCCCAGGCCGTGTGCATTCCAGTTAGGGGTTAATGGTCACGGAAAGTCAGAGTTCACTGAGGCAAGACAGAGAGAAATGGCCAAGCTGCTTTTGTGATTGATGATCAGTGGAATGCAAAGGAAGAGAAAGTAAGCACACAAAGACATTTCAGTGTGGAACACAAGCGTTGGTAATGACTATTAAAACTACCTCTGATGATTTATAGTGTAGTTCTGAGGCAAATCCACTCAGCTCGGGTTGCTGATAACATGCAAATCATGGGAAGACGTTCAAAAATAAGAGTTCATCACAACTATTAACTCTGAAGCTTTTTGAAAATTTGCTTCTTCTTTTAGTATTTTATGTCCTCACACAATATCTGAAGTCATCCATCCAGATTTAGTTGCACAGCACCTGAGTGGAGCTTTAGTTAATCATGTTTCTCAGAATCACCTGCCCACCTCTTACTAATTTGAAAGTTTATTGGGCTTGTAACTCTTTTTTCAGAGAAGGCAATGGCACCCCACTCCAGTACTCTTGCCTGGAAAATCCCATGGATAGAGGACCCTGGTAGGCTGCAGTCCATGGGGTCGCTAAGAGTCGGACACGACTTAGTGACTTCACTTTCATCTTTCACTTTCATACATTGGAGAAGGAAATGGCAACCAACTCCAGTGTTCTTGCCTGAAGAATCCCAGGGATGAAGGAGCCTGGTGGGCTGCCGTCTATGGGGTCACACAGAGTTGGACACGACTGAAGTGACTTAGCAGCAGCAGCAGCAGCTTTTTCTTAAGGCGTCTCTGGTGCCTCAGTGGTAAAGAACCCACCTGCCAGTGCAGGAGATGCAAGAGACATGGGTTCAATCCCTGAGTCGGGAAGATCCCCTGGAAAAGGGAATGGCAGCCCACTCCAGTGTTCTTGCCTGGGAAATCCCATGGACTGGAGAGCCTGGCGGGCTACAGTCCATATGTTCACAAAAAGTTGGACAGAACTGACCACGCACACATGTAGATCTTCTAGGAGTCAAAGCTCCTAGAAAACAAAGCTATTATGATGGCAGGTTGTTTAGTTCAGTGGACCCTATGTGACCAGCAGCATCTGCATCCTTTGGGCATGTTAGAAATGCCAGTGCTTGGACCCCACCACTGAGTAAAAAGTTCTGTACAGTCTCAAGGAAAACAAAACAAATGAACAAATCAAAATAGAAGCCAACTCATAGACACAGAGAACAAAGTGTTGGTTGCCAGAGGGGAGAAGGACAGAGGTATGAAGGGGAAAAAAAGGTAACTGTGTGAGGTCATGAATGCCTATTAGCTTGATCATGGTGATCATTTCACAATTAAATTGATATGAAACCATCACCATTGTGTTCTACAACTTACGTATGTACAATTTTTGTCAATTATACATCAATAAAGCTGAAAAAAAATTTAATTTTGATTCTGGGGTGAGGCCCAGTAGTCTGTGTTGGAACAATCCCTTCAGGTGATTCTAACTTAGAGTAATTTAAGCCATTGGTTTATATAAAACCACAAAGGAAACTAAATGATTATTTTCAAATTGTAAAAGAACACCAAAAAAGAGAGAGGCATATAGCAACACTAACTCTGGGGGCATACTATCATAAGAGTTTAAGAAATAATAAAGAGATATCATGTTAAATAATAATAATGCCTTAATTTCAGAGCATTTTATAACACTATGTGTAAAACACTTGTCCACACATTATTGTCCTGATAGCACCATGGATTGTTTGTCAAACATATCTTATAACAGGTCAACTTTCTAGAGAAAGTGATCTATAAAAAGTGCTGAAAGTCAGCAATATAATTACATAGATCAGTGATAAAATGACACTTTGTTCAATAAAATAATGTGTGATGAAATATGAAAATATCCTGAAAAGGTTATAATGCATTTCAGGAAAGTACAGGCCTGGGTGTAACCATTGCTTTTTTTTTTAAACTCTTTTCTATTTTTCTAATCTTCATATTGGGTGACCTGCAAGTACACTCAGGGATATTGTCCAGAGTGTAATTTTTCAACAACGGGAAAAAATTTTTGTAACCATATTACTAATCCTTGTGACCTACATCCTTCGAAAGGAGAATTCTGAATGAAGCTTTAATGCTTATGAATACTTTTAGCTCCATGGCCTATTTGTTATCCCTAGGAGGTGGGTATTTAATCTGTCAAACATTTGTAAAACACCAAAAGCAGTATGGCCTTTGACCTGGGTCACTAAAATGGTACCCCATTCTAGTGACTTTTTGATTTCACCCAGCAGGATCCATACATTTGTACCGTGCCTTATGAAGCATTCAGGCAGAGTATGATCTTTGACTTCTGGCCACCTGTGTCCCATACTTTTTGTGTGAAAGAAATAAATGACAGGCTTGGAGATTAAGGCCAGCTCTCCCTTTCTATTCAGGTGTATTGCCAGCTGAGTTGAATGACCCATGGGTGCATTAACTTATAATATTTTTTACCGTTATAACTTTTAGCAATGCATGTGTTACTGACAAATTATCTTAACATTGTGTGTCACAAACAGGTTTTATTCTTTGGTATGTAGGTATATCAATTCAATAAAAAAAAAATCTAACATAGTACACGCACACATACCTATCCATCCTTAATTACCGCATGTGTTTTCCATATTAATGTCATCATCATTGTTTTTGAATCAAGGATCTTTGACATTTTGGAACGGTTTCCAACGGTTTACAAGAGGGTTTCTATATTACTATTCCAGAACCTATCCTGGGGATAACATTTGGAGATTCTATTGTGAGCAAGTTTCATTTTATCAGTTTTGAAAAGTTCTATGAGAATCTACAGCAAAAGGATCTCACTTAATAAAGCATAACATCTAACTCTTCAGTTGTCTATCATTTTAATTCACTCATTCAAGGGATGGTTATTGAATATCCCTTGTACCTAGATCTATTCCAGGCACTGTGGAAAATATAAAGAAGGGTTTCTTCCCTTGAAGAGTCTGATGAATGAGCTAAGACAGATGCACAAATAACTGCAGCCTAGGGTCAGATTGCCCATGTTCTATACCAGAGGTGTAAGCAATGGTTTATGAATGCTTGGCTAAGAAAGAGAGAGAGTGACTTTATGGAAGAGGTGATATTTATCCTAAGACTTGAATGATATATAGGACTTCAACAAATATGAGTAGAGAGAGAAAATAATCCAATTAAGAATAAACAGTGTGAACCATTAAACAAAGAAAAAGCTGAGAGTTTTAAGCAAACATCAAGTAGTCCATACTGAACTGATAGTAAAGCAAGTGAAGAAAAGTCGGGAGACTTAAGTAGAAAACATGGAGGGAACTAAATTGAGGAGAACGTTAAGCAATTCAAACTTTCTAGGAATAGGGAGTTGAGAGTCATCAGACTTTTTTAAATCAAGGGAATAAATTCTGGCTAGAGGTTTTCAAAATAAGATTGTACCAATAGAAAAGATCACCATTGTTAAGAGTCGTGTCAAGAAGCTTTCTACTTCCAAATCTTAAACTTGTTAGTGATATGAATAAGTCTGTTTCTACTACTTCTTGTGTCTCTGTTTTCTCATATGGAAAAAATTCGAATAGTTCCTTTTCTATCAGGGTCCCTGTGAGAATTTATTCAGGTAATACATACAATGCATCCTAATAGAGGATCTGGACTATATGAAGGAAATAAAAATGTCTTTATTTTTCTCCAAAATTTTCATGAATGGGGAACTGAAGACTGGGAGTAGGAAGATAAAACATAAATATGAATCAAGGTGGTAAAAGAATATTCACATTTTCTTTTTAATATGTTTGTATGACATATATAGATTAATCTACATGCTTATAATATGTAGATGCATTAGAATATTTTTCTGGTCTAATTTATCCTACCTTATTTCAACATCACAGGTGAAAACTGAAAATTTTACTTTAGTTTCAAATCATAAATTTTAACCACATATGAATGTTCTCCGATACTTGTTTACACAAGTTGAATGAATCCCTTTATTAAGTACTTAGTCTCTTAACTTACACTAGACAAGCTATACTAACAGCTTTAACCCTTAAAAGGAAACGATTGCTCCCCACACACATACATATATCTAAGATAGTATTTACACAATCTTGACATGCACTGCATATGGAATACCATAAGCAGGTCATTTGATTTGTTAATTTGTTGTTCAATGTTAACACAATTCCCAGCTCCAATATGAGCAGTCTGAAACATGTACATAAGTTCTTTTTTTCCTACTTCTCAATTCAAGTAATGCATTAAAAAAAAAAAAATCAAAATGGGTCTCTGTGAGTGACTGAATGTCTCCTGTATCTGATCTAGCATCTGGTTTTTAGCATCCCCCCACCAAAAACCCTTTTTAGTGAATTGCACTGACTTTTTGAAGATGAAATCAGTAATGAATAATGTGACTTCAGATTTTACCAATCTGGCTGCGTTTGCTTAAGTCACCAACTCCGTCAGAAGGTCTCGGCTGGAGGTTCTTACAGGAGGGACTAGTAGTGTTGGGATAAAAACCAACGTAAATAAATAAAATTAATAAAATTGGAAATACTTACATCCTGAACATTGCCAAATCTGGTTCTCAAATTTTGTCTCCTCAAACCTCTCCCCTACCCATAACCTCTCCGTCGTGCCCAAATCTTCCCTTGGCAATGTTCAAGAGGGTCAGATGAAGCTGGTGAGGGACCGAGACTAGCGGCCTGACCAATAAAAGGCAACAGAGCAAGGAGTGGCAAGGTCAGGGGGCACAGCTGAGGGGCTGCAGAGAACCCTCAAAGGGACGACTCTCACCTGTGAGCCCCGTGTACACATTCCTGCACCCTGCAGAGTCTCAGGGATACCTGGTGGGTCTCTGCTTGTCCTGAATAAGACCTGTTTGCAGGCTCAGAGATCTGAGTCTGGAATCATCCCTATATTTTAGAAAAATTTACCCACTTTATTGAGGCATAACTGATGCAAAACACTTGTGCATATTTAAGGTAAGTTTTATAACTTGATGGGTTTGGAGATTAATATACCCGTGGAACCATCACCATAGTCTATTGCCATAAACATATCCATCAAGTCCCAAAGTTTCCTCCTTCTGTGTTCATTAATACCACATTGGGGGGAGGTGATACAAATACTTAATGTAAAATTTACCCTCTTAAAAATTGTTTCAAGTACAGTGCTGTTTACTATTAGTCCCCATGCTGTACAATGGAGCACATCTTTTTATTTTAATTGGAGTCTAGTTGCTTGACAGTGTGGTGTTGGGTTCCGCTGTACAACAGAGGGAACCAGCTATATGTGTATATATACCCCCTCCCTCTTGGACCTCCCTCCCTAGCCCCTCCATCCCGCCCATCTAGGTCACCTTCCTACATAACTGAAACTTTGTACTGCATTTAAATTACACTAGAAATGTACAGTCCAAATAATTACGTAAAAACATTGTGATATCATACTGAAAATAGATGGACAGAAGAAGGCAATAAGGAAGGGAGTATATCCAGTCTTGAATTTCCTTCTTTTTATTTCATCACCTTTCTCCCCACCCTTCACACCTCTTCTTTCTTTGTTCTTTTCTAATAATTCAGGTATGAAAATTGCTATAAGTGCAAGAAATTTAAAGTATGCAATGTGACGATTTGATATACATACATATTGTGAAAAAATTCCCACAATGAAGTTAACACATTCATCAGTTCACATATTTATCTTATGAGTTTAAGTTTTACTGTCTTAGCAAATTTTAATTATGCAATACAGTGTTATCAACTATAGTCAACATGTTATATATTGGATCCTCAGAATTTATTCATCTTGTAACTGAAAGTTCATATCCTTTTACCAATCACTACCAGTTTCACCCACCCCCAACCCCTGGTAACTGCTTTTCTACTGTCTTTCTCTATGAGTTTGACATTTTCCTACACTCTGTTTATCTCAAAATCTTTAGTGTTAAGTATGATTTTATGAGAAACTGATGCATGCGTGCGTGCTAAGTCACTTCAGTTGTGTCCAACTCTGCGATCCTATGGGCTGTAGCCTGCCAGGCTCCTCTGTCCATGGGATTCTCCAGGCAAGAATACTGGAGTGAGTTGCCATGCCCATCTGTAGGAGATCTCAACCCGGTGATCGAACCATGTCTCTTATGTCTCCTATATTGGCAAGAGAGTTCTTTGCCACTAGTGCCATCTGGGAAGCCCATGAGAATCCAATAAATTTTAGATAATAGGAACGTAGGATGAACTTGACTACTTTTGGGGATATTCTCTGACTTTACATGTTTATTAGCCAGTGGAATATTGGGATTATAAAAAGACAACAAACATGTTTTCTATTAAACGAACAGCCAGATAAAATTGAGATTGGGAAGGCCCCATCCAAGCAAGTTGGCTTGGCTATAACTTATTTTTGAAAATTAATTTACTAGAATTATATATACATCACCCTTGGGTCCTTAGTTCATGGCCCACTATAGTGAAAAATACATCTTTCACATGTATCAAGCCTTCAGAGCTGACTACCATATACCCTGGACCTTTATAACTTCATTAAGTTGACAAATGTCACCTAATGAGACCTCCTGGGAAATGATTCTGGTATACATTGCCCACAAGGGATAGCTAGACATCGATTGTAAGTGTAGTTTGTTTGCTATAATCTTACCCAGGCTTTTTTTTTTTTTTTGGAGTATAGTTGCTTTACACTGCCGTGTCAGTTTCTTCTGCACAGTAAAGTGAATCAGTCACATGTATAAAATACATCCTCTCATTTTTGGATTTCCTTCCCACTTAGGTCACCACAGAGCACCAGGTAGACTTCCCTGTACTATACACTAGGTTCTCATTAGTCATCTATTTTATACGCTGTGCTAATCTTCTCTGTATTGTTCCAATTTTGGTGTATGGGCTGCCCAAGCCAGCACCATCTTATTTTGACTTATATTTATCAGTGGTCAGTGTATGAAATTATTTTATATTGATTGATACCATTTGTTATGTATTTGGCTAAAAGATTAAGGCCATAATGATAAAATATAATTTATTGATAAAGCATTTTATTGCTCGCTGTAAAAGCAAAACTGAGAAAATATTTGCAAGATAGCTTTAAAATCTGTGCTTTTAAATGAAAAGGAGGTTTTTAGAAAGAAGCTTCATCATCTAATTTATGGAAATAGTAGACACCAAATAAATTTCAATGTGTTTTTTTCAATTATAAGAAATACTTAGATGCTTCTAGGACAAGAGGCATAGTTCTGGCTGTTATGGAGAGTACTTAAAAAAAAATGACAGTCCAGCATAGGAGTTGGGCCATGATAGAGAGTAATAATTGTCATACCAGAGTTAGGATAAATCACTGGGAAGAAAAAGATTAAATCCAGATGGGCTCAGGAAAGTCCTCTATATAGAGATGGTGTTTACACCAATCTTTGAAGGATGGAAGTTCTCTTTCAAGTCACGTTCTTAGATACATTTATATCGTACATCTGATAAAACACTTTTCTACTTTGTATTAGTTAACATATCTGAAATGTGCTTTCAGCATGCCTGACTCTGCCCAGTTTAGTCAGCCCTACACAGGTTTGTTGTATTAATTAATCTATATATTGGAATGTCTTTGTTTCCGTTTGTTAACAAGATTGAACAAATATCCACAGCTGGCTCAGCCCTGCCTCTCTGAAGTCATAGTAACATCTTCCAATGTGAATATTAATGGTTATTACCAGTGTCTGATAAGTCTGTCTAGCATTACAGCTAAATATTAATTAATTAATACTTGTGTTACAATGTTGACAATTTGAATCTTATATGATACCCAACAGATACTAGAAAATCAAGAAATATTTTCAAAAATAATTTAGTGAATTTTAATTGGTTTATCTTAACATTTATATTGAATATACACACCTTTTTTTCATAGCTTTTTGAGTGTGTACGTGCTAAGTCGCTTCAGTCGTTCCCAGCTCTGTGTGACCCTATGGGCTGCAGCCTGCCAGGCTCCTCTGTCCATGGCATTTCTCCTGGCAAGAATACTGGAGTAGGTTGCCATGCCCTCTTCCATGGGATCTTCCTGACCCAGGGATTGAACTCGCATCTCTAATGTCTAACCTGCATTGGCAGGGGGATTCTTTACCACTAGTGTCGCCTGGGAAGCCCAGGTTTTAGAGTACAAAGGAACAAATAAGCCATTTATATGTGGCAAAGAGCTGATTGGCAGGAGCTGTCTCACCGATTTGTTTGTAACCATCAGGCTGGAGGAGCAGTTAGGACTCAAGTGTGATCAGATTCCTCAGGCACATTAGAACCGCAGCACTGAGTTGCTGTCCTCATGGCGAGCTTCCTGCAGTTTATCCTGCTTATTTGTCCTAAGGTACTGGCTTGGGAAACCGACTCTGGATTAAGATATTCAATTCTCACTTCTACATCTATCCATCTAAAAATGTTTACCCTGATCCAGCGTTTGGATGACGAATCCAGCCTTATTAACCAGCATCAGTTCAGTTCAGTTCAGTCGCTCAGTCGTGTCCGACTCTTTGTGACCCCATGAACCGCAGCACGCCAGGCCTCCCTGTCCATCACCAACTCCCGGAGTTTACTCAAACCCATGTCCAGCATACAGTACTGTTAATATTTTTGCTCTCCTAATTTAAAATTTTTATTTTCTGATTCTGTATCTGCCCTTGCTCTTAACTTGAAAATTCTTCTTTCACAACCTCCCCATTTGATTTTTTTTTTCACCTTTTGAGACAGATTCTTCTGTTTTTCATTCCTTACACATAGGCCTGTTAAAGATGTTCTTTTGTAACCTCTGATAGCCTCACTCCCATCATTGTTTCAAATGGAGATAAAAGAAGCAGCAATGTCAGCTGTTGTAAACTCTGATCTCTGTGCATCTGGGCATTTCTAAATTACCATATTAAATCATCCTGGTAACTATTAAGATTCAAATATTTTATAACTGTTGTAACTATTCCAGAAAAATAAAAACATTAAGTCCAACAAGTAAAGTGAAAGCTCTTCTACAATGCAGAAACAAGTTTCTTGTAAGTTTTTCAGTGGTATAAATGTTGTTTTAACTTGACAATATGCCAACTTAAAATATATCATAGAAAAAGTTCTAACAATTATAGAGGATAGATATTTCGAGTTGACTGAGAAACACTGGAATGTTTTCAGTATTACTGCAACGGAAATTTTACTTCTTAGAGTTATGAAGATACTACCACATAATGAATGGATAAATACCAAATTCTCTCTGTGCTCCATAATGATGTTTCTTATCACAAAATATTTACTTTGCCTACTTTCATAGTTGATAAAAAATCTTGCTTAATGCCAATTTTCTAGACAATTCTTCCACTGTATTATTAAGAGTTCCTGGTTTTCTTTCTTCGATTCAGATGAAGCACTAAAAGAAAGGCCACAAACTCTGAAATCACCTTATAACAGGCAACATGACTTGGGTTCTACAACTTTTTCCATGAGACAGGAAGCAATTGAATGTCTCCATGGCTTTATTGAAAGTTTTTATAAGTCTAGACAAAAACTCACACAGAAGCTGGTTGCAACCTTGTAACTACAGAGTGAATGTGTGAGGAATGACTCTCCACTGAGAGTCAGTAATTCCAATTGCACTCATGATCTCTGGGAGTAGACCAGTTTATTTGTTTGTAACTTAGTTACAATTCCAAATATTTTTGGATCTTGATTTAAGCTTCATGAAACTGAAGATTTCATAAACTAGTGAAAAAAAAAAAAACACTTGGTATTAGGACTTCATTTATACTTTAATTCACTTAAAACACTATATTATAAATTGATATGTTAATATTTTCACATTTTGATTTTTTATCTACACACAAACAGATTTTGTTAGCATTTAAGTAGGATGACTGTTACATAGAAATGTATGGTATTTGAAATGCTTCTTAAGATCAGAATATTTATTTTAAAAGACCAGTCTCTATAAAGACAAAGTTATTAGGCAATAACCAAGATGTCTTTGTAAATCATCAGTAGTGTTTTGTGATTAATGGCCCATTGATAGTTGAAGTTGCCTCTTAAATAAAAGAAGTAACAAATCAAACCTATTTGACTCTTGGTAAACTTTGGTTTAATCCTGTGTGCTGTCTGTCATTAAATCAGTATCGCTAGGTCTAATGAGGTTGAAATGGGTTATCAGAATAGGAAGTTAGGTTAATTAAGATAAGTAACAGAAAATAATCGTATCTATTTTGGGTAGAAAGTGATAATATAAGGACACAGACATTCTCTTGGAATAAGTCAGTGCCTCCAAAGTTTCTAGAAACAGAAAATAATAAAGTCTCCAAATTGCTTCCCTGCTTCTGCATACTGGCTACGTGACATCTGCTAAACTATTTTCGCTCTAAGCAAATTAACTTCCTTTATTTCTCTCATCCAGAGGGCAATTGTATCATAATCTTCCCAGTTACATCCAAGGTCTAGCCTTGGTCTTAATTCTAAGGCCGAGGGAGAGACTCCTATTAACTGTTTGGTTCTTTCTCCTGATCCAATTATTTTTAAAGAGAGGCCAAGGTCATGTTCTGCCCAAACATAATGGGGTAGTGTGAGGTGGGATACAATGCCTGTACATGTAGAGAGAGTTTCTGGGAAAAGGCGAATCATGGTGAACTGGGAAGACACCCAATACAAAACTAAGTCATTATTATGATCTTATCAGATTTTATTAGCACATTAAAGAAAACACATTCATAACTATTTTGAAAGGAGCTCTCATGCAAAGAGCTTTCCTGTCGATAGAGAAACATAAAGATTAGGTAGATAGCATTTCTACTCTCAAAGTGCTTATAAGTGGATGTTTGTGGTACTTGACAGTTTCATTACCTCACTGTTGGCTATGGGATTATCACATATTCATGGTACAAAATTAATATTTACCAACTTAAAAAGTAATCTATTTTACTTTTTTAAGCATATACATAATAGTTGCATAGTTTTATGCATAAGTTTACTAATGATGATTTCAGTAGACCAATCAAACAGCAATAAGAGACAAAATATTTGAGAAGTCAGGCAATCATTAACTTATATGTGGTGTGATTGCTGTTTTACAGACCCAAGAGGTCTGTAAGATACAGAAGAGTTGACTCCATAACTCTTCTACATGGTCAAGGCCAGCTTTTCCATCAGCAATTTTAGTTGATTCATAAAATTGTTAGAAAAGTGTATAGATCTTATTTGCATCTATACAAAAGGTGGTTCAGTGGTAAAAGAATCCACCTGCAATGCAGGAGACATGGGTTCAGTCCCTGAGTTGGGAAGATTCCCCAGAGGAAAAAATGGCAACCCACTCCACTGTTCTTGCCTGGAAAATCTCAGAGACAAGGGAGTCTGGCAAGCTACCGTCCATGGGGTCGTAAAGGTCAGACACAATTGAGCCATTGAGCACACAAACTCACAAATGAAAGTGTGAAGTTGTAGGGAGAGTCACCCCTGGTGAGTCAGCGGCTCCCTTTGGTCCCTTCCTCTCACCCCGTAAAGCTGACATGGATCACAGGGCTCCTCACTCCTGAACATGCCTTCACATCTCAGACGGAAAGACAAAATCCTCACTATGGGCCCAAGACCCCACAGAGTCTCCTCCTCCCTCTTGTCTCTCTGACCTGATCTAGAACTTTCTCCTGCCCATTCTGCTTCTGACACACTGCTCTTCTCACTGTCTCTCAAATATCCCCGGAAGCCTTTACATTTGCTGTTTCATCTACCAGGACTGTTCTTTTCTCAGATGCCTGCATGGCTCCAGGCCTCATTTTCTTCAGGTCTAAAATAACAGCACATTTTCCACAGCCCAGCCTTTTCTATCCCAGTTGCTTTATTTGTCTCTGTATCTGGCATGCAACATACTCACTCAAACTAAAGCTGAGGACTTTGTTTAATCTAACTACAATTTTCTGTCATAGAGTTTTAAATCATTTTATAAAAACATTGAACCTAGGAAAGTTGTGGAATCATGTTGGGAGATCTTTTAAAAGTGTGAAGTTCTTACCAGTTTTTAGCTTCTTAATGGCTCAGATGGTAAAGAATCTGCCTGCAGTGCAGGAGACCTGGGTTCCATCCCTGGGTTAAGAAGATCCCCTGGAGAAGGGAAAGACAACCCACTCCAGTATTCTTGCCTGGAAAATTCCAGGACAGGGGAGCCCACATGTCCACGGGGTCGCAAAGAGTCAAACACAACTGAGTAACTATCACTCACTTTGACCAGTTTGGGAGAGTTTATGAGCAATCTTCCCTAAACTTAGTAAATAAGTTGTGATTACTTCACATGTTCATGGTACAAGTGGTTGACAAGTAGTCAACAGGCCATGGACTATATGAGATTTGGAATCAGAGGAATAATGTTGAATATCAGTATTGCCACTTCCTTACTTGTAATTTTGGGCAAAGAGATAAAATAGTACTGAAGCTAGTAATAATAGAAGCTTAAAATATATGAATAAATAAGTGAGTGAACTTTTGTAAACCACTTAAACTTTTTTATTAAAGACAGGTAGAACTTATAATATCTGCCTCACTTAATTGTAATGAGGATAAACTAAAATATGAAAATGCACAATAAAGTGAAAGACAATATTAGTGTTGTTACTCTTGGAAATCAGGAAAGTAATGAAGTAAACACATAACTGGAACCTTGTGGGTAGAATACTGGTCAATACATTGATATGCTTAAGTCTAATCACAGTATAATTGTGAAAGTATAATAATGAAAAACTAAATATAGTAATATTTTTCTCAGATGACTATGTGCTAGCTACGAACCTAAGAATTTTAGAGCATTATTGCTAGGAATCACTACTGCAATTCTATGAAGCAAGTGATTATTATCATTCCAACTTCACAAATGAGGAAAGTGAAAGAGTAACCAGTCATATATCACATAGCTAGTAAATGCTTCAACAGTGACTAGAATTGGTACATTTCTTATTCATTCAGTATTTTATCCACTCAGATTGATCTTGTTAATCTAAACTCATAATAATACATACCCTCCCATCAGTTTTACTTTCCTCTTTGAAAGTAGAACTATAAAAGGTAAAGAAAATTAATTAACATTTGTTAGGATTCAAAAATAAATATACAAATTCCTCCACACATGAAAAAAAAAACAAAAACCTGCTGCAATGAGTCAGAAAAACATGAGGTCAAGGGTGTTTATATAAATTTGAAATAAACATACAATAGGATACATCCTCAGTGGCGTTGGTAAATTTTATTGCAGGATGTGCTTCTTAAGGAATTCACAAATAAAAGCCCTCAAGAGTTCCGGCCCAGCTGTCCCTTGCAGAGCATAATGACTCTTTGGCCCTCTGCTCCACCAGAGGTCACCGCACCACTTGCCCAGCAAGGCCTCCAGGTGTTGAAGGCAGGTCCTCCCCACCCCAGTGGTGACCCCCAGGCACATAGAGTGCTTTCCTGGGTCTTAAGGGAGGATGATCCATCAATATAAGTTAGCTTTTCTGCTCCCATAGAATCCATAGAACATGCAAGGAGGTACTTAATTACGCAGGCCCCAGAAATTCCAATGCATCTCTTCTCATGCTTTGATTATATGAAAAAGAGCAATAAAAATTGCTGAAAGACTGTGCTTTGAATGAGGTTGAAACCCAAGAAGTACAATGTAACAGAATTACCACTATCTTCAATTTTTTGTCATTTGAAAGATCAGCTCTGCTGTAAATAACTTTTAGGTGTTGCATACATAAGTGGTTTTTTTCCTCCAATGTGAATTTTATCTTAAATGCTGATGGCAAGAAAGAATTTCAGGGGGTGAATAAAATGTACTTACAGACGAAACAGCCATCTGATTGTGAACTTAGCTCTTGCATACTAAACAGGAGAGTTTTGTCTCTTGTCTCAATAGCTACAGAAAAGCAGGAAGTATTTGGAAGGGAAAAATGAGGATTGGGAGGAAGTCGGGGGTGGGGAGATCTGGTTTGTCTGTGTGACACACTTCTTACTGGCACTATGCCCAGAAGTGTTTTCATACTGCTTTGAAAGACAGAAGCTGTATAAGAAAAACTAAAGAGACTGCTTTTCCTGAGAAAACATTTGAGACAAGATAGTCAGGGCAAGCCAGGCCAGTATGGGCCATGAGACCCGACCAGACCAGGTGTGGGAGCCTGGTCAGTGTTGTGAAAAAGGCCAGGAAGAACGGTGAGGTGAGATGTCCAGAGCAGATACTGACCCCGAGGTCCTTGGAAGACTTTGGGGTTGGGGGCAAGTAGAAATGGTAGCTTTGTGAAGTGGAGGCAGGGGAAACAGTAGAGAGGGAAAACACTTGTTATTTTAAACCAGTGGGTAATGATCATAAGGAACTGGCGACTTGGAGATTACAAATAAATGTGAGGATTTACCTAAAAGAAACAATGAAATATACACAAATATTTATGTACATGGGAATTTGCTACAGTATTATTTATAATAACGAAAATTTTAAAGTAATCTATATGCCTGCAAGTGTTAATCTCTCTGTTGTGTACAACTCTTTGCGACCCCATGGACTATAGTCCCCCAGGCTCCTCTGTCCATGGAATTCTCTAGGCAAGAATGCTGGAGTGGGCAGACATTCCCTTCTTCAGGGCACCTCCCCAACCCAGGCACTGAACCTGAGTCTCCTGCACTGCAGGCAGATTCTTTACCATCTGAGCCACCAGGGAATACATATATATAATAGAGGAAATATATCTTATATATTTACATATATATGACATATGTGTGAGTATGTAAATATCAGAATAATATGTAACCATTAAAATGTATATTCTAACAATATTTTAAGTCTAAATAAATATATTAAGTTTAAAATTAGATACAGCAGCATTATATTTGTAGATATATAAATATATCATGATATACATATATAATCGGAGAAGGCAATGGCAACCCACTCCAGTACTCTTTCCTGGAAAATCCCATGGACGGAGGAGCCTGGTGGGCTGCAGTCCGTGGGGTCACGGACACAACTGAGCGACTTTACTTTCACTTTTCACTTTAATGTACTGGAGAAGGAAATGGCAGCCCACTCCAGTGTTCTTGCCTGGAAAACCCCAGGGATGGCGGAGCCTGGTGGGCTGCCGTCTATGGGGTCACACAGAGTTGGACACAACTGAAGCGACTTAGCAGCAGCAGCAGCAGCATACATATATAATACATATACATACATGTATATGTATGTGTGGAGAGAAGAAGAGAAAGATAATGAAAGGATACATCAAAATGTCAACAATGGTTATTTTTTAGGTGATGGAATTGCATATGATTTTAATTTACCTTCTCTGAGCTTATTGGTGTTTTTCAGATTTTTTTAAAAGTACCAGAGTTCTCCTTTATGTATTCTTAATTTTAAATGTCACCTATAAACATTTTTTAAGTTTTCAATAATACCAAATACTATTTTTAATTAACTTTTATTGGAGTATAGTTGATTTACAACATTGTGTTAGTTTCTGCTATACAGTAAAGTGAATCAGCTGTACATATATCTATCTATTCTTTCTTAGATTCTTTCCCCATATAGGTCATTACAGAGTACGGAGTAGAGTTCCCTGTACTATATAGTAGGTTCTTATTATATAAATAAACAAATGTAAATAAATAAATGTAAATAAATAAAATAAATGTTAAATAAAATGTAAAGTTCCTCTGTTCCAGTTCCTCTGAAACCCCTGTAATGCTTTGAGTCACATCTCTTGGTGTCCCTGTATTTATCTATGTTTGTTTCCATTCTTTATTAATTCTTATCAAGATTTTAAATAATATGTTTATATCTTATACTAGTTATTCTACATATGCCTCTGACTCTTTCTCTGCTCTTTATTGACCAATCCCACTTCTGTATATATATCTACCAAAAAAATGAAACTACTAATTCTAAAATATACATGCACCCCAATGTTCATAGCACCATTTACATTAGCCAAGATATGGAGCAAATCCATTTCCATCAACAGACAAACAGTATATGTTCAATATATATATATATATATATATATATATATATATATATAGGAATATTACCCAACCATAAAAACTGAAATTCTGCCATTTGCAGCAACATGGATGAATCTAGAGGATAGTATGCCTCCTGAAATATGTCAGATAGAAAGAGACAGATGCAATATAATATCACTTGTATGTGAAATCTAAAAATTAAAACAAATATGTATATATGCAAAACAGAGACTCAGAAACAAATGTAGAAACTGGTGGTTACCAGTGAGGAAGGGAAGGGAGAGGGGCAAGACAGAGGTATGGGATTAAGAGATACAAACTACTATATATAAAATAGATAAGCAACAAAGATATATTTTATAGCAAAGGGAATTATAATCATTATTTTATAATACCTTTAAATAATCTAGAAAATGTTGTATAATCTATAAAAATACTGAATCACTATGCTGCTGCTGCTAAGTAGCTTCAGTCATGTCCGACTCTGTGCGACCCCATAGACGGCAGCCCACCAGGCTCCCCCGTCCCTGGGATTCTCCAGGCAAGAACACTGGAGTGGGTTGCCATTTCCTTCTCCAATGCATGAAAGTGAAAAGTGAAAGTGAAGTCGCTCAGTTGTGTCCGACTCTCAGCGACCCCACGGACTGCAGCCCATAAGGCTCCTCCATCCATGGGATTTTCCAGGCAAGGGTATTGGAGTGGGGTGCCATTGCCTTCTCCAGTGTGTCCCTAATGAGACCTCCTGGGAAATGATTCTGGTATACATTGCCCACAAGGGACAGCTAGACATCAATTGTAAGTGTATCTTGTTTGTTATAATTTTACCCAGGCTTTTCTTTTTTTTTTTTTGGAGTACAGTTGCTTTACACTGCCATGTCAGTTTCTTCTGCATAGCAAAGTGAACCGGTCATACGTATAAAATACATCCTCTCATTTTTGGGTTTCCTTCCCACTTAGGTCACCACAGAGCACCAGGTAGAGTTCCCTGCGCTATACACTAGGTTCTCATTAGTCATCTATTTTATACACCATGCTAATCTTCTCTGTATTGTTCCAATTTTAGTATATGTGCTGCCCAAGCCAGCATCAGCTTACTCTGTAGCAGCATCTCATACACAGTGATGATCTCAGTCCCCTGTTTAGCAGAAGCTCCTAGGACCTCCCCGGGGCTGGGGGCGGGGGAGTGGGCTGGTGGGTTGAGTCAAGTTTCAGAATCTGAATAAGCAATTGGTGGGCAAAAGTGTTTGAAGCAGCTGGATTCTAGTAAATGGACAATAATTATCAGGAGGTAATATCAGAGCAGAGGCTTTAAGCAGTTAGCAATTGGAGAAAGTTAGCCTGAAAGATTTGTCCGTCTCATCCTTAAGCATGGTGTCTAGTCATTAGTGATGATAAGTGACTGGGCAAATAATCATGAGCTCAGACATTTGATATCCTGGGAACAAAGAGTTTCCAAAAGTCACGTTTAAAAAGTGGAAGGATGCTATGTGATTTTTATTGATAAAACTCAGAGATAAGAGAATGGATCCTGAAGGTCAGATTTTGCAGATAAAAGAGAAACATGCAAATCTTACATGTGTGTGCCTGATAAGTTGCTGCTTTGTGTCTGATTTTTTGCGACCCCATGAACTGTAGCTCCTCTGTTCATGGGATTCTCCAAGCAAGAATACTGCAATGGGTTGCCATGCTCGCCTCCAGGGGATCTTCCCAACCCAGGGATCAAACCCACCTACATTGGTAGGGAGTTCTTTACCACTAGTGCCAAACTCTGTAAGAGTTTATATAATAAACTACCTATAGAAATACATGAAAAAATCATACTATTAGCTTTCACAGACAGAAAAGTACTTGTCCTGATTTTTTAAAATATTTTTGTTGTTTCACAGAGGATTACGTTGAACGTGCATTTCTTAATAGTTCTAGAATAATGTGTGGTGCCAGCTCTCTTGTCCCTCTACATGGGTGGTAACAACATAATACATCAGAATAGAATCTAAATTGTTAGAGCACTGGTTCACGTGAGGGATGCAAATGTCTACAAAACAGCAAGTTTGCAGGCATCTTTATTCAGCAGTGAGGGCCTACTTCAGGTGGTGCTGATGCCTTATGTATGAAGTAGGAGCAGATATGTGGGAGGCTAGAGAAACCATATGCTACTTGGTGTGAGTTTTCTAAGCTGATGAAGTCTAAACTCCCCCAAGAAGTATCTGGGAAATAGAAAAATTAGAAACTGATAATTGAGCCTATGATAAATCTAGGCTTCTCTGAGAGCTGAGAGAGAACTTTGGTCATTCTTTCAGGGTTTTGAAGTGTGAGGCCACTAGCCTAATCCCAAAGCCCAATGTTTTTTCCATATTGTTCACCATCAAGCAGATAATATAGCCTGGGCTAGTATCCTACTGAAAACTTAGGGTGGTTTGTGCATGGATGCACGCTCAGTCGCTCAGTTATATCTGACTCTTTGCAACCTCATGGAGTGTATCCTGCCAGGCCCCTCTGTCCATGGGATTCTCCAGGCAAGAATAATGAAGTAGGTTTCCATTTCCTTCTCCAGGGGATCTTCCCAACCGAGGGGTCAAACCCACGTCTTCTGCATCTCCTGCATTAGCAGGCAGATTCTTTACCACTGAGCTCCCTGGGAAGGCCAGTATAGTCTGTAGGGGAAGCTTTTCTGTAAAATGAAAGGGGGGGAGGGTTCTGATCTGTAATTAGACTAACTATAGGAACATTTAGTGCTAAAATCAAGGCATGGAAGATTCTTCAAACAAAGAAAACAGAGTGTAGCAAATCTCCTGGCAAGTAGAATATTCTGGAGGTAAAAGAAAGCCATGAAAGCTTAAGATTAAGACTTCACACTTGACATTACTTTGTCCATGTGACTAAGGAAACAATTTTTAAGCTGTTACAGAAATTTCATGATTAACATGGGGAGAGCATTTCTTTCAGGAAACAATGAGTCTATAAACGCTTCAGTTTGCCATGCTAAGACTCACAAATAATGAGACTCAATGCATCTACAAGTTGAAGTTCTTGTTTCCAACTCACCGAAAAGCTTCAAGCCTATTTAAGGCTCCTCTTTCACCATCAATATTCGGCATCTCACTAGTGTGCATTCTATTAAGTTATGGTTAGATACCCTGCCTCCTCTAAGCTCAGTAGCATGAAAAGAGCAATATAGATAGTTATGCTTTGTCCATGCATGTCAAGCTTTCTACAGAGTGGATAATATAATCTGTAATCAATGAGAGAATGGAATTTAGCAGCAAAATAAGGAGTGCAGAGACCATCTGGAACATTTTCTCAAAGCTGTATCATTAATGGCAGCAATGTCATCCTCGTGGGCCATACTGAACAAAGTCAGCTAATAATGAAACACAGATAGATAGTTTTGCTATCTGATAGAAGAGAAGATCTCAAAGAGTAAAGAAAACTGAAAGTGTTAGTTGCTCAGTCGTGTCCAACTCTTTGTGACTGTAGCCCACCAGGCTCCTCTGTCCATGGGATTTCCCAGGTAAGAATACTGGAATGAGTTGCCATTTCCTCCTCCTGGGGCTCTTCCAGACCCAGGGATCGAACCTGGGTCTCCTGCATGACAGGAAGATTCTTTACCATCTGAGCCACCAGGGAAGCCCAAAGAGTACAAAGTAGTTAACAAAAGTATTATCATTTTATAGGAATGGTGAAAATGACAAAGGGACCTAGGGATAAATCTCTTGAAACCAACTTATGCTGCTCTAAAGCCGCAGTCCCCTGTTTAGGAGAACTCTTCACAACAACCTTGACTGCTGAGACTGGAATCTGGGGTGTGTGCCCAACATGACCCATAGAGTCCCCAAAATAGCATTTAGGAATAAAATATGCACAGCATTTTCCAGACACATGCAGTTAACATACAAGTGAAATAGGTAGCTAGCCTGGTAAACATGGATTCAGTTCAGTTCAGTTCAGTTCAGTCGCTCAGTCGTGTCCAACTCTGTGATCCCATGAATCGCAGTACACCAGGCCTCCCTGTCCATCACCAACTCCCGGAGTTTACTCAAACCCATGTCTATTGAGTTGGTGATGCCATCCAGCCATCTCATCCTCTGTTGTCCCCTTCTCCTCCTGCCCCCAATCCCTCCCAGCATCAGGGTCTTTTCCAATGAGTCAACTCTTCACATCAGGTGGCAAAGTATTGGAGTTTCAGCTTCAACATCAGTCCTTCCAATGAACATTCAGGACTGATTTCCTTTAGAATGGACTGGTTGGATCTCCTTGCAGTCCACGGGACTCTCAAGAGTCTTGTCCAACACCACAGTTCAAAAGCATCAATTCTTTGGCGCTCAGCTTTCTTTACAGTCCAACTCTCACATCCATACATGACCACTGGAAAAACCATAGCCTTGACTAGACAGACGTTTGTTGGCAAAGTAATGTCTCTGCTTTTTAATACGCTATCTAGGTTAGTCATAACTTTCCTTCCAGGAAGTAAGCATCTTTTAATTTCATGGCTGCAGTCATCATCTGCAGTAATTTTGGAGCCCCCAAAAATAAAGTCTGACACTATTTCCACTGTTTCCCCATCTATTTCCCGTGAAGTGACTTCTATTTGACAAGAGTGACACAAATGTAGCCTAAATAAGCTTGAGCAAAAAAGAAAAAGTGGGAGGGAAGGAAGAAAGGAAAAAAAGGAAGAAAAGAAAAATGGTTTCCTCATTAAATTGAGAAATCTAGAGATAATGCCTTTTCCTGCTGCATTGGCTCCATTTTCGGGCAGATTTTTATCCATGACAGAAGGGCTGCCAATGGTTCCAGAAAGTCTAGTTGAAGGTATGACTTGTTTCTCAAGAGCTCTTAATGAAAGTTCCAAAGTTGAGTCTCACTGGCTTCACTGAACCTCTTTGCCAACTCTGAATTGTTGTGGCTGGAGGAATGGAGTATTCTGATTATCCAGGCCAGGAACTGTTCATCCTTCTGCAAACAAAGGAGGAGGGCTAACATAAAATTAGAAAGAGTATGGAAAAGTAGGGAGCTAGAACCAGTAATGGGAAGAATGGATATCATGCAGGCACAAAAGAGTTTTTCTGCTGAAGTGTGCCTAGCATTTATATCTCAACATGTTGTTTGTATGCTCAGTCGTGTCCAACTCTTTGTGACCCCAGCTTGCCAGGCACCTCTGTCCATAGAATTTTCCAGCAAGAATATTGGTATGGGTTGCCATCTCCTCCTCTGGTGGATCTTTCCCACCCAGGGATTGAACCCATGTCTCCTGTGTCTCCCGCATTGCAGCTGGATTCTTTACCTGTTCCCACTGAGCCATCAGGGAACAAGGGAATAGAAATATCATGAGCACAACATCTTAGCCCTGGCCTCTCATAGGAAGTTAACACTCCTGTCCTATTTCTTCCATATCCAACAACCAAACAGGATCAACTCCTGTGTCTTCCTCACTCATCCTTCTTCCATCGAGAACAGGTCATTGTTAAAGGCAGGAAATGTGATTTGGCCTCAGTCCTAATGGGTGGAGAGTTTTGGGCGTGGAGTTAAACCCCAAGTCAGTAAGGGCGAGATGTGCTCCCACACATTTGGCAGGTGAGACCGGTCTGGGGCTGTTCCATTTGGTAACTGCCAGAGGAGGTGATATTACACTGGGATTCAGGGCAAAAGCCACATAATGATGAAGACTGTGCGTTAGCCTGGCAGTCCCCTCTGTGCCCACATCTCCAGGCACGTAGCAGGGGTGGCGGCAGTGTGGGCTGAAGAAACGATTCAAGTGCTTGAGACATTGGGTCCTGGCCCAAAGAACGTCTCTGTTCACCCTTTAACATGATTTACATCTGGCTCCATTTCTGCAGCTCATAGATGTGCAGGGAACTTAAAATGAGGAGGAAAGCTCTCCAAAAGAAAGAGTGAGACTCAGGCGTTAGGAAAGGCCTCGGATGTTTATACAAAACTGCAAGTGCAGCTGCGCCCGCTGAGTAATATCCCATATGCAGCAGGCCGGGCCTGGTGTGAGTGGGGAGAGGGATTTATTTCTCCTTCCAGACAGGCTCTCTTGGGACCTCTAAATGGTAAAAGCAGTGAACTTGCATCTGGGCTGGGGAAGGCCATAAGCAGTCTCTGTGTATGCGAGTTCTTGGCCATGAGCCCCTTCACCTTACCGTGAACTCTGTATTTCCTTTCCTTTGCCAGCTGTAAGCCTACCTCCAGGATCAACGGTGGATTTGTGGTAGGACTGAACTGGGGGGGGTTCTTGTAGCCTGCTTAAAAGATCTCTGAAACATCCATCCCATCTCCGGTCAGTCCCCTCAATAAACCTTCATGCCTGAACTCTTACAAAGGGTGGTCAGAAAGAGATAAGAAAAGAAAACATCGTGTTCATATGCATGACTTGATCATGGGATGTCTGAAGCCAACCCTGCTTCACGCTTTTCTGTTAGGGATTCCATACAACGCATGCAGTAATCCCTCCGTGTGTGTTTTCAGACACTTCTTTGGTGGATTCAGCCACACTGAGGAAAAATTGCATCCCTTGAAATATGCTTTTTCTTCTTCTTAGAATCAGGAAGAAGCATAGAAGCTGTTGAAGATGGGAAGGACAAATCAGTAATGATTAATCTAGACGTATATTAATATTTTTTCTATTTTTTATTTGGTACTCAACAAATAATGCTAAGGTAGTAAGAGCCACAACAGTTTTACATACTGCCCATGTAACAGACTTCCATGTAACATTGTCCAGGGTAGGTCTGGTGGCTCCTCATGGATCAGGCGCCCAGCATTCTTCTCTCTTTGTGATCTGTGGGTGAACAATTTAACACCCAGATACTTGAGATTCACTTCAAGGTTAAAAAGGGCCATTGGAGCTCCAGGCATCAATTCAGTGTTTCAAATAATGAAAAGAGGAAAAGGGGAAGAATAAAAATGCCCAGTCTCCAGCTATCAGCTCCCTTTAAACAGTTTTTCTAATTTGACTAATGAGTAGTCACAAAGCCTCAACTTGCTTCTGGCCAGCTAAGAATGCGATTACAGGCAAAGTCAATCTGAACAAAATTGGGTTCAAACCAACAGTCTCTGCCACATGATGCAGCTCCACATTACCTCAAACCCTGGTTTTCTAGTTCTCTGATCATCTTC
Source organism: Cervus canadensis (assembly GCF_019320065.1). NCBI lineage: Eukaryota > Metazoa > Chordata > Mammalia > Artiodactyla > Cervidae > Cervus > Cervus canadensis. Next base: position 31,742,858 of record NC_057394.1, read on the forward strand.
TCCCTCAAGAGCAATATCAGCATCCCTAGCTTACTAATGTTTTGCTCTTCAGCGCATTGGACTGGAAGAGAGAAATGAATGCTGTGGAAGATATTGGCCTCTAGAAGGAGTTTGACATTATTCTATTCCCCCCTTCTCATTCCACTTCCATTCTCCCCCAGGAATTTGTTCCAATCAAGGGAAGAGTTTATTGGGTCTCAGCACTGGCCCTGGCTTTCTCATTTTGACAAAGAGAGGGATGGATTGTTCAGATTTGAGAGGCACAGTCTTTGTTCTCTCTCCCATAGAGTCTACTAGCTAGAATAGTCTAGGCTATTGTGCCAGCTGATAGCCAATTTGCTTCAAGATTCATCCGCCTCTCCCTCACTTTGTTCTGCAATGCAGGAACTACATGAACTACATTCCTTAGCTCCTTTCTCCTCTGGGTTCTTGATAAAAGCACCACTAGGAAGGCCTGACATAAGCTTAGGAAGAGAAGAAGGAAAGACTGGGTGGGTATCCTTTCCCCTTTGCTCTTTGTTGCATTTCTTTCTGGCATAACACCACTAGACAGCCCCTCCCTTTATTTTTCCCATTTCTGTCATGCAGTCCTCCCTGTGGCCCTAGCTCTCATCATATGGTCTTGACTTCTAGATGAATACCATCTTCTCCCATTGATCTTCTACCCTCTATTCCAAGGGTAGCAACTTCTTACTGCTAATCTTGAGGTTGCCTTACTGTCCCTGGTTTTGTGTATTCTCACCTCATCAATGCAATCAATTTCCTGCATTAAATCCACTCAGTTCAGACAATCTGAACTGCTTTCTAGCAAGTTCTTGACTGACAGAATTATGTTGCAGTAATCAACAACTTCCCAAATCTCAGTAGTTTAATACATAAAATCTAGTTTCTTACTCACACGGTGCTACTTCAGAGCTGTCACCTTCCAAATGGTGACTCAGTGGTCCAGCTGGCTTTTATTTTTAACTATGCCATCTGAAGCACTTGGCTTCTATATCACTGCAACAAGGCAAGATAATGAATAGAGAATTCAAATCCGCTCTCGTTTGCTTGATCCAGAAGTGATATATGTTAATTCCACTTCAACCCAGTGGTCAGGACTAGTCATCTGGTCCAACATGATTGTCAGAGATGCTTGGAAATGTACCCTTCTTATTTATTTATATATGTGTGTGTATGTATGTACCTATGAATGTGTGTCTAGAATAAGTCCCCTATATATGAACAAGTTCATTCTGAGAGCACATTCCTAAGTCCAATTTGTTCGTTTAAGTGCAACAAAGTTAGCCTAGGTACCCAACTAACTTAATCGGCTATATAGTTCTGCCCTGTAAAGAGCTTTATCATACTTTTCACACAAAAAAAAATACATAAAAAACAAAAAATAAATATTTTTAATCTTATAGTACAGTATCTTGTAAAGTACAGTACTAGAGTACAACAGCGGGCATACATTGAGTGGACGGGCAAGAAGAGTTACTGACTGGAGAAGGGAGAGGCGGTGGGAGATGGTAGAGCTAAAGGATGGTCACCATTCAGAGATGGAGGACACGCTGCAATTTCACTCATGGCTGGTGTTGATGGCAGGTTCTGGTTCCTTGCCAGACTCAATTCTATCTACCCCCTTGAAAAAATGTTCCAATAATGTTAGGGCTGTAACACGTTCACATCTTTGAAAGTTTGCAACTTGAAGGTTCATGTGTAGGGGTGCATGCATGCGTACCCAGTTGCTTAAGCTGTGTCTGACTCTTTGTAACCCTGTGAACCATAGCCCACCAGGCTCCTCTGTCTGAAGGTTTCTTCAGCAAGAACACTGGAGAAGGTCGCCAAGCCCTCCTCCAGGGGATCTCCCCTGACCCAGGGATCAAACCCATGTCTCTTATGTCTCCTGCATTGGCAAGTGGGTTCTTTACCACTAGAGACACATGAGAAGCCCTTGAATGTCGGAGAATTTATGTATATGCATACACACAGATAAAGAGATAATTTTGGTATTCTCCTAGAGCATAAAGGAAAAAAAAATAAGAAAAGTACAAGATTTGGTTAACTTAGATTGTTAATCCAAGACAAGTATGATAACCTAGTCTGTATCTTAAGAACACACCTTTCCTCTTGGCAATGGTTAATCACATCTACTGATTTTTGGGGGGGATCGGGGGTGAGTGGCAATCTGTTACTTGACATGCAAATTCTTCCACTGTAGAACTGTTATAGAATTATTTCCCAGTGTATGGCAAAATGACACCCATTTTTTCATCACAGCTTCTCTCTTTTCCTCTCTCAGCTGTGCTCCAGCTTGTTGAAAAATGAATTTTAAATCCAAGTAACACTTACCCTGGACATATGTCATGATTTTTCTTAAGAGAAAGCAAATAGCCTTATCCAAGTTCATAATATAATGGTAACTCCAAGTTTTTAAGAAGTTTAAAACTGTGAAAGCTTAGTAGAAAATAAATCTCAATACAAAATATTAATTCATAGAGTTACATAAACTTAAGACATACCCAAATAAAAAGTGTCCCAGAGTTCCACTCATTCTAACTTTATTGTCATCATCGTAAGTTGCAGAGCTTTCTTATGGAAGTCTTGACTCACTCTTTATATTTATGAGATAGATCTCTCTTATAACTTTTCTTCTATGTATTTTTTATTGAGGGGTTACCATTTATATATGAATAAGAGAGGCACACAAAATCAATATATTTTCAGATACAAATCAATACAATAAAGACCATTAACCTCAGTACAATGCCAGAATTACAGGCATTAAATGTACTTGGGGCTTTTGATAATTAACATTAAATGTATTTGGGGCAATGATAAATTAACATACAGTACTTCTTTAAAAATACTTGGGCATTTTCTTTGTTTATTCTTCTTTTAATTTATTAGAGAATTTGATGTCTGTACAGAAAGCAAGTTCAGTTAATACTTCTTTATTTATATCTCCCATGTGCTAGACAGACTTTCCAGGTAGTACAGTAGTAAAGAATCCACCCTGGCAATGCAGGAGATGCAAGAGATATGGGTACCATCCCTAGGTCAGGAAGATTCCTGGAGTAGGAAATGGCAACCTGCTCCAGTATTTTTGCTGGGAAAATTCAATAAACAGAGGAGCTTGGTGGGTTACGGTCTTTTGGGTCAGAAAGATCAGACAGGACTGAGCAACCATGCAAGCACATGCATATGATAGGCACTATAATAGGTACTTATGTTTCCTGCTCTCAGGAATCTTATTCAATGAAGAATATATTCAGTAACTAACAATTCACATGAAGACAAAAGGAGAGCCAAGATCTTTTTGAGGGGTAAAAAGGCCAGTTTGTCTGGAGCATATGAACAAAACAATATGGTGAGTTTGGAAATATGGACACATATGGGATTATTTGTGGCCCTCATACTTCGGAAACAATTTTGGATTTGGTTTGCAATGGAAAGGCATGGAGAAGTTTTAAATATGCCTCATATTTTAAAAAGCATCCTTGGTTGCTCTAGACAGAGTGGTTTTGAGAAAGAAAAAGTAGAGGCAGGATGACCAGTTAGGAAGCTACCAGCACTTGTCCATTGATCACTGAGGAGGGCTTTCTTACCTCTCCTTGTTATTCTTTGGAACTCTGCATTCAAACGGGTATACTTTCCTTTTCTCCTTTGTCTTTTGCATCTCTTCCTTTTACAGCTATTTTTAAGGCCTCCTCAGATAACAATTTTTCCTTTGCATTTCTTTTTCTTGGGGATGGGCTTGATCCCTGCCTCCTGTACGATGTTACAAACCTCCATCCATAGTTCTTCAGGCACTCTGTCTATCAGATCTAATCCCGCGAATCTATTTCTCACTTCCACTGCATAATCATAGGGGATTTGATTTAGGTCATACCTGAATGGTCTAGTGGTTTTCCCTACTTTCTTCAATTTAAGCCTGCATTTGGCAATAAGGAGTTCATGATCCACGCCACAGTCAGCTCCTGGTCTTGTTTTTGCTGACTAAATAGAGCTTCTCCATCTTTGGCTGCAAAGCATGTAATCAATCTGATTTCAGTATTAAGCATCTGGTGATGTCCATGTGTAGTCTTCTCTTGTGTTGTCGGAAGAGGGTGTTTGTTCTGACCAGTGTGTTCCCTTGGCAAAACTCTATTAGCCTTTGCCCTGCTTCATTCTGTACTCCAAAGCCAAATTTGACTGTTACTCCAGATATCTCTTGACTTCCTACTTTTGCATTGCAGTACCCTATAATGAAAAGGATATCTTTTTGGGGTGTTAGTTCTAGAAGGTCTTGTAGGTCTTCATAGGACCATTCGATAGCTTCTTCAGCATTACTGGTTGGGGCATAGACTTGGATTACTGTGATATTGAATGGTTTGCCTTGGAAATAAACAGAGATCATTCTGTCATTTTCGAGATTGCATCCATGTAATGCATTTCTGACTTTTTTGGTGACTATGATGACTATGGTTGTTACTGTGCTTATGTGACTTATATGCAGAGTACATCATTAGAAATGTTGGGCTGGATAAAGCACAAGTTGGAATCAAGATTGCTGGGAGAAATATCAATAACCTCAGATATGCAGATGACACCACACTTATGGCAGAAAGTGAAGAAGAACTAAAGAACCTCTTGAAGAAAGTGAAAGAGGAGAGTCAAAAAGTTGGCTTAAAGCTCAACATTCAGAAAACAAAGATCATGGCATCTGGTCCCATCACTTCATGGCCAATAGATGGGGAAACAGTGGAAAGAGTGACAGAGTTTATTTTGGGAGCTCCAAAATCACTGCAGATCATGACTGCAGTCATGAAATAAAAAGATGCTTATTCCTTGGAAAAAGAGTTATGACCAACCTAGACAACATATTAAAATGCAGAGACATTTCTTTGCCAACAAAGGTCCGTCTAGTCAAGGCTATGGTTTTTCCAGTAGTCATGTATGGATGTGAGAGTTGGACTATAAAGAAAACTGAGCACCGAAGAATTGATGCTTTTGAACTGTGGTGTCAGAGAAGACTCTTGAGAGTCCCTTGGATTGCAAGGAGATCCAACCAGTCCATCCTAAAGGAAATCAGTCCTGAATGTTCATTGGAAGGACTGATGTTGAAGCTGAAACTCCAATACTCTGGCCACCTGATGCAAAGAGCTGACTCATTTGAAAAGCCCCTGATACTGGGAAAGACTGAGGGTGGAAGGAGAAGGGGACGACAGAGGATGAGATGGTTGGATGGCATCACTGAATTAATGGACACGAATTTGAGTAAACTCTGGGAGTTGGTGATGGCCAGGGAGGCCTGGTGTGCTGTAGTCCATGGGTTTGCAAAGAGTGGAACTTGACTGAGTGACTGAACTGAACTGAGCACTTGTCCAAGTGAGAGATGATTAGAAAGGTTCTAGACTGCAAAGTCTTTTCACATTTGAATATAGAAAGAAGGAAAGAGAGGAAGAAAGAAAGCCAAAGGAAAAGAAGAAGAAGAAAACAGATAAGGAAAATCTCATCAACTTCTTTGATAGATGGAAAAACAACACTATTGAAAGATAAACATTAAGTCTGGATTCAAGTTTTCAGCTTCCAAATTGGGAAGCCTTCCCCATTTATCTCCAAGAAAATTTCAGCAAAGAATTGGTATAGTTGCAAATAAGTAGAATCAAAGCATATTACATAGGTTGAATGGTATTTTATAGACATAATCAATTTTAAAATATTTTACAAATCCTATTGCTAAGATGTTATATATAAAGAACTGAGACAAGGGGTGAGGCTTCTACAATCACTGGGGCATGAACTTCCACTGAGATTCTGGATGTATGCTACTTTGAGAGGATACAGGTCTCTGCTGAGTTCTAATTGAATGGTGCCATCTCAACCTCACCTGCCCACAGCACTCTCTCATTTTCCTCTGCCTTCTGATGTATCTAATTCTGCTCTCACTCCAATGCACTTTTTGCTGTAAAAGATATAGCCTTTCTTTCTAATGCTGCTCCTTGTTCACAGTAGCCTTCAAATGGGGAAAAATTTTTAGTATAATTGCTTATGGTCCCTGGTAGCTCAGACGGTAAAACATCCGCCTGCCATTCAGAAGAGCCTGCTTCAATCCCTGGGTTGGGAAGATCCCCTGGAGAGGGAATGGCAACCCACTCCAGAATTCTTGCCTGGAGAATTCCAAGAGCAGTGGAGCCTGGTGGGCTACAGTCCATGGGGTCGCAAAGATTTGGACATACTGAGCGACTAACACTACACTATTACACTATAATTGCTCATATAAAAACTAACATTTTTGCCTCTAGTTGGGGTGGGAAAATCAGTCCTGAATATTCATTGGAAGGACTGATGCTGAAGCTGAAACTCCAATACTTTGACCACCCGATGCAAAGAACTGACTCATTGGAAAAGACCCTGATGCTGGGAAAGATTGAAGGTGGGAGAAGGGGACGACAGAGGATGAGATGGGTGGATGGCATCACCAATGTGATGGACATGAGTTTGAGTAAACTCTGGGAATTGGTGATGGACAGGGAAGCCTGCCATGCTGCAGTCCACAGGATCACAAAAAGTTGGACATGACTGAGCGACTGAACTGAACTGGGGTGGGAAAGGGGATTGACAGTAAAACAATATGAAGGATCCTGTTCAGGGTGATGGAAGTCTTCTAAAATCAGATATAGTGATGACCGTACAACTTGGTAAATTTACTCAAAATCATGAAATTGTATACCTAAAGTGGGTAGATTTATGGTATGTAAATCATTTCTCAATAAAAGTGTTTCCTAATAAAGAGAAACCTAACAGAAATAAAGGACCTCAATTTATCTGACAAAGGAATGAGAACACAATGAAAGGCAGAGATTTACAAACTGAGGTCTTTTTTAATTCAGAAAATATTTTTCAAGTAGATAGCTTTCAAAAGGAAAAAAAAAAAAGCTTTGAAACAATACCAGACTATGTGAGGAAAGTTAAGTATTTTTGTGTGAACACAAGGAAAATGATTATTTCTGTTTCTGAAATATTCAGATATATCCATTTCCATTATTTCTTTTAATGATAGGGCTTATTTTTTCACATTAACAATTATTTTTATAATTTAAAAAATAGTGAATAAGAACACTGCATTCATTTAAATCCAGAAATTCATTTTCTGCTTGAGCCAAATGTAACTCACTTAATACCTGATTGATATTAAAGGTCATTTCTTTCTTCTTGCCCTCAGCAGTGAGAGCACAGAGTCCTAACCACTGGACTACCAGGGAGTTCCTGCAGGTCATTTTTTAAAAGAAGATAATAATGCCAGTAATAAAGTGACCATTTATCAGAGCCTATTTATTTCCACTTTGTGTCATGCATAATGCTAATTATTTTATAGTGCCAAGTTTAATCTTTGCAACATGATTAAGTTGATTTATTAGAGCATTCCCATTTTAGGGATAAAGAAATAGCCAAAGAATAGTAGTTTAAAAATAAGTTCTGAAATTCATGGTTAATTATTACCAAAGCTGAGAGTTGAACCCAGGCATCATTGAACCCAACACTTTATCTGTTAATCTATGCTTTCCTTAGAAGCTAAGTATGGGGGAAGTATTCTGTCACATCTACCTTAAGTCAAGTACAGATACATGACATTCATATATCTGAGAAACTGCATTACAAGTAATGAGTTCATATTTTTTGTCTTGTTGGATTGCATCATTGTGAACTTTGAAAACTTGAAGGTGAACCTAATAAATTGCTGTTAGGAATGCATCAGAGAGAATAAAAAATAGGTATGGTGCTAAAAGATAGGGTGATTGTGTGATTTATTGTATAGACTGGGACTCTATTAATAATTTTTCTAAGACAAAAGACATAAAACAAGACTACATTGAGCAAACTGGGACATGTGTTCACCTTTCTTAAAACTAGAGATAAATAATATGCCACACATAAGAAAGAAGAATGGTACTGTGTCTCAAACTATAACTCAGGCTATTTTGATGTAAAATTGCCAGATAAAAGTAGAAAAGATTATTAGCTATATTATCATTAAGCTTAATAATTATTACTTAATAATTACATTACATAATAATATGGTACTATTAGTAAAGAGAAGCATAAACTTCTAAAGACCAAGTTGTGCAATTCCAGCTATAACTCAGATATCAGTTGAGGTCATGGTGGTGGGGTGGTTTAGTTGCTAATTAAACTGCCTCTTGAAACTCCACAGACGGGAGCCCATCAGACTCCTCCCTCTGTCCATAGGATTTCCCAGGCAAGAATCCTGGAGTGGGTAGCCATTTACTTCCTCCTTTAGGGGATCTTCCTGACCCAGGGATTGAACCCAAGAGTGATTCAGTTACAGATAGATAGATAGGTTCTTTTTCATTTTCATTTATCGCAGAATATTGAATATAGTTCCCTATGCTATACAATAGGAGCTTGTTGTTTATTCATTCTATATATAATAGTTTGCATCTGCTAATCCCAAACTCCCAATCCAACACCCCGCCACACCCACTCCTCTTTGGCAACCACAAATCTTTTTCTCTGTGGCTGTGAGTCTGTTTCTGTTTTGTAAATAAGTTCATTTGTATCATATTTTAGATTCCACATATAAGTGATATCATATATTTGTCTTTCTCTTTCTGATTTACTTCATTTAGTATGATAACCTCTAGGGCCATCCATGTTGCTGATGTAAATGGCACTATTTCATTTTTTTTTTTTTTAACCACTGAGTAACATTTTATTCTATTGTGTGAGTGTACACACACACACACACACACTCTTTATCCATTCACCTGTCAATGGACACGTGGGTTATTTCTAAGTCTTGGCTACTGTAAATAGTGCTGTTATGAACATAGGAGTGTATGTGTCTTTTCACATTACATTATCTCCAGATATATTCCCAGGAGTAGATAGCTGGGATCATATGGTAACTCTTTTTTAGTTTTTTGAGGAACCTCCATATTGTTATTCATAGTGACTGCACCAATGTATAGTCCCACCTGCAATGTAGGAAGTTTCCCTTTTCTCCACACCCTCTCCAGCATTTTTATTTATAGATTTAAAAAAAAAATAATGGCCATTCTGAGCAGTGTGAAGTCATACCTCACATAGTTTTGATTTGCATTTCTCTAAGAGTTGACTCATTGGAAAAGACCCTGATGCTGGGAGGGATTGGGGGCAGGAGGAGAAGGGGACGACAGAGGATGAGATGGCTGGATGGCATCACCGACTCGATGGACATGAGTTTGAGTAAACTCCGGGAGTTGGTGATGGACAGGGAGGCCTGGTGTGCTGCGATTCACGGGGTCGCAAAGAGTCGCGCACAACTGAGCGACTGAACTGAACTGAATAATTAGTGATATTGATCATCTTTTCATGTACCTATTGGACATCTGTATGTCTTCCCTGGGGATGTTTTTTCTTTCCGTAGTTTGTTGCTTTGTTATTGAGTGGTATGAGCTGTTTATATAATTTGTAAATTAAACTCTTGTTGGTTGCATCATTAACAAATATTTTTTCCCAGTCTGTAGGTTGTCTTTTCATTTTGTTTACTGTTTCCTTTGTTGTACAAAAGCTTATAAATTTGACTAGGTTCCATTTGTTTATTTTTGCTTTTATTTCTACTGCCTTGGCAGACTGACTTAAAAATATATTGATAAAATTTTTGTCAGAGAATGCTTTGCCTAAGTTACCTTATAGGAGTTTTATGGTGTCATGTCTTACATTTAAGTCTTTAAGCTCATTTTGAATTTATTTTTGTGTATGGTATGAGGATGTGTTCTAACTTCATTGATTTACAGGCAGCTGCCCAACTTTCCCAACACCACTTGCTGAGGAGGCTGTCTTTTCCCCCTTGTGTATTTTTGCCTCCTCTGTCAAAGGTTAAATGACTGTATGTATATAGGTTTACTTTTGGGCTCTTTCTTCTACCCCATTGATCCATATGTCTGTTTTTGTGCTGATACCAGACTATTTTTTTAATTGTACTCATGACTAACATTTAAGTCACCATGCTATTTTGATTATTATAGTTTTATAGTACTGTCTAAAGTCTGGAAGGGTTATGCCTCCTGCTTTGTTCTTTTTCCTTAAGATTGCTTTGGTAATTCTGGAACTTTTCAAAATAATTACTTATCTCTGCACTGGAATCCAAGCAAATGGAGAACTCATTTACGTTAGTTTGAACCAAAGCTAACAAACTCAAATGTCAAGCATGCAAACACACACACACGCTATTAATAACAATTGTTTTTATGTAGAGCAGATATTGAAAACAGATGAGCTGGAAGGGATTTACAGGAGAATGTAAGGTAAAAATTAGATATAAATACAAATCTAGACTTGAGTTGTGCTGCTTACTCCTTGTATGATTTTGGTCACATGTTTGTATTATAAAATGTTAGCTATAAGGAGTTAATGAGACGATGCATATTTCATTAGCACAACTCTGGACACAAAGTAAGAGCCCAATAAATACTACTTATCAATATTATTACATTATAGTTAAGAAAGCAAACAGAGATTACAATCTAACCTCTTTTCATAAGATCCTTTAGCCTACCTATGATGATACTGGACCATCTTTCCTTTTTTCACTATCTGCTCACCCTAATCTGCACTTTTCTTTTCCTTGTCTGCACTAAAGAGGAACAACAACAAATCCTCTATTGTCTTCAGCATCTACCCACAAACCAAATTATGAAATTTCTGTTGTTCATTCTAAAACTCAAGAGATTAAGATTCTGAGGCTAAGAAGGACATACATACGTGTGAGCCCCTGATTAAGTATGCAGACAGAACCATCCTGGTTTATTTGTAGAGAATTTAGAAAAGGGTTTCTTTCTTCCAGTTCTATAATCTCTCTTTCTTCAAAGAAAGATTCCCAGATTTACATGAGCAAGATTTATGTTCACTTAAAGATTTCAAAGTCAACTGTTGTGATAACTCCTTCTATCATTGCACATTAAGAAGAAAAAGGCAACTAAAGGATAATATATTTTAGTAAAGTCATTCCCTGTTGACTATACCTAAAGAGCACCATACCAGAATAGATTTATACCTAATGGTAGATTTGGGGAGATTGAGCTATTGACTCTAAGCCTATTTGAGAACTCAGACCACTTCAAGATTTGAATGAGTATATCAACAAAAAGAATATATTAATATGAATACATGCTCATATAGATAAATGAATACATCCATAGATCATCATATCTACTTAAACATTTGCATAGGCTACACACACACACAAACAAATACTCTTTTTCAAGTGATTCAAAGAACACCTGGAACTCATGAGAGCTCATAAACATTAACCTAAAACCCCTGATCAAAAATAAATCCAGAAACGACCAATGATAAGTTCTGGTTCTCTCAATATCACAGTATATACTATACAGAAAACAGCTTGAGGCCATTTTTTTACATATCTGGATATTGATATAGCCAGGTAGATATTTTAAGTTTAGAAGAGTGTGCACGTTCAGTTCAGTTCAGTTCAATTCAGTCGCTCAGTCGTGTCCGACTCTTTGCGACCCCATGAATCGCAGCACACCAGGCCTCCCTGTCCATCACCAGCTCCCGGAGTTTACTCAAACTCATGTCCATCGAGTCAGTGATGCCATCCAGCCATCTCATCCTCTGTCGTCCCCTTCTCCTCCTGCCCCCAGTCGCTCCCAGCATCAGGTCTTTTCCAATGAGTCAACTCTTTGCATGAGGTGGACAAAGTATTGGAGTTTCAGCTTCAGCATCAGTCCTTCCAATGAACACCCAGGACTGATCTCCTTTAGGATGGACTGGTTGGATCTCCTTGCAGTCCAAGGGACTCTCAAGAGTCTTCTCCAACACCACAGTTCAAAATCATCAATTTTTTGGTGCTCAGCTTTCTTTACAGTTCAACTTTCACATCCATACATGACCACTGGAAAAACCATAGCTTTGACTAGATGGATGTTGACTAGACACACATTCAGTCATTAATAAATATTTTCAACAGGATATTCTAATACTCAGTGATTAGGCAAAATGATACAAAGATGTACTGTAGACACCTTTGTTCTTCACCAATAACTGGATATATTTGTTGTGAGGTTAGATCAAAACTTTTGTGGGCGGTGCTGCAATATTATATAACAACACAATGTAAGTTTTGAGCCCAGTGCATTTGCCTTCATATCCTAGCTCTGCCACTTGATAATTATGAGGATTAAGCTCAACAATTTAACCCCACTCAGCTTCAGTATCTTATTTGAAATATTGAGTACATGAGATCTATGCCATAATACTATGATAAAGAAATGACCTATGTAAAAAATTGATTGTCCTGTACCTGGCACATAGTGAAGTGCTCAATAAATGACCATTATTTTTAAATACAAGCTGCTAAATACGTAGGACATTGTAAATTGTTACAATGTATATTATTATGGTTACAAAACATAAACATGTATATAAGTAATGTGTATTATCGATTCCCTTCTCCAGGGATCTTCCTGACCCAGGGATCAAATCCAGGTCTCCTGCATTGCAGGCGGATTCTTTACTGTCTAAACCACCAGGAAAGACCCATAAGTAATATATATTATTACAATTATAAACTTAAAAAAATTTTTTTTCTTCAACTCTCTTGAGGAAAAATACTCAGTCTTGTTCTGCTGAATGCAGCCAGTTGTGGAATTAAGGCAATGATTGGAGAAGCTTGGTCAAGAAGGCAGGCAAGAAGAGTGATTCGGAACAAATCGCTGAGTCAGAACTTCTTGTAGGTAAATACATAAACCCCGAGGGTCAGGGAAAACCAAGGGTCAGAGCTGAACAGACTCTGAAAAAATAGATGTATGAGGATACCAGAAGGCAGGACAAGAAGCTAGTTTCTATGTCAGCTGGGAAAGAACATTTTGAACAAGTTGGAAATGACAAGGCAAAGCCAACAGAAGAGTAGATTTGAAGTGGCAATAAACAAATTGTCTTGATTACTAAACAATCCTTTCTTTAGTCAGAGAGCTTCTCTATGCTCCCTGGTAAGGGTGCGTTCATCCCCATGTGTGGCCTCAAGTTGGAAGCCTGGAATCTACAGTGGCAGGACTGATGAGAAGGACAGAGAGAGGACAGGTGACAAGTCACAGCAGCAGGGGAATGGCGACTCATGCTGTGAGGGCATCCAGCTCCTCTTGTAATCACTAGTTATGTATTGTATGGTTTCTCTCCTGCCTTCAAGTATTTCCTCAGGAACTCTTCACTCCTAACGGCATTTATTTCAGTTACCTTCTTGCTTTAGAGTCAACTCAGAATATAGATGCTGAAATCATTCTATTTTTGCTTTAATCAGCACTCAGAATGAATAGGACAGATCTTTTGAATTTCCAAGTTGTGGGTGAGAATACAAAGTAGAACATAAATCCTAAATGTGACGAAGTGTTATGTTTAATTTTACTAAAATATATCATACCTGTAATAGCATTTTGTAGGGACATTTGGATAATTTTAATATATTTTTAAAGTACAAAAGCATAAAAATGGATCAAATAGAAGCTAGTTAATCATAGAAATAGAATATTATTTTAGAGGAAGGCAAGTAATAATATAATTCAGTCTGATAATTTGTACTCATTTCCTTCACTAATTTTTTTTCTGACTACTATTCCACTAATTTTTCAGAGAACTCATTATTCCATGTGTGGTGTATTTTAATGCAGACTTCAGGTCTAGAAATGAAATGATGGAAAAAGAAATCACCTTGAAGTCAGAGGAACTGCTTTCTAGTTCTAGCTTTATCGCTTGTCGATACCTGATCACAGACATTTCACTTAGTCTCTTTGCTCTCGGGCAGTTGGTGATTGACAGGGAGACCTGGTGTGCTGCGGTTCATGGGGTCACAAAGAGTCAGACATGACTGAGCGACTGAACTGAACTTTGTTTTTCAATTTTCCACATATAAAATAAAGAAAAATCATTCAATTGATATTTTTAGATGCTTTCTAGCTTAAAGAAAGGAGGCGAAAAGTAAATAGTTAATATTTTCTAAATCATTTAATTGCCTATTTATTACCTAGTATTATATTTCTGTAACCATACTATCTTTTTCTCCTAAAAGGAATTTTTGTTTTCTGATATATGCAACTACCACTATTTCAAAGTTTTCTCATATAAAAAAAAAATTATGGTGGAGTTAAACACTCTTATGGTATGGCTGATAAATCTGAGCCTGAAATACAAAATAATTCACCAAAGGTGACATGATTAAATCCCATCAATAATCATATGTATAACCAGGTTTTATTTGTATCTGTTATTACAAATATTCACCTCACCATATCTAATAAAAGATATATAAAGTACATATGTCATTCCACATATTTCAATGTAATTTCAAAAGTCTATTTATTATGTTAAAGAAAGTACTTTGCATTTGTTTTAGCAGGATTTTTCCTGTAAAGTCAGAAAATTGAATACAGGAAATAAATTATCAACCAGTTAGTGTGTATTTTTTTTTCAGTCTTACTCATAATTTCCCTAGCTGTCATCTCATATAACCATACTATACCTGTAAATTAAACTCTTCTTTTATCAAACTCAGCTGGGGGTTATTAAAGCAGCTTTAGTGCCTCCTTAAAAATGGGACTGAATGTGGATTTATATCACAAATGGAAAAATCTGAGAGTGAAGGACATTTTCCATGTGGCACTCTCATAAAACTATCACTTTTAACAAACAACTTGAATTCAGGAGGTATTTGCAAAAATCTTTTAAACACATTCATGGTCTTAGGAGGAAGTGCTAATATGGAGTCTGTCTGCTCCACTGCAGCTGCTTGATTTATGAAAGCATAAACAACCCTGACTCATTCTAGGGAAGTCATAATTACCATATGGAGTGTTAAATGTACAGACACTTCATAAGGACCAACGCAGTAGCTTAAATTATAGTCATTATGCTAACCCCACTCCCAAATCTTGCTTTAACGCCTGTTGGAAAAAAAAAAAAAAGTCTCCTACTCAATACCTTTCACAGTCAACTCCATTGCATCTTGAAAATAAACGTACATGAAGACACTTTTATAAAAAGGCAAGCTGATTGGCAAAGTAAGATTTAACTGTCTATTTCCTCAAAGGTTTGATAACAGCATTCTTAGGAGACCTACTCTAGGCTGTGCATTATGCTACACGTTATGTCTGTTGGTACAAATATTACATGGCCAGGCCATAGATATTAAAGGTTGCATAGTGTAGTGGGAGAGGCAAACAATGAAACATATGAAATAACTGTGTTGCAATCATTTGAAGTATGTTCTAGTGAAATTGTGGTAAGTGCTGTGTTCTTAATAAAATCAATAGTGAAAACACTATTATACATGTAATGGGGGAGGGGAAAGCTAGTAAGCAAGCTTTTTCTTACCTATAATCCAAAGAAGTGTTTGTTTGCCTTATTTTTTTTCCATCAGTTGTCCAACTGGCCACTTGGTATCTTAAAAGTCATTATTTCCTCTTTTCCAGACTCAAATTGTTTACTGGAGTATACATCTGAAGAAATCGCAAAGAATATTTGCTATTCTATTAAAATGTCCTAGAACCAATGGGAAACCATCAATAGTTTTTAAACAATACCAAAAAAACACTAACCTACTGCTTAATGTGTGCTAAGAACCCTCTAAAAGCTCTAAATATACATTTATACAATATGGATTTCACCCTAACCAACTCTATGTGAGGCACTGTCATTATTCCTATTTTTGCAGTTGGGTAAACTGATCGTTCCCTGGGTCGGGAAGATCCCCAGGAGAAGGAAATGGCAACCCAGTCCAGTATTCTTGCCTGTGAAATCCCATGGACAAAGAAGCCTGGTGGGCTACAGTCCACGGGGTCGCAAAGAGTCGGACACGACTGAGCACCTTCAATTTCACTTTCAAACTGAAGCACAGAGAGCACTTAACTAATTCACCTAAAATCACATGTAATAGAGTCAGAATTCTAGGACCTCCAATTTGCACTACTGTAATTCTCAAAAAACAAAATATTAGACATAAACTTTAAGAAGATATTACAGCAACAACGTGTAATATGTATTAAATGTGCACAAACCTGGACAGGAGGCTACTAACTACAGCCACACTCCACTAAAGCAATGCATATAAGAAAGGGCATAAAAGTGATTTTGAAGAATTCAGTGACTAATTGGATGAGAGGGGAAAGAACTGGAATATTGGCAAGGATTTCAGCTTTAGAAACCAGGAAGATGTCTCAAAAGCAGTAGAGGTGAATGTAAGAAAGGAGGAAAGACAAAAATCAAACTTCCGGTCCCCAGAGACAAGCAGTATAGTAAGCTCATGTTCTGTACTCAAGGAACAATTAGCCATGTCGTATAAATCAGTCATCATCATAGGTTCTCTTCCTTCAGTGGTTGGGCATTTATTAGAAACAAGTCTCACAAAACATTTTCAGAAATATCCTATTCCTTGGGAACATTTTGAAATTGCATTCGTAAGTATATATTTAACCATCAGGAACTTTGCTGACATCGCAGTATTAATATTTAACATTCTTGAGGCTAAATGTTCAATGAGGAAGGGTCTACATGGCTAGTTGTGACATAAGCCATCGTATCCCTGTCCAGTGCCTCTACACGAAGTCATTTGGTTTTGGCTAGAAATAATCTGGCTAACCAAGAAGCAAGGCTGAGTGAATCACAAAGGTGGTAAAACCAGCCATAGGAGCACAAAACACCGACCAGGTAGCCAGGAGGTCTGCAAACGCCTGCTAGCACGTTTTCTTCCAGTTGGTATATAACATCTGTTTCCACGGTGAAAGGGTGTGAAGAAAATGACACAAGTGGTAAGCACTGACATATGCAGGGGAAAGGAAGTGATTTATTTTATATTAAGATTGTTACTGTTGCAAAAATAAAAAGCACACCCTGAATATGTCTCTGTAAGACTTGTATAATATGTGTGTGTTTAAGAGAAAGATTGTATATTTTTATTAAATCATAACACAAAAATATAGGGCTCTGAAAATCTAATTAGCACAATGAATAAAAACAGGAGACCTATAAAAATTATTTTCTGAAATAAGGGTAGAATTCTAGCAAGAGTTTAGAAATATGAAGGAAGGGAGGTAACCCTAAAGAAGTGTAAACTACATTACTCACTTGCATCGACTAGAAATGGTATATGTGAAAAAATGAATCAAAATTTACTAAGAAAAGCCAAATGAAAATATTAGAAAAGAAATATTGACTGTATATCATCAGTTATGTTGTTTTCTTAGTTACTTAGTTGTGTCCAACTCTTTGTGACCCCATGGCCTATAGCTCACCAGGCTCCTCTGTCCATGGGATTCTCTAGGCAAGAATACTGGAGTGGGTTTCCATTTCCTTCTCCAGGGGATCCTCCCAACCCAGGGATTGAACCAGTGTCTCCTGTGTCTCCTATATCTCCTGCATTGCAGGAGGATTCTTTCCCACTGAGCCATTAGGGAGCCCATATATTATCAGTAAATTTAATAATAATTGATTAAGTTAGGCAATATAATATTTAGCTATTGATATAACTGAAAATAAAAACATTTCTGGCTGAAGTCAGTATCAATTATATTGGCCTCGTAGAATTAGTTTATGGAAAACAGGAAAAGTCAGGTAACCTAAAATAAAGACTGACCATTCACCTAGAACGGATGCTTAAGTGTCAGCCAGTTTAAATCCCATTTTTACAAATAGAAATAGCATATGCCATGGAGTTGAAGTGACTTTACTAAGATCATGTGGCTGGAACTATTAAGAAGGAAGGTTGGTCTGCAGAAATTTAACAACTGAAAATGTAGAACTTTCTTTGGAACTACAATAAGAAGTGAGAAGAGAGATGCAGTGTTGTCATGGTTCCAGAATGGAAGAGAATTGGGTGAAAAATTATTCATGGGTTCAGGGCAAGGCAATAATTCATTTACAATAAAGGTGTGGAGAGTTCCTTGGGTCACAGAATTTAAGAAAGGACCAGAGAACAAAATGATAAGTCATCAAAAAGCAAATGTGATCATGTCAGTTACTAATTCATTAAACTTCCTCTAATAAATAACAAGCTATTCTGAAATCTGAGGAACCACTGACTCAACAGTACAACTTAATTGTATAGATACAAAATGCTAGCCAAGTAGGTAACCACAGTTTTACTTTTCCTTCTGAATAAAAAAGACAACAGTAAGAGATCGAGTTGCATATTTGAAATAAAACATCAGTGATACATTATTTTTAAATATCTGGGAAAAATATTCATCCGGCAGAGGTAAGGGAGAGGCAAGGATAAAGCGGAAATTCTTCCTTTGAAGGGGTCACTTCAAAGTCAGAAAACATTGATGTGAAGAGACATAAGTGGTGTGTGCAAAAGAAAGTTATTTAAATCATTTCTTCTTTCATAATTTCTCAGTTATTTATACAGCAAAACATGGAGGAAAAAATCCTACTGTTAAATTTGATAAGATGGAACATTTTGAATAGGATAGGCACTCCGACCTTCCCAGCCTTCACGCTGCACCGCACCATTTGGCCATCAACACTACAGCCCCCTGCATACATTTGCCTTATCAGCTCTTCATGTCCTTGATCCACTGTTCCTAACAGGACCACATCTCAGCTATCATGATATATAGCTTACAGTCAGTATCTCACAATGTTAAATTACTAAAAGTACTATTTTTTGTCATGGGAATAATACTATTATATAACACAGATGCGATAATGATAAGTTGTCACACATTTGTGCCAAATGAGAAAAGATGGTATTGTCACACAAGAAGATGCAAAAGAGAAAAGTTACTCAAGTGCTGTCTTCAGAATATCATTGCCAAACCTCAAGCAAGTGCTTTCAAGGTAGGGAAAATAAATGAAAAGCAGATTTTTTTTCTTCCTAACAAAATTGCCAGTGGGTAAGGCAAAGGTTCAGGAAAACAGGAGGTTTCTAATATATTAACCACTCCTTCAATGTCTGGCAGCAATTAAGAAAATAAACAGGATATAGAGTCGAATTAGCAGCAATTAAACTTTCCTGCAAATGCATTTATACCAATAACTAGTGGAGTAACATCTGGAAAATTATTCACAAAAATGATGCCTGGTATTTCTGATATTCTCAAAGAAAACAAACAAAAAATTAAAAATAAAAATGGGTGAGAGGTATGAGCTTTGTACCAAAAGAGAACTAATTTTGACTTCTGCTACAATTTTTAAACAAAAGCCAGATCAAACTTGTTTAAATGTTTAAAAGGTACAATTACCTTTTTAGTCTATTTTTGCAGGCAAAGAGCTATTTCTAAATATGGACTAAGACATAGAAATTCAAAAGAAGTCATGTTTAAGACACATATAAGACTCTTACAAAACTAAAAGTGAAGTGAGGATATTGCACCTAATATTACACATATTAGGAAAACTTGACAGAGACAGTATTTTTGAAATTATATAAAATCCTTAATATTTCAACAATTTAACAAATATACAGATGCCATTTTTCTAAAATAAAGAATCCACTGTAATAAAATACTTTCCCTTTGTTTTACCTCAGCTGCATGTTAGGAATCCAAGTTATGCATTTTATTGTGTTAACAAACATTGTAAATCACTTTTTTTTTGAAGTTCAGAAAGCATTTCTTTATAGAAATCACAGTAACAGTAGTTTGGCTTCCAGAGTCCTTGATGATTTCTTTAAGAAAATATATAGTATAAGTATCAGCCCAGAAAATATAGTATCAGTTGCATTATTTCAACTATATCTAACCAATATATACATTTTTTTTTTACCTGAAAAATGCATTCCAAAGTGTAATTTAGGAGTGTGCGTGTGTCCACAACAAAGGCATCTGTAGGAAAACCTTTTCTTTTCACAAAACACTGTCACTAAGGCTTCCCTGACACCCAATGGTTAAGACTCCATGCTTCAGCTGCAGGGGGTGTGGGTTCAATCCTTGGTTGGGAAACCAAGATCCAGCATGCCTCATGGCCAAATAAAAAAGTAATAAAAAAGATTCAAGATTAAAAAACACTCCCCCTTACCTCCCCTCAGAAAAATACCTTTAAGTAAGGACTTTATCAGTAAATTTATCCTCAAAGAAACAAGACAGTTACTCTTCTAGTGAAGTGAAAATTGGAAGGAGATAAGAGAAAATGAGAGAATCCTTTTGGCTCAGACAATTGTCTGTTCAACAAGCATATTTAGCTCCCAGTAGGTAAACACCCCAGGGCAGGCATTATGTTACTCAGGGAAAACAATGATAACTTAACTAGGGAACATGACTTCCAGGAGTCTATTCTAGTCCAGCAATAGGAAGGGCATGTGCCTAAATTCTATGGTATAATGTCATGCCATATAGTTTGGCTGGATAGTGAAGCACCTTAGATACTGTGCCAAAGAAACTGAAGTTTACTCTCTGGCTATCTGGAGCCATCAAAAGTCTAATGTGTGTTTGTTTGGTGGGCAGTGAAGTGACATGAGGTAGTCTTCAAGAAAAGTACTTGAAAAACCCAAACACAATGAATTGCAAAGGTTGAGGGTGATCACTGAGAAAAAAATGATGTTAGGCAACCAATTCCAAAATGTTGAAACCGTATACATCAAAAAAGACTGCACAGCATTAGATTTTGGACTTGAGAAAAAATGTTTAAAATACTTGACTGGGCAAAGATTGAACTAATTGATGGTGGAGAGCCAAAAAGAGCAATAAGTTAAATAAGCTCTCAAGTTGAGCACAGATACATAGGAAAATGGAGTATAACAAGTTGATTTGGCTGGGAAAATGAGGTATTTAATCATGTACGTATTTAACTTGCAATGCTAGCAAAATAGTAAAATAGTGTTGATGATAATTAAGGGAGTTTTAGTTAAATCTTTGGGCTTCCCAGGTGGTTCAGTGGTAAAGAATCTGCCTGCCAATGCAGGAGATGTGGGTTCAATCCCTGGGTCAGAGGAAATGGCAACCCACTCCAATACTCTGGCCTGGAGAATCCCATGGACAGAGGAGCCTGGTGGCCTACAGTATAAAGGACTGCAAAGAGTCAGACACCACTGAGCCGCTAAGCTCACAGGGATATGCAGGTATGTTTGGGAGTAAGGATGAAAGGGATTTGGGGAATATTGAGAAAGTAGCATAAGGAGTCTGTTTAAACAGTCTAGACTTTATACAGATATAATATTTATTATTTATAACAGTGAAGATTGAGAAATGAGAGTTAGGTGGATAAAGTAAGGTGGAGCTTTGGAAAGAAATGTCACAAGTTTGCTCAACCTTAAATTTCATTAGATTCCTTTGCACTTCTTTAAATCTTTCACTGTTAGGTATGTTCACCTTTTCTGTATTTCACAAATTTTTCTGAGGTCAGGAATTCCATTTCATCAATGTATCAGTTTAAAAAGTCAATAGTTCCCTTATATATTATTGTGTTTTTTAAATATAACTTGGAACTTTAAAAGCCTTTAGCTAATGAAAAGTCACATACAGTAATTTTGAAATTCTACCAAAAAAAATCTATGCCAATATATGCAAAATATTCCTACAGGTTACCAAAGCCACATTTAATAAAAATGTAAATCCAGTAAAACTTTCTAATAATTCTGCTTAATTAAAATTGTACCCATGTATAATGAATTATAAGGAAATATCCCCTTATTTCTTCTTACCAGCACCTACATGGCATGGCTCTCTCCTCACCTCTGCCCCACTGTTACCTTATTAATAAGTTATTTGTGTTTCTGACAAGGTAAATTAAAGCCAAGTTTTCATGTTATTCTGCCCTCCTTCTCACCCTTAACCTGAACTTGGCATTATGACAGTTGAGAAAGAGCAGATGACGTCAGCTCTTCTTTGAGCTTTTGAGTCCCTTCCTTTCAATTTCCTCTAGTGTTTCACCCATCTTTGGTTACTTTCTTTGGCTCTTGATGGAAGGTAACTGACATGATAGAATGAATGAATTATATAAGAGGTTTAACTTGAATCATTAAAACCCATGCTTGCACTTCTTAAAGTGAATTTCAGAGCAACATGGGGACTTCGAGTGTTCAGCACTAGAGATTTTGATGTGAGGACCAAAAACATCACATATTTGGAATCTTCACAGTACCTTTTGTCTGTGTGTCTTTTATTTTTTATTGTTATTTTTTATTACTTTTTTAATCCATTCACATTTTTATTGGACTATGATAGCTTTACAATGTTGTAATTTCAGCTGCTGTTGTTGTTTTTCAGTCACTAAGTCATATCCAACCGACTCTTTGTGATCCCATGGACTGCAGCATGCCAGGTTTCCCTGTCCTTCACCATCTCCCAGAGCTTGCTCAAACTGATATCCATTGAGTCAGTGATGCCATACAACTATCTCATCCTCTATCGTCTGCTTCTCTTCCTGCCTTCAATCTTTCCCAGCATCAGAGTCTTTTCCAGTGAGTCAGTTCTTCACATCAGGTGGCCACAGTATTGAAATTTCAGCTTCAGCATCAGTCTTTCCAATGAGTATTCAGGGTTCATATCCTTTAGAATTGACTGGTTTGATCTCCTTGCTGTCCAAGGGACTCTTAAGAGTCATCTCCACCACCAGAGTTCAAAAGCATCAATTCTTTGGTGGTCAGCCTTCTTTACGGTCCAACTCTCACATCTGTACATGACTACTGGAAAAACCATAGGTTTGACTAGACAGACCTTTGTCAGCAAAGTTTCAGCTTGTAGAACAACATGAATCAACCATCTGTATATATATATCCCCTCCCTCTTCAGCCTGTCTTTTCTTTGAGTTAATCTCCTTTTCATCTGCCTATGTGGAAAATCCCCTAGGACATAAATTTGAAGTTGAAATTTGTTCTCTCTAATCTTCAGGGTGATCTGTATTTCCCAAAACTGTTGCCCAAGCCCTCTGTTATCAACATGGATCAAGTACTTCCCCCTGAAATCTTCCATTTCCTCAAATTTGATTATTTTAGGTCCTAAGTAACTGCTGTAACTTTAATGGCACATGTTCCTCTATGCAAGCCATATTCTTGTATCAGAAAACTTGACTACTCTTACTTGGAGATTCTCCTAACCTCTATAAATGGATAGTATTTGTAAACTTTAAGATGATGTTTACATTAATCCTGATTCTCCTTCACTTAAAGGAAAAAGACATCTGGCCGTTAACCTTTATTGTTGTCTTTTTTCCCTACATGGATTGTCACATGATTGCAATATCAAATCCTGTGGATAAAGGATGATTCTGTGCCTCACTGAGTTTTTCTTTTTTTCTACATCTCAAAATATCAGCAATAGTGAGAATCCTATTGGAAAAAATGGTGCCAATAATTTGCTCAACACAGGATTGACCAAAACCTTCAGTTTGTAAAAAATGTAATATCAGTGAAGTACAATAAAGTAATGCACCATAAAGTGAAGTGTGCCTATATTCTTTCTGCTGTGTCATAAAAGAGATACAGTGGCCATTTTTTAATCATCTTGAGCCCATACATTTTGCTGTATCTAAAAGAATTCTCCATGTATTTAGACAAAGAATAGCTCCCATGACTGAGGTCTAAAATGCTGGATACTTTTGTAAACTCCTACTCAGTTAAAGTGTGGATGCATGAAATGAGTAGTCAAACAGATGTTCTTAGTACAGACTTCAACATTGAAACAAGTAAAGCAAGGAAAACAAGGGGCTGATGAACTCCCTCTGGTGAAATAGTGGTGGCAGACATGTCCAGAGTCCTGACATAACTGTCACATGGTTCTGGAAGCAATGTCCAAAGTCCCTCCAATGACAATGGATTCATAGAGAAAGCTGTGGGACTTTTGTCCACTTGTGGTGAGAATGGTGTCGTCACAGGGCCCATTTGGAGATCCATTTTTGTGTGGAAAAATGGATCCAGACCAACAGGAAAGCTGAGAGATGGTCCAAGAATGAGCAAGTCACAAAAGTCATGCAACTTTTTACCTCAGTCCAGATGCAGCGCTTTTTCTTTGCCAAGAAGGTCCCCAGACATCTTTAGTCTTAGACTCTTCCACGAGCTGTAGAGCTGACTGGAGTGTGGTATGAACCGCCATTGACTCCATCAAGCCTTGCTATATGGGCTTGGTAGCAAAGAGTAAAGTTGGTTTGTCATGTTCTTATTTCAGTTTTCATGCTTATTTTCTTTTTCAATACATGTTAGAGACTAGTAAAAAAAATTATAATAAATCTAGAACTAAAAGTAGCAAAAATAAAAATTAATTGATTAACAGCTGACTTTACACACACAATGAATCTGAGTAGACCAGAGAATACCAAACTACTTCACGCAGTTCCCTAGTTTATAGTCTGATCACTGAGATTAAACAATTCAAATGAGGATTGATTATTTTATGTGCCATTTACAGAACTATCTCAAATAAATGACTGCTGTTGATCCCAAACAGATTGCCAAATATTTCTCCAGCAAGGACAAGTTTATGTGGGGATCAGTAGAGAACAGCAATCCAGGGTCTGCCATCACAGCAAGCTATGTACAAATCCCCCACACAGCAAGGAAAGGAGAACCTTTATAGGGGGGGAAAAGGAGGTTGAGAGAGCTACAGTAACCAAGAACGTTTTACAGTAAACAAGGCTGAGTCCTTGTTTCCATTGGCTGAGTCCTTGCCAGGAAAGAAGAGGAGTCTTCCTTCTTCCGGGTGGGCTCTGCTGTTGGTGGCAGGGTAAGAGACTTGCTCTCCTGATCTCCCAACTCTATTTAATTGAGGTTTCTGGTTTATTAATGTTTTACACTGCCATGAATGTAACTTATTTAACAGAGAAGTTTGAAAGACGTAGCCATTAAATCAAGTTTCCTTTTTGTTGTGTTTTGTTACTTCGCACTTCTGTATACAGGCTTCCCTGATGGCTCAGTTGGTAAAGAATCCGCCTGCAATGCAGGAGACCCCAGTTCAATCTACCCACTCCAGTATTCTTGGGCTTCCCTTGTGTCTCAGCTGGTAAAGAATCCACCTGCAATGAGGGAGACCTGGGTTCAATCCCTGGGTTGGGAAGGTCCCCTGGAGAAGGGAAGGGCTACCCATTCCAGTATTCTGGCCTGGAGAACTCCATGGACTGTATAGTCCATGGGGTCACAAAGAGTTGAACACAATTGAGTGACTTTCACTTCACTTTCACTAGTATATGCAGTTGCCATGTTCACGGAAGGTGTTTATGCACCGTCTAGTGAGAATTAAGACCATTCTCTGTGATAATTTTTGCAGCTTCACCATCTCTAATCACTGACTCTGATTTATCTGTGCTTTCTGAAAAAGTAATATTATGTGATATTGGATTTATAACTTTAAAAAAATGTGTATTTGGTCTCCATCCCCTCTCTGTCACAAAGCTCCTAAATCCCTTGGAATTTCCAAAGCGATGAGAGCCACAAAAGTGTATTTTGTTAAGTTACTAAGGTGACTTTTGTACCACACCTAAGAATGGAGACTGGTTGCTAGGAGAGTTAAGTTAACTACATGATTAGAAGGTTAGAGCTTTCATTCTCACCCCTCTTTCCTCCCAGAGATTGAGTTAAATCTCTAAGAACAATGCTTTATCAATTAGACCTATAGTGAAGCTTTAAGAAAACCCCAAAAGGTTGCATTAGCTTCCAGGTTGGTGAACACTTTGGAGGTGCCAGAAGAGCATCATCCTTAGAGAGGCTTTGGAAGTTCTGCACTCTTTCTGCATGTTTTGCCCTATGCATCTTTTCCACCTGGCTGTTCCTGACTCTTATCTCTTTTTAATATTATAAACTGGTGACCTAGTAAGTAAAATGTTCCTCTGAGTTCTGTGGGCCATTCTAACCTAAATCAAGGCGGGAGTCAATGGAGCTTCCAATCTTTAGCCAATTAGTCAATAGAGTAGGTGACAACTTTAGCTTGCAACTGACATCTGGAGGTGGGGGGTGGGGATCGGTCTTATATGACTAAACACTTAACCTGTGGAATCTGTTGTAATCTCTGGGAAGATAATGTAAGAATTGAGTCAAACTGTGTAGTAGGGAATGGCAACCCACTCAGGTATTTTTGCCTGGGAAATCCCATGGACAGAGGAGCCTGGTGAGCTACAGTCCATAGGGTCACAGAGAGTCTCAGACACGACTCAGTGACTAAGCATATAGGACACCCAGGTGGTGTCTCAGAATTGCTTGTAGATGTGGGGAAACCCTCACATCCTATATTGGAACTGAATGCAGAACCTTTTAAATCTATTATCTGAAATGTGTGGCTTACCTGCTCCAGAAAACTTGAAGTTGACAAGTTTCCCTATTTGAAGTAAATTTGTTCATTGGCCTGAAAAGATCCTGGGCTTCCCTGATGGCTCAGATCGTAAAGAATCTGCCTGCAGTGCAAGAATGTAAGAGATGTAGGTTTGATCCCTGGGTTGGGAAGATCTCCTGGAGAAGGGAATGGCAACCCACTCCAGTATTCTTGCCTGGAGAATTCCAAAGACAGAAGAGCCTGGCGGGCAGGCTACAGTTCATGGTGTCGCAAAGAGACACGACTGAACAATTAACAAACACATACAACAAATGCTATCTCTAGGAACACAAAAAAGTAAACAAAGTCAGATTGGTGGAAACAAAAACTGTACTAAATACATGTGTGATGACAATTGCTTTCATATTTCTGCAAACCTGGTATCTATTCCTTCACCCTTTATTTTTGCTGATTTCAGTTTTGAAGACTGCCTTAGACTTTTTTTTTTTTAATAATAAAGCTTTATTGAAACACATTCACACCTATTCATAGTTACATATTATCTGTGATGGTTTCACATTTCAACAGCAAAGCTGAGTAGTTGTGTAATAGAAGAGTACTGAGTAGTAGAAACCCTATGACTTGAGAAGCCTAAATACTTACCATCTAGCCCTTTAAAGAAAAAATTGCCAAATCTGCTGCAGATCATAACTTCAGCTCTGTTGCTGAGCCAGCCCTTCTCCTGCTAGTCACCACGACAGAGCATGGCTCTGCATCTTTTCACCTTCCCCACCATTGTCACTCTCCTCTGAACAGCTCTCATTAATTTGTTTATTTTTTAAAGGACAATCCCGGAACTGGACTCCTTCAGGGGTGGACGAGACCTGTCTTCTTGTTTTGTTTTGACTTGTTTTTTATGTTCTCCACAATGCCTGATGTAGTATTTTGCTCAGAGGTGTTTAATTATCAGCAGGTGTCAATCAGCTCTTGGTATAAAATCTCAATCCATTGGCAAAATTATATTCAACAACTCCTTCAATGTAGCAAATCTTCATTTATAAAGTGCCAAGACAAGGAATGTAATCAATGTTTGGTGAAGTATATATTCAGATTTTTTACTTTAGCAAGTCTGGAATGTAGCATGGGACAAGGACAAGCATTAATATTTGCCATTTTTTTGCTCCAAAAGAATGTCCTCTAGAATAATCTTGCATAAATTTGACTTTATATAATTGATTGCTCATCCTACCTTTATCTTGATACTCTGGCTTTATTTTATTTATTTACTTTTTACAAATTTCAATGTTATAGCCTTGTCTATTGGGTAAGTCAATATGTGAATTGGAAATTACAGGTGACCTTTAAAACCATGGGTTTGAACTGAACTGGCCCACTGATAGGGAGATGTTTTTCAATGACTATGTAGTACAGTACTACATGATCTGTGATTGGTTGAATCCGCAGGTGCAGAACCATGGATACAGAGAGCCAACTGTAAAGTCATATTCAGATTTTTAACTGTGGGAGTCAACTGCACTTTGGAAATACAAAGAGTATGTCTTATTAAATGTATAAATATATAAAGAATTTTACATATCTTGGTATCTATACAGCAGTGAGTTCCCATTTCCCTCTCCAGTGTTCTTGCCGGGAAAATTTCATTGACAGCGAAGCTGGGCAGGAGTTGCAGAGTTGGACATGACTGAGTGAAAAGCATACACATACACACAATGTTAGAGAAATTGAGAGCATGTAAGAATACGACCTCAGAACAGCAAGACACTGATGAAATATTCAAATAATGTTATATTTTTTCATCCAACTATGACTTAGTAGCTTTATTGCAAAATTTAATGAACACTACTTATGCATAGTAATTTTAAATTATTTCCATCCCATAAGTAATTCCACCACTTTGAACTATGTTAATTATGCTAAGTAAATTGTGTGTGCTTAGTCACTCAGTCACGTCTGACTCTTTGTGATCCCATGGACTGTAGCCCACCACGCTCCTCTGTCCATGGCATTCTCCAGGCAATAATACTGGAGTGGATTGCCATTTCCTTCTCCAGGGGAATCTTCCCAACCCAGTGATGGAAACCCTGGTTTCCTGCATTGCAGGCAGGTTCTTTACCATCTGAACCATCAGGGAAGTAGATGAGACTACCTCATATCATAGTCATTTAGAGAGGTGAAAGGAAATAATATATGCCCACATGAACCAGAAGGAAAAATATGGTTTGAGTTCCAATGAAGAATATTCTCTATCTGAAATTTCATAAGAATAAAACTTTATCAAGGAAAACATTTCCCTAGGCATCTGTTCAGTTCAATCACTCAGTCATGTCCGACTCTTTGCGACCCCATGAACCGCAGCACACCAGGCCTCCCTGTCCATCACCAACTCCCGGAGTCCACCCAAACCCATGTCCATCGAGTCGATAATGCCATCCAGTCATCTCATCCTCTGTCATCCCCTTCTCCTCCTGCTCTTTTCCAATGAGTCAGCTCTTGGCATCAGGTGGCCAAAGTATTGGAGTTTCAGCTTCAACATCAGTCCTTCCAATGAACACCCAGGACTGATCTCGCAGTCCAAGGGACTCTCAAGAGTCTTCTCCAACACCACAGTTCAAAAGCATCAATTCTTTGGCACTCAGATTTCTTTATAGTCCAACTCTCACATCCATACATGACCACTGGAAAAACCATAGCCTTGACTAGATGGACCTTTGTTGGCAAGGTAATGTCTCTGCTTTTTAATATGCTGTCTAGGTTGGTCATAACTTTCCTTCCAAGGAGTAAGCATCTTTTAATTTCATGGCTGCAGTCACCATCTGCAGTGATTTTGAAGCCCAGAAAAATAAAGTCAGCCACTGTTTCCACATCTATCTGCCATGAAGTGATGGGACCGGATGCCATGATCTTAGTTTTCTGAATGTTGAGCTTTAAGCCAACTTTTTCACTCTCCTCTTTCACTTTCATCAAGAGGCTCTTTAGTTCTTCTTCACTTTCTGCCATAAGGGTGGTGTCATCTGCATATCTGAGTTATTGATATTTCTCCCGACAATCTTGATTCCAGCTGGTTCTTCCTCCAGCCCAGCATTTCTCATGATGTACTCTGCATATAAGTTAAATAAGCAGGGTGACAATATACAGCCTTGACATACTCCTTTTCCTATTTGGAACCAGTTCTCTATAAGCCACTCACAGAAGGACAAATATTGCATGATTCCGCTTATACAAGGAATCTGTAATAGTCAAACTTATAAAACAGAGGTTATAACAGTGGTCGCCAGGGGAGAAATGAGGAGTTGTTCAATGAATATCAAGTGTCAATTATCCTCCATGAATATGCTAGAGGAATACTGCATCTTCTGTAAAACATATTGCTGGGAGTTGACAGCACAGTATTGTGCATTTCAAAAATCATTAAGAAGTAGATCTTTTGTTAAGCATTGTTTTTAATCAAGAGAAGAGAGAGAGAGAGAAGGACCCAAGGAAACTTTGGGTGTGTCTAACACCTTGATGGTCATGTTTGCATCATCTAATTATACACATTAAATATGTGCAGTTCTTTGTGTATCAGTTATACCTCAGTAAAGTTTTTTAAAGAAAGGAAGACACATCCCACTTAATGGGATTTGTGCTACTTTGTAAGTTCATATGATTTATCTGTTTCATATTATCTTCCTGTCTGTTAAGAATTAAAGGACAGATTTCCTGTAGGAGTCTGTCACCTTCCCCGAGCAGCCATGAGCCTTGACAGTGTGGCTGTGGAGTCAGTGAGTGAACAAGGAATTCGGAGGTCCAGCCACTAGATGCATAGGATATTTTAGGCTGTTTGTAGCCCATACACATCACAAATCTCCTCTTTTATTAGTAATTCGGCTAGGTACATATGCCACTAGTAATAACAGTGACCACACATCTGTCACTATGCTAGTAATTCCCATCTAACTTTTTTTATCTTTTAGGCCTAGCAGTTGATTGATGAGGAGCCAGCATTGCAAACTAAGACAAAGAAATGTATGATAATGGAAACAATAATCGTGACCACAAATCAAAGGAGCTTAATATATCTTGGCAGTTGCCTGACATTACTAGTTTTCAGTAGGGTCCATGACGATGCTAAGCACTGCTCCTGAATCCTTAGATTGTTTTCCATGATGCTCTGCTCCATCCTCATCCTTGCTTCCTTGTCTTGAGTTCCACTCTAATATTCCTCTCCTCAGTTCCTTCATCACTTAAACCTCCAACTTCTTCAGCAGACTCCATGCACTATGGCTTTAGCAGGATAGATAACCTTTTTTCATGCAGGAAAATACAACAGTCTCAGAAACCTACAGCAGTACAAATTCCAAAGTTTGAGTACCGGAATCTAAAATGATAACACACAGGGGCTGTGGTAGTGTGGGTGGAGCTGCCAAGTCCCCTCTTCTGGGGTCTCTCCACCCTTGTGCGGTAAAGCTATCTCACATCTCCCATGCCCTGAAGTTCTCACAGTTTTCTCTTGGATACACACATGCACACAAACACACACACACTCATACACAGGTATGTGTGTGTGTGTGTGTGTATGTGTGTGTGTGTATATATATATATATATATATATGTATGTGTATATATATATACACCTCTAGGGAATATTTTTCAAGAATATTGTAATCAAATTAAAGTTAAAACAAAATTTCCCCAGAAGGTACACACACCTCTGAGATTTTTTTTCTTGCTCTAAAAAGTGATGTATTAGTATATATAGAACACGCCCATTACACTGCCTGCTCTATAGTCCTTAAATCAGGCATTGCAACCCTTCCAGAATGCAAAATAAATTGTGATCGAAAAATAGCTCTATTTTTTCTAACTCCATTACAAAATAAAACTAAGTAAACAAGTTTAGCACATAAGTTCAACATAAATGTCTATCCTTAGTTAAAACACATTAAAATCACATAATCCATTAATTTGCTTGTTTGTTTATTGGATGAATTCACATTTTTAAAAATATTTATTTGGCCATGTTGGGTCTTAGTTGTGGCACACAGAATCTTTGTTATAGCATGCAGGATCTTTTTAGTTGTGGTGTGTGGGATCCAGTTCCCTGACCAGGTATCGAATATGGGCCCCTTGCATTGGGATTGTGGAGTCTTAGCCACTGGACTATTAGGGAAGTCCCTGAATTCACATGGTTAACTTAGACACAAGACATCAGATGACCTATCTCTCAATCACCTTATGGTTCCCCTCATTATTTTAGGGGCTTCCCAGGTGGCTCACTGGCAAAGAATCTGCCTGCCAATGCAAGAGACACAGGGGAGGTGGATTCGATCCCTGGGTTGAAATTCCCCTCGAGGAGGAAATGGCAGCCCACTCCAGTATTCTTGCCTGGAGAATCCCATGGACAGAAGAGCCTGGCAGGCAAAGAATCAGACACAACTTAGCCACTAAACAACAATTATTCTTAGAAAATTCCTTGAAGTTCTTGGAACAATCATGTAAGAGTCTTTTATGTTCTGACTTTTCTCTGACTCGGTTCTCTTCTCTTTTCCTACTCCACACCTAGAAAAATTATATTAATTCAAGTCTCGATTCCTATTATGTAATCTGTGTGACACCAAACGCTCTCCTTTACCTCATAGAAAAAAGTATTGCCTCCCACGTGCCTCCATCGCACCTTGTAGGGTCTGTCATGTCCCTAAAATCTTAGTTCACTTATTTGGTTTTATGTTTTCCTTTGGACTTCCCTCGTGGCTCAGATGGTAAAGCGTCTGCCTACAATGCGGGAGACCAGAGCTCAATCCCTGAGTAGGGAAGATCTCCTGGAGAAGGACATGGCAACCCACTTCAGTATTCTTTCCTGGAGAATCCCATGGACAGAGGAGCCTGGTGGGCTACAGTCCACTGGGTCGCAGAGGTGGACACGACTGAGCGACTTCACTTTCTTCCTTTCTTTTCTTTCCCTACTGGACTCTTTCCAGGATTTATCACCAGGTGTGGTACATACTAAGTGTTCAGTATATATTTAGTGAATAAATAAGTAAACAGTATTATATAACAGGTTTTTATAGAATTTCCAAATTAATTTGAGTTCACCAAAAGTCGAGCCTGAAACATGCAGGTGGTTTAGGTGCAAGGGCTCCCAGGGGGGGAAAAATGCACAAACAGGGATAGTGAGACAGGTCTGGAAGAAGGTATATTGTACAAATGAGTTCTTCAGATCCAGACAGCTGAGAAACATAGCATACTTCAGAGAAATTGGCTCTCCAAACTCTCAGACTGTGATTGCACATAAGCTGAGCAGACTCCTTCAGGCTCAACTTCTGAGAAGAACCTGAGGCAGAAAATTAGAGACATGTGTAATAAATATTCCAGGTAGAATGCCATCAACAAACAGGGAATTTTCACCACTGGTGTAGTTCACATGTGAGGCACATCCACAGATGTCACTTGGGGGTATCTGCTGCGGTTTCATAAAAATTGTCTTCAGATATCCTTTGCAGGTAATGAATTGCCCCTGTCAGGTACTAAACCATGGCTTCTACCGTCTCTTTCCCTTTCAACACTGTTTGAGATGTTATATATGAATGTGTTTCACAATGCTAAAATGCAAGTAAATTTAATGTAACCTTTATGTCGTCCATTTCAAAAAAATCAATTTTTCTAAACTATATTGATTATCTAAATTATTTCCATTCCAAGCAGTTGTTGTGCATTGTAAAAGTTCACAACTTGTGGTTGAGAAATTGAATATAGCCCTCCAAAAGCACCTGGTCTGAGCCTTGTTTATAAAACTCTGAGGGATATTCTATTGTTAATATTATCAAGTGATTTAAATGCCTGCATTAGATTCTTACCAAGTTGTGTCAGCCAAGCTTGTATTTAATCATTGTCTAATACTCTTCAGAAAATTCTGAAAATAATAGTGACATATATTAATTTCTCTTCCAATTAACCACATCCTTCCTTTGTTAAACAGAAATCTGAAACTCTGCATTCTTTGTTTTATTCAGCGTGAGTAAAATAAACCACTAGGAATCAGGAACTATTGAAATTGGATTAAATCATTCTTGGTTCTACTGACTTTGATTATGGAAAAACAATATGCATTGGCCTTCCGAAAGACTATCCTATGTGATGACAGACATATAAACAACAATGGCATAACTGGTTCACAACATCCTATGAAATCAAAAGATTTTATCTAAACTTCAAGGAATCATATCCTCTTCTGTAATTCCAGAATTATCTGTGATTACTTTCTTTGAGCAGGTGATGTTTATTAGCAAGGAAGTGGCGGTAGATTGACATCATGTGCCTTCCTATACAAAGTGTGGTCTCTGGGCCTGCTGCATGGATAGGTCCTGGGAGGATGTTGGAAATGTATTAATAGAAATTCAGGCTGCTCCCCAGATATACTGAGTCACAATCTGCAAATATAAAAGTTCCTTACATAATTCATATTCACTTGAAATTTGAGAAATACAGCTCTAAGTGATAGTTTTTCTTATAGAAAATAAATCTTATTTATGGAACAGGAGATGGATGGTGATAATGTCCTTTGCTTTTTATACCAGTTAGGCCACAGGCTTTCTTTCTCTGGCTTGTACAACTAAGAAACTAACCAGCTGGTTGGTTACTCAACAACTATTCCCAACTTCTTCTCTCTTAATTTTATTCAGTTATCCTCCTCTTCAACAAAGCTTCGACAAAGACCTTCATTAAAAAATGAGGATATCCCCAGTCCCATGGAGTGAACCATAAGTATTTTAAACCAATTCCTTTGTTTCCTTCTTTTTACCTGAGATTAGTTTAGGCTTGGGCATGTGACAGTATTCTAAGCAGATTATGTTAAACTTTTGTACTGCTTGATTCCTATAGAAGGAATCTATAGAGAATTGTAGTTCAAAGTAATTAGAAACTAGATGATATCAGCAAAGACCAAGATAACAGTATGTCAGAATTTAGGGGTAGGGTAGGGGAAGAGATCTTTTAACTATAAAGCACTGATAACACCTTCTATACTATTAATGTATATTGCTATTTATTTTCTCTTAAGAACACTTCCTCCTAATGGCTCTATTATCTATAGACAAAAAAAAAAAAAGTGCTGTAAGAAATAGAGACAAAGATATAAAGAACAAATGTATGGACACCAAGGGAGGAGGGGAGGTGGAATGAACTGGGACATTGGAATTGACCTATATACACTGCTATGCATGGAATGGGTAACTAGTGAGAACCTGCTGTATCGCATGGGGAACTCTACTCAATGTTTTATGGTGACCTAGATGGGAGAGGAATCCAGAAGAGAGGGGATATGTGTATAGCAGACACTAGCAAACGTTGTGAAGCAACTCTAACCCAACAATATTAAAACAAGGGAAGAAAAAGAAAATCAATGCATCAGAATCTAAATGTAGAGGTAGTATTTAAATAACATTGGGGGAAAAAAAGCTGTCTTCTCTCAGATGAACTTTTACATTTTGGAAACTTTCAGGAGATTTGCATTTGATTAGATGGGTGGTTGCTGTTCAGTCACTCAGTCGTGTCCAACTCTTTGCAACTCCATGGACTGCAGCAGGCCAGGCTTCCCTGTCCTTCACCATCACCCAGAGCTTGCTCAAACTCATGTCCATTGAGTCAGAGATGCCATTCAACCGTCTAGTCCTCTGTCATCACTTTCTCCTCCTGCCTTCAATCTTTCTCAGTTCAGTTCAATTCAGTCACTCAGTCATGTCTGGCTCTTTGCAACCCCATGGACTGTAGCACGCCATACCCTCCTTGTCCATCAGCAACTCCCGGGGTTTACTCAAACTCATGCCCATCCAACCGTCTCATCCTCTGTCATCCCCTTCTCCTCCCACCTTCAATCATTCCCAGCATCAGGGTCTTTTCAAATGAGTCAGCTCTTCATATCAGGTGGCCAAAGTATTGGAGTTTCAGTTTCAACATCAGTCCTTCCAATGAATATTCAGGACTGATTTCCTTTAGGATGGACTGGTTGGATCTCCTTGCAGTCCAAGGGACTCTCAAGAGTCTTTTCCAACACCACAGTTCAAAAGCATCAATTCTTTGGCACTCAGCTTTCTTCACAGTCCAACTCTCACATCCATACATGACTACTGGAAAAACCATTGCTTTGACTAGACAGACCTTTGTTGGCAAAGTAATGTCTCTGCTTTTTAATATGCTGTCTAGGTTGGTCATAACTTTCCTTCCAAGGAGTAAGCATCTTTTAATTTCATGGCTGCAATCACCATCTGCAGTGATTTTGGAGCCCCCCCAAAAATAAAATCTGCCACTGTTTCCACTGTTTCTCCATCTATTTGCCACGAAGTAATGGGACCAGATACCATGATCTTAGTTTTCTGAATGTTGAGTTTTAAGCCAACTTTTTCACTCTCCTCTTTCACTTTCATCAAGAGTCTCTTTAGTTCTTCTTCACTTTCTGCCATAAGTGTGGTGTCATCTGAATATCTGAGGTTATTGATATTTCTCCTGGCAATCTGGATTCCAGCTTGTGCTTCATCCAGCCCAGCATTCCTCATGATGTACTCTGCATATAGGTTAAATAAGCACAGTGATAATATACAGCCTTGACATGCCCTTTCCTATTTGGAACCAGCCTTTTGTTCCATATCCAGTTCTAACTGTTGCTTCCTGACCTGCATACAGGTTTCTCAGGAGGCAGGACAGGTGGTATGGTATTCCCACCTGTTTCAGAATTTTCCAGTTTATTGTGATCCACACAGTCAAAGGCTTTGGCCTAGTCACTAAAGCAGAAATAGATATTTTTGTGGAACTCTTGCTTTTTCGATGATCCAGCAGATTTTGGCAATTTGATCTCTGGTTCCTCTGCCTTTTCCAAAACCAGCTTGAACATCTGGAAATTCATGGTTCATGTACTGTTGAAGCCTGGCTTGGAGAATTTTGAGCATCACTTTACTAGTGTGTGAGATGAGTGCAATTGTGCAGTACTTTGAGCATTCTTTGGCATTGCCTTTCTTTGGGATTTGAATGAAAACTGACCTTTTCCAGTCCTTTGGCCACTGCTGAGTTTTCCAAATTTTCTGGCATATTGAGTGCAGCACTTTCACAGCATCATCTTTCAGGATTTGAAATAGCTCAACTGGAATTCCATCACCTCCACTAGCTTTGTTTGTAGTGATGCTTCCTAAGGCCCACTTGACTTCACATTCCAGGATGTCTGGCTCTAGGTGAGTGATCACACTATCATGATTTTCTGGGTCGTGAAGATCTTTTCTGTACAGTTTTTCTGTGTATTCTTGCCACCTCTTCTTAATATCTTCTGCTTCTGTTAGGTCCCTACCATTTCTGTCCTTTATTGAGGCCATCTTTGCATGAAATGTTCCCTTGGTATCTCTCATTTTCTTGAAGAGATCTCTAGTCTTTCCCCTTTTATTGTTTCCCTCTATTTCTTTGCATTTATCACTGAAGAAGGTTTCTTATCTCTCCTTGCTATTCTTTGAAACTCTGCATTCAAATGGGTATATCTTTCCTATTCTCCTTTGCTTTTCGCTTCTCTTCTTTTCACAACTATTTGTAAGGCCTCCTCAGACAGCCATTTTGCTTTTTTGCATTTCTTTTTCTTGGGGATGGTCTTGATCACTGTCTCATGTACAATGTCATGAACCTCCATCCATAGTTCATCAGGCACTCTGTCTATCAGATCTAGTCCCTTAAATCTATTTCTCACTTCTACTGTATAATCATTAAGGATTTGATTTAGGTCATACCTGAATGGTCTAGTGGCTTCCCCCACTTTCTTCAATTTACGTCTGAATTTGGCAATAAGCAGTTCATGATCTGAGCCAGTCAGCTCCTGGTCTTGTTCTTGCTGACTGTATAGAGCTTCTCCATCTTTGGCTGCAAAGAATGTAATCCACCTGACTTTGGTGTTGGCCATCTGGTGATGTCCATGTGTAGAGTCTTCTCTTGTGTTGTTGGAAGCGGGTGTTTGCTATGACCAGTGTGTTCTCTTGGCAAAACTCTATTAGCCTTTGCCTTCTTCATTCTGTACTCCAAGGCCAAATTTGCCTATTACTCCAGGTGTTTCTTGACTTCCTACTTTTGCATTCCAGTCCCCTATAAAGAAAAAAAGTTTTTTGGGGGTGTTAGTTCTAAAAGGTCTCGAAGGTCTTCATAGAACTGTTCAACTTCAGCTCCTTCAAAATTAATGGTCAAGGCATACATAGATTAGATGGGTAATATTAGCCTTAAATCTAAGGAAGTCAGAAGCGTCCGTATTTGAAAACATGCTTCAGAGAAGTCGCAGAGCTCAGAACAGATTATTTTATAGCAGAAGTGGGTAAAAGACCGAACCAATTTGCTGAGTGAATCTCCTTTCCTTTTTGACATAACCCTGGTGAATGGGAGTAGAGGTCTCATTGCCACAATTTTCTAACTAAAATAGCTGAATTTTAAAAACATTAGGCTTTCAATCCCTCAAAGAAATATCTTTCTCAAGATTTGATCCCTAAACTTCCAATAAGAACCCATGGATTTAGCAGGGAAAAACAATATAGTATTTTTAAAGTTGGAAATTAATTTTCAGGAAGGTTTCTAGCCACTATCTCTCTACCAATAAATTACAGTTAGT
This sequence comes from Cervus canadensis, assembly GCF_019320065.1. NCBI lineage: Eukaryota > Metazoa > Chordata > Mammalia > Artiodactyla > Cervidae > Cervus > Cervus canadensis. Next base: position 31,780,628 of record NC_057394.1, read on the forward strand.
AGATGTTAGTTTGAAACAGAATAATGGCTTCTGTGAAAAGATGTAATTTAATTTCTACTGTGAGGTGTGGTTATCCAGCAATCATTTTCCAACTGGAGAAATTGAAATCAGAGAATTTAGGTGGTTTTCACAAAGTCATCCCTACCTACTACCAGAATCATGACTAGACACCATGTTTCTAATGAGTTAGTCCCAGGCTTCACCCTGTCTCTTGCTCTCATAATCATCAAATCTCCATTTAGTCTTCCATATGGTTCACAACACATTTTTACTTGGGTATTAGGTATATAAAAAAGGAATGCTTAATTTCAGTCTTTGAATTCATGTGAAGAGATAAACCCCAGTGATATCCTATAGCTATCCCCTAGCTGGAGGGTAAGAAACATCTTGTCACTGATTGTATACATTTTTGTTTCCTAAAGAGGTGTTTTTGATTGGGCACAGAGTGAATGTAATTAGTATATATTTCTCTTCTATTTGATACATTGAGTCATTTACATTTTTTGAAAGAACTATACTTTCCTAAACTTTAATAGCATAAAATTTTGAAAATCATTACTGACCAGTGTTCAAGGGCCACAGTTTGTTTTCAATAATATTTAAACCTTCTATTTTGGTAATCTGGAAATTATATCATCTCTAGGTTGAATTGTTATTTGTTCATTGTATTCCTAGCTGGATGGATTTTAATTGTTTATATAACTGGTGCATATATTACACAGCTTCCAAATGTCAAATTATAATAGTACATATCCATAGATATTTTCAATCTCTATTTACTGCAATCCTGCATTAATTTCATTTCTTCTAGCTTCATATGTGTGCAGTGTTCTTTCATTTTTACATGGCTGAAACCTTTATAATTATTAGCACTTATCCTCTAAAATTTATCCTCAGGAGGTTGGTCGTCATAGGTCTATTTCTCTTTTAATAGGAAATATTTTAATTATAAAATATCTTAGCTAATAGAAACTCCACACCTACGTAATCTCAGCCATAATTCTATCTCTAACGATCTGACAGGTAGTTGTCCACAATCAGGTTAATTCAGATTCCACTCCACTCAGATTGTTAGAAAATTAGTTATTTATGTGGAGTCAAAATTTTCTCATCATAACTTTAATCCATTGGATTTATTTTGACCTTTGGAGTAACATAGAATAAGTCAACCATCTTTTCAAAGTGATGGATGCTTAATATTGGGTGTTAGTTATTACACTGCACTTCCCTTTTCCTCTTTTCCAAACCCTGAAATGACAATGACGAAGATGATAACATTTACTACGCATGTACCATGAGTCAGGAAATTGTCTTTCACATGTATTAGCTTACTGAATTCCCTCAATAGGCCCATAAAGATGATACTAATATTCTCAGTTACCATATGGCTTGAAGAGATTACAATGCTTTCTAAGAGTCATGTCAGCTAAGAAGCTGGAAGCAAGAAGCAAAGTCTGACATCAAAACCAAGTTCTTCCCAACCCCCCACCCTGCCTTTTACTGCCCTTCATGTTTCTTTATCCTTTCTTCTTATGACAGAGTTCTTAAACTCATCATCAGAGTCTCACTGTCAATGCTTTCATTTGTTGAAATATATCTTACTATTGTTGTATAATCTATATATCTATCTTTCACATTACTGTTGTTACTTCAGTAAAGGATTTCATTTTGGTAAAACGTTTGGCTTTCCACACAAAGCTATTGGAAGATAGGAATTACGATATGTTGTTAATTAAGCTATGTTGTTACTAGATATGAATTACTGAGCCCAGGTCCTCAAGGTAACTAAAAATTTCAATTATTCTTCTATATTGTACACATTTAAGTACTTCCCAGTAAGTACGCCCATCCCTCTCCAAACACCAGTTGGTCACTATGGAGACATAAATGTAGGCTGGAAAGCCATTAGGCCACTAATTGATACAGACAGTCAATTAGGGCTTCAAAGGAGCTGGCTCAGTGTTTTACACATAGAGAACATGGGAGAAAGATTATAGTGTGTTGTGGCATAATCTCTGTTGCTTCATTGTAGACCAGAGCTATATATGCCACTGGATGGTTTCTACAGAAACGAAGCAGGTTTCTCACTGTTTGCTAATGGGAAGGTAGCCTTACGGGAACAATGATATTGTGCGATTTGAACCTATTAGCTTTCCCTTCCTAAAGTTCCAGACTGAACCAATTCCGACTCTGTTCAGGTCAAAAGTCTTCTTAATCTCTGTGTTATGCTGATCAAACCTCCAACTGTCGGGTCAAATTATTTCCATTGGGCCAGTTCTATTTGTGATTAATTAAAATTTCTTCTTGATTGCATACAGTTCTTTTAAATGTATAATCCCTTTATTGTGTAGCGAATTGAGAATATGGTCCTAATTTAAAAACAAATACTCATGTGGGCCTCTTGGTATGATGTAAGCCACCAATTTCAGTAAAGAAAGAAAAATAAAACATTTTACTATTTTTGCATGAGAATATGAGAAAATTATACATGACTTGCCTATCACTGAAGATTACAAGAATTGATTAAAGGGGAAAAATGCTTAATGTAAATAAAATGTATATCCAGAAAGCCTTGATTCCAGATTTTTATCCAGCGGCATTTTAGTTTTAGAAAAAATAATCAAAGCTGAGACTACATGGAAAATTTTAAAAGGTGGCAAACTTTCTCCTCATTAGACTACAGGAATTTGAAAATTCAGGTTAATTTTCCTTCAGGTTATCCTACAATTTAAATGAAGAATTGCTCTGAAGTTTTGTTCTCTCTGTGTAACTCTATGGTGATTAGCTACATGGTCTTTTATGTCATATTTATTATGAGGGACAGGGTACCTTTCTGTCATTCATTTTCTTTTTTTTTTTTTTTCATCTATTTCTATCAGCTGGAGGCAAATTACTTTACAATATTGTAGTGGGTTTTGTCATGCATTGACATGAATCAGCCATGGATTTACATGTATTCCCCATCCTGGTCCCCACTCCCACCTCCCTCTCTACCCGATCCCTCTGAGTCTTCCCAGTGCACCAGGCCCGAGCACTTGTCTCATGCACCCAACCTGGGCTGGTGATCTGTTTCACTATAGATAATATGTGGAGAAAAGGGAACCCTCTTACACTGTTGGTGGGAATGCAAACTAGTACAGCCGCTATGGAGAACAGTGTGGAGATTTCTTAAAAAACTGGAAATAGAACTGCCATATGACCCAGCAATCCCACTTCTGTCATTCATTTTCTACCTGCCAGAAAACATGTATAAGTGAAAGCTTCGCACACGATTGTGGCATTATTTAGAAGTCTATGAAACATCAACCCTTTCCAAAAAGAAACTCGACTTTTCTCATCCTTAACAGGTCTGTCAAAAATCCATTTATAAAAGAAAGCAGTTGAATTAAGAAGTGCAAATAACTAGAGTTTTGCTGAGAACAGCAAAGCTGGCAATGGACCAGGTGCGGAGCAACCTTCGAGTTCCCCTGGCGAAGGGCAGAAGGGAAAGAGATGAAAGGTGGACGAAAAGAGGCAGGAAAAGGTGGGTAAGAGGTTCCCAGAGAGGGACTAGCAAGAAACAAAACCAAACAATGATGTACAAGAAGTCCTCAAGGCAGGCCAATGAAAAGGTGAGCTCATGAAAAGGGTGGGAGAGCTCTCAGATGAAAGAGGAGGGAGAGAGTTCTCTGAGACTGGGGCAACAGCAAGGACCTGCCAGCAGCAGGAGGCGGGCAGAGAAGTCACGTGGTCCTGGGGAGGGCCCTCAAGCCTGAGTAAAGAAGAATCTGTTTATAATATGTGTACTGAAACGTTGCTGTGCCTCCATAAAGCACAACAGATTATGTAAGAAATTGTAGGAAGGGGAGGAGGAAGGTGTTGCTTGGCTATAGCATCTGTTCATAAGGGAACTAAAGAGGGCTCTGTCACTTGTTAACTGTGAGACCTTGGAGAAGTTTATCAACCTCCCTGTGCTTCCATGGCCTCATGTATAAAATGTGTATATAATGGAGCGGGCGTGCGTGCTGAGTCACTGCAGTCCTGTCCAATTCTTTGTGACCCTGTGGACTGTAGCCCAGCAGGCTCCTCTGTCCATGGGATTTCCCAGACAAGAATACTAGAGTGGATTGCCATTTCCTTCTCCAGGGGATCTTCTCAACCCAGGAATCAAACCGGCATTTCCTGCATTACAGGTGGATCCTTGATGGACTGAGCCACCAGGGAAGCCCAACAGGAACTTATCTGACCTCAGCTGGAGGCAGTGTCTACATTCTGTTCCATTCTGATGGGGTGGAAGAGGCAGAGGGATGGGCCTCCTTCTTTCATGCAGAGCCTTTCCTCAAATGTCTGGAGACCCTTTATTGTTCACATACGTACAAGAAACATCAGAGCAGCTTTAATGGCCTCACTAGGCGAGTAGCTCAAACAGCAAAGAATCTGCCTGCAATGCAGGAGACCTGGGTTCAATCCCTGGGTTGGGAAGATCCCGTGGAGAAGGGTATGGCAACCCACTCCAATATTTTTGCCTGGAGAATTCCATGGACAGAGGAGCCTGGTGGGTTCCGGTCCATGGGTTAGCAAAGAGTCGGATACTATTGAGCAACTAACACTTTCACACTTATGCTCAAGAAATAGTCATTAAAGCTGAGGACAAGTTCTAGGTGTATTGGAATGTTGTCAGTGGGCTATAGAGTGATGAGCTGCAGGTCAGACTTTGTTTAGGAAACTTCCAGGTATCAGAATTTGGAAGTATTTTCTTTGGAGCATTGTTTCTTCAGAGAAGGATCAGTTGCTTGCCTGGGGTATAGCTCAGCTACCAGCAAACTTGACATTGACATGAAAAGGAGCTGGAAATGTTAGTAATGTTCAGTATATCCTGATATATGACCTGCTATTTTTACTTAAGTCCTTATGTCTAACCTTCTCTATCTAGAGAACCTGTGTGGAGTACTTTGAATAAAATTTCTCTAAAGAAAATATATGGTCTCTCCTAGAGAACTAGCAGTAGGAATTCCGGTGAACATGGTTAAATTGTGACCTTAGAGGTCTAACTGCTTCCAATACAAACTTTTAAACAATCCACCTGTTTCCAGATCTTTGTTCTAACTTTATATTCCAAAGCCTTTTATGTTTATTATTTCATTTTTGAGGGTTTTGAAGTGAATCAGCCACTGGTTTGATATTCTCAGTGACAGCATTTAATTCTGATCCTTCTTCACTTTCCTGAATTATTTGCTATTTTCGTCTAATTTCCATGTTTGTAAATTAGGGGGAGATTATGAACTTTGACAAATCATAATAAAATGTCACTTAGGGTTGTGTTTCTCCTTTTCCTTTCTGCAAGGGTGAATTCTGAAAGAAGAGGGTGGCATATTTTCACTCCTTTTATTAAACTTGGAATTCTCCTTCTGGTATACTTTTAATCAAGAATGCATTGATTCAATAAACTAAAGTACTTTTAAAAATAAAATGAATTAAATTCCAGTGTAATATTATTGACAGATTTTACAGTTAATTTCAAGTATTTCCACCCAGAGCATCTTACTATACACAGCATTTATACAGCATATTTTCTGACTTGGAAACACTTCAAGTGTATTTTTCACTCAGAAATATTTGCTGTTTATGATTTCATAAAAACATAATTTTAAATAGGAAGAGCAGACATTATGAACTGCAAAACTATAGTCTTCTTTGACATGAAGAAAGATGATATGAAACATCAACTCTAAAAATGCTTCTTTTTTTACATAAATAAAAAGAAAATGGGTAATCTGTACATACTTTCAATCACCACTAACTTAGAAAAATAAGAAAATACATATTTAAAATTCTTGATTTGATCTTGCTTGAAAATTCAAAAAATCCATCACATTCATACTATATCCACAGATGGCAGCAGGCAATAGGAACTGAATAAAGCATCACCTTTACCACCACAGGTGCTTTTCGTCTCACTACAATCCCCACCTCTTCTTATTGCCTAGCCCACCTTAGACATTACATTATTTTCCTGCTCCTTACAGGGCAGAAACAACATCCTATAGCTAATCTGTTCTATATTGAATTTGTACTTAGAATAGATTTTTCCCATGAGGAAATGAATCAGCAAACATTGAAATTAAATTGTCTTACAGTAACCATTGTTATGTTGGCAGTTTTCCAAATACGATGGACAGATAATGAGTATTCTTTAAAACTCCCCCAGATTATTAGTTAACTCATCTCAAAGAATTTGTATTTATATCATAAAAATAATTGTGCTTTTCCTTCTGGTGTGAATAAATAATTATATATTTTAGAAAACTGATGTCTTTCACAGTTAGTGTCTTGTAAAAAAAAATACAGTTAAATGGAGTTAGTTCATCTGTTTGGTAGTTAGCTGAGAAATACTAATGTATATCAATGAAGCAATATCTAGAGAAATACAGAGAATTAATAGCAAAGAGGAAGCAATTATTCAGGTATTAAGTCATTTAATAAGTAGTATATGTGGAAAGATGTGCATATAAGAAGAAAGGAAGAGGAATAGATTGTCAGAAACATTCTAAAGCTGAATAAATCTTCAAATGCTAGACATCATCCGTCTTTATTCCATTTCTCAAGATACGTGAGTTTGTTCTGTTTTATCATAAGCCAGACATGTGATCAATACCAATTCTCAGTGTTGTGATGGGTAAAATGCACCCAAACAAAATGCGTTGAGTCAATAGACTAGCATAGCAAAAAGTGCCTGGGATACTGTCAGGCACACAGTTGGTATTTGAAAGATATCAATCCCTCTCCTCACCACTCTAATTCTCTTCATGCTTGCTCTAAGCTGAGTACACTTCTTGAGCAACATTTGAAGGCCTGGTCAAGTCCAACCTTCTACTGTATGAGAAGCTATGTCAATACTGTTCTTCCTCACTTGGTAATCTAATTCTAGTTGAAGCATGCAATATAGGAATCCTATGGTTTTTCTGAACTGAACCCCTCTTCCCTTCCTTCCTGGAAGGGTGCTATCTGAGCTTCTCAAGCTGAAATTCCCTCTGCTTCTTTTTCTTCCTTATCTCTGATTTAATTCCTAAACCTAGACTCCCCATTCCCAATCATCAAAGGCTCCAGTGACTCCAGCAAGAGATAAGTGCCTATAATTCTCTTCAGTGTTTCATGGAAAGTTCTATCCAATAAACGTTTTCGTCTAGCTCAGAAAAGCATGATCAGTTTTAAACAGTATCCAACAATTATATATTTTTCAGCAACCTTAAGCTGTTCTGCACCCATCACCGAAATAAAAATCTCTAAAGCCAACCTGTGTAAGAAATGTATTAATGAATAATATGCTTTTGCATTCAGTCTTTCATATGTTCAAAGACAATCAGTCCAGTTCTGCCTTTTATCTCGGGCTGGGCCATTGGTCAAAATGACTTTTATTTACTCTCATCTCCTGCTTTAAGATGAATTCATAAATTAGAAAATTCAGTTAATTTTTAAAAGTTAATGTTGTAATTGAACCGGATTTCCTGCATTGCAGGTGGATTCTTTACCAACTGAGCTACCAGGAAAGCCCATGCGAAGCTACAGTTTCAAGTAATTTATCTTCTCCATCTTGTTGGTGTCACTGAAATATGAAATACTTTGTTGTCGTTGTTCAGTTGCTCAGTCATTTCTGATTCTTTGCAACCCCATGGACTGCGGCACATCAGGCTTCCCTGTCCTTCACTATCTTCCGGAGCTTGCTCAAACTCGGGTCCATTGAGTCGGTGATGCCATCCAACCCTCTCACCCTCTGTCATCCCCTTCTCCTCCTGCCTTCAATCTTTCCCAACATCAGGATGAAATACTGAACCCTCTTCATTCCTTGGGGCCTCAGTCTGAGCAGCACAGGAAGACCGTGTCCACATAAAACTGTGCCCAGATTCTCCCTGAATAGAAGACCTCTCTCAACAATACCCACTCTGCTGTCTCAAGTTTCCTTCCACTTCAAATTTCTTTCATCCATATGCTCAACCTTTTCATCATGTCCCATCCCCTCCTTGTCTTAATCAAAACCTCACTTTCCTTAAAAAAAAAATATTAAAACCTTGTTCTACATATCTCTCTCTCAAGTTGATACTGCTCATTCTCATATGCTCCACATGCTACAGGGGCAAAGCTATTGGATTAAATGTGCTGAGCTTAGCTTTCAGTATGTGGAGACCTTCCAGATTTTGTCCTAAAGAGCATCTGAAAGCTTTGATCCCAACTTACTGGAATCAAACTGCTTGACATTTATTTCCACCTATTGATTTTCTATCATCATGAAGGTGCCCTTTGAAGGTTCATGCCATTCCATAACATGCTACTCATGATGAAGAGATTAAATTTATCTCATCTTTTAGAAAATCATAGCTTTTATAAGGCTATTATGTAAAGCAGATTTTTCAGCCATGATGCTATTAAAATTTGAGTTGGATAATTCTTTGATGGAAAGGACTGTTCTGTGCACTGTGGGAGATTTAACAGCATCTCAGTCCTTTATCCACTGGAAGCCAGCAGCATCTCTCCCCCCGATTTTAGTGACAATCAGGATTATCTCTGGACATGACCAGTGTCCTGTGAATGGAAAACTCCCCTGGTTAAGATCTACTGGCATAAATAATTTTTAAAAATTAATTCTTTCCATCATGAACTTTAAAAACATGAACTGACCTACTAATTCAGAGTGCAGATGCAGAAAGGAAGAGCAACAAAATATTAAGAAACCTTAAACACATAAGCCTGAAAAGTTGGTCAAGATTGAATTCCTAAAGCAATACATGCATTAAAAGTTTTTAGAAGGCTCTATTCAAGTTAATGTGTCTGAAATTAGGGAATAAATTCATTTCATACTCATAAATTCATTTCATAATCATATAGTCACTTCATCTATTCTTAGAATTACAAATGGATTTGATTTGGTTATTATCATTTTTCAGATGCTCTGAAATAAGAAAAAAGCAAAGAACCATTTAAATGGCTTCAACATAATTGATTCAGAGACAAATAAATGTATTCAATTGCAAAAGTATTAGATTTAAAAATGATAGTAACTGCATCATTATCTTTTCTTAATATGCCATTTATTGTTAAAAAACAGCAATTTATAATAACCTACTTATTTCATGACAAATCATACTCACAAAATCAAGATCTGAATCCTAATTGAATACAGAATAATGCTGTGTACAAAGTGATCAAATGCCATAAATATCAGATGATGAACATGAATTGTGAGGTCAAAGTAACTAAGTGTCCTCCAAAAACATAATTAGCCTTTTATTTTATTGTAATAATTTTTCAAATAAGTAACTGTTATTATACTCGAACTATAAGTTGTACCATGAAGTTAGAATTCTGTGCTGTCCAAATCAACTTCTCAAATACCTGTTGTTCAGTGACTAAGACGTGTCCAGCTCTTTGCAACTCCATGAACCGCAGCACTCTAGGCTTGACTGTCCTTATCTATCTCCCAGAGTTTGCTCAAACTCATGTCCATTGATTTGGTGATGCCATGCAACCATCTCATCCGCTGTCACCCCTTTCTCCTCCTGCTCTCAACCCTTCCCAGCCTCAGGGTCTTTTCCAATATGTTGGGTCTTTTCCAATGTGTCGGCCCTTCGTATCAGGTGGCCAGAGTATTGGAGCTTCAGCTTCAGCATCAGTTCTTCCAATGAATATTCAGAATTGGTTTCCTTCAGGATTGACTGGTTTGATCCCCTTGCTGTCCAAGGGACTTTCAAAACTCTTCTCCAGCACCACAGTTCAAAAGCATCAATTCTTTCGTGCTCAGCCTTCTTTATGGTCCACCTCTCACATCCATAGATGACCACTGGAAAAACCATAACTTTGACTAGATGAACCTTTGTAGGCAAAGTAATGTCTCTGCTTTTTAATATGCTGTCTTGGTTTGTCATAGCTTTTCTTCCAAGGAGCAGGTGTGTTTTAATTTCATGGCTGCAGTCACCATCCACAGTGATTTTGGAGCCCAAGAAAATAAAATCTGCCACTGTTCCCATTTTTCCCCCCCATCTATTTGCTGTGAAGTGAGGGGACTGGATGCCATGATATTAGCTTTTTTAATTTTTTGAAAGAATTACTTTTAGAATCAAATATTCTGAAGTACATTAGTGGTGCCAACTTACTCTGGAGCGGCTTCAGCTGGAGAGTTATGACTCATTCCTTCTCTCCTGCCTTGACTTGAGGTTTTCTATTGCATAGGAGGATGGATCCACTCCTGGTTATGATAGTGTGCACAGGATAACAAAATATGAAGAAAACTTTTTTTTTAAGCTACCCACATATCACTTCTCTTTCATGATAAATATAAACACAGTTAAAGGTGAACAATTTACTTGTTAAATTTATGGTTTGATTTACATGGGGCCAAATATGTGAATTTTATGTTCACTCCAAAGTTCTCATATAAGTATGGTTTTGATAACACTAAAGAAATTAGCTACTTTGGCTTTATTACACTCATTCTAGAGAAAAGTATCCAAAAGTTGTTTTATTAAATTCAGAGATGATTCCCGTGTAGTTTTTAATTTATCTTCATTGTTAATTAACCATAACTAACAGGTCTAGTATTTAAGTGAAAAGACAAATGGAGATCTTTAATTTTAAAAAACTAATACAAGTGATTCAATGGTTCAACTATTCCTGTGAGGCAATCCGTTCATTATAAAGTGAATTCTTATTTATACAAAAATTTTTTATTTTTGAATTTTTAATTTTTGACTATACAAAAATATGCAAAGGGAAGTGGGGCATGTTTGTTTATAACATAACTTTTGAGTTAAATCTATCTGTGAAGCTTGATTCTACCACTTCTTAGTTGTGTACACTTAAAAAACATCAAAAAACCCCAACACTCTCATCTGTAAGATGAGACAACAGCTTGGGCCACTGAGAGAATTAAAAAGAGATCACTTTTTAAAGTGTTTAGCATGGTGACTGGTATAGAGTAATTTATCAATAATTATTTTTATTATTGCAATTTTTTGTAAAACTTAATTCAAATTATTATTTTTTGCATGTAAAAACATATATTTACATTACTTAACTTTCCTGTAGTAATACATAAGACATAACTTCAAAAATCAGAGAATTTGTAAAGCTGGCCTCATATTTTTATCTATTGTGTATTGAAATATAGTTGATTTATAATATATTAGTTTTAGGAGTATTCAGTTCACTTCAGTCGCTCAGTCATGTCAGACTCTTTCCGACCCCATGGACCGCAGCACACCAGTCCTTCCAGTCCATCACCAACTCCCAGAGCTTACCTAAACTCACGTCCATTGAGTCAGTGATACCATCGAACCATCTCATTCTCTGTAGTACCCTTCTCCTCCAGTCCTCAAGCTTTCCCAGCATCAGGTTATTTTCAATGAGTCAGCTCTTCACACGAGGTGGCCAAGTATTGGAGTTTCAGCTGCAACATCAGTCCTTCCAATGAACACCCAGGACTGACTCCTTTAGGATGGACTGGTTGGATCTCCTTGCAATCCAAGGGACTCTCAAGAGTCTTCTCCAACACCACAGTTCAAAAGCATCAATTTTTCGGTGCTCAGCTTTCTTCACAGTCCAACTCTCACATCCATACATGACCACTGGAAAAACCATAGCCTTGACTAGATGGACCTTTGTTGGCAAGGTAATGTCTCTGCTTTTCAATATGCTATCTAGGTTGGTCATAACTTTCCATCCAAGGAGCAAGCATCTTTTAATTTCATGGCTGCCATCACTATCTGCAGTGATTTTGGAGCCCCCCAAAATACAGTTGGTCACTGTTTCCACTGTTTCCCCATCTATTTCCCATGAATTGATGGGACCAGATGCCATGATCTTAGTTTTGTGAATGCTGAGCTTTAAGCCAACTTTTTCACTCTCCTCTTCACTTTCATCAAGAGGCTTTTTAGTTTTTCACTTTCTGCCATAAGGGTGGTGTCATCTGCATATCTGAGGTTATTGATATTTCTCCCGGCAGTCTTGATTCCAGCTTGTGCTTCCTCCAGCCCAGTGTTTCTCATGACGTACTCTGCATATAAGTTAAATAAGCAGGGTGACAATATACAGCCTTGACGTACTCCTTTTCCTATTTGGAATCAGTCTGTTGGTCCATGTCCAGTTCCAACTGTTGCTTCCTGAGGTGCATGCAGATTTCTCAAGAGGCAGGTCAGGTGGTCTGGTATTCCCACCTCTTTTGGAATTTTCCACAGTTTATTGTGATGCACATAGTCAAAGGCTTTGGCATAGTCAATAAAGCAGAAATAGATGTTTTTCTGGAACTCTCTTGCTTTTTTAATGATCCAATGGACGTTGGCAATTTGATCTCTGGTTCCTCTGCCTTTTCTAAAACCAGCTTGAACATCTGGAAGTTCATGGTTCACATATTGCTGAATCCTGGCTTGGAGAATTTTGAGCATCACTTTACTAGTGTGTGAGAAGAGTGCAATTGTGTGGTAGTTTGAACATTCTTTGGCATTGCCTTTCTTTGGGATTTGAATGAAAACTCACCTTTCCCAGTCCCGTAGCCACTGCTGTGTTTTCCAAATTTGCTGGCATACTGAGTGCAGCACTTTCACAGCATCATCTTTTAGGATTTGAAATAGTTCAAATGGAATTCCACCACCTCCACTAGCTTTGTTTGTAGTGATGCTTCCTAAGGCCCACTTGACTTCGCATTCCAGGATGTCTGGCTCTAGGTGAGTGATCACACCATCGTGATTATCTGGGTTGCGAAGATATTTTTTGTACAGTTCTTCTGTGTATTCTTGCCACCTCTTCTTAAATATCTTCTGCTTCTGTTAGGTCCATACCATTTTTATCCTTTATTGAGTCCATTTTTGCATGAAATGTTCCCTTGGTATCTAATTTTCCTGAAGATAACTCTAGTCTTTCCCATTCTATTGTCTTCTTCTATTTCTTTGCACTGATCACCGAGGAAGGCTTTCTTATCTCTCCCTGCTATTCTTTAGAACTCTGCATTCAAATGGGTATATCTTTCCTTTTTTCCTTTTCTTTTGGCTTTTCGTCTTTACACAGCTATTTGTAAGGCCTCCTCAGACAGCCATTTTGCTTTTTTGCATTTCTTTTTCTTGGGGATGGTCTTGATCACTGTCTCATGTACAATGTCATGAACATCCATCCATAGTTCATCAGGCACTCTGTCTATCAGATCTAGTCCCCTAGATATATTTCTCACTTTTACTGTATAATCATTAGGGATTTGATTTAGGTCATACCTGAATGGTCTAGTGGTTTCCCCCACTTTCTTCAATTTAAGTCTTAATTTGGCAATAAGGAATTCATGATCTGAGCCACAGTCAGATCAAGTCCCGGTCTTGTTCATGCTGACTGTATAGAGCTTCTCCATATTTGGCTGCAAAGAATGTAATCCATCTGATTTCGGTGTTGGCCATCTGGTGATGTCCATGTGTAGAGTCTTCTCTTCTGTTGTTGGAAGAGGGTGTTTGCTACGACTAGTGCGTTCTCTTGGCAAAACTCTATTAGCCTTTGCCCTGCTTCATTCTGTACTCCAAGGCCAAATTTGCCTGTTATTCCAGGTGTTTCTTGACTTCCTACTTTTGCATTCCAGTCCCCTATAATGAAAAAAAATCTTTTTTGGGTGTTAGTTCTAAAAGGTCTTGGACGTCTTCATAGAACTTTTAACTTCAGCTTTTTCAGTGTTACTGGTCAGGGCATAGACTTGGATTACCGTGATATTGAATGGTTTGCCTTGGAAACAAACAGAGATCATCTTGTCATTTTTGAGATTGCATCCAAGTACTGCATTTCAGACTCTTTTGTTAACTGTGATGGCTACTCCATTTCTTCTAAGGGATTCCTGCCCACAGTAGTAGATATAATGGTCATCTGAGTTAAATTAACCCATTCCAGTCCATTTTAGTTCACTGATTCCTAGAATGTTGACATTCACTCTTGCCATCTCCTGTTTGACCACTTACAATTTGCCTTGATTCATGGACCTAACATTCCATGTTCCTATGCACTGTTGCTCTTTACAGCATCGGACCTTGCTTCTGTCACCAGTCACATCCACAACTGGGTGTTGTTTTTACTTTGGCTCCGTCTTTTCATCCTTTCTGGAGTTATTTCTCCACTGATGTCCAGTAGCATATTGGGCACCTACTGACCTGGGGAGTTCCTCTTTCACTGTCCTATCTTTTTGCCTTTTCATACTATTCATGGGGTTTTCAAGTCAAGAATACTGAAGTGGCTTGCCATTCCCTTCTCCAGTGGACCACCTTCTGTCAGACCTCTCCACTGTGACCCGTCCGCCTTGGGTGGCCCCACACGGCATGACTTAGTTTCATTGAGTTAGACAAGACTGTGGTCCATGTGATAAGATTGGCTAGTTTAGGAGTATAGCATGGTGATTTTACACATTATACTGCATTAAAATTTACTACAGGATAATGGCTATAATCCCCTGTGCTATATAGTATATCCTTGTTTGTCTATCTATTTTATACATAGTAACTTGTATCTCTGCACTTCCCTTGTAGCTCAGCTGGTAAAGAATCTGCCTGCAGTGCAGGAGACCAGGGTTTGATCCTTGGGTGGGAAGATCCCCTGGAAAAAGAAAGACTACCCACTCCAGTATTCTGACCTGGAGAATTCCATGGACTGTATAGTCCATGGGGTCTCAAAGAATCAGACACAACTGAGCTCCTTTCACTTTCACTTTCAACTTGTATCTCTTAATCCTACCTTTATAGCTTTAAATCCCAGTTTAAGTGGCTTTATACATTAATATTTATTATGCTAATTCTATTGGTTTATAGTCAACTTTATGTAATATTTATGTTATATTCTATTTTTATTTACATAGACTTTTTTTTTAATTCAGAAAAGCTAATGAGTTTTACCAAATTCTGTTTCAGTTTCTGGTAATATGACCATATTGATCTATTTTGATTTTTCCTAAAATAAATTATGCTGAGATTAGTAATATTGATAATCACTCAAAAAGTTATAAGCTTAAAATCTTGCTCACTTTTTCCATTATATTCTAGATAATGTGATTTTGGTTTTTTCCCCTTTATCTTAGTTTTTTTTTAAGTATTATTCTTTAAGATGCTTAAGTCTTGGCATATATGTGCTTAATTTTATTTTACTAAGTTTCAAGTGATAATGGCCAATGCTGAGGCAGTGTAGCCTGCATCTAGTAGAATTCATTGAAGTTTTCAAGGAGAGATCAATATAGAGCCAATTTAATATATTTTTAAAGAAATAAGAGATAAATCATTTTTACATAGCAATACTTATTTACTCATTCTTCATCATTGTGTATATATAATACTGCCTATTGATTTTATGATTTGACATTTTCATATTCTTTATTGTTTCATTTTCTATATACTCATTAGCACTGAAGAATAAATATCAAACCTCTCATTGAGTGAAAGTGTTAGTCACTCAGTTGTGTTCAACTCTTTGCGACCACATGAATTGTAGCCCACCAAGCTCCTCTGTCCATAGGATTCTCCAAGCAAGAATACTGGAGTGGGTTGCCATTCCCTTCTCCAGGGGATGTTCCCAATCCAGGAATCAAACCCCAGGTCTCTTGCATTGCAGGCAGATTCTTCACTGTCTGAGCTTCCAGGGAAGCCCAAACCTCTCATTACAGCTATATTTTTTTTCATTTTAAGATGTCATTTCTTTTTCTAAATATATTGAAAGAATTTGTATTTCTAGACTTCTTTATCTATACATGCATTACTATGAAACTAGTGGAAAATTTATTTTTTATTATATATGCCATGGGAATTATACTTTATTATTGATTTTTAGCTTCCCTGGTGGTTCAGATGGTAAAGCATCTGCCTGCAATGTGGGAGACCAGGGTTCAATCCCTGGGTTGGGAAGATCCCCTGGAGAAGGAAATGGCAACCCACTCCAGTACCCTTGCCTGGAAAATCCCATGGACAGAGGAGCCTGATAGGCTAAAGTCCACAGGGTTGCAAAGAGTTGGACATGACTGAGGGACTTCACCTTCTTTCACTTTATTGATTTTTAATTCCTCTTCAGCCTCTATTAATATTGCATTCTTATATTTTATTTGGGATTTCATAAAGATACACAGATGTACCCATATTTTTATCCCAATTTTTAATCATATATACTAAAATAGAACTTTATTATTTGCATAGTATTAAGCAGGGATACAATTTCACTGTCTTCCTTATGGATGGATAATTGTACTAGTGCTATTTGTTTTTTAATAATCCATCTTCTATTCAGTTTTAATTTTTCTCTCTGAGATATCAAGATTCTGCATGTGTGTTAGCCTGTTTCTGAGTTCTCTGTCTTATTTGTGTGCATCTATCCGTCTTCCTGTGCAACATTTTTGAATTATCTTAACTTGATATATTTTGAAATCTGAGATCCAGTGCTGCTCTGAGGTAGTTCACAAATGGATGTAGTATCTTTTCTCTTGTCTTATACAGAGGTACTACTCATCTCTTGGATTGGTCCTTCCTAGGAAGGACACATACTTAGCATAGTATCCAGCATTCAAAATTTTGCCTCTCAGTATTTCTTACCTCTGGACCCCTTTTATTTTCTTGATACTTTATGTTGTTAGATCAGGAAACAGACTGATGAAAAGAATTTCCTGAAGTCTTCTGGAGAGGTAAGTCAGAAAGACTTACTCACTGAGATATGTGAGCAGGAGGAAATTATTTATACTGGGCTAGGGGTCCAGTTTTTGTTGTTGTTCAGTCGATAAGTTGTGTCTGACTCTTTCGTGATCCTGTGGACTGTAGCCCGCCAGGCTCCTCTGTCCAGGGGATTTCCCAGGCAAGAATACTGGAGTGGGTTGCCATTTCCTTCTCCAAGGGATCTTCCCAACCCAGGGATCTAATCCACATCTTCTGCACTGGCAAGCAGATTCTTTACCACAGAGCCACTAGGGAAGTCCTAATAACATGAAGTATCAAGAAAATAAAATCAGAAGACTAAGAGGATGTTTGTAGTGTGAGGTGAATATCAAAGAAATAAAGCTAGATCCCTTGAGTGTCATAACCTGTGGGAAGAAACAAGATGGTGGACCTGCAAGATAGAACCCTAGGAGGAGGATAGATCAGAGGTAATAAGCATACAAGTCAAAGCTGGAGATGACCAGTCAATCTCTTCTATCTTCATTATAAACTCTCTGTTCAGCAGGGGATCCCTAGTATTGAAAGATACATACTTCACTCTTTGAATGATAGAACCATCTAAGGAAATTAATATATTAATAAGCACCTTCTTGTTATATCCATTAAGCTTTACATGGAAGAAATTTTCTTTTCCTGTCGTCACTCATACTCATAGGAAGCTTCATAGGAAAAAAAATAATTATAAAATTTTGAGATCAAATCTGTGAACTCAGTGTCCTATAAATTCTCATGCATGAAGGGGAAACTATATCTTCAATCTTCTCTATTTTAAAATCTCTAATCAAGGAAATATCATATTTGACTGCATTATAATAACCTACATCCTTACCAGAGAGATGGGAAAAGAGAGGTTAGCAATTGATCATTATCCAAAATGTTTCTTTTTATATTTATATGCTCTCAAAAAATAATTTATCTATATTGTTACAGGCCCATAAATAGCTTTGAAAACTGAATATCTTGTTGTTGTTGTTCAGTCTCTAAGTCATGTCCAACTCTTTACAACCCCATGGACTATAGCACGCCAGGCTTCCCTGTCCTTCAGTATTCTCAGAGTCTGCAAGACCTCATGTCCATTGAGTTGGTGATGCCATCCAACCATCTCATCCTCTGTCATTCTCTTCTTTTCCTACCTTCAGTCTTTCCCATCATCAGGGTCTTTTCCAGTGAGTCAGCTCTTTTCATCAGGTGGTCTAAGTATTGGAACTTCAGCTTCAGCATCAATCCTTCCAATGAATATTCAGGGTTGATTTCCTTTAGGATTGACTTATTTGATCTCTTTGCTATCTAACGGACTCTCAAAAGTCTTCTCCAGCACCACAGTTTGAAAGCATCAATCCTTCAGCACTCAGCCTTTGTTATCGTCCAACTCTCACATCCATACATGACTACTGGAAAAACCATAGCTTTGACTATACAGGACTTTGTCAGCAAAGTGATGTCTCCACTTTTCAATATGCTGTCTAGATTTGTCATAGCTTTTCTTCCAAGGAGCAAGCATGTAATCACCATCTGCAATGCTTTTAGAGCCCAAGAACATAAAAATCTATCCCTGTCTCCACTTTTTCCCCATGAAGTGGGGACCAGATGCCATAATATTCCTTTTTTGGATGTTGGTTTTTTTTTTAAACTTTCATTATTATTGTTTATTACTTATTGCATACCTAAGATGCTGTTCAAATAGTAACAGATACAGTTCTTTCAAGAGGCTTATGCATTGGTGACTAAAGTAGCTGAATATTTTTGTTGGGGTTTTTCCAAATTATTCTAGTTCTCCTTTTTGTTTCTGTAAATGAACTTAAGGAAAGTACTAGTATTCAGTCTTTATAACAGCAGGGTAGTTTCTAAAATAGCAATTCTCAGAATGTAATCTGTGGACCCCTGAAAGTCTCCAAGATCCTTTTAGAGGATCTGCAATATCAAAACTACTTTCAAAATAATGGATGTTGAGTTTTACTCTCCTCTTTCACCTTCATCAAAGGGCTCTTTAGTTCCTCTTCACTTTATGTCATTAGGGTGGTATCATCTGCATATCTGAGGTTGTTGATATTTTTTCCTGCAATCTTGATTCCAGCTTGTGATTCATCCAGCCTGGCATTTCGCATGATGTACTCTGTATATAAGTTAAATATGCAGGGTGACAATATACAGCCTTGACACACTCCTTTCCCAGTTTGGAACCAGTCCATTGTTCCATGTATGGTTGTAATTGTTGCTTAAATAGCTTTGAAAACTAAATATCTATCTCAAATCATATAACCAACAGTTAATAGAGACAACATCAATTTTATTTCCTTTGCTTACTGAATTTATTGTTTGTTAAAATCACTGATCCTCTGTAAATTACCTTGGCCTGGTCTTATAGAAAATTCTGGAGTAATATTTAACTGATTTAAATAAGTTTATATTAAATAAGTTCATATATTCAGACCATCTCTCAAATATCATTCACTTTGTGTTTCTTTGTTAAATATATGGAAAAGAAATGAATTACAAGGCTCTACGATTGGAAGAAAATAAATAAAACTAAGGTAGCATCACATTTATTTTCCTGCCATGCAGGTTTGTTGCTGATGAACTCAACTTTACAACAGGACTCAAGAGATGAAATTTACAAATAAATACTATAAAAATTCAAATGTTTTTAAATATATGAACTTTTTAAATGCATTTCCTCCATTTAATAGTTCAACAATAATTCTCCCCCTCAGCAATTTAGAAATTTTAATGCACAAATAGATATGCATCTCAAAGTGTCAAAAGATTATTTTCATATGTTGGCAGTTTCGATCCATGCCTCTCTTTAAAAATTTGGAACTTGTTTTCTTCTAAGGCTGAGTGCAATTTGGAATAACTTTGTGTTAGCTACAAATAACAATCTTTCCAAGCCCTAGCAACCAGGCGCTGCTTTCGCAAAGGCCTTTGAAGAGTTTCTTTCACTGCCTTTACCCCTCCTCTTACATGCACTTGGGTCCCAACCATCCCATTTTTTAAACTACAGAGCGAGAAAGAAATGAAGAAGAAAGAAAGGAGAAAAGGAAGAAGAGAATGAAGGAAAAAAGAAAGAAAGGAAAGGAAGGAGGAAGAAAAATTTGTATAAAAGGATGCAGTGCAGTGTTTCACAGTTTAAAATCATACAAAAACCAAATGTACACTTCTAATCTGCTTAAAATGCAAGTTTGGGATACAAATCTTCAGCAAACAACAGGTTTATTGATTATAAAGATTCCAGTAGAGCTTTTTAGCCAATGTGTGCTGTTTTTGTGAAGGAGGAAAAAAAAGTGATTTGGAATTGAGCCACCTTTATTTTAAGTTCCCTAGTCAATATGTTGCCACAGCAACCAAGTTCTTGTTATCTGGGAAAAGACAGATGTCTTTGCTTCAATCAGGATGCAAAGCTTAGAGAAGCAAAAAAAAAAAAGTGGGGGGGGAGCAATGAAAATTCATCATTTCATTATTTGAAATGTGAATTGCTCTGAGCTGGCTTTGAGCCATAGTTCTTACCCATAGTATCCTTCAGTATGTATTCAAGTCCTTCACTATTGCAATACTTCATTTTCATTAATTAAATACTTACATCGAACGTTGTCTCATGATCCCATCAAGTTAATTCATTGCCCAAAACAGTTATTATTAAATTTAAAGCAGTTCATATTATTGTGCAATGTATTGGCAAAAATTATGTTTAACTTTACTTAATAAGAGCATTGTGTCCCAAGAAAGAGAAAGATGGGAAAGCCGAGAAAGAGAAGCAGAAAGCCACCTTTACTTTTAATTAAACAGAGTTGTTTGGCTATATGTGCTTTTTCCTCTCACCCTTGAAGCTTTACTTAAAAAAAAAAAAGGTGAAATAATTTATGAATGTTTAGACTAGCAAGGAAAAAAAGGAGACAGTATCAGAATAGATATTACAACAAATTTTTGAAGATGAAAAACAGTATAGTGAGTAAATTAGCAGAATAGAGAAAGTTTCAACTGAGCTGCCTGGACAGGGGAATACTGAGCAGCAGTGAGTAAATCTAGATGGAATGACAGACTAGGTTCAAGGTCTACAGAAGTCAGGGTGTTGAGACAGAAAATCAAGAGACTGATTTAAAAATCTGTTTCAAAAAAAGCCAGAGCTTAGCCTCTGTTCCCCTATTGTTTGTACATGGGGTGGGGAGGACGTTCACTCCTGAGACTAAGATATCAGACAGAAAAGATGGAAAGGGAGGGGGTGGGCAGATCTCGAAGTAGGAAATTTAATTAAAAGTTTGCATATTATATACTACTCTACAACTTTAGTGGTTTTTAAAGAAATCAACTTTATTTTTCAGAACAGTCTTAGGTGTACAGAAAAAGTGAGCAGGGAAGTCATACGTATATTCTCTCCTCTAAACAGTTTCCTCTTCTTTTGTGGTACATTTGTTACCATTGATAAACCAACATTTATACGTTTTTATGGAAAGACAGTTTACATTGTTTTGTGTGTGTGTGTGTGTGTGTTATACTATTCTGTGATATTTTGACAAATGCATAATGTCACGTGTCTACCATTAAAATATCATTTGGAAGAGTTTCACTGCTCTGAAAATCTGTGTTTCACCTATTCATCCCTCTTCTTATTTCACCTGAGCGTCTGCCAACCACTGATCTATTAATATTTACTGCTCTGGAGTACTGCCTTATACAGTGCGTCATACAGTCAGAACTGTAAGAATGTAGCCTTTCACAGTGGCCTTGTTTACTTAACCATACATATTGTTGAGGCCAAGCAGACTTGGTAAAGTGAAAATACACATGTTGGTACTGGAATAAGTCTTTAAGAAAGAAAATATGACAATTTTGGATACCAATTCAAGCCAACAGTGTATCCCATACACGTTGATATGTCCTGTGAGCAGATGCCCTAAACAGGTCAGCACCAAGGACTTTAAAAATTCTCTCATGGTAGTTATCATTTATACATGTCTCAGTTACTCCATTTAGTTATTTAAATTTTCTCCATAATAAAGAGAAGAAAACTAATGTTACTGATCCAATATCAGGCTAAATAGTTTAGATTTTCCAGTTATTCAAATTTATTTTCTCATCTGGATTTCACAAGCTGCATTATCCAAGGAACAGTCTCAGATAGGGATGCATTCCACAGCCATCAAGTAAAACAGCAGCACCGAAGGTTAGATCTCATGCATGAGTCTCGTGTCCTCAGGGACTCAGTTAAATAGTAC
The DNA here is from genome assembly GCF_019320065.1 of Cervus canadensis. Taxonomy (NCBI): domain Eukaryota; kingdom Metazoa; phylum Chordata; class Mammalia; order Artiodactyla; family Cervidae; genus Cervus; species Cervus canadensis. Next base: position 31,802,508 of record NC_057394.1, read on the forward strand.
AAATGTTCAGCGCATGACAGCAGAAAGTATTTCTTGGAAATATTGTTTTGGATGACTGATGTCACATAAAAAGCACAACAGTTCCATCCCAGTATATCTGAATATTAATTTACTTTTTTGTAACTGATTCTATATAATTAACTGTAAAGTTCCTCACCATACACAATCACATGTATAGCCTCAAAGTTCAAAACACAGTAAATCAGCTATTTTTAAAATGTTGGAATGTATCTGTATTTTCATGGCAATAATTAAATTACCATTTGGCTATATTTGATCACATATTGTACACTTAAATAGTTAAGCAATATTAGCCACCTGTTTTGTATTACACTTGTATTACTTACGATACAAAATATGTTACATAGATCACATTTTGTTTTGACTATTGAAAAACTATGCCCACTCTGTTTACTGCCGTAACCTAGTAATGTCATGAGCGTTTCAGAGTCCCCTTGGAAATTCCTCATATTGACCCAACATTCCAAATTGCCAGAATCTACAATTGGATATCTATGATTTTGCTAAAAAAAAAAAATGTTGAAACCCATGTAGTCAAACAATTATTCCTTTGGCTGTTCATCAGAGGAGTCTCAGGAGACTAAGCATTGCTATTCTAGAGCTGGAATGATTTACCCTTTGAAAGAAACATAAGGAAATAAAATAAGCTCAAAAGTGACTTCAGACTATTACTTTCAAAGGAAATGTAACCTACATACAAGACCTTTAGTGAAACAACTAAATGCTTATTTAACATTTATAACATGTTAGGAGCCATGTTATTGTCTATATAAAGAGTTGAAAGATATCTCCTAAGATTCCTTGAGTCACAACACTGTCAGCAGAATCCAACAAAAATCTGTTCTGTTTTAAAGAATTCCTCCTGGAAAGACTACTCAAGAAATTCCTCTTAAGGAAATTGGTCAGACGATTGTTATTATGATCTAATCTGTGACTCTTGATTTGTTTTTTGATCATTAATAAAAACTAATGAAAAATAATGCAATGATTACCAATCTCTGTATGGAGTTTGAACCGACTGGAAGACCACTATTGAGTAACTTTTCAGACTTCTGATTTTCCACAAATTCATCCTGTCATTTCCTCAAAATTTGTTTTCTCAAAATTCATCACGTGAGAAAATTAAGTAGATATGCTTTTCCTTATTTTTCCCCCCACATTCAGCCAAAACCCTGGCATTGTTCTATAAGCAAACATAGGAAGACTCCAGAAATGGACAGAAATAGGCAGAACAGCTGGGGAACTTGGGACCCAAAGAATGACACGATGGTGAATTTCAGAAATTTTCTTTTTTCCTCATATATTGCAGAGTCGGAGCTGCAGAAATCGGCAACCCAGAAATGCCGACAGATACAAGCAAAAGGAAAAAACAAAAAACCCTGCTTTTTCTAAACAAGACAAGCAGGGAAGACAGCCCAGAGAGATACATTTAGACAATAACTGCTTTACTCAAGGCACACATCACAGGAAAAACAAAGGCTTCATCCTCATTTGCACCAGCAAGGGCAGAGTGGAAAACCGAGCACCGATGAGGTGACCTCCCTCCACCCTCTGGGATGGTGTCAGAACAGGGCGGATGGAGATTAGGACCTTCACCAGCTCCCAGAAATAATGGGGCCATTCTTCCATGGTATCAGTGGAGGGCCGTGGGAGCAGCAAGGAGGCACTCCTACCTCTTTCAGCCAAAGGGGTGTGAGGGGAGGTTTCCTGGGAAGCCAGACTTCCACCTCTGCCCAGGAGTAATGAGGAACTCTTTGCTCATGTGTTGGACGCTGAGTGGGGAACCTAAGACTCCTAGGTTTACCTGGAAGTAACTGCACTGATCCCCCTTCTCCCTGATCCCCCTTCTCCCTCTGTCCCTGCCAGGAAGAGCGTGTTAGTCGTTCAGTGGTGTCAGATTCTTTTCAACCCCACAGACTTTGGGGCAGATTCTTTACCCCCTGAGCTACCAAAGATTTCCTGTCCCTGCCAAAGTGAAAGTGAAGTCGCTTAGTTGTGTCCAACTCTTTCCGACCCCATGGACTGTAGCCTACGAGGCTTCTCCATCCATGGAATTTTCCAGGCTAGAGTACTGGAGTGGGTTGCCATTTCCTTCGCCAGGGAATATTCCCGACCCAGGGTTCGAACCCGGGTCTCCCGCATTCTGAGCAGACGCTTTTACCCTCTGAGCCGCCAGGGGAGCTGTCCCTGCCAGGATAATGTTAAACAAACCATCTAAACAGAAGATAAACAGGACGCAGAGTTTCACAGTATAGCTCCAGAAACATCGAAATATCAATCAAAAGTCACTTGCTACACCAAAAACCAGGAAAATGTCAAGGGAAAAGAAGATAAAAATGCTAGAATTAACTGAGAAGGCAACCATTATAAAATCACTTCAACAAGCAATTATGAACGTGTTTAAACCAATTGAAAAATATAAAAACTCAGCAAACAGACTATCTCAGCAAAGAAATGGAAAATATAAAAAAGACCAAATGAAAATTTCAGAACAGAAAAATATGATGACTGAAATAATTAAAAGCTCAGTGGATGAGCTCAAACCAGATGAAGCGGGGAGATGAAACAGTAAACTTGAATGTGGAAACTAGAAATTAGCGAATCTGGACAACAGAGAGGAAACTAAACTCCCCCAAAAAAGGAAATGAAAGAAAAATGAAAAGAGTCACAAGGGACCTGTGGGAATATAACAAAGGATCTAACATTTGTGCCATCAGAAACCCAGAAGGAGAAGATGAAGAGGGAGGGGACTGGAAAAGTATGCAAAAAATATAGCAAAAAGATTTCTGAATCTGGCAAAAGGAAAAAACCTACATACCCCAAAACTGAGTGAACTATAAACAGGATAAACCCAAAGAAACCAAATAAGACACATTATATTCAAGCTTCTGAAGATAAAGACAAGAAAACATCTTGAAAGCAGTGGGGGATAAAAGAAAACCACATGTTATCTAGAGGTAAAAAAACAGTTTGAATTACAGTGGATTTAAACTTGAGTTTGTGGTAATAGACTTTATTCTTGTTTCTATTTTTCTATATTTTTCCCATTGTCTTTAAAACAAGTATTTGAATCCTGTAAAGGAAAACAATTAAATTTTAAATAGTGCTAATATATGTTTTTACTCATTTTTCAAGAGCTGAAAGAAGTGACCTACCAACCCAGAATTTTACATCCAGTGAAATAATTTACAGAACTCTAGGGAAAATCAGCAACTCTCCAATGAAAAAAATTTAAGAGAAATTGTTACCATCAGATTTACCCTTCACATCAAATCCTAATAATCTGACTCACATTTTCTCCAGCATCTGACTTAAAAAGGTCTACCTAAACAGGAAAAAATGAAATGGCACAAAACTTTGAAATATTTTATAGACCACTGTCGATTGTGTGCACTAATGTTAAAATTAACAATAATGTTTTCTAACATTGGTTTTGTCACTCTCGGTCCTTTCAGTATATGCATGAAATATAATGTTAATAACCCTTTCCGATACTGTTACAGGTGGCTAATCGGATCAAATGAATCTCTTGAATTCACAAAGATTATAATTTGAGACCCAGAGTAGACAAAACCAGTTCAACCTTAGAGAGTGTTACCTCAGCAAGTCAGAATCAAACACCTGTTGTACAAATTTTAAAACTGGAGTGAAAAAAATTTAGCACTATTTCAGTTTGGGTTTTGTGGTGATAGATTTCATTTCTATTTTCCTTTATTTTTTCATTTTCTTTAAAACTAGCACTTGAAGACAGTAAAGGAAAAAAATTAAACATCTAATTTGGTAAACATGATTATGAAGTTTACCCAGACTCAGATTCTAATGTAGATAATATGTGATGTGTAAATAAGTCTTTGGCAATGCACAATATGAATTTGGGAAATCTGCCTACAATGTGCTAATCTCCTTAGGATGTCTCCTCTTCATGGAGAATAAACTCTTTATTCTTTAATTTTTTTTCTTTTAAATCCTCCTCCATCTGTTATTCATCTGCCCTTCTCATGCTATTTTCCTTGATAATTTCATGAGTTTTGTTTGTGTTTCTTACAAAATAGTCCTAATATTTTATCTGTTGTTTCTCACAAGTATGTGTGTGGGTGTGTGAGGATGTCTGTGTGCATTTGTGATTGTGTATATGCATTTGTACTTACCCATGTGTACTTGTGTGAGTTACATCTATATATATGCCTATGATGTGTCTATTGCAGTGTTAGGCACTAGGGATAGAGCCATTAACAAATGGGACACAGTTTCCACCCACATAGAGTATAGGACCCTATACTCTTTAAACAGTTTAAACAAACAATTTAAACAAACTGTTTAAAACAAGTACCTGAAAGAGAGTGCCTAATTGTTGTGAAAGCAAATACAGAATATTATGGAAGCTTGTGGCAAACATGGTCCAGTTATTTACCTGGAGGAACATTCCTGGATGGCAAATGCTTTGAGAAGAGAAACTGCATAGCTGCGGCACCTCCAGGATACCTTGTAATAAGTAGTGAAGTGAAGTGAAAGTCGCTCAGTCGTGTCTGACTCTTTGTGACCCCATGGACTATACAGTCCATGGAATTCTCCAGGCCAGAATACTGGAGTGGGTAGCCTTTCCCTTCTCCAGGGAATCTTCCCAACCCAGGGATGAAACCCAGGTCTCCCACATTGCAGGTGGCTTCTTCACCAGCTGAGCCACAAGGGAAGCCCTTGTAATAAATAGGAGGCATTCAAATAATATTTACTAGATGGATAAATAAAGTATTTATTCAATTCATAGTAATAAGAAACTGGAAAGGCTGATTGTAGTAGAATGCTTTTCATTCTATTTAACAGTGCTATAGTAAGCCAACACTAAGGTTCTGATAGAACTTTACTGTATCCTTTTTTTAGTCCCATGAATATTCTTAGTAGACCATATAAATGACACAGACACAAAACTGTGATTTTAGATGATAACCACATTTGTCCTTCTGTGACTTCAGGAAGATTTTATTCTAAAATAACAAAGATTCTCAGTGAGTTAAAAAGCTTGATGAGTGCACTAACAGCATTAAGATTATTGTAGGAGTAGCACAAATCCCACTAATTAAACAGACACATAAGCTCACCAGCTCTTGGCTATCCATTAGAGCAGAAATCTCTATGGATGCAAACTCAACCAACACCGCATCATCCAAAGTGCTGCTACCTGGAGACATCATTAGATTTCTGAAAATCTCCTCCAAGTTCAACTTACTGTATCACAAATTTTGTCTTAATGCTAATACAGGAAAAAAAATCTCATTCAAGGTTTTATTTTTTCTAAAAGATTTCATACAATCACTGCTTGAATTACACAAGCAGTGTAATTATTAATAAATGAAAGTGATTTATAATGGCTGTTATCACTTGAGCTAGGCTCAAATAATGATGACAATAAACCAGCAGATGGATAAGGCAGTTTAATCACCAGACTAGTAATAATTCGATTTCCTGAAGCCAACATTTGAAAATATGGATGTATTCTTTGATAAATTAGGTGTGAAGTAAAGAGAACACGGAGTCTTATTTATTTTCAAGGGCTTATTATGTGACTTCAAGCAAATGTGTCCTTCTAGCCACTCCTTTCAAGCTCTTCTTCTCAGATTATTTCCATGTATTTTATCAGTTTTTAAAACATGTTTTTAAAACGTTGGATCTGAACCCCCTCCAACAGATCCTATCATTTTCACTCAAAGTCTTCTTTTTCAGTATGTTAAAATTACTTAAGAGAAAAGAATTTTGATAGGAACTGAAACATAACAGGAACTTTCGATTTCGTGTTTCCTAAATGTTACTTTAGTCACTTGAAGCCAAGAAATTTGTATTTTTCATATTTTTTTAAGATTTATGAGTTTATGGTTTTGAAAAAATGATAGAAAAGAGGCATCTAAGATAGGAAAGTATAAAACATATGGGGAACTATCTCTATGAATCCTATCACTTATAAATAACTATAATTATCTTACTATAAAGAGCATTTCAGGCATCTCCAATTACTATGTAAAACAGAAGAATATACAAATAAAAGGATAGTTGGATAGCAGATGCATGGCTGGGTGGATAGATGGATAGAAAACATGGTATTATCAAACCTAGATTATTCTACTATAGTGAAAAAATTAATTAAATTTTAAGTTTTATTGTGTTTAAATTTACAGAAGAAAGAGAAACTGAATTCAAAATAAAGGAGTTTCCAAACTTTAGATGAGTGTTCTTTCAGAATGAGGTACCCTCTTAACTAAGTTAAATTCATTTTAACTAAATTTTAATTTATACCTTATTTCACTTCCTGTCATAAAATATTAAGATATTAACAGTTAATGAAATGTGTTAGCTATGTTCTTATTTTTATATCACCAAGATTTCAAATATTTATTTTTCTATTTTTAAACTGTAATTCCAACCAGTATTTAGTCTTGACTCTGTTCTTTAATGGCGTCAATGTTCACTGTCATCTTTACCATACCTTCCTGTTTCTGAAAGTTTTAATTGCATGTAGCCCTTTGAGACTAGACTTCCCTTTTGGGTAGTGTCAATGCCTACTTGAAGATGCTGTAAAAACAAAACAACAACAAAAACACCAGTGTGTTAACATCACAAAAGTGTATTTCTTGCATACACTAAATAGTCGATGAAAATCATTCAGAGATCTGGTCTGATAAAGGCTCCAAATCAGTAATTGCTGTCATCATCACTGTGGCATAAGAACAGCTTGGTGGTGAGTGTCGCAGTGGCTTCAGGGGGATACATCTCATTTCCACTCTTCTGGCAAGGGTAGTCCAATCCTAACACATATGCTACAGGAGGAGAACTGGAATATAATTACTCTCCGTACACCGTGACTTATTTTTTCTGCAAAGCTCTTCCTTCTCCATAGGTTTTTACCTTGTACTCTCCATTTTTAGAAAAGTCTTGGTAGCTCTTTAAATTCTGGAAGCTTCATGTACAATATTATAAAGTATGACTTTTTTGACCCAATTATCAAATTTTCCAATCTTAGGATCCTTAACAAGGAAAACATTTTGCAGCATGTTCAATTTTCAGTGAATTATGCCTTCGTTTAGATCTTTATGGGCTAATAAAAAGCCACAGTGTTCAAAGCCTTCTTCATCAATTTCTGGAATATTTCTGTGCCTTACAGAGGATCAGTGGCTGACAATGGTATACTAAATAATCATGCAAGTTAAAATGCCTTATTATAACCTAGATTTTATCTGATCTACATATCCATACATTTGGATGTGCACATCATTCCTATTAAGAAGTATTATACACAAGATTGGACTCCAGCAGGTCCTTGAAACACAGGCATATTACATGAGCAAGTGTAACAGGTTCACGAGGCACTCACTTCTGCTGCATTAACACCTTGGTGTGTGTATGTTCAGTCGCTCAGTTGTGTCTGACTCTTTGCGACCCCATGGACTGTAACACACCAGGTTCATTTGTCCATGGGATTCTCCAGGCAAGAATACTGGAGTGGGTTGCCATTTCTTCCTCCAGGGGATCTTCCCGACCCAGGAATCAATCCTGCATCTCCTGCATTGTCAGGTGGATTCTTTACTGCTGTGCCACCTGGGAGACCCACACCAATACCTTACCCACAATCATTACCCACAGCCTCGCAACTCACACTCCTGTCTTCATGATCATTATGGTATTAACTAGAGATAGACAGCTACAGCATGGTAGTCTAAATTAAACTGTTTTATTCATTTAATTTTGAAAATTTTCAAATTTACATAGAATACTGAAATAAACAACCATGCTCTTTCATCTATATTTATAAAATGTTAATATTTCATTGTATTTCTTCATCTCTCCATAGATGAGATGACAATAGATGATGGTATGCAGATGGATAAATTTTCTGCTAAATCATCTAGAATTTGCAGGCGTCATTGCCTCCTGCTAAATACTTCACCAGGTTATCTCCTAAGAACTGTAACTTTGTCCTACACAAACACAATGTCATTATCACCCTCAACATATCATCCACATTCAGAACTTTCCAACTGTCCTGACATTAAAGCTGCAAAATAGTAGACCCTTAAGATGTAAAATCTGCTGTTCTCTACTTCTGCTGGAAAGCAGAAGAGACTGAAAGCAGACTCCGGCAAGGTCAGAAATTCATTCTTAAATCCCCAGTCCAGGATAAGATCATAAAATGAAAGTGTGGTCTTTTCTGCAATGCAGTGACATTACAGATATTGCAGATACCAAGTCACTGAGCTGAGGGAAAATTGGTTTCAAATCCTGCTGGTGATCCTGTTTTATTTCCTCTTATGTCCCCAGGCTCACCATTTCCTATTCCCATAAAAATAGAAAGCAACTAGAATTTTTTTCCACTTTCTTTCACAGGTGGGAGGTTGAGCCAGTGCCAATCAAACTCCTATATTCATGTAGAGAACTTGGCTCCCACTGAACCATGATCTCACACTGAACACTTACTTCCCCTGATCCTGCAGGATCACCTTCCTCACTACTGCAGGACACTGATAGTATAGCCAGCACACCCATGAATTCATCTTGCTCATATATATTTTTATTTCATTTACAGCCATGGAGATTTTTATGTTATGCTTGATCCCATCTAAGAGATTTTGGCTTTCCTTTCCATACTTCATGTATTATCATGATGGGTCTGTCACAGAAAATAGAACATCAAAGCATAACTATATACAATATCTTAACTGGAAGTAATTACCAGGACCACTGAATATGGTTACATATGGTTGTGCAGTTACTGTGAAGCACAGGAAGACCTACATTAAGAGTTAACTTGCTTCAGTTCAAGGCACGAAGCAGGTCACTCAAAGTTGGTGATCTGGGACAACCCAGAGGGATGGAGTGAGGAGGAAGGCGGGAGGGGGTTTCAGGATGGGGGGTGATTCATGTCGATGTATGGCAAAAATCACCATAATATTGTAAAGAAATTATCCTCCAACTAAAAGAAATTAATTAATTTTTAAAGAAGAGCTTGTTTCACACCAAGCTGTGTTTAACTGTGAGGGCTCCATGCAACCATAGGAAGTGGCACCTTTTTCTAATTCATGGTGGTTTATTCGCTAAGTTGTGTCCAACTCTTTGTGACCCCATGGACTGTAGCCCGCCAGGCTCCTCTGTCCATAGGATTTCCTAGGGAAGAATACTGGAGTGGGTTGCCATTTCCTTCTCCAGGGCATCTGCCCGACCCAGAGATTGAACCCAGGTCTCCTGTACTGCTGGCAGATTCTTTACCCACTGAGCTATGAGGAAATCTAATTCATAAGAAGGAATTATTTGCTTACCAAGATATATGCCCATGGATGTGTGCCTCTTGAGAGGGGATATCTTTTCCCTAGTTCACAGAAAGGCAGTCTATGGGCCTACATGGACTACCTTTCCCAAGGGTTCTGGAAAGGTAGTGTCTGAGTTTTTTCAACCCCCACATACTCAATAGGGAAAATACATTACAAAACCAAAGTCCTTACATTAAAGGGGTCAATTCAACAAGAAGATAGAGCAGTGCCAAGTATGTACACATCTAACAAGAGAACTTCATGTCACATGAAGCATTGTATGGTTAAGTGTATGGTTAAAAGCAAAATTGAAGACTCCAACACTTCTCTCCCAGTAAGCCAGAGAATAAGTACACAGTGCATGGAACTCATTGGCATTAGGTAACATCACCCTAATGTTATCATTTGGGTAGTGATTGTTGTTCAGTCACTAAGTCATGTCCAACTCTTTGCAACCCCATGGACTGCAACACACCAGGCTTCTCTGTCCTTCACTATCTCCCAGAGTTTGCTCAAGCTCACATCCATTGAGTTGATGATGCCATCCAACCACATCATCCTCTGTCATTCCCTTCTCCTGCTCACAATCTTCCCAGCATCAGGGTCTTTTCCAATAAGTCAGCTTTTCACAATAGGTGGCCAAAGTGTTGGACCTCCACCTTCAGCATCAGTCCTTCCAATGGATATTCAGGCATGATTTCCTTTAGGGTTGACTGGTTTGATCTCCTTTCAGTCCAAGAAACTCTCAAGAGTCTGATCCAGAACCACAGTTTGAAAGCATCAACTCTTTGGCCCTCAGGCTTCTTTACGGTCCAACTCTCATATCTGTACATGACTACTGGAAAAATTATAGCTTTGACTAGATGGATCTTTGTGGGCAAAGTGATGTCTCTGCTTTTTAATATGCTGTCTAGGTTTGTCATAGCTTGATAATTTTTTGGCACAACATTGCAGAGTCTAGCTTCCAAATAACTATTTATTGAAATTAACAAAATATTCACATCTATAATATAAATTCCCTTCAATATAAATAAATGTAAACTCATCATTTGGCAAATAATTAAGAGATACTGATCACCTAAGCTGAAACCTGAAATACACACCAAGTTGAATATATTAAATGGAATATACTGTTACAGAAAAACTATGCTTTCCTGTGACTACCTCATGCCCTAGTTATATAAATTGAGTGAAGGGTTTTTTAGAGAACATAGAGTATAGTATGTCACTATATGTGTCACTAGCATGCGTGCATGCTAGTAGCTTCAGTTGTGTCTGACTTTTTGTGACCCTATGGACTGTAGTCTGCCAGGATATTCTGTCCATGGGATTCTCCAGGAAAGAATACTGGAGTGGGCTGCCATTCCCTCCTCCAGGGGGTCTTCCTGACCCAGGGATCAAACCCATGTCTCAGGTTTCCTGCATTGGCAGGCAGGTTCTTTACTACTAGTGCCACTGGGAAGCCCCACAGTATGTCACTATGAAAGCATAAATCAGGTAAGATAACACTTTTGGAAAGAAAATCAGGTAGTGATTTTTAGATAAGATATTTTCAGTCATTTTGACTGACAATTGCTAAATGTACATCTTATCTATCAAAACATGGATAAAAAAGAAAGATACAAGGAAAAGAAAATTTATTGCATGTGTCTGGAGCCAACAAATTTTAATAATGGCTGTTAGATAGTCACTAACAAATTCTGATCCTTTATCCACCGAATCTAATAAGAAATATGTTTATTGGCATGTTTCTTTCATAATGTCATAATATCTATCATTTGAAAATCCTTTCTTCCTAGAATGAGTCATAGAAATCCATTTAAGTATTGCTTTAACTTGTTTTTAATTAGCAGTAAGCAAAATGTCAACCAATAAAAAATTAAAGACCCACCCTTAACTATGCACAAGAATTCTTTACACTAGAGGAGTGGGATCAAATATGACCAATAGGGAGAGTAAATTCATCTCATCTTTGGAAAGAAAAATTAGTTCAAAGGCATAAATTAATAGTGATATTAAAAATAACTGTTTTAGTAAGATAGTGTTTTGTTTTTAACAGGTGAAGAAAATAATCACTTTTATTTCACCAGCAAAATATCATGTATAAAAGATCATATCATAAAAGGGATATGAGGCAAAGGCAACATCGCTCTTATTCTTACTGTCATTTATTAATTTGTGCAGGCCTGTTCTGTCTCCTTTAAACACTTACTCAACAGAGCTGTTGTGCTCAGAATTGATTTTGCTGCTTCAGCCACATTAGGCTGAGATACTTTTTGGCTTTCATCTGAATGAACAATTTCCTAGTTAGACACACTGGATTTGGACTTGGGTCAATAAAAGCTTTACTGTGTCCTTTCTCTTTCCTCTTGGATCTCACAAAAGAGACCTAAATTCCATTCATCTTTTCACTTGCCACAGTGGAATCTTTAGCAATGCACTTATGGCTTGAATGAAGAAACATAGCAAGAAATTGGCAGAGAAACAAGTAGGAATTCTCTATGTCCCATACTTGCACCCCTGAAGATCAGTTACCTCTGGGTATGCGTATAAATTTGTCTAGCTTTAACTATTTGTCTTTGCTATTCTGTGGGAACATAAATCCTTATCAAAGGTTTAATATAATCCTACTGAATCTCATGTGGCTAGCTCTTAAGGTATTTGCAAGAAAGCCAAGTTGATCAGATCCTGGTATTTAAATTTAAAAGATTTTAAATGGATTGAGTCAGGAGTTCTTTTTTGCAGCTTTGAATAATTTCATTTATAGGACCAAATATTAAAATGTCAGAATTTTAAAATATGCAAATACATTTATAAAAATTTTTTTGAGATGTCTACCCTATTTTATATGTTTTTATATAAGAACCATGAAATATTGTGTCATTTTATCTGGCACTGAAAGTAACCAGTTCTAAACTATCAACTGTGAATAAAAAACATGCTATGAACTAGATATAACTACAGAAAGGATGCTACATATTTCCTAAGGAGGAAAGCATGGGCATTGTGTTAATAAGTCCAATGGTGGTTCCAGTTTGAGTACCAACTGATGCTCCACTCCATTCTACTCCACTTAACTCCAGAGGTTGGACCAGTTCAGTTCTGAGATGGGTAACCCTTTGGGGGTCACATATTTTTTGAATGCGATCAGATGCTTTCTCTGCATAAGACATGAATAAAATATTGACTTATTTTCTCTGTTACAAGTTTCTTTTAAAGTCCCTTTCTAATGATATAAATAATTTAAAAGCTATGGAATATTCAATAGAGAAAGAGGAAAGAACTAACTAGAAGGAGGCAGGGAAATCTGTAGGAAAATTTTAAAAAACTGATTCATCCATGGGAAAAAATATAGCATTTAATGATCAATAGATACAAGACATGCACAGGAATAAATACAAGTAACAAAAAACTAAATGAATTTGTTTATCAAACACATGTCTATTGTAGAGCTATTCTACATCAAGCACTATTCTAGGTTCTAGAATGTAATAATTCAACAATCAATGAACAAACCAGTCTCAAGTTTCTCCCTATATGCTACATCTTACATCCCAATAAGGAAAGACAGATAATAAACCAAAAATAAGCAAGCTATTTAGTATGCCAGACATTCATGTGTATAATAGGAAGAAAAAAGAGAAAAAAGGAATATGAAGGGGATGGGCTGGAATAGATTAGTACTGAACTGCATGTCTTGGTCTTTATTGAGAAAAACATCTGACAGATGTTTATTCCTAAATTTCACTCGACATTGAAAAAATACACCCAAGTGTAAAATTCACCATATCTATAAGCATAATTTCCTAGAATGAGATTACATCTATGAAAAAGCTTGAAAAATATAGAGATGAAAATATGGAACTCTTCCCTGATAAGTTAAAATTTATTATTCCATTTCTCCCACATTTTAGAACTGTTAGGTTGCTCATGTGAGTCAAATCCAAAGAAAAGATCATAAATATTAGGTTGAGAAATATGGATCAGTGAGTGTCAACTTCTTACTGGAAAAAACATGTGCAGGTTATATTAATGTATGGGCCAATGAAAGAAACATTATAGGTAAAAAAAGAAAAAAGAAAAAAGAAACAAAAGTTTTCTGTAAGAAAAGAAAAATTATGCTTAAGCTATATGGGTTCTTTCAAAAATAATTAAACATGTGACCAGGAAGAAATCAGTGAAGATGACTTTGTTTTGACTTTCAGAAGACAATTAATATGATTCCACATGAAAGATAATTTTAAAATGAGAAGATATAAAAAGGAAATAATTTTATAGATTCAGAATTGACATAGAAGGATACTGAAGTGAGAGATAATAATTTTTGGTAAGATATAGATAAATAGGGAGAGTCCTCAGAACTTATGCAGCTAGTAAGGAGAGTGTACAATACAATCTCCCATTGTAAACAGTGGCACAGAGCTTTTCTAGGCAAAGACATCAAGCTGATGGAAATAATGCCATCAATTCATATTCAGTAACAGCTATTGAGCACCTCCCATGAGCAGGGCAATACACTAAGTATTATATTACAATGATATTCTTAAAATATGGTTCGTGCGTTGATATAGTCATCAGCCAGGTGGTTAGGATTGTGATGCACAGAAAGACTTACAATGTCAAATGCTAAGCACATGATATATTTATGCCCAGGCAGTCTTGAAAGTATATAGCTCAGGCTGGGAGTAAAGTAGTGGTCCTCAAACCAAAAGTGCCTCAATTCAAAGTCACACATGTTCTCACAACTGAAAGCACCCATGGAAGGGGGTGTCAAAGAACATTCTAGGAGAGAAACTGGCTTCAGAAATGCTATAAAAGTGAAAAAATGCATGTCAAGAAATAAGAAATATTCATGCAGTCAGCATTAACTTTCTGAGAACCTACTGTGCCAGGAACTCTGCTGAGACCTTGAGATTTACAAAGATGAATGGAAGAGTATTTTAGCCCTCAATTAATTCTCCAGTCTAGGAAGGGAGAAAGAGAAGAATGAACTTATTATCCTGACATATTGCTATAAGCATGTTTTTAGGAAATGCATCGAATGTAAGGATGGCTAAAAGGATAAAATGATCATCTCTGCTCAGGTAGCACGGATAGGCTTTTCAGGTGTTCTTGATTTGGATTTTGAGGGTTACCTGAAATTCAAACATACGAGGAAAAGGCAATATTTTGAGTGAGCATGAGTTTTCAAAAGTACCAATACATAAATCATCTGGAGCCTTAGAGAAAGATTAGATGGCTTTTTATGGTTAAAACACATGATACAACTGGACAGATGGACCTGTGAAGGGCCTTTGCTGCCATATTAAATATTCCAGTCTGCCTGGAACATGAATTATATTATGTAAATGAAGTATAGAAGATCCCATTAGAAAATTTATGGGTACCAAATTTTGAAGAACCTTGAACACTAGAACAAATAGTTCATACATTATGAAAGGGATTCCCAGGTGGCACCAGTGGTAAGGAACCTGCCTGCCAATGCAAGAGACTTAGGAGACCCAGGTTCGATCCCTGGGTCGGAAAGATCCCCTGGAGGAGGAAACGGCAACCCATTCCAGGATTCTTTCCTGGAGAATCCCATGGGCAGAGGAGCCTGGCAGACTACAGTCCATGGGGTCACAAAGAGTCAGACACGACAGATGTGTCTTAGCACACGCATTATGAAAATCAAGGAGAATTCATTAAAAGATTTTCAGCCAGAAAGTTTAGAGTGTTGCTCTAAGAAAACATAGTTGATGACAATATCCAGGATTGTTTAAAGGAGGAAAAATGGTTGTACCTGTGAGGACAGAATCAAAGGAAACTGATAAATGTGGTAAAGAATCAAACTTAAAATGCTAGAAGAAGGTGTCAAAGATGAGTTCAAGATTTTCATCCATGTGTAAGCTGGAGAGAAAAATAAATAACTGTTTTTATCAATGTAGAATGTGAGACCTAATATTAGAGAAGCAAAACATTATAAATACTCAGGATAAAATCTTGTTTACATACAGTGGTAAACATTTACAAAATGAAAAGCAGAGTAAGTTGCCTTTGATCTTTATTACAATGTAATTTTTACTTACATTAAATTTTATAATTTTTTTTCTGTTTCTGTGACTCTTCCAAAGAAACTTGTAGAAAGTCAAATCTCCATATAGCTGTTATATGTCCCAATATCCTACTTTTGATTATAAAAATCATGAACAGGCACCTGGCCACTGGTGCTGTACCTTCCCAGCTGTTCTTTCTCAGGACCTCAGGATGTGGTATTGGGCAAAAGACCAGTCTAGGAAATAGCCTTTACTTCCCGTGATATTAGCTATCCCGACTCTAAGACTAGAACAGATGTTCATCCAGGAAAAAAAAAAAATAAGACGTGAGAGTATATTTCCTCATATGCTTCCATTTGCACTGACCTTCACCATAGATAGCTTCTGCTTGGTCCAGACAGAATCACTGGCTCCGAGCCTTTAAGAGAATAAGCTGATGAGTCAGGAACTGAGACTTTGCACAAAGACTCCTTCACTGAAGGACATATTGCAGCAAACACTGTAGCTTTTCCTCCCACTGTCTTCCTCTTTGCCTTGCCCTTCAGCTCAGTACAGACTTTCTGTTCCCACCAGGTAGAAAATTCAGTCTTGCTTCAAATCTGTACAAAACAGATTTTAATATGGGTGTTAACTGGTGTAAGATATGTTTTCACTTCTATTATTTCTCTTTACCCTCCTTGTCTGCCCAAGGGTAGGTTTTATACAATTTACCATTCATTCTAATAACATTATGATAGTAAAAGGAATGCTACTGAGAATGAGCTTGAGCCATCAAGTGTAAAGGAGGACTTGGAATACAGGATTATCCCACTGAATAAGACATTCTACTGACCACTTCTCTGGGCTTTCTAAAGAGTGGGTATAGGATATGCAAGTGGGGAAAAATGCTATGCAGGTTTTAAAAACATTGAATTGACATCATTAGAGGACTATACTAGATTAATTAGAGTCTCATGTTTTCCCAGTGAAAAATAGTGTGTTCCTTTTCTCTTCTTTTACTTGAAATAATTTTCATGCATGTTATCTACTTTACTATGCTTTCTCTTTTCATTGTGCATTAACTTGGAGACCTCATTTTAGCTTTTATTACCACACAATAGGGCTTCCGTGGTGGCTGACGGTAAAGAATCTGCCTGCAATGCAGGAGACCCTGGTTCAATCCCTGGGTCAAGAAGATTCCCTGGAAAAGGGAATGGCTACCCACTCTTGCCTGGAGAATTCCATGGACAGAGGAGCCTGTGGGCTACAGTCCATGGGATCACAAAGAGTCAGACACGAGTAAGCGACTTAACACTTTCACACTTCACCACCGTATAAGTCTTCACAAATCTTTGTGTGTGTGTGTGTGTGTGTGTGTGTGTTTGTGTATACTCAGTCATATCCAACTCTTCACGACCCTTTTGGACTGCAGTCCACGAGGCTCCTCTGTCCACAGGATTTTTCAGGTAAGAATACTGGAGTGGGTTGCCATTTTCTCCTCCAGGGGATCTTTCCCACCCAGGGATTGAAACTGTGTCACCTGCATTACAGGCAGATTTTTACTGCTGAGCCATTGGAGAAGGCCCTCACAAATCTTGACCATTTTAAATTTTATTTTATCATTTTAGCATTGTGTATCATTGAGGAAGTTATTTTAATAGTTATATTTACTTATAGCTCATTTAGACTCAATCACCTTTTGAACTCTTTCTCTTACATACACTCACAGAGAGAGAGAGACACATGTATCTGGCAGGAGCAATTAATTAATCACTGTACAATATGCTCTAGTTCTTTCTGTAACACTCAGGATAAGGAAAAACCTAACAATACCATTTAATCACCACTGTCCCCAACTTAGCAGGCAATTATTAGTCATTCTTTATATATCTTGGAGGCAATAAAGTGTCATCAGAAAATATTTACCAAACTGAAATTTAAAATGCATTCATTGAAAAGTACAAAATGAATGTCAGTGTACACAAAATACTATACTAAAGCTGTAATTAGTAAGAAAGAAATAAAGACATTCAGTTCAGTCAGTTCAGTTCAGTCACTCAGTCGTGTCCAACTCTTTGCGACCCCATGAATCACAGCACGCCAGGCCTCCCTGTCCATCACCAACTCCCAGAGTTTACTCAAACTCATGCCCATCAAGTCGATGATGCCATCCAGCCATCTCATCCTCTGTCATCCCCTTCTCCTCCTGCCCCCAATCCTTCCCAGCATCAGGGTCTTTTCCAATGAGTCAGCTCTTTGCATCAGGTGGCCAAAGGATTGGAGTTTCAGCTTCAGCATCAGTCCTTCCAATGAACACCCAGGACTGGTCTCCTTTAGGGTGGACTGGTTGGATCTCCTTGCAGTCCACGGGACTCTCAAGAGTCTTCTCCAACACCACGGTTCAAAAGCATCAATCCTTTGGCGCTCAGCTTTCTTCACAGTCCAACTCTCACATCCATACATGACCACTGGAAAAACCATAGCCTTGACCAGACAGACCTTTGTTGGCAAAGAAATGTCTCTGCTTTTTAATATGCTGTCTAGGTTGGTCATAACTTTCCTTCCAAGGAGTAAGTGTCTTTCAATTTCATGGCTGCAGTCACCATCCGCAGTGATTTTGGAGCCCAAAAAAATAAAGTCTGACACTGCTTCCACTGTTTCCCCATCTATTTCCCATGAGGTGATGGGACCAGATGCCATGATCTTAGTTTTCTGAATGTTAAGCTTTAAGCCAACTTTTTCACTCTCCTCTTTCCTTTCATCAAGAGGCTTTTAGTTCCTCTTGCACTTTCTGCATAAGGGTGGTGTCATCTGCATATATCTGAGGTTTTGATTATTTATCCCAGCAATCTTGAGTTTGTGCTTCAGCTGTGTGCAGCATAGTCCTAATATTTGAGGTAGCGGTGTCAATATACAGCCTTGATATACTCCTTTTCCTATTGGAACCAGTCTGTTGTTCCATGTCCAGTCTAACTGTGCTTCCTGACCTGCATACAGATTTCTCAAGAGGCAGGTCAGGTGGTCTGGTATTCCATCTCTTTCAGAATTTTCCACAGTTTATTGTGATCCACACAGTCCAAGGCTTTTGGCATAGCCAATAAAGCAGAAATATGTT
Source organism: Cervus canadensis (assembly GCF_019320065.1). NCBI lineage: Eukaryota > Metazoa > Chordata > Mammalia > Artiodactyla > Cervidae > Cervus > Cervus canadensis. The sequence goes on from NC_057394.1 coordinate 31,820,948, forward strand.
TTTCTTGGAACTCTCTTGCTTTTTGATGATCCAGCAGATTATTGGCAATTTGATCTCTGGTTCCTCTGCCTTTTCTAAAACCAGCTTGAACATCTGGAAGTTCTCGGTTCACGTATTGCTGAAGCCTGGCTTGGAGAATTTTGAGTATTACTTTACTAGCGTGTGAGATGAGTGCCATTGGATGGTAGTTTGAGCATTCTTTGGGGTTGCCTTTCTTTGGGATTGGAATGAAAACTGACCTTTTCCAGTCCTGTGGCCACTGCTGAGTTTTCCAAATTTGCTGGCATATTGACTGCAGCACTTTCACATCATCTTTCAGGATGTGAAATAGCTTAACCGCAATTCCATCACATCCACTAGCTTTGTTTGTAGTGATGCTTTCTAAGGCCCACTTGACGTCACAGTCCAGGATGTCTGGCTCTAGGTGAAATAAAGGCATAATCCCTGCCGAAAAGAACTTACAACTTAGGTTGAAATTAAACAGTGCATGCTTAAAAATTACTTAAGAATACACATCAATAAATCTGAACCACTATCTTACACAATATACAAAATAAACTAAAACTGCATTAAAGACCTGAATGTAAGACCTGAAATCATAAAACCCCTAGAAAGAATCACTGACAGCCAGCTCTTTTACATGAGTCTTACCAGTATTTTCTGGATCTGTGGTCTCAGACAAGGGCAACCAAAGCTAAAATAAACAAATGAGACTACATCAAACTAAACAACTTTTGCACAGCAAAGTCAGCAACAAAACAAAAGAATGACCCACTGAATAAGAGAAAATATTTGCATAGTATATATTAAGAGACACAAACTTACAGTTATTTATATATAATAAATAAGTCATAGGCATATATATATACAGAATAGGGAATATAGTCAATAGTGTAGTAATTTTAAATTGAAGGCAGGAGAAGAAGGGGACAACAGAGGATGAGATGGTTGGATGGCATCACCGACTCAATGAACCTGAGTCTGAGCAAACTCTGGGAGATAGTGAAGGACAGAGAAGCCCGGTGTGCTGCAGTCCATCAGGTTGTAAAGAATCAGACACAACCGAGCAACTGAACAACAACTTTAAGCAGTAACATGATAGCTGACTAATCATGGTGATCATCTCATCATGTGTATAAACGTTGAATCACTATGTTGTTCCCCAGGAACCAATACAACATTGCAAGTCTATTATACTTCAATTAAAGAAAGAACACACATCAATTTAGGAGGAAAAATGTAAAATCTAAGGGCTTCCCTGGTGGCGCAGTGGTAAAGAATACGCCTGCCAATGCAGGAGATGCTAGAGATGCAGGTTCGATTCCTGGGTCAGGAAGATCCCCTGGAGAAGGAAATGGCAAGCCACTCTAGTATCTTGCCTGCACAATTTCATGGCCAGAGGAGCCTGGCAGGCTACAGTCCATGGGATTGCAGAGAGTTGGACACGACTTAGTGACTGGACACAGCAACAACAACTGAGCACGCATGCACACATATAAAAGCTAAATGATTTTTAGTTTTATGGGTTATTTAAAGAGTGTCCTTAATGTTCTAATTGTTGTATCCTGTATTAAGAGATGAAAAAGGGAGAACAAGCATCCAGTGAGTTTAAAAAAAGAACTACTTTGATCAGAACACAGGCAATAGTTGGCAAAGTGTGACCAGAGATATTTTGAGATAATGGAAAGCTATGACACTTGGCAAGGTGAAACTTCTGGGCCAACAGGAAGTAAGACACTTGTCCTTGAGAGTGGCCATAGAGGTGAGAGGTCAACAAGCAGCAAAGTTCCTGCTTCAGTGTAACCACTTAGGGAGAGGAACCATGAAGATCCAGGCCCCTTCTCTGACAATGCAGTGACATGAGACAACAGGACCCATGCTCACTTCTCCAATGACACACGGGCCTCCTCTTTAATTCTTGACTGATCCCCTTTGGGGTAGTGAGTGCTTATGCGTGCTTAATCACTCAGCTGTGCTCACTCTTTGCGACTCATGGACTGTAGCCCACCAGGCTCCTTTGCCACGGAATTTCTCAGACAAGAATACTGGAGTGGGTTGCCATTCCCTTTTCCAGGATATCTTCCCCATCCAGGGATCGAACCTGCATCTCCTGCATTGGTAAGTAGACCCTTTACCACTGAGGGGGTTCCTCAATAAAGGGAGCCTGGTTGAAAGCAAACTATGGCCCCTAAAACATCACTAGTGTTATTCCATTGCCAGCCACATATAACCTGTGAGGTTATCTTGACCAAAAATAGAAGAGAGACATTGTGGAAATGAAAATTAGAGTCACTGCTCCCGACTCTGTGTGTACAATTAAAGACTTTATTTAGTTCATGTGCATGGTTGACTTAAAGGAAATTATAATGCATTTATTTTTGCTATTCAAACCGTGTCCCATGGGCAACATGGTTGGTTGCTTGTTACAAATCAGATGGTCAGGCTATATCCCACACGTACAAATCAGAATCTGCATTTTAGAGAGATACTCAGAGGCTTAGTGCATGACCTGTGCTCCAGCTCAGGCTATCACTTTCTTCATTTCTGCTGTTGCTAAACTTGTGAAGATTGTTCTGCTTTTCATGTCTGTCTTGCTTGGGATCACTGGTGCAACCCCAACTCAACAGTTGTCAGAACAGTTCTTTTGAGAGGTGTTTCCCAAACCTTATAGTTTGTTAAGGTTGAAAAGAGGGCATATAAAGAAATGGGTTGAGGGGAAGATTAGGAAGAAGACAAAAAAAAAAGAAAAGAAAAAGCAAAGGAGGCAAGAGTTGATACAAGGGATATTTGCATCTTTTTAAATCCATTTAAAGTCTAAACACCATAAATAGATTTTAAAATATAATGTATGAGAGCATCTAGACAAATGCTGAAAACCTTTTACATACATGAACTGTCAACACCAATTCTTTATCTTATTAAAATGCACCAGCCAGAAAAATAGAGAATTTACCACCTATCACACTTCATAGATGAGCATTTTTTAATGCAGCCCCATTAAAGGTACTAACAAGATTAGGATGTCTACTGTCCTGAGCATCTTTTGCTTGTCTGCTTAATACTACTCCTATATTCTGGAAAAGACAATTCCATTCTCTGGGGAAGTGCTCCCCATGACAAAACAACTGTACAGTGGGGAAAAAGGCTCTACCAACCCCCAGTTCATTGTTTAAGGTTAAACATCTGAGCCAACCCAAACCAATCATCATTCTTTCTCAGATGTTGTTTTTATGTATTTGTTTTTCAAACTGAAGAGGAAGAAAGGGATTCCATTCCAACTAGTGGCAGAAGTACTGAGATAGGAAACAAGAAACCTTGTATCTATGGTTCTGTCAATAAGAGGGTGATCAATACCTTTAAAACATGAGGCCTGAATGGAGAGAAAATTAAAAATGAGCTAACAAGGGAATGAGCTCTGGCTGCATGTCAATGCCTGGTTTAGAGTATCCCTCTGGCCAAGCTGTAAGCTGTGTGAATCTCCTAATGATTTCCTCTTTTTTTTAACATAAATTTATTCAAGTTAAATGCATGTTATTTGGGGCTTCCCTGGTGGCTCAGTGGCAAAGAATCTGCCTGCATCCAGTGCAGCCGACACAGGTTTGATCTCTGATCCAGGAAGATCCTACATACCTCAGAGCAACTAAGCCTGTTCATCACAACTATCGAGCCTGTGCTCTACAGCCTGGGAGCTGCAACTACTCAGCCCACATGCAGCAACTGCTGAAGCCCATACACTCTAGAGCCTGTGCTCTGTAACAAGAGAAGCCACCACAATGAGGAGCCCGCTCTTTGCCATGAAGAGTAGCTCCCACTCGCTACAATTAGAGAAAGCCCATGCAGCAATGAAGACCCAGCACAGCCAAAAATAAATAAATGTATATTATTTGCAACCAAAAAGATCCTCACTGAAATACTATCACTACTTCCTTTTTTTTTTTTTTTTTTGGCTGCATCTCTCAGCTTGCAGAATCTTAATTCCCTGACCAGGAATTGAACCCACGCCCCTGTCAGTGAGAGTACAGAGTCCTAACCACTGGACCATCAGGGAATTCCCATGTTCATTATTCTCAACCTTATTCTCAGAACTCAAGAAGTGCAATGAGAGAAAGAATGTGAATAGAAAGAATAAACATTGAAGATAAAGAAAATCTAGCTATGGGTCGATGGCATTACCTATCTAGAACACAGAAAGATTCAGTTTAGAAACATTGGGAAAATACGAATGGATGGTAATGCTGCCAAAAGTAAAACTATAAAAATCAAAAATAACTTTCCTATGTATTAGCAATAAGAAATCAGAAAAAAATAATAGAAAGATTTAAATGCAGCCCAAACCCCATGTCCCTCGATAGGAAGACACACATTGAGATATTTATTCTTTTAAATAAATCCTGCAAATGATACATCTTATACAGTTAATACCTTCTGCCTTTGGGCAAGAACCTTGGCAAGAGAGGGAAAGAAAGTGAGAGGCAAGTTCTTTTATCCTTTAGCCTGTATATTTTGTATTATTTGAATTACTTATAATCATGTATCCATGCAGAACATTTGTAATTCAAGAAAGCAATGGTACAAAAATAGTTTTGGCTCTAACATGAATAATATAATTATTTTACAACTAGAGGGGTCAGAAGTGGGTGGATTGTCTGGCATGAATCCACAAAGAATATTACTTTTATAATATAAGGTTTGCTATTTGCTTTTCTCCTTCCTCAAACTGGAGGTCAACCAGATGGTAAGTTCTTTAAGAGCAAGAATATTTTAATCTTTGTACCCAAGTTCTTATTAACACAATGATGATATTTGGTGCTGTTCGATAAGTTGAGAAATGGAATATTTCCTGCCATATCAGTCAGCAAAGGATGTCACAGAAATCAGCAGTTGAAGCCACCACAGATGGTGAGCTGGTGAGCAAGGAAAAAATACCTGTCATTTAGCAGCCATTTAGCAAACTGCAGCCACTCCCCCATGGTGAGCCCTGAGGAAACTCAGGATGTGAAAACACAGGATACTAGCCCCATATACTGAGGTGCATAGCAAAGCAATGATTTCAATGAGCCCAGACTCTTGCATCTTCCCAACACAGAAAAACACAGAAAAGAGCAAACTCCTTAACTTGGGGTATCTGATTTTCTTTGGTTTACAATAATCTTTTGAGCTCAAACTACCTGTCCTTTGTTTCAAGATCTCTATATAACCTGGCTGCACCCCCCACCCCTGCCTCCTCAGAGCAGTTCTCTTGGGGTTACTTGAGATGCTGCCTCCATTAGGCTTAAGTCCTAAAAATATAACTCTCAACTTTTAGGTTGTGATATTTTTTAACTCTACAAAGTGCTATTATATTTTATTGAGTGAATATGTGATAAGAACATAACTATTCAGGGGACAGTCATAAGGCCATCTGCTTTCATAAGACAGAGTATTACCTAGTGGTACATGAAAACTGTTTTCTAAGTGAAAACTTAAACTCTTTAAGCCAGGCTTAGAACTTTCCTGGTGTTTCAGTGGTAAAGAAGTTGCCTGCCAATCCAAGAGACACAGGTTCAATCCCTGGATCAGGAAGATCCCCTAGAGAAGGAAATGGCAGCCCACTTCAGTATTCTTGCCTGGGAAATATAAGCAGAGCAGCCCAGGGGGCTACAGTCCATGAGGTTGCAAAAAGTCAGACATGACTTAGCAACTAAACAACCACAACAAAATCTCAGATGACTTTTGGTGCCATATGGATATAATGATTGGGAGAAAGATAATGATTTTGTCACCTGATAAACTGATTTGAGCAGTATAGTTGTAGGCTAAATGTAGGAGAATATACCCAACATACCAAGAATAACAAGGATACAGCCCATTCAACGAATTCAAAAAATATATCTGTATTTTTACAAATCTGGTAAATAAACTGATTACTAAAGGAGAAAGTTCTTCCCATATTAAGCAGACTCCTCCACAATGTTCATAAGAAAAGAATGTATCTCTGGGTAATCAGACATGCCAAGCCAAGACAATTCTAGATGTACTGAGTGTGATGGCAGTGAATGCACTATAAGCTCAGATGTACAAGGATAAAACTATTTCATCAGTTCCTTACTGTTTAATTAAAAATAATATTATCTTTTCAGCAATATGTATATTTACACCTTTGTTGAAAATGTTAATAATAGTTCATTCTTTTCCTTTGTTTATCTAAATCTGAGGCTCAACTTTTCATGACAATGTGCAGAAATTTTTTTCTAGCAAATGTATTAATATTTTTAATTACATTAAATGCTTTACACAAACTGAAAATGATGTGCAAAAATTACCCTTTCTCTTAGAAACATTCAGTAATTTTTATAAGAAGGATAGTAGTGAAAGTGGAAAAAATAATAGTCTAATCCCAAGATTTTCTGGGAGCAGAAAGCTTGATCTCATTGAAATGAATGATCTGTCCCCAAAATCAATATTGTAAATATCTTCCCCTTCCTCCCCTTTCCAACAGAAAGATTCTAACTCTGAAGTGCTAGGTTAAGTCTCGGTGATTCTGATGCTCATAATTTATGTACAACCAAAGCCACTCTATTATGCTCTACTTTTGTAGAGCCAGTCTAAAATTAATGTTTTGAGTTTGTGGAAAATACAAAGAGACCTCTGTCAAACTTCATTATTAGATGATTAAAGGAACTTTTCCCAGAAAGTTTGTCTTCTTAATTATGAGCCAGATAATAATAATGATGACAACATAGTAATAATAAAAATAAATGCTAATGTTGCTTAAGCATTTGGTACTATGCACTATTTTAAAGGTTGTATATCTCATTAATTCTTATTACTACCATATATGGTATTTGCAATATTATCTCCATTTTATAGACTGTTATCTATAACAATTTCACCAGTCAGGAACTAGCAGAACTGGGGATGAAACTGAAGCATGACAAACACTGGAATCCCTCTTCACATTGTTCTTTTCCTTATTTTCTCTTTCCCTCAGAGACCTACAATTCATTCTTGTGTTTTTGTCCCTTATCCTTTCTTGGACTCCATTTTCCCCCAGATGTTACTTATGAGAACCTCAGGCACAGAGAGCATAACAATCCTAAATTTACAATACCATTTCATAGAATGTTATATTTTACTTTTTAACAACTAAAATCTTTTGAAAGCAAGTTTTTCCTTGAGGTTCATGCTGCCTCAAGGATTTTGGCATCTACCTTATCATTTTCCTGCCTTCATCATTTGGAGAGACTCCAAAGTCAGTAGATGGCTCTTCTAAGACCTAATGGCCTTAGAGTTTGTTGATTACCTCAACTGGGATAACTTGACTTTCACTTAACACCTCAACGGAACCATCATCAACATACAGAAGCCCTGATATCCTTTTCCTACAACAATAATTTTCTATTGTCACTAAGATTTCTTACCCTCTTAGTTTGCCAAATAAATCTTCTGATACCACCCATTTCTCTCTAGTTTTAGTTCATTTACATCCTATATGTGATGACCCATCACCCTGCCTCCTTCTATCCTGCCCTTCTTCCAAAATGTCCCTCTGCAAATCATCCACTGCAGCAGTGCTAGACACAGCTCAAAATAGAGAACAAATGTGCACACACACATATGTAGACCGATAGATCATTCAAACAAAACTGCATTATACATTTTCATCTCTGCTTTCAAAAGTCTTTAGCCATCCAGTTGTGTATTCTGAACAAGCTCCCTCTTCCAGTCCCTTCAGTGATCATTCATTCCCCACTTTCACTGTTACCCTCAGGTCCCCTGTCTCAATGTGCTCTCACACCACTGCAGATTACTACATTTCCATCGTCGCAGGAAAAGTCGGGGTGGTTATGAACACACTGCTGCATTTCTGCTTCCTTACCCATAACTGTGCCTCCCCTTATCTTGTTTAACCTGTTGCAGAGGAAGCAATTTTCAGGCCATTCATGTATCTGTACCTGAAATCTATCTTCTCCAAACCTTGATCCCTGAGTTATCCATTGTTCCTGTGCACTTAATCTTATTTACTAGTGATTCTTCTGTATCAGCATATGAATATTCTCTAGTTACTCCCATTAAACAAAATCCCTTCCAGGCTTTACATATCTCTAGATTTTGCCTCAAAACTTTCTTTCCTTTCATAATGAAGTATCTTTTTTAAAATTTTCATACTAGTTTTTTTATTTTTATTTTTAATTATAGGATAGTTACTTTACAATGTTGCATTGGTTTCTGCTGTGCAATGTGAACCAGCCCTAAGTATACACATATCCCCTCCCTCTTGAGTCTCCCTCCCACCCACCCAGGGGCATCTGTCTAGGTCATCACAGAGCACTGAGCTGAGCGTCCCGTGCTACACAACTGCCTTCCACTAGCTATCTATTTTACACACGGTCATGTATATATGGGGGTGACCCTGGTGACTCAGATGGTAAAGAATCAGCCTGCAATGCAGGAGACGCAGGAGACACGGGTTTGATCCCTGGGTTGGGAAGATCCCCTGGAGAAGGAAATGGCAACCCACTCCAGAATTCTTGCCTGGAGAATCCCCATGGACAGAGGAGCCTGGCAGGCTACAGTCTATAGGGTCACAAAGAGTTGGACACAACTGTGTGTGCTAGACACACACAATATCCCTTTATAATGCATTACTTCTTAGATTTAATTTATTTTTAAATTTGTGAGCTTAGACATAAAAGATATGGTTTCATAAGATTGCTTTTTAAATGAGAGTTTATTTTGTAAAAGATCAGATAAAGTAAATGACCCAAATTATAAGGATGATGATTTTTATTCTAGATTTCACAAAATTTTTTTTTCAAAGTCTGTATTTTGAGCCTGAAACCTGAAATTATTTTAAATTGATTATCACATAATACAGCAGAATTTTTCTTTAGAGGGGAGAAATACTTAATTGTGGCAAAGGAAATTGTGTTGCCATTGGAACGACCATTTGACTATGAGATTGCATAACTAAAATTTTCAACCGCAGGTGCAGGGAATAGGGAATTTTCTGCACAAACAGAATATTTACAGCCCATAATTAATAGATAGAAGAATCAAATCATAGTTGGCTCCAAAAGTGACTGCTGAGATGGCTAAAATGCAGCTCCACTAACAATAGGGACCACCTTCACTGCCTGACACTCTCATGACAGAATCACAGCTGGCCGGGACCTTTGGGGACACGGAGGCCAAGTTGTGACCCTGTGTAAGAATGTCTTACTCTGTTTCCCTGACAGATGGTCTGCTCAGCTCCCTCTGGGACTCAGCACCTCAGAAAAATAATCCTGCTCACTTCTAGACCTTTCTAGAGGTTAAAAGGTTTCCTATCATTGTATCTTTATCTGTTTATCACATATCAGAGATGTGAAAAACCTAGTCCTTTGATAGGATAACACTTCATGTATCTTGTTACATCTATTATCAGGCCTTTCCTTCTTGGGGGCTAAGATATTCCCAACTTTTTTAAACTATTTTATGCTTGGCATGATTTCCAGAATCTTCGCAATCTTTATCTTCCTCTGCTGGGCAAATTCACTTTTACAAAAGTGGGACATCTGTAGCTAGACATAGTTTTCAGATGTAATTTGACCATTGAAAATGTGATCAAAGTACTAACTTCCATATTTTTAAAGTGTATGCTATATTAATCAGCCTAAAACTAGAACAAATGGGCCTATGTTTTTAGCCTTTGTTGGTTCATATGAACTTATTTTGAAAAAGCAGACTCTCTGGCACAGAAAATAATTCCAAATACAATTGATTTTTAAAACAATATTTTCTCTATAAGCTTAGCCCTCATGCATTCCATTTATATTGCAATACACACATTAGATTGAAGTGTGAATGAGACCATGAGGAAAAATACAAATTTCTATTAAGGTAGATTAACAAAGCAAACAAAAAAACACCTTTCTGGTTGGAAAGTAAATATTGTAAATATATAGAATTACCAAAAAAATATTTACTAAATGGATGCATCTCATTTAATATTCCCTATGGAACTTTTAAAGGATTTTAACAAAGTGTTTCTCAAAAAAAAAAAAAGAAAAAAAAACATGGCCAGAAACAAACACTTGAGAAAAATAAAATGAGAGTTCATAATACCAAATATTAAGGCATATGATAAACTCTAATAATTTAAACATGGAATCTGTGTCTAAAATACACAGAAATTGAAATTCATAGCCCTGAAGCTAACAGAAGCAGAAGATATTAAGAAGAGGTGGCAAGAATACACAGAAGAGCTATATAAAAAAGAATGTCATGACCGAGATAATCATGATGGTGTGATCACTCACTTAGAGCCAGACATCCTGGAATGTGAAGTCAAGTGACTTCATTTGAAAAGACCCTGATGCTGGGAAAGATTGAAGGAGGGAGAAGAAGGGGATGACAGAGAATGAGATGGTTGGATGGCATCACTGACTAAATGCACATGAGTTTGGGTAAACTCCAGGAGCTGGTGATGGACAGGGAAGCCTGGCGTGCTGCTGTCCATGGGGTCACAAACAGTCAGACACGACTGAGCAACTGAACTGAACTGAACTGAACCCTGAAGCAGACAATGTATTGTATCAAACACACACACACAAACATTGTTCGACTGACTGGTTTGATCTCCTTGCTGTCCAAGGGACTCGCAGGAGTCTTCTCTAGCACCACAGTTCGAAGGCATCAATTCTTTAGCATTCTGCCATCTTTACGGTCCAGCTCTCACAACTAACTGTACACGACCACTGGGACAAGCATAGCTTTGACTGTATGGACCTTTGTTGGCAGAGTCATATCTCTGCTTTTCAACACACTGTCTAGGTTTTTCATAGTTTTCCTGCCAAGAAGCAATCATCTTCTGCTTTCATGGCACAGTCACTATCCACAGTGAATTTAAGAGCCTAAAAAGAGGACTTTTCCCCTTCTATTTGCCATGAAGTTAATGGGGCCAGATGCCATGATCTTAGTTGTTTGTTTGTTTTTAATATTTAGTTTTATGCCAGCTCTTTCACTCTCTTCTTTCACCCTCATTAAAGGGCTGTTTAGTTCTTCTTCACTTTCTGCCATTAGCATGGTATCATCTGCATATCTGAGGTTGTTAATGTTTCTCCCACCTATCTTAATTCCGGCTCAACGTTTCTCATGATGTGCTCAGCATGTAGGTTAAATAAACAGGGTGATGTCAGACAGCCCTGTGGTACTCCTTTCTCAATCCTGAACCAATCAGTTGTTCCATACAGGATTCCACCTGTTGCTTCTTGACCCACATACAGGTTTCTCAGGGGACAGGTAAGATGGTCTGGTATTCCCATCTCTTTAAGAGCCTTCCACAATTTGTTGTGATCCACACAGTCAAAGGCTTTAGCATAAAGAGTAGGAGTAGAGCAGTTCCTAGTCCATATCAATTATAAAATCTGAGGAGATATTTGGGGGCCCAAAGATTATTTTGAGACTTAAGCGGTGAAAGATTAGTTTTGCTTTGTTCAGGTCTGTGCTTTTCCATCAGAAGATTACTAGCCTCTTGTTCCTTTGCTTTGTTACATTAAATTCTCAGAATTTATTCATCTTATAGTGCTTTTTAAATTTTGTTTTTCTTACTCTTTTTAAACCTCCTACCTCCAGTGCTTAATTTAATTCCATTGTTTGCAACTCAGTGTTGATTGCTTACTGCTGTGAATTTTATCTCTGCAGAGCTGAATCTGTGTCACATATTTTTGATATGCAGCATATTATCATTTTTCTTGTTCTGAAATTTGTTTGGATTTTTTGAAGCCAAGAGGAAATCAAAGATAGAAAACATTTCAGCATGTCCAAGTTAGAGATTTGTGCTTGTTTCTAATTTTGCTTTTGTTTCTTAGTTTTATCAGAGTTTAATCAACATATTTGATTTTTATTATTTCAATTTTTAAATGCATCTCTGCTTTTAAAATTGATCTGAGTTCATTATTTTTGCAAATGTTATAAGAGAACTTGCAAAGAAGCCACATTCTCTGTTGGATTCAATGCTCACGACCTATCTTTATATAAGATGTTTCATCCACAAGTTTTTTTACCCCTCTTTGGATTAATATTTCAGTTGATTGGATTCTGTCTCCAAGTAATTTTTTTCAGAAAAATCTATAAAAGCTGGAATTATAAGCTATTGCATAAATATATTTTCATTTCCTCTACATGCATATGATTTGTGCTTTGTTATTTTATAGTCATACCATTTACCCTTGATAGTCCATAGATACCAATCAATTCTGCATATAATAATGAGAAGTGCTGGCTTTAGTGACAAGCTTCTTCCGATCAGATATTTATGCAATGATTTCTTCATTGTAGATTCCAAGAGACTGCATCATGATTAACCCCTTGTTTGCCTTCTTCCATATCTATCATTTTCTAGTCAATTGTATTCATCTTATTTTTATTTTGTACAGTTACACAGTTTTTCTCTTAAAACTTTCGTATCTCTGAATCTAATTTCAAAAGCACTTTTTCTACATCCATCTTCTCATTTCCATAATAGTTTTCTCATTTTCTATTATTCCCTCCTTTAGCTTATTTGTTTTAAAAGAATAATTCTATTTTATTACATCATCTTTTATATGTATTCTTTGTTTTATTTAAATAGCCAATTTATTTGATTTTTTAAATCATAAAAAATAGTGTTTTATCCAAGTGTTTCCTGTATCGCCCTGCTTGTTTAGAACTGTCTCTCCTTTTTACCCTTTGCTTTTTTAGTCTTCAGTATCTGTGCACAGATCTCTTCTTGAACTTATTCTATCTATAGCTCATCATCAAACAGCCACAGTAACTTACTAAAGTCACTACTTGCATCAGAATGGGAGAGTAGACTCACTTTGTCTCAGGTCATTTTTTCATTGTAAACTGGTTTCATTGTTTTCTTGGAACTTAATTTGGACACCAGACTACTAATAGTTTGAATTATCTTTTCAGTTTTTAGCTCTTTGGAGACAAGTAGGCCCAGTGGGTTAAAGAAGAGTTAAGTAGCCTTGATTCAATTTTTCTCTATGTAAGAAAATGTGTTCTGTTTAATCTAATAAATTTAGTCTCACACTGTAGTCATTGCTCCCTACCGAGCAGCCCTTGCTGATACAAAGACAAGTCCCTGTCCAGCCCCAGGGCTGAGGGTGAAGACATGGAGCACACTCATTTCTGCTTTTGTGTGATACTTGACTATTATCTCTGCTTAAGAATATCATTCAAAATCTATAAAGCTGAATTCCAGGTAGATGCTACGTCTAAAACTTTGCATGATCACAGCCTTTGTCATTATCTTCTCCAGTTCAAAGCAACTACAAATGGCACTTCCTTCACTGAGCTTTATTTTCTGTTTTGCTTTGGTGAGGAAGTAGACATGATATATTGCCTGTTTCCCAGTCTTCATTTTCTCAAAAAGAGAATTCTTGATTAGGATTTTTCAGGATCACATTACTTGTGTTTAAAGAAATTTGGCATCCTTGTTGTTTCTGGAGAGTGATGTATTAGTTATTGATGTCCTATTTCACTTAGGCTAAGGTTGTCACTGTTTCTAAAAGATACTGAACTGATAATATGGTTGTTACTTAGTTTATTATAGTTAAGACTAATTTTCATTGTTTCTGATCATTTCAATAATTTTAAGCAGAAATTTCTACAAAAAGGTCAATTCTTTGACCAGAATAACATGATGTTGCTATCTAGGACTTTATCTAACTAAAAGTACTGTTTTTGCTGCTTTCAGGCATGAAAGATTACTTAAATTAATACAGATTCTCAAATCACAATATTTTTCTTTTGTATTTTGTATTATTCACTACCCTCTGGTACCTAATTTTACAAAATCCAATTTAGCCTCATTTTGGCTTTCTTATGAGTAACATGTTACTTTTTTGTATGTAAGTACTTGAATTTCATGACTTTCTTCAGGATTGTAGAGGGATATACTCATATATGACCTTCACTCACCACATTTCTGCATGTTTCCGTAAAAGAGGAACATAACCAGCACTGTTGTCATCACAGGGAAGCATTTTTAAATAGTTTCCAACGTTCTGTTTCCCACTTTTCACTCATCATCATTGAAAAGGAAGCTTCAAAGATTGATGTAAGGCAGGCATCCTTTGTTTCCTCCACAGAGTGGCTATAACATATGGAAGGTCATTGCTCACTGTGGTCATGTTCTCTTGCTTTCCTTCTTTTGTAGGTATCTGCCCAGAGTGAAGTGTGTTCTCTTTCCAATGCTTGGTAACATCACTAAGGCCAGCCCTGCCCCTTTGGGGGAAGGTCTGCAGTTTCCAGGTTTTTATTCATAACTGAGTGTGTGAAGTCCTTTTGAGAATTTTAAAACACACCCTGTAAATATCTAAGCTGCTTCCTCCAATAAAGAAATAGCTTGATGTTATATTTCAATGTTCAGTTGGCCCTTGCATCTACTTCATTTAGCAAAGAAATCCAGGGTAGGTAGAGAGATGACTAATAAGCCTCTACAAAACACCCATGGGTTCGCAAAAGAGTTGGACAATACTTAGTTTATGGGGGCTTCCCTGATGGCTCAGTGGTACAGAACCCACATGTCAATGCAGAAGGTACGGGTTATGCCCCTGGGTTGGGAAGATCCCCTGGAGAAGGAAATGGCAACCAACTCCAGTATTCTTTCTTGCCTGGGAAATCCCATGGAGAGATGAGCCTGGTGGGCTACAGTCCATGAGGTCGCAAAAGAGTTAGACATGACTTAGCGACTAAAACAACAACAAACAAAACTCCCACAAGGTAATTCTACGATTTTAACTACTTTATTAGTTTTGTTTTCCTGGTTCCTGGTGGATTCTGTTGTAATGTGGATGTGAATCTTTAATTAAAATTTTTTTTTACAATTTTTAAGAGAAAAGAAGATGTTGTAAAATTTGGAGAATTGCTTTCATGGCCTCTTTTTTTTTTTAAGTTTTTGGGTGTGCATTTGTTTATTGAGTTTATGAAATATAATGCCAGATTCCAGACTCTGCACTGATAGTTCCCTTTCCTGGTATAGGAATAGCATTGACATGTATGATTGAATTTATCTTGTGAGAGGTATTCACTGGAGCCACTCTCTTGACTGTTTTCTATAATATCTACACCATCTGTTGTAACGGCTCCTTAAAATTGAGCCCAATTTATTGGGCTGCCTCTTGCCTCTGATAAACCATTTCTCCTGACACATGAACATGACTGCTGGGATGGTTCCATTTGTTATTGTCACTAGAGACACAGTATAACTAGCATGTTGGCTTCAGGTACTTTTCCTTGCTGTTGTTATTCAGTCACTGAGTCATGTCTAACTCTTTGTGACTCCATGGACTACGGCACACCAGGCTTCCTTGTCCCTCACTATCTCCCAGAGTTTTCCTTAACCCGGCCTTACATAGTCTGTATCTGGCTGAAATTCTCAAAGGGAATGGTAATATAGTGACTTTTCATCATAAATACAAGTTAGTTCTCTTTTCTTCAGTATTTTAGAGGCAGGAAGAAGATGATAAACCACACATGTGTCCTCATATCCCCATTTCTCCTTACAATTCTTGAATTTTAAACTTTGAAAGCAGTAAATATTTGAATCTTTGGAACTTTAGAAAGAGAAAAAAAGTAAAGAAGAAAAAAGCAAGCAAGGTCTTTCACATAGCAAACACACGCATGGATTTCTCTGCCCATATTCAAACATGGAGGGATGATTATAAAGCTACGGGAAGCTATCCTACCCAGTGTTCAACTGAATCTATTTCTGTTTTTACAACACATATGTGAATTCTTCTGTAAATCAAATACTTGGGAGGAAGGAAAGCAAGAACAAATAGATTGTTTTGTTATCAGTGAATATGATATTGGACCAATTCACTTTCACAAAGAGAAGGGAGACAAGATCATTTAGGCCTGGATGATGGCTTGGCTTTCAAAAGGACATGGTGAACTTCTAAGAATTTCCCTATTTCAGGTATTATGCTTTTGTCCAGTTAAATGTAAAGTAACATTTATTTTACTAGATTTACTAACAGTTCTTGGCACTTGAACAGTGTCCATATTGCCAGTCACTATTATGGTTACATAATTTTCATCCTAAGAGAGCCCACAGGGTCTGAAGAACAGAGACGTCATGAGACATTCAATGCAAAGATACTGGACACTATATTGAGGGAATAAATAGTTCCAAAAACACTGACAGTATCTGAAATGGGCTTTGGATTAGTGATTTGTGCTAAGCAGTCCTAAGTACTAATAAATGGAGTGTGAACATACAGCAGAATAGGAAGAAAAGCTAAACAACTGTCACTCTTTTCAGGAACCCACTAATACATGGCTAAGAATGCATTTTTCACATTTACAGATGGAAATAAATTACCTATTATAAGCTTCTAACTGGGCTGTATTTGAGGGTTGGAAGTAGTATAATTATAATATTTGGAAATGCAATGTTATTTAAACAGATACTACTAATCTACCATAGCAACTCACAACCCAAAAGCAATTTGTATTTTGTTGTCGTACATGCTGATATAAAAGAAAAGAACATAACGAACTAAAGTTTTTCCCCCAAAGGAGCTTGACCTCCTTGATGGAAAAAAAAAAGAAGAAGAAGAAGAAAAATAAAATTAAAAACAGCTGTTTGGCCTAAAGGAAGAAAAGGATTCCCCAATGACAAATTTACAATCAAGAGGAAATTGGGTCCACAGAAATGAAATGAAGATAGCCAACATGCTTGTCTCTAAATTTATTTAAATAGTTTAAGTTTCAAAGGACAGGAAGAAGAAATGTCTCCACAGAACCAAACTTTACAGTTACTCCCCGAAAGGAAAAAGGAGGAAAGAAGAAACAAACTGCAATATTTGTATATATTACACATTTCTGAATTTTCTTTAAAACTGCCACAAAATTCCAATATATCTTTAGCATATACTTAACACAGCTACATCAAAGATGGGCTGAGGCTAAGCCCTAACTCTAACCACATCACAGCTTGCATCTCGGATGCAGAGACATCAGATATGCCCCATAACAAGAAATAAATGTTTTTGAAATGATGGGTACATGGAATAAAACATTTAAATTTAAAAATATAGATCTTATTTCTTTAGCAATTAAATGAAAACCAAGCATCCCAAGGAATTAGAATGAGAAGTGTTAGTGAAACCTGGGCCTTCATTGATCAACTCAATGCATCTAGAAACTTTAAACTGACTTTCTCAATTCATATGAAAAATTTGTTCATTATTACATATAAATGCATATATATTTTCAGTGCACCACTCTTGGCTTTCACAAAGAACAGCCTAAAATTCTCAGTGTGTGCCAGGTCCTACACTAGGCTTCCAACCTACGTTATTACACTGATAGGCAGGATTACCAAATGCCTTACCTGTTGATTTGAAAAGTGAAAAGTGTTCATTGCTCAGTCGTACCTGACTCTTTGTGACTCCATGGACTACAGCCTGCCAGGCTCCTCTGTCCATGGAATTCTCCAGGAAAGAACATTGAAGTCGGTAGCCATTCCCTTCTCCAGGGGATCTTCCCTATTCAGGAACTGAACCCAGGTCTCCCTCATTGCAGGCAGATTCTCTACCATCTGAGCTAGGAGGGAAGCCTTCATTCAGTCAAGTCTGACCCTTTGTACCCCAGGGACTGTAGCCCACCACATCCCTCTGTTCATGGAAAATTCTCCAGGTAAGAATCCTGGAGTGGGTAGCCATTCCCTTCGCCAGGGGATCTTCTCAACCAGTGATTGAATCTGGGTCTCTCACGTGGCAGACAGCGTCTTTACCATCTGCACCACCAGAGAAGCCCCTGTTGGCTTAAAAGTCTCAAACTATTGGTTTGGCCAATAAATTCATTCTGATATTAATGGAACATCATTATATTCCATAAAATATAATGGAAAAGTACTAACAAATTTCTTAGCCAACAACTATAATCCCATGGCCTTTGCTTAATAAATAAATTTTATTTTAATCTGCTTTAGTGTCATATCCCAAAAGTTAGAATCCATTTTTCAATCAGTTGATTCAGTTCAATTCTTTCCATAGGACATGGGGAGGGGGGTTACATCTTCATAGTGTTGATTAAGATCTCATGGAATCCTAAGGACTCCTACTTCAGTTATCACTTTGTGTCCCTGCCCTCAATTCCTGTCACTGACTTTTCCCTTCACCTGCCCCAACATGAAGTGGTTATGAGCATTATGCTTCCTTCTGAACCAAAATGAAATTTTGCCAAACTATCGGGTCAGAGGAGTAGCTCAAAGGCATACATAAGTCACAGGATAAAAACTTTTGAGATTATTTTCTCTAATAAACATACTCAGTTTTTTTCAGTTAGAAAGAACTCCAACTTGTTATGATTTCCCTTAGTTACCTCTTGATGCTTTTGATAATATATCCATTGCTTGGTGGTACATAAAGATATTCACAAAAAATATATAAAATAAAAAGTTCATTCTATATGATCTCTTGAATGGACATAATATATAAAATGTGGATGGAGGTAATTATTGACAACAGAAAATTTACTTTCAAATATCCATGCTATTCCCAATGGCAACAAATGATTTCTGCATGAATAATACAATGTATACAACATGAATAATAGCCGGACCATTCTTTTTAGCATATCATGCTAATATCAAAAGGAAAAGAATAATGATAACTGACGACATCCCAATTCAATAGAAAAACAGAACCACAGATGTTGTGGCTTCTAACCAGGATAGGCTAGAACCCTGACAAGGAAACTCTCTGGTGGCCAGAACTACTTAGCACACATCTGGAAACCAAGAGACACTAAAACTTAATGCAAGCTCTTGGGCCCAGAGAGGAAAGGCAAGTTTCCAAATGGAAAACTTGCACAATTTTCTCTAGTTGCTTTGCCTGAAATTTAAATTATATATTACAGATTTGGGGAGTCTTTCTGACTAAATGTGGGGGAGCGGATAGCAAATAATTTCTAAGACAACTGAAAGAAAATCACTTTTCTTTCAAAGTATTGACTATAGTCTTTGTGTGTAAACATGAAAATACCACCAAAAGAACTTTCTACAAGCTGTTACAGATGATGCATACAGAAGAGGCATTAATTATCTCTGTGAGGATCTCCAAGGCAAACTTGACCACACTCATAACAAAAGAGCCACAAAAGGAATACATTGTATGGATGGTTCTTCCAGCTCAGATTCTGCCAGCCACAGTGGATGAGGAACACCTTTTGAAATTTAACAACCAGGGTTATAATCTACAACCAGGAGCTTGGAACGAAATGTTCAAAAGGTTTTCTGCCTTTTGAAGACACTGGTTCCAAAATGCTTCTGACTGAATTCATGCAGCAGATATGCTGCATGTATTCAAGAAAAATTCATTTATTTTACACATCTGTTAAACAGACACGTGTTGCAGACACATACATATATGTATCTGTGCATGTAGACACATACAACCTCAGAACTGCATAAAAGGAGTAGCATTATAAAGGATTCCAGCTAAAAGTGAAAACACCTGATTTGACACTAATTTTTCCCATCATTATTATCCATAAGCACTAAATGCTCCTTATGTATTTTTTAATCCTGAAAATAGTTCACAAGGCTGCCCTCTCCATGATTGTTTCCTTGCATATCACCTCAAACTCTGGGAATACACGTTTGGATGCAATTATCACAAATTTCTAGCAGATTCAAAAGGATTTCATTACATTTTGCACTGGACTGATTTTGAGAGGAATTCAATTTGTCTCCCATCCCTGAGGTAATGTAAGTAGATTTTTACAAAGTCTTTAGGATTTTGTTTTAACCAAGTCAAATAGTTGGGTGCCTAGATTTTACAAAGCAAATGTATTTTTAGACTATAGTTAGAATAAAGGGATTTGATTACTATTTACAGGCATTCAGATTTTCTATAACCTATGGGTCCCTAGATTTGACAAACCAAAATTTATATTTAAATTTAAAATGAGGGATTTTATCATCAATGATAAAAATATTTAAGCATTTCAAATAAAGAGTATGACAGTGGAGATCAAGTGATGATAATGCTGAGAGATCTTTTGAGGGATCTAAAAAAAAGCAGATAGGGCTCAGATAGGTATGTGTGAGGATAACAAGGGATAGTGATAAAGACAGTCTCCCGCATTTTTTTAAACTAGGTGAAATGAACTGATGTCCTCAGAATTAAAACTTTCCACTAGAACCACGTAATACACAGAGTTGAAAATGTCCCCTCAAGTTTATCAGAAAGGACTTGCCATTCCAGGCAAAAAAAACATCTTTTTCCCTCTCTCTTCACATTTTTTCTCACAACCCTTCTCATGCTTTTTTTCCCAAGTGACATGTCTAGTCTCTTTCCTTCAAAGTCGACACTTTCCTTGCTACCTGGAGGTCTACTGTCTCCAGCAAGACACAATCTGGCCATCAATGGTATTGTCACGGTGTTAATCCACTTCATTTTCCTCTAATACTGACCCACTGCCTATTCCTCATCCTGCCGCCATCACCTCCCTCATCTGCCCTTTTCTTTGTCCTATATTTCTATCACGATACTCAGTTTTCTCTTCATTTCACTTAGTTACCTGAATGTTAGACACTTTTTTCCACGTATGTGGGTGAACTAAGAATAAAACCATTTCTGCCATATCCATTTGATTAGTTACTTTTCTTGGTTTTCACTTTATTTTCCTATTATTCTTTAAACACTTTTAGCATCATAACCAAGTGAATAATAGAATGAATATTATCTAAGAAAATGTTTTAATGTCTGCTGGAAAAAAAAAATGTAGTCTGTAAGAAAATATCCTGAGTTTTTACTTAAAATATTCACATCGCTGTGCAAATATAAAATCTGTAATGGATAATTTTCTGTACTCATTAGATTCCTCACAGGTTGTATTGATTTCTTCTGAAATGCCTAAATTTATTACACAGCAACTCAAAACAAAAAAAAATTTCATATATAACATAACAGTGTGAATTATATTTATCATGTTGTCCTTTACCACCTTAGTGCTTATTTATCTAATAACTGGAAGTTTGTACCTTTTGAAAATTGTTAAGAGAGTAAATCGTAAGAGTTCTCATCACAAGGAAAAAATATATTTTCCATTTCCTTAATTTTCTATCTGTATGAGACAATGGATGCTCACTGAACTTATTGTAATCATCATTTCATGATGTATAAAAATGTTTTAAACAAATATTTCAAAACAATGTAAAAGAACATATAACAAAAACCAAACCAAACAAAACAACTTTCTTTTAAAATAAAGAAGAGCAAACACATCACGAATGTTTTGAGGGTACATCTGAATTCATTTCTTTAGAAATTTCCCTCGCTTATTCCTGAATCCTCACATTGATTGACAGGGCTGTTTTTTGTTGTGCGTGTGTTTTTTTTTCCCCATTTCAACTCATGAGATTGTCTGTGATGGGAGTTGGGAGTTACCAGTTGTCCTGTCTGACAATCGGCGTGAACAGCCAGCACGAGTAGGCTTTGGGAGGTTAAGTGACCTCTGCTGAGTCATGGACCAATGAATGGCATATCAACTGACTTGTCAAGGCAATTTCTTTTGTCCCTAAGCACATAAGAAAGACACAATATTACCCATTCTGTGCTTTACATTTCTCTGCCAGTCCTATCTTTCCCTGTCTCAGAACTGATGAGAAGTTTATTTTTTTTCCTAAAAGAAAAAAATAGAGAAAAACAAAGGGACTATTCCATTGAGAGATCAGAAATGTTATATTACAAAAACATACAAAAGAAACCAAAAAGATTATAAAAAGAGGACCATAATGGAGGCTTTCAAAAGACCTGCACTTTCAGTAAAGGCCAAACCCTGTTGGCTTTTCTCATCCTGACTTGATTGGCAGGATAAATCTTCCCTGTTGGTAAAAGAAATTCACTCAGAACTAATTGCCTAAGATCTTGAGTGCAGTAAAACTCTTTCTCTGGTAATACTTGCTGATGTTATGGAAGCTGTTGTGGTAACTTTTTTAAAGTAAAATATATAAATTACACTCAATGCACTCACTGTAAGGGCAGAGTCAGTGGTCATTTGTATGAAATATGCTCTATTGTCACTGCAAACATTAATTGATTGTTTATAGATTTATTTCCTAAAAATGAAAGGCCTTTAGATGCTTTACAAACCACAGAGAAGTCAGTGTTCTATAAACTGGCAAGCTCTTGCAAAATGAGAAAGTGAAAGTGAAGTCACTTTCAGTCATGTCTGACTCTCTGTGACCCTGTGGACTGTAGCCTACCAGGCTCCTCCGTCCATGGGATTCTCCAGGCAAGAATACTAGAGTGGGTTACCATTTCCTTCTCCAGGGGATCTTCCCAACCCAGGGATTGAACCTGGGTCCCCCGCATTGGAGGCAGATGCTTTAACCTCTTAGCCACCAGGGAAGCCCATTTAACTTTGAGAAAGAGTGTTCAAAAGGAATTGAAAAACATTGCAGGTATTTGTAAATATTTCAATCTGTAATGAAAGATGCCAGATTTTCTTTACAATGATAGAAAAAAATGAATGAATGAATTGAATAAATGAAAATGCTAGGAAATGAATCCTTTAGGAAGTCCTACAGATAACTTAGACATCCTTTACAGAAGTTATAAATGAAACAGTAGCAAACCCTAAAAGATTGTCTTTAGGACAGAGACCAGTTACCAGTTCCAGAACACTTCTAGTTGTGTCTCTGGCAGACATAGACTTAATTATCCCTTAATATGTATACCACTAGTAGAGGAACAAGAGTCTGACCAAAGTCCTCATCAGAAAAAATATCTCAAACCATCCCATTGTTATGTGTGCAGGCCAGGCCCTTGTCTTTAGATATAATTTCACACGTTTTCTCTATTTTCTCCTGAGTAACTTAAAGCATTGTATGATTGTTGTTTTGTGAATCTTCCCATCATCCACAGAGAAGAGGGATATGACGAGAGTAGGATGAATTACTGAGAGAGGAAATTTATGTCCCTGTCCTAAACTGTTGCTTCTTCTTACTCCATACACTCTACCCACCAGACTCTCCTAACACTCCTATGACTTTGATAACCATCTATATGCTAATAACATACATCTACATTCCCATTTTTTCTCCCTAAGCTCCAAAGCCCTAATTTTTTTTTTATTGGAGTATAATTGCTTTATGGGCTTCCGAAGTGGCACAATGGTAAAGAATCTGCCTGCTAGTGCAGGAGATGCAAGAGACAATCCTTGCCTGGAAAATTCCATGGACAGAGGAGCCTGGTGGGCTATAATCCATGGGTTGCCAAAGAGTCAGACATGACTGAGCAACTATGTACATGCATGCATAATTGCTTTACAATTTTGTGTTAGTTTCTGCTAACATAATGAATCATAATGAATCAACTCTATGTATACATATATGCCCTCCCTCTTGGACCTCCCTTCCACCCCGTTTATCCCACCCATCATTAACTACATACAACTCATCTATTCCACGGACATCTTAAAATCAATTTGTCTAATGTGTACCTATTATTTTTTTGCATTAGTCTATTGACCTACTGTAATCCCTAAACCAGAAAATACCACCAGTTTCTATTTCATTGGCCAATCTGGTGACTTGTGTATCTTATTATCCACCTCCCATCTCCCCCACACAAAGGTCCACTTATCTTTACCTCTACCATCACTTTCCTAATCCAGACTTACTCTCATCTCTTATCTAAACCCCCATTTTCTCCCAGCTTCCTAAATATGCACCCTGCTTCCTGCTAATCTGTAATCCACATTACAGTTTAATCTTTCTATAACTATTTCTAGTAGTTTATGGTGCTTCAAAATCATCACTTAACCATTTGAAAAAGGTCAATCTCCTTGACCTGGTTTAACAATGGGTATATCATCAAAGCCCAGCTTTCCTTTGTCACCTTATCTCTATTACATCCTCCCTATTAAATTCTCCCCATGACCACATAGACTGGAGCATGCCAGGCTTCCCTATCCTTCACCATCTCCTGGAGCTTACTTAAACTCATGCCCATTGAGTTGTTGATGTCATTCAACTATCTCATCCTCTGCTGTCCCCTTATCCTCCTGCCTTCTATCTTTCCCAGCATCAGGGTCTTTTCCAATGAGTCAGCTCTTCACACCAGGTGGCCAAAGTATTGGAGCTTCAGCTTTAGCATCAGTACTTCCAATGAATATTCAAGATTGATTTCCTTTAAGATTGACTGGTTTGATCTCCCTGCAGTCCAAGGGACTCCCAAGAGCCTTTTCCAAGTCCACAGTTTGAAAGCATCAATTCCTCAGGTCCAACTCTCACATCCATACTTGACTACTGAAAAACCATAGCTTTGACTAGACGGACCTTTGTCAGAAAAGTAATGTCTCTGCTTTTTAATACATTGTCTAGATTAGTAATAGCTTTTCTTAAAAGGAGCAAGCATTTTTTAATTCCATGGCTGAAGTCACTGTCCTCAGTGATTTTGGAGACCAAGAAAATAAAGTCTTTCACTGTTTCCATTTTTTCCCCCATCTATTTGCCATGAAGTGATTGGACCAGATGCCAAGATCTTAGATCTTTGTCTAGTTGCTTGGAATTACCACACATCCCCCAAGTCTCTTAGTTCATATTGTCCCTGATGAAATATTCATCCTCTGTTGTTCAGGCTACTAATTCAGATTCATTTTTCCTGCCAGAAGACCTTTAACTTGGATTTTCCTGATCCCTTAACTTGGACTTCCATATCACTATATGAACAACACAAGATCAGAACTGATTTTATGTATCTAAATGTGGCCTATGTCTTCAGAACAGACAGAGAATATGTCTGCTTTGGGGTTCACAACAACCTTAGCACTCAGCTGTCAGAGTTCTCAGCACTTATCTCAACACATCTGGGTCAAATGGATGAAACTTTTAGGACTGATGAAGTCCAGAACATGAGTTTTAGTCATGACTATTACTAGGTAGGGATTCCCAGGCAGCACTAGTGGTAAAGAACCTGTCTGCCAATGTAGGAGACGTGGAGACATGGCCTCCATCCCTGGGTTGGGACAGTTCCCTGGAGGAGTGCATAGCAACCCCCTCCAGTATTCTTACCTGGAGAATCCCCACAGGCAGAGGAACTTGGCAGGCTACAGTCCATAGGGTCACAAAGAATAGGACACGACTGAAGCGATTTAGCACTCATACACACATTAATGGGTTAGTCAGTTGAGTCAAGGATAAAATAAAGCAGGTGTCAAAATCAGAGGCTGTTATTCAAGATTTAGGAAACAGATTTTCAAACTGGGCTTATATGGTTTTTAATTGTCTTTCCTCAATGACTTTAAAAGGCCAGATACTAGTTAGTAGAATGTTTTTCCACATAGAACTGAGTAAAAGCCAGACGATCTCCAAAAATGTCCTCCATCTCCTTATTTGTCATTATCCCCAGTCTTAAGGGGCTTCCCAGGTGGCTCAGTGGTAAAGAATCTGCCTGCTGATACACGAGACACTGGTTCAACCCCTAGGCTGGGAAGATCCTCTAGAGAAGGAAATGGCAACCCATTCCAGCATTCTTGTCTGGAAAGTTCCATGAACAGAGAAGCCTGGCAGGCTACAGTCCATTGGGTTGCAAAGAGTCAGACATGATTGAGCATGCATGCAGCAGCTAATCTTCTGAGATATTAAATTAAAATTTTATTAAATTATCATTTATTTCTGTAAATTACCAGCTTGGTTTGCTATTATTATTCCTGCTCAGACTCTGCCTAATAAAATTGATTCATTCAGCCTTCCACCTCTGTAGATTTGGAAGTAATTTACTGGAACAGAGCCTGAGTTATCCTTAGTCTTGACATGAAGAGTGGTAGCTGTGTGATTTACAATGATGCTAGCACTAATTTACTGATGGGATTGGGTGGGTAGATTTAACGTTCCCCAGAAAATATTGTGTCTGGTCTTAGAGTCAAGCCCACTATAATCTCATATTACCAAGCCATATTTCAAACCCCTCTTTTCACTCAACTGGATAAATGTTACTGAAAGCAACACATGAAAGTGAATGACCAGATATTGGCTCTGTGGTGATAAGGGGATTTTCATTTTTATTTTATTTTTCTATTTTGTTATTTCATGTTCATGTTCAGCGATGACCTAAATCAAATCCCTTACAATTATACAGTGGAAGTGAAAAATATATTCAAGGGATTGGATCTGATAGACAGAGTGCCTGAAGAACTATGGACTATGATATTGTACAGGAAACAGGTATCAAGACCATCCCCAAGAAAAAGAAATTCAAAAAAGCAAACTGGCTGTCTGAGGAGGCCTTACAAATGACTGTGAAAAGAAAAGAAACAGATCACCAGCCCAGGTGGGATGCATGAGACAAGTGCTCGGGCCTGGTGCACTGGGAAGACCCAGAGGAATCGGGTGGAGAGGGAGATGGGAGGGGGGATCGGGATGGGGAATAAGTGTAAATCTATGGCTGATTCATATCAATGTATGACAAAACCCACTGAAATGTTGTGAAGTAATTAGCCTCCAACTAATAAAAAAATTAAAAAAAAAAAAAAAAAAGAAGCCAAAAGCAACGGAGAAAAGGAAAGATATACCCATTTGAATGCAGAGTTCCAAAGAATAGCAAGGACAGATAAGAAAGCCTTCCTAAGTGATCAATGCAAAGAAATAGAGGAAAACAATAGAATGGTAAAGACTAGAGATCTCTTCAAGAAAATTAGAGATAACGAGGGACTATATCATGCAAAGATGGGCACAATAAAGGACAGAAATGGTATGGACCTAACAGAAGCAGCAGATATTAGGAAGAGGTGGCAAGAATATACAGAAGAACTAGACAAAAAAGATCTTCACGACCCAGACCGTGATTACGATGGTGTGATCACTCACCTACAGCCAGGCATCCTGGGGTGCAAGGTCAGGTGGGCCTTAAGAGGCATCACTACGAACAAAGCCAGTGGAGGTGATGGAATTCCAGTTGAACTATTTCAAATCCTAAAAGATGTTGCTATGAAAGTGCTGCACTCAATAGGCCAGCAAATTTGGAAAACTCAGCAGTGGCCACAGGACTGGAAAAGGTCAGTTTTCATTCCAATCCCAAAGAAAGGCAATGCCAAATGCTCAAACTACCATCCAATGGCACTCATCTCACACGCTAGCAAAGTAATGATCAAAACTCTCCAAGCCAGGCTTCATCAATACGTGAACGTTGAACTTCCAGATATTCAAGCTGGTTTTAGAAATAGCAGAGGAACCAGAGACCAAATTGCCAACATCCACTGGATCATCAAAAAAGCAAGAGAGTTCCAGAAAAACATTTATTTCTGCTTTATTGGCTATGCCAAAGCCTTTGACTGTGTGGATCACAATAAACTGTGGGAAATTCTGAAAGAGATGGAAAAACCAGACCACCTGACCTGCCTCTTGAGAAATCTATATGCAGGTCAGGAAGCAACAGTCAGAACTGGACATGGAACAACAGACTGGTTTCAAATAGGAAAAGGAGTATGTCAAGGCTATATTGTCACCGTGCTTATTTCACTTATATGCAGAGTACATCATGAGAAACACTAGGCTGGATGAAGCACAAGCTGGAATCAAGATTGCTGGGAGAAATATCAATAACCTCAGATATGCAGAAGACACCACCTTTATGGCAGAAAATGAAAAAGAACTAAAGAGCCTCTTGATGAAAGTGAAAGAGGAGAGTCAAAAAGTTTGGCTTAAAGCTCAACATTCAGAAAACTAAGATCATGGCATCCGGTCCCATCACTTCATGGCAAACAGATGGAGAAACAGTGGAAACAGTGGCAGACTTTATTTTGGGGGGCTCCAAAATCACTGCAGATGGTGACTGCAGCCATGAAATAAAAAGATGCTTACTCCTTGGAAGAAAAGCTATAACCAACCTAGATAGCATATTAAAAAGCAGACACGTTATTGTGCCAACAAAGGTCCATCTGGTCAAGGCTATGGTTTTTCCAGTAGTCATGTATGGATGTGAGAGTTGGACTATAAAGAAAGCTGAGTGCCAAAGAATTGATGTTTTTGAACTGTGGTGTTGGACAAGACTCTTGAGAGTCTCTTGGACTGCAAGCAGATCCAACCAGTCCATCCTAAAGGAAATCAGTCCTGAATATTCATTGGAAGGACTGATGTTGAAGCTGAAACTCCAATACTTTGGCCACCTGATGTGAAGAAATGACTCAGTGGAAAAGACCCTGATGGTGGAAAAGATTGAAGGTGGGAGGAGAAGGGGATGATAGAGGATGAGATGGTTGGATGGTATCACCAACTCAATGGACATGAGTTTGGGTAAACTACAGGAGTTGGTGATGGACAGGGAGGCCTGGCGTGCTGCGGTCCATGGGGTCATAAAGAGTCGGACACAACTGAGCGACTGAAGTGAGCTGAACTTATACTTACAGACACTTAAACTTTTAAATTTAATATTGATATTTTAAAAATTTTGGAATTCATTTCTTTACCACTTGATGAAAATAAAATGGTTTCGAAAAATCTCAGTGCAAAACCTTATGTGAAATTCTTGCTACTGACGTAATGTTTTCTAAAAATAATATGCTTTTACTGCAACCTATGCCTTAAATTTTCAGAAATAAGGTTGCTTGGTTTTTCCCTCAGAAATAGTAAGGAGAACCTGCAGTTCCTTTTTGTAATGTTCGCTTACAGCGAAAGAGAAGTAAATACATATTCTACTGACCTGGACTTTGAAAACAGCTCATTAGTGCCAGTTAGCATGTAATAGATATTTTGGCTAAAGAGGTTTATGAGTTTTACAAATAATTTCTCCTTCCCACACACCAACTTTAACAGTTTTATAGTCCTTTACAACTTCCACCCCCATTCATGCACCTCGTCATTATACCAAGAGCCAAATTTTAATGATTTTTGTTGCCTCTAGCAGTGTATACATGTTCAGAAATGATGCACCCCAAACTCTGATTAAATGCCAAACTTCACTGATGAAAAACAGGTCCACTGAGTAAGTAATAATGATGAGTGAGATTTCATGCTGTTTTACTGCCAACAGACCATCAGAAAGAGAGTGCAGTTCATATAAAAACAGTCCTCCTCTAAACAGTCAGGATGGCTGGCAGCCTTGGTAAACATGTAAATGAACTTGATAACCCTCTCTGTTTGGAGAATTCATGTAAAATACTCTCCTGCTTGCTTTATTTGGCTTGGTTTAAAATGTCAAGGGATTTGCAATGAGGCCATTAGCTTCTAACCTCCTAAATGAAGTAAATGTGTCCTGTGATGGCTGACTAGGACTGAAAGTAGGATGTACGATGACTTGAGAAAACTGAGAAACACATACGAGAATCTCAGGTTTTACCAAGAGTAATGTGTCAGGTAGTGAGAAAGAAGCATTTTTAGGTTTCTACAACTACTCAGCATGTGCCTGCATCTGAAGTCACTGCGACCCTAGGGGCTGTAGTCTGCCAGGCTCCTCTGTCCATGGGATTCTCCAGGCAGGGATATGGAGTGGTTGCCATTACCTATTCCAGGGGATCTTCCCCACCCAGGTCTCTTATATCTCCTGCATCGGCAGGCAGGTTCTTTACCACTAGTGCCACCTGGAAAGCCCACAACGACTGGGTCCTACCATGCTAAAAACAAAGAATTGGCAACATGAAGAATTGTATCTTGTTATAATTAACAAGGCATAATGATGTGATATTAATAATAAATAATATTTACTGACCACCTAGTATTTGCTAGACCCAGTACTATATGTTTTACCTACATGAATTCATATAACCTTTATAATAGTTTAGTGTAAAGAATATGAAGACTGAAGACCAAGGAGATTAAATACCTTGTTCAGGGTCACATATAAACTCTGGAAATAGAACCAGAGTTCACAACCTGGTATACCAGATCCAAATTCTTGGCATTACACAATATATAAGACACAGGCATACACATGCATGCACACATGCACACACACACAATTTATATTTTGTTCATTTTTTTAAAACTTAAACCATTACTTATATTATGCATTCCATTATAAATGAAATAAGGGGCTAACCTAAGTGATTTAATGTTAATTAATGAAAAATGATCATGCCATACACATTTAATTGTCCCCCTTCAAGCCTGAGTTGGTTCTAGACAAAATGAGAAGCCTTGAATTTGAGCCCCTTCCAAACTTTACTGTGTACCCAGAGTCCCACCACTTATCCTCTGGAAGCTGTTTGTCCTTCTTTGGTCTTCTGAATGTCAAGACATCCCTCATGGCCACCCCACTCCACTGGTTTGAACAATACTCCAAATTTGCTTATGGGAAAGAAGCAGAAATACCTTATGTGTGCACAGAGAGCTCTTATACCACAGATGAGGAACCCAAAACTATGAATCTGGAAGCTTATATATGCCACCTACTTCCCCCACCCCCAACGGAGGGAAAGAAATCCTTGCTCCCTCATGTTTTACAATTATTTGGAATGTGAGCCGATGGCTCCATAACTCCAGATTTTATCCACCTTTGGAAAGTAAAAACATGTAGAAATAAACCCCTACCTTACTCTAAAGTTTTTTTCCAGACCTACTCAGTAATCTTTTACATCCTTTAACACAAGCTTGCCCTTCAGCACAGTTCAGTTTTCATTGCTCAGAATTTGCTGTCCTGCAGAAATGGGAAAGTATGTCCTTCCTGTCATCAGGTAGTCCTGAGTTTGAATCACAAATCCATAATCTACCGAGTGCTTTTGCACAGTGTTTTAATATCTTCAAAGTTCAGTTTCCTCAATTATAAAATTTAAAAAATTAAAAGATGTAACTTCAAAGTCATCTTGTGATATAAGTTAGATGATGCATGTAAAAAGCTAAAAACATTTCCTGGCTCTGTAATAGGGGGCTTAATCCATGTTAGCTACAGTTATTTGTATTTTGAAATCCTGGAAGAAGGCTCTAAATTTTCTGTAATAAAAACATGAGAATATTTTTAAATTGTTAAGCACAAGTTGAAAAAAGGTGTTGAAGTAGTCGTTAAGAATAAAATCTTTGCAATGAGTATTTCCTGGATTTGGGTTTGAATCCTGGATCTGCCATTTACTGGTCATGTAACTTTGAGGTATGACTCTGAGGTCTCTCTTAGCCTTCAAAGCCTTGTTTTCCTTATGTTTGAAAGGCTGACAATGAAACTTCACCTATTGGATTGTTACAAGAGTTAAATGAGATAGTGTACAAAAAGCATTAAAACTGGCATACATTAAGCTCTCAGTCTATGTTAATCATCTTATTGTTATTGTTTTGGTATTGTTATTACCATGGGAATTCTAGAAAAGTGGGTTTAGAAGTCAAATGTAGTCAGAATAGCTAGTGCACTCTTGGAGTGGTGTAGGGGCACCTGGATTTCTAAGGAAGCAGAGGGTTCGAAGCCTGTCCACAGTTGTGAGGAAATGTTCGTATGTCTCTACTCACATTTACTGCAGGAAAGAGCCTCCATCTTTGTAAAGAACATGCTCCATTGTGTTTTTCCAGATGGAAGTGGTCTGCACTTAGTTATGGCGGAGCATTGACTAGTATTCTACTGTATTTCTAAAGTAATAGAAGAGACTTTCCTGGAAGTCCAGTGGTTAAGACTCCACACTTCCAATACAGGGGGATGCAGCTTCAATCCCTGGTTGGGAAACTAAGATCCTACATGTTACACAGTGAAGCCAAAAATAAAAAATTTGTAAATAAACTAATGAAGGAAATGACAGAGGAGAGAATAACACCTTGAGTAAACCAGAGTAATCAAAAAATAACTGTGATCATATATTTCATTCTCTTCTGAACACAAAGAAGTGAATTTTCTGAACACAAAGAAATGAATCAAGCATCTTGAATATTGACAAAATATGAATAAACTAGAAGAATTGAATGCTGTATAATAATGTGGACAATAAAACACAGTCTCAAAATTCACACAACTGAAGGAATTACATTTAAATATAAAGAAAATGCAAAGACCAGAAAAAAATCCTCAAAGATATGAGAGGGAGGCAAGAGAGAATTACAAGGTAGCAATGGAAAGACAATATGGCTTATAATGATTACTTTCATTTATTATCAAATATGTTGTTTTAAAAACCTTTTCTTGCAGTTAAGCATTCTTTATCTGGGTTAAGTACAGGCTTTGGTAAACAGAAACCTACAAATGGGTGATTTAAAATGGTACTCTCCCACAAGTCTCCTGGAGAATTCTTTTCTAACAAATAGAGTACTTCTTTTGTCTTACAGCCTTTTATTTTAAATTAAATTAAGAACAAATTGCACATTACCCCCTTCATGGTACTACTGCACTTAAGGCAGCAGGAAATCCTATAATATGAGTCTTTTTCAAGAAAGCTAAATAAAACCCTTATTTCAACAATCACATCAATTTCTGTACCATTTGTAAAATTCATTCTGACCTTATCAGCCTTCATCGTCTTCTTCAGATTTAGATCAGAAAATTCAATTCTTAATGCGGTTGAAGATTTTAAATCAAATGTTCATAAATCCAGTCATTCACTGGCCTTGTATTCTTGTTAACCTATCTGGATTTTCAACTCCAGACTGCTTAATGAACTTCTGTTTCTACAAATGGTATTACTGTTTCTTCTTTGTTTGAGGGCATTATACATTGGCAGTTCTATTTGTTATCACAGCCCAGTCTAGCATACCTAGCCAATACGACTATCAAAGTATGTCCTCATTCTGCCCAAGCCTCAGTTTCTCCAATCTCTGTTTTTGTCCAAGACACTGTTATCTCTTGCCTGGAGTTCTACAGTAGCTTCCTATTAATAGATGTTGTCTTACTTCAAGTTCTTCCATTTCCCTAGTCTGTTCTTCTGATATTTTAAATCACAATGTGTCACACATACCCCTTGCCCATTACTTAAGATTCTCCAGTAGCTCTTCATAACACATAGACTAGTGACTTCAATCCTCACTGTCAGGGATAACATTGAAGACGTTTAATAAGTAATGGTATAGATGATCTTATTTGCAAAGCAGAAATAGAGAAACAGACGTAGAACCAATGTATAGATACCATGGGGGTAAAGGGGGATGAGATGAATTGGGAGATTAGGATTGATACGTATACACTATTGATACTATGTATAAAATAAATAACTGATGCGAACCTACTGTATAGCACAGGGAACTCTATTCAATGCACTATGGAGACCTGAATGGGAAGGGAATCCAAACAAGAGGGGATATATGTATATGTATGGCTGATTCAGTAGAAACTAACTCAGTCATGTCTGACTCTTTGCAACCCCATGGACTGTAGCCTCTGTCCATGGGATTCTCCGGGCAAGAATACTGGAATGAGTCGCCACTTCCTTCTCCAGGCGATCTTCCTGACCCAGGGATCAAACTCGGGTCTCCTGCATCGCAGGCAGAGTCTTCAATGTCTGCACCACCAGGGAAGCCTAACACAGCATTCATTGTAAAGCACCTATACTCCAATAAAATTTAATTTTTTAAAAAAGTGGTGCAATAGCACTGGCCATTCCTGAATCAATCCTGAGGGAAGTATCAGGGCATCTGCCAAGGCAAAGAGATGATAAAGGGCCCTGGAGTAGCAGCTATTTTCTCAATAATATTCTTAGAAGTATTTTGATATTTAAATGTGTTTGGTTGTACCAATGCAAACAGGTTGGACTTACTAGGTCCTGCATGTTTTGATCCCAGATTTCCTCTTTGATCTCATATTTTACCCCTCTTCTTTCTCTCCCTGTGCTTAGCTATACTTGTCTCCTCAGAAGACATGGAAAGCACACAAACCTTAGGGTTTTTATACTTGCTGTTTCCTCTGCAGGGAAAATTACATTGTACACTGTCTCATTTCATAAGTTTTATATTCAACAGTAACCTCAGAGAAAATGCCTTTGACCATCCTGTCTACCGGGGCATCTCGTTCACTCCCCTTCCACTATGGTCCTTTATTTTTCTTCAGAGCACTTACCACTGCCCGATATTATTTAATGCTCTTCTTTGATATTTTTCTATCTCTCCCACTAAATTGTCAAGTTGGAGACTTTGTGTGTCTTGCTTACCATGGAATCACTAGCACCGGCAATAGTTCCAACAGGTGATCAGAAGAACTTGTGTACAATGGATACAAATACCAGAAGCAGCTCCAGAATGATCTTATGGCTAACACATTACAGTGGCAATGAGCATAATACTTTATCAATGCAGGAGAGGGAGATTCATTAGAAACAGAGTTTTGTCTAAGGAATAGAGAAAAGTTCAGAGCCACAAAGACCAGTTGAAAACTCAGCAACCAAGATCAAAGCCAAGGCTGTTATATAAAAACTGGGTTCACAAAGATGCTAAATTAAAAAAAAAAAAATTCACTGAGAAGCATTTAGAAACTCCTAAGCACTCTTCTGAAATAATCTTTTAAAAGTCTGTGTTGAAGATGAAGGCATAAAAGATATTTATAACTGATGGAGAACATACAGTGTATGGGGTTGTGAAACAATAGATTAAGGATGAAATTTCATAGCAGTAGCCAACTAAAACATTTTCATATGTGCTTTTTAAAAATTTCTTAACTGGTATTAATTTTAGGAAAAGGTAACACTGGGACTCAATATATAAAGCAGGAAATATTGAAGCATAGCATGGTGCAGCCTTGTAAATTTGCTAAACAATTTCCCCAACCTGCTAATATAATACTCCCATGTCCCCAAGAAAGCATTATACAAGTTAAAAATGAAATGACCTCTTTACATCTCATTGAGCATGAATGAGTATTAAAAATTACCTAAAGTATTCCCAGTTTAGATACATCCTATGGAAGGCTGCTAGTACAATGTTGTAAGATATTACGTGGGCAGTATTTTTTCAGCCCTTAGCCATTATTTATGTCTAAATCAGTTTAAGAAGATTAATCATTAAGATTAATCATAAATTTGACTTTCCTAATATCACTACTTAAATTTGTGATCAATTTAACTGAGGATATGTACAGTGAAAAAAAGAAGTTACTAGAGTGTTAAAGAGTATGTTTTTCCTATTATACTTTCAAAAATAATGTCAAATTTTATGCTTCCAATGCCATGATTACTTGAGAAACTATGATAGGAAAAAAATATGGATAGAGCAAATTGCTAAAATAATGGAAAAGTATTTCCTTATTTCAGAAACAACTCCTAATATTGAGATTTTGGCAGAAATAAAGAACAAAGTGCATCTGCAATTTAGCTCAGGCAATGGAGCGGAATGGTGTGAAGTTTTGGTTTGGGAATGCAGTGCCCAAAGAAGGTTATCCACTGAGACATCACATTGAGCAAAAGATGGAGTGGAAGGACCTTTTAAGGACTACCTCCCTCCCAAAGAATGCCAGTCAATTTGTCATGTTCAAGAAGAGACATCCCACAACTATCAGTATTCAGAAAACTATTTCTCACATAAAAATGGAGAATACTACCCCTAAATATCTCATTTTTAAGCATAAATATTTATGAAAAGGAAAGTGAAATGACTAGAAAGATATACACCAAAATTATTAAGAGCTTACTTCTGATTTATCTGTGTATATATACCTTATATTTTCTAATATTTTCCAAATACTTTATATTGCAATGACTGATACAATGTTAATACACTCAATTGTGTCTGACTCTTTGGAACCAGATGGACTGTAGTCCCAGCAGGATCCTCTGTCCATGGGATTTTACTAGCAAGAATACTGGAGTGGGTTGCCATTTCCTCCTCCAGGCAATCTTCCTGATCCAGAGATTGAACTGGCATTTCCTGGGTCTCCTGCATTGCAGGAAGATTCTTTATCCACCAAGCCATTGGAGGGGGGCATCTCTATATTAAAATGAATGTTATTTCAACTAAGTGTTATAGTTGTAGATCCATGATACTAAGACAAATCTAATGCTTTGGAAAAAATTGGATACTCACTTAAATGTTTTTTTTCCTTAATCTTTCATTCTCCTCTGACTTGTAACTTGGGTGAAGTAGCTTGGAAACTTGGGGGAAAATATATTGTTTTATGTAAATTTTCAAATATAAATATATTTTCTAGGAAATTCTCTTTACTTTGCCCTTATGGCCCTCTAGTTTGTTTTCTTTACATCTTTTGAATCATATTGTTTTACTTAGTGCAGAACGTTGTGCAGGCTTCTGGAAATAACTAATATATTTCTCTCATAAAACACAGTGTTTTTCTTCATAAGCATTGTGCTTGTACCACACATTGCTGGGTGGCCACCTTGCCTATTGAAATATAAATTAAACACAGGTCCATCTAGTCAAAGCTACGGTTTTTCCAGTAGTCACGTATGGATGTGAGATTTGGACTATAAAGAAAGCTGAGCGCCAAAGAATTGATGCTTTTGAACTGTGGTGTTGGAGAAGACTCTTGAGAGTCTCTTGGACTGCAAAGAGATCCAACCAGTCAATCCTAAAGGAAATCAGTCCTGAATATTTATTGGAAGGACTGATGCTGAAGCTGAAACTCCAATACTTTGGCCATCTGATGTGAAGAACTGACTCACTGGAAAAGACCCTGATGCTGGGAAAGACTGAAGGCGGGAGGAAAAGGGGACGACAAAGGATGAGATGGTTGGATGGCATCACCGACTCAATGGATATGAGTTTGGGTAAACTCCAGGAGTTGGTGATGGACAGGGAGGCCTGGTGTGCTGCAGTCCATGGGGTCACAAATAGTCAGACATGACTGAGCGACTGAGCTGAACTGACCATCGTATGAGAATAGAATTCCAGGCACTGTTGTAACAATTCACATGAAATAACACACTGGTATCTGTAAACTGAGTATAGGAATTTTTCATTGTTTGACTGAAGTAACTATTAGCACAGGCAGAATGTCATTAGCGGGGACCATTAAGTGGCCTGCCATCCAGGCAAAGCATATCAACCTATTGCAGATAAATTCACATGGTTGGTGTATTTATGGCCAGAGTTCCAAACCAGCGATGGAGAAATTAACTGATCCACAGTGGACACAGAAATTAACTGATCCACAGTGGGTACAGAAATTAATCAATCCACAGTGGACAGTGGTCTCCTGTTTTGCCTTTCCTTCCCATTTTCTATCCTATCATGTGTCAATGAAGTAACTTCCTTTTTCTTCAGTTGAGTCAAAGCTCTAGAGCATTTTGATTTCTTTAAAAGTTCACCACGCCATTATTGCTTTTCTCTTGCCCAATCTTATTGCCTCTCCTGTCTTTGACCTTACAATTTCCGGGAAGAATCTGAAGCCATTTGAGCTGCAAGTGAGATCTCCCCTTGAATAAACCAAAAAAGTCATCTATTTCCTTAAACTTTTGGTTCTTCTCCTAAACATCATTAAATTCCTGCTCACTAGCCCCCTCCTTGACTTATTGTATATCCGCCTGTTCAATTTGATGGTGAGCATATTTCCCATCAAGTAATAGTAAAACCAAAAGATTATATCGAAGCTGAGATTTCATTTATTTTTATAATAACATCCTTTTGAGGGAGTAGAAAGAAAATGCAGAGAGACACTGAAGGAATGATAAATATACATACCTTTATACATTATATGTTGGGAATTAAATCCCAAATGCAATTTCTTATATGTTAAAGATGAATTAGGGGCTTCCTGCAATAGCTCAGCAGATAAAGACTCCACCAGCAATGCAGAAGACACAGGATATGTGGAATGGAGGAAAAGGCAACCCACTCCTTGTTCTTGCCTGAAAAATCCCACGGTCAGAAGAGCCTGGTGGGCTACAGTCCAAAAGGTTGCAAAGAGTCAGACACAACTGAGCAACTATGAACAATGATAAATAGATGAAGATAGAGATTCAAGTAATCTTAAATACATTGATAAGTAGAAAAAAATATTTTATTTTAAAATCTGTTTTGCTACAGCAAACTAGATTTGCTTGATCCAGTGCTGTAGCTTTCATGAACATCTGTGAACTACTGACAATAATGGTGAAACAGCAGATGATTTTTCTCCTGAGAAAGTAAGGTTACTAAATGATTTACTTTTACATCGTGTTTGTGCTTTCTTGCCTTAGATAATTTTTTGCATTGCTTCTATAAGATTCCTAGTTTCCAATCGTGAAACTTAACATGAAAAAGATAGTGTGATTTCTTGGTGTGTCAAAATTTCCACTTTCTTCTCATATTTCATGATCTAGTCAAGGGGTATGGGGCTCCTTTAACAAAATAATAGAATAATTTTGAGCCATGAAAGCTAGCCAGATAAATAAAAAAATACTAGCACAAAATTATGAGAAATCCAAATCTCAAATCACTTAAATTTCAGTGGCAATGGTAACCACTACCAAAAAAAAAAAAAATTTTCAAGATGGTTAAAACTCATGTTTTATGGGTAAAACACTTTTTCTCTATAATTAATAGACTGAAACAATCATGTTTATTTTTGTTTGCTATATTATGACACATAAGGTTGGAGGAAATAATAATCAATTTTGTCTCAGTTTCAAAGACATTCTCACACCTTGATTCTAGTTATGAACTAAATGCATATGCTCCATAATAAAATATGGAGTATACTAAAGTATGGAGTATACTAAATTATACACACTAGACTAACGATGGTATTAAAGATTTGTCTAATTCCTAGTTTCCCCAGCCTAAGAAGGTTACACTTTATTTTTTAAAAAGCCAACATCTTCCATCCTATCCATCCTATAAACTAAAAATAAATGTGTATGTACTAAGAACAGAAAGTCTGGTTGTTGTTGTTTTTTTTAACATATACTGTATATATAGAGAACATTTCGAAGTTTGAAACATCAGTACTACAAATGACCAATCACTCCATTCAGAAAACAGATGTGTACTTTAGGCAATCAAGGTAGTTACACAGAATTAAATGAAAACCTCTGGGATTCATGTAAATGAAATATAATGTGTCTTGTGGAATAGTCACACCATCATGCCCAGGTGGTTGGCATCTCTACCCATGTTACTTATAAGCAGTTCCTGTTTCCTGGACCTGATTTGTACCAAACCAATAATACATATGCCCCCTTGAGCTTCAGTCTCTGAAATGTGCCCCTTATACACCAATTCCTCCACCCACCTATTTTCATTTCAACATCTAGCAGATTTTCCTGAAGGCAATATGAAACATGGCCATGACTAGTTGCTAAAACTAATATGTGGTGGCAGCAAAAAGTCATTAGCTAGTATGGATTTGGCTGGGGATCAGCAGTGTTGGTTATAGTCCACATACTGGATTCTGTTAAGAATAAGAGGAGCCAAAAATCATCAACTGGAGTAGCTTGTCCCATCAGCAAAAGGCAGGTAGATGTGACTGATACAAAGTACCCTTCCCACAATAACCTTGTACCTATTTAGAAAGCCCATTGTTCAATCTTGGAGTGCCCAAGGCTACAGGCTGTAGGTCAAGTTTAATAAGGAGCCCACTTCCAATTTGCAACTCCCTCTTTATACAGCAAAATAGTGCCATGGAAAAAACTCTAGGCAGAAGGTCAGAAGAGGCAGGGCCAACTCTGGACGTTTCAAGCCCACACATTTTTACTGAGTACTAACTACATACAGATACACATGTTCAAGAAAGCAGGCTAAAATAAGACATAGCCTCTGACCTGAAGGGTTTCCCTGGTGTCTTAGATGGTAAGGAATCTACATGCAATACAGGAGACCTGGCTTCAATCCCTGGGTCAGGAAGATTCCCTAGAGAAGGGCATGGATACCCATTCCAGTATTCTTGCCTGGAGAATCCCATGGACAGAGGAGCCTGGCAGGCTATAGTCCATGGGGTTGCAAAAAGAATCAGACACAACTGAGGAACTACACTTTCACTTTTGACCTGAAGGAGCTTATAGCCTATCACTTGGAACTGACATACCTTTTTGTAACCATACAGTGCCTCAGATTCCAAATTGAAAATGTAAATGATTATATCTGCTTCAACATACTTCACTTCACATATGTACTGTAATGCTCATCAGACTTACAAATGAGAGTTTTAACATCTAGTTTAGAGAGATTACATAAAATAACAATAAAACCCAATCCGATGTCAATATGAAATTGAATTCACACTTTTTTTTTTGGTCCTCAAATGTTGCTGGAGTGACCAAAACCAAAATAAGTGGGTTACTGACAGATGCTTAGTGCATATTATTTTTCTATAAGTGATTTCTTGGCTATTTATATTTGTTTACAATAATTTTGTTCCCATAAAAATATATTAGATTCTTACTACATATAAGAATAGTAAGGAGAAGTGGAAGAGTTATATGAAAGCTAAAATGAAGAATCCTTTCCTGAGAAGTCAGGCTCACTTTAGGATATACACAAGCAGTCATCAAAGCATATTATCAAGGAAATAAATGTTATAAAATGAAAACAAAATTTCAGTAAAATTAGGAATAATGAGGAAGAAAATGAGACAAAAACTAAAAAAAAAAAGGCATTTATTAAGATAATAATTGTTTCTGTTACTTCTCTTCTTCAATCCCTTTCTCCAAAACTTTTTTTTTTCAGAAAAGAGCTAAACTATGGGCAAAATAATTTGGACTATATGTGAATCACATTTTTAAAAAATATTTTGGTTCCAAAAAAGAAAAATGTACCTACAACCAAAATTCTGTCTCTGCTATCATCTACCATAGGGTCTCCAAATTGGCATCAAATACTAGTTGTTATAATAATAATAATGATAATACTGTGATAACGTACTTTAGGGTCTTTATTAAAATGATTACCATACTCTGTGAGGTATAGTACATTAAGCCATTCCAAAACACTGGTATCAGCCTGTATAAGATTGGGCAAGTAGTCTTTTAAAGTGACTAAAAGGAAATAGACAGCAGAATTTGATAATGTAGGGGGACTTGGGGAGGTGGCACCTGAATAAAAGATATCTGGATACAGTTATTCTATAAGGAAATTTTACCATCATGGAGCACCAGGAGGGAACTGAGCCGGTGAGCTGTAAAATGCCAGAATTAATGAGGAATTATGAGCAAATGGATGAGAAAACTTGTCAATGTATTACTCATTCACAAAATTTCTTAAAGCCAACCCTCCTATTAGTGTCTACTTTGAAGAAAACAGCTGCAAAACTACTCCATCTTGAAGAAGGTGATTAGGCAAGCGATGAAACAGTTGAGAGAAGCGACTTCTATGAGAATTGAGGAAGAAAACAAAAATGAAAAAGAGAGTGAGATTCATGGGGTTCAAGGTGGTAAGTGTATGTGTTACAAAACATAGGAAAAAGTCAACGTTTGTAGCCTGAAAATAAGCCTATAGAACGACACTGTCAGAGAACAGAGAAGGGAGACCCTTGAAGAGGACAAAGAAAATCCCTTCCTCTGAGACTTGTCCAAAAAAAAAAAAAAAAAAACTGTCAGATTGGTGAGGACATAGATTATGATGGTAAGGAGGGGCTGAGTCAAGGGTCTTCAACCTCCAGGATCTAATGTGTGATGATCTGAGGTGGATCTGATGTAATAATGACAGAAATAAAGTGCACAATAAATGTAATGTGCTTGAATCATCCCGAAACCATATCCCCAATCAGTCCACGGAAAAACTGTCTTCCATGCAACTGTCCCTGGTGCCAAAAATGCTGGGTGATGGGGCTGTGCCCTTTCACAACTTCTTTTTTTCTAGCAAGTAAAAGACAAAGTCACTGATTAAAAGTAAAAGGCCTGGTAGTTTTATTCTTAGTTTTTAAGGAATCTCCATACTGTTCTCCATAGTGGCTGTATCAATTTGCATTCCCACCAACAGTGCCAGAGGGTTGCCTTTTCTCCACATCCTCTCCAGCATTTATTGCTTGAGATTTTTTGATGATGGCCACTCTGACTGGTATGAGGTGATATCTCATTGTAATTTGCATTTTTCTAATAATGAGCAATATTGAGCATCTTTTCATGTGTTTATTAGCCATCTGTATGTCTTTGGAGAAATGTCTGTTTAGGTCTTCTGCCCATTTTTTGATCAGCTTTTTTGTTTTCCTGGTATTAAGCTGAATGAGCTACTTGTATATTTTGGAGATTAATCCTTTGTCAGTTGTTTTGTTTCCTATTATTTTATCCCATTCTGAGGTTGTCTTTTCACCTTGTTTATAGTTTTCTTCACTGTGCAAAAGCTAATGGGCATATACCCTGAGGAAACCATAACTGAAAAAGATACATGTACCCCAATGTTCACTGTAGCATTATTTACAATAACTAGGACATGGAAGCTACCTAGATGTTCATGAACAGATGAATATATAAAGAGATTATGGTACACATATATGATGGAATATTATTCAGCCATAAAAAGGAATGCATTTGACTCAGTTCTAATAAGGTGGATGAAACTAGAGCCTATTATACAGAGTGAAGTAAGTTAGAAAGAGAAAGACAAATATCATTTATTAACATATATATATGGAATCCAGAAAGATGGAACTGATGAACCTATCTGCGGAGCAGCAATGGAGATGCAGAGGGCTTCCCTGGTGTCTCAGTTGGTAAAGAATCCGCCAGCAGTGCAGGACACTGCCTGTAACACAGAAGATGCAGATTTGATCCCAGGGTCAGGAAGATCCCCTGGAGAAGGAAATGCCAACCCACTCCAGTATTCTTACCTGGGAAATTCCATGGACAGAGGAGCCTGGTGGGCTACAATCCATGGGGCCGCAAGAGTCAGATATGACTGAGTGACCAAACCACTAAGGGAGATGCAGACATAGAGAACAGACTCCTGGACATGGCAGGGAAGGAGAAGAAATGAATTGAGAGAGTAGCATGGAAACACATACATTACCATATGTAAAATAGATAGTGGAGATTTGCTCAAATCCAGGGCTCTGTGATAACCTAGAGGGGTGGAAGGGGGTGGGAGGTGGGAGGGAGGTTCAGGAGGGAGGGGCCATATGTATGCCTATGGTTGATTCATGTTGATGAATGGCAGAAAACAACACAATACTGTAAAGCAATCATCCTCCAATTAAAAATAAATAAATTTAAATAAAGAAAAGAAAAAATAGTAAAAGGACCAGAGTGAAGCAGTTTGAGGAAAGTGGTAGGATTTTCAGTATCTTTTCGGAAAAGCAACATTGGCTAGAGTGGAGAGGAAAGGTATGGCCAAGGAGAATCGTGAGTTCAATTAGGGGTGGAAACCACTGTCTAACTCTGATCTTCTGAGGAAAGAACAAATCCTAAAAACACCTACTTTTCTGAGGCTATTCATGGGAAAAGTTCATAAAGCATAGTCCTGAGAGCCAATCAGGGTATTCAGATTTGATAATCAGTGTGAACATGGCAGTCTCATGGAGATGAGACTCAAGCCAGCAGATGAAACAAGAATGAACCTACGTGCCAATATTGGAAGCGGGGCAAATACAAGTGGAATGAAAAGGCCATAGGTCAGAGCCTGAGCAGTATGCAAGACAGAAGAGCCTATGGGCAGTGGAGGCTTGCTTCAGGAGAATGCATTTTGGAAACAGAGTTATTTGGTTGCTCTATTTATTTTGTCTGTGGTTGCGTAAACTTGGGCTAAGTCCAGACAGTACAACTACAAGCATGCATGGCAGTAAAGAATCCACCTGCAATGCAGGAGACACCAGAGACTTGGGTTCGATCCTTGGGTCAGGAAGATCCCCTGGAGGAGGGCATGGCAACCCACTCCAGTATTCCTGTTGGGAAAATTCTATGAACAGAGGAGCTGGCGGACTCTAGTCCATGAGGTTACAAAGAGTCAGACACAACTGAACTTACTGAGCATGCATGCATACCTGGATACAGGAGACATAAGTTTCTCCAGTAACCTCCACAGCCCAGGAGGAGGAACAAAGAAAATGGACTTTGAATAACTTAGGCCTTGACACTAGCTGGACAAGAATGTTGGGAAACCAATAAACGCATTGGTCAAGGCAGGATTTTTTTTTTTAAATAGTGTTGCCAGAAATCTGCTCATAGATCAGAGGATTGGGGACTGGATGGCTAATGGAACAGGTGAGAAGAAGAAAAGGAGTGAAAAAGATAGTTATACCTAATGAAAAGGCAACCACATATCCAAACTCAATTTTTCAAGTCAGCTCTGGAAATAGATAACATGTGACCCACAATGGAAGCATCTGCTGTACATAAACAGTTAGAATAAGGATGAGGATAGAAAAAAAATATGATGTCATTTCTCATACTTTCCAGTTCACTGAAATGGAAAATATCAGACTAAGAAAGATCAGATTATGAGTACTTTCAAGGAGCAGCAGGAAGAGTATGCCTAGGGAAGTAAATGAGATAATTTCAC
The DNA here is from genome assembly GCF_019320065.1 of Cervus canadensis. Lineage (NCBI taxonomy): Eukaryota > Metazoa > Chordata > Mammalia > Artiodactyla > Cervidae > Cervus > Cervus canadensis. The sequence goes on from NC_057394.1 coordinate 31,865,166, forward strand.
AAATAAGAGACATCACAATTTAGGTCCTTTTATATGAATGATCATCCTTTGGCACTAGCCCTTGAGCTTCCCTGGTGTCTCAGATGGTAAAGAACCGGTTTACAACGTAGAAGACCTGGGTTCGATCCCTGAGTCAGGAAGATCCCCTGGAGAAGGTAATGGCAACCCACTCCAGTATTCTTGCCTGGAAAATTCCATGGACAGAGGAGCCTGGTGGGCTACAGTCCATAGAATCACAAAAAGTCAGACAGGACTGAGTGACTAACACTGTACTATATGCCTAAGGTGCTGCAGACCTGAGATACAAATCAGAAATTGACTGTTATTTCCATAGTCCTTTACTGTTTACAACTCACTTGCTTTCTACTATATTCAGTGACTCGGGGTCATCCTGAGAGAGGGGGATCACGACACCCTCCTCCCTGGTTACACAGAAGCAGAAACGAGTATGAAGCTAATCCTTTAAGCAGATGTTCTTCTGGCTCTACAGCCCAATCTACTTCCATGACATCACTTAGCATGAGTAAGACAAGCTTTATGCCTCCAAAACAAGATGGAGAAAAACAGTGAGACCCCCTGCAAAAAGAAATATCAGCTGTTCTGATATATTTTCTGAAATATCAGAAAATTCAGACCCCATGTGAATAAATGGTGAGAATAATACCTTTGGTATCTGAGTGTCATACACAAATAAATCTATAGTATTTAATAAGTGATGAAACTACATTGCTATTATGAGAAAATGTTCTCTCTTTCACCAGTCATTTGTATAGGCATAAATCTATAAACTTGGCAGAATTTATAATAACTGTGTCTACCCACAAAGAAAGCTTAACTGCTGTTTATTACAAGGCAGAGATTCCTCACACTTTTCTATTACATCATTGAAAATATTGATCTTAAGTTATTACCCACACGATCATGAATCAAGTCCTGTGTGTTTACATGCCGCCACCGAACACACTGATCCAACAGAATCGTAATAGGAATCTCCAGTATTGCAAATTCTTAAGGAAATTTGCTGAAACCCGTTGGACATACTTTGAATTATTTGTTTGGTTAATTATCAGTGGCTCCAAAGGAGGCCACTGTAAAATCTCTCTCAGTAAATTGCTTTCAAAGCCTCGGGCAGTTTGTAAGCATTACGCGTCTTGTACACGCCACACAAAGTTCTCTTTGTGTATTGCCCTGTGTTACTTGTATCCTTGCACTTTTCACTAATGGTTTGTAGGAATCCCTGGTCCACGAACAGGCTGCCCTGACAACTTAAATAGTCTTCCAATTCTCTGACTTTAAATTTGAACATAAGATCTTTACCGTCATGGTAAACATACCCATCAGGTCACTGTGGATGAAGTGAAACTTGCAAGTCTCCGAGGCCTTATTACCCAATATCCTCCTTAAAGCTTCCAGATCCCAGACTAACAATTACCACATCTAATGGCTGTTGCTTCCCCTATTATCTTATTATCTTCTCTTAATATCCTTGGCAATTAAGATGATATCCACCGTGTCTGGAGGAAAGGTGACCCGCATGAGACTTCCTGAGATGTTATCTGAATGCAGGCACTGAAGCTATGATAAGAAGCCTGATGAAAACATCGCATTGACCAAAAGATAGTAAGTCTTTGTTCCAGGGAAAAAAATGAGATTGTTTGCATTTTTATTTCATTTTTGTTTTCAACTTACACAAGGTGATTCGCTTACATGCAACGTGTGTCAGCTCATCTTTGGAACTGTGATTCGCAGAATTCCTTTTCCCTGCATTGTTTCAGGTTCCTGTGGGCCCCGAGAGATATTTGGGGTGACATCTAAAAGGTGGAAAGATAGTGGGAAGCTGCTGTGTAGCATAGGTGCCCAGGGATGACCTAGAGAGCTGGGACCCAGGGGTGGGAGGGAGGCTCAGGGGGGCGGAGATGTATGTATACTTACAGCTGATTCGTATTGGTGTACAGTGGAAACCAGCACAACATTGTAAAGCAATTATCCTCCAATTAAAAAGAAATCTTAAAAAAGAAAAAAAAAAACTAAAACTAAAAATAAATAAATAAAAGGTGGAAGGAGGGAGTAGTTATATGCTTCTATGATGGGAAATTCCACGTGAGGCATCGTTCTGACCTGCTGGCTCTCCTTGTCTAAGGGGATCTCAGCCAGCCCTTAGTAACTCCAGCAAGCTTAGTAAGCCCTTAGTAACTCAGCAAGCCCTTAGTAACTCAGCAAGTTACTAAGCCCTTACTATCTCAGCAAGCCCTTAGTAATTCCTCTTCCTTTCAGTTCCCTGAACCTCAGGCTTCCATGTGCAGCTCCTACATTTGCTCTTCCAATGCATACCAGATCTCCCCTTTCAGTTTCTCTGACCCCTGGACAAGCTCCACAAGTTTGGCCCAAGAGTAAAGAACACCACCAGCCTCACACTCAAGTCACCAGCAGCAGCTATGCTGAGCCTTGCGGGGGTTTCCACCTTGCCCTGCCCCTCACTACTTCAGCATCTTTCCTTCCCGGTGGCCTGTCCTACTGACTTCAGGCCCGGCATCCAGTGTAGAAAAACAGGCTTGTATCAACGATTCATTCAGCTCCTACAAATGTGTAAAGTCAAATCCCTTTGATAAATCCCCTAGCCTTTATCACTCCGAGTGGCTCTGTTTTTCTGATCCAACTTGGCTAATGAAATATGCATATCTGTTATACTCCAGAGGATAATAGCTAGTAAAATATGGCTCAACAACCTATTAAAATTTCAAGTGGTAAAGGAGAAAATTCCCCACTTACTGTTTTATGTTGGTATTTTGAAGCTTCTACCCTTTCAAATAATTTTATTTTTAAATAGGTTTCTATAGGTAAGACGTCATAATATAAATTTATTGAAAACATAATATTACCCCCAAAAGACTATTCTGAGTGCTGTATTCATGCAGAAATGAGTTCAGTCAGATGAGAGCCATGTTCTTCATTAGGACATTGGTGATTTTTGTAATCCAAACCACTGAAACAATTTCCTAATTTTGACCTCACACAGAATTAATGCTTCTCACACTTGGGAAAATCAGAGAATTTGCAAAATTCCTTTCAAGATACGGAAAATATCTTATAGTGAAGACACTGCAGGCAAGTGAAACCAGGAACCAAGCTAATAAAATTACTTATGGATATATGAACATTCTCTCCTAATATATTTCTCCATACAAGCTATTAATCTAATTTATATCACATACATGCTTCTCTTCTACTTTTTCCTACCCCACAGAGGAAGGAATGTGCTGGCATAAATTCACAGAGGGGGGTGTTTATAATTGCTAGGATCCTTACAAGTTTAAAAGGCAGAACTAAAAATTTGATATGTGTTCCATAATTCTCTAGTTTTGTCTCTGTCTCTGTATTACTTACATGTGTTGAAGCAATGAGACACTTAACATCTGAGTCACTCAGAGCCATTTAGCAATTTAACTGAGTGTGAGGCATGGTTATGGAAGATATAAGGAGAACATAAGAACCGCAGAAGATACAAGGAGGACAAAGATCCAGCCCCTGAAGAAGGGTATGGTCTGTGCCAAGGCTTCAGAGAAGGACGTTTAAAGAAAAACATGGGAAGGATGGAGGATATTGCTCTTTTACTTCCATAAAGCAACTAAAGGAGTAGAAGAAAAGTGGACGCTAAAGCAGAGTCCACAAGCTGAAGAAAGGGTGCTATAAAGGGAACACACTACTCACGTGTGCATTTTATGGCTTCCTTGGTGGCTCAGATGGTAAAGAATCTACCTGCAATGCAGGAAACCTGGGTTCGATCCCTAGGTCTGGAAGATCCTGTGGAGAAGGAAATGGCTACCCATTCCAGTATTCTTGGCCTGGAGAGTTCCAAGCACAAAGGAGCCTGGTGGGTTTCAGTCCATGGGATTGCAAAGAGTCGGACATACTGAGTGACTAACACTTCACTTTTTAGGGAAAAGGAAATGGCAACCCACTCCAGTATTCTTGCCTGGAGAATGGACAGAGGAGCCTGGGTGGGCAGGGGCTACGGTTCATGGGGTCTCAAAGAGTCGGACACAACTGAAGTGACTTAGCATGCATGCAGAGTTCTACTGATTCAGGAGTTTTCTCTGGCAATAGTTGTGTGGGTTGCATCAAACAGTAAAGGCAAGAATTGTAGGAGTTGGTTCAAAACCAATATGACTGACCATAAATAATATGGAACTAGAAATTCACCATAAGTATGAAGTGTAACTATTTTATTATAAAAATGTAGGATGGGGAGAGATAGAAGAAACACCAAATAAAGTTTTACGTACATGGTCATATTATTTTCTTGATAGAAAGTAAGATCATTTTTTGAGAAGAACAGAATAATAGTTACATATTAAGGAAAGCAGAAAAGGTTAATGAATCCATTATCTATGATGGCATTTCCCATCCCCCTCATGGTGCCAGTAACTGTCCTATCCACTTTGCTTCATCCATGTTGTTTGCACTAGAACTGCCCAACTATTTGCTTATAAGTATTCCTTCTTGACCACAGTTGATTAGCCCAGAACTGGCCACCAGACTATAGTGTAACCAACCATTCATTGTGTTCTCCCAGAATTTCTGGAACTTCAGTATAAAAGTCACTGTCTTTCTAGGAATCCAGGTTTTACCATGGAAACCTAAATGCCATGTCCTACTGTTCTCTCAGCGTGTTTCCCTCATTTCCCACCATAGGTAAACATAGAACAGATGTGACCTGCACAGAAAAAAAGTTTTAAATAGATTCACAAAGAAGATAATAAACACAAGATGGAGATAAATGGAATTTAATCTCTGGGTTCCAGTTGTTACTAAGAACCAGTCCTATTCCCATCCTTTGATTCTGTAAGACATCCCAGGGAGATATTAATAGATACCCCCAATTGTTTAAGCTAGTGGTTTACTGATACTTTCAATAAGAAGGCTGTAGTGAATAAAAATCATTTTTCTCTGCAGAGAACTAGCAGTAGAGTTGAGTAGGGAGATATCTAAGCATGACCAGACACCGCTACGGGGTCCCTATGAAGTTGGAAACCATAAACGGTAATGGTATTCATCTGCTTGGTGTGTGAGTTTCTGCAGAAATATTCTGCAGCCTGGGGATAGACAAAGAGAAAACAGGCTAGTGAACTGATCGAGAATTGTGGTTTTCATTGTAAAGAAACTCAACGGAAGTACAAGAGGACAGGAGAGTTAGTGATATTGACAAATGTGTGATTGAAATTCAGGATGAAATGTCTCTCAAAGGGAATGACGTAATCCATTAGTGATATCAGCCCTGACCAGAGGAACAGGAGGCACAAGAATGGTTCCTAATGCATTCCCTTTCTTTCTCCCTTCCAGGATCTAAATTTATACTCCATCCTTCTTTTAATAAAACCAAATTAGCTTCCAAATCAAGATTACGGTAAAGAAACTGACATAAAAATCACTGAGCAAAACTGCAACATTTTTGTACAGAAAACCAGATGTCTAGGAGATCAAACCATGTGGTCTATCTTAGGCATAAGATACCAGAAGAAACAGTCACAGAGAAGAAATGAAAATTCTAGCCCTGCTGTTATGGGAAGAAAAAAATTAGGCTAAAAAGAGAATTGTGTACATATCATTACAAAATAGTGACTGCAATTGCCAAAGCTTTATACTTTCCATTTCTTTTTTTTAAATTTATTTATTTTAATTGGAGGCTAATTACCTTACAATATTATGGTGGTTTTTACCACACATCAACATGAATCGGCCATGGGTGTACATGTTCCATTTCTATGCTTCCTTTTCATTTCTTCCATTTCTTTCATTTCCTTCCATTTCTCACTTCCTTTTGAAGTGAGAAGCAATCAGTCTTGATGCCCGCTCAAATCCCCTCTTACTTACCATTCTAATACCTGTTGTCTATATTTCCAGCTGTCTACACCTGTGTTTCATTGCCTATAAATTTTATCTGGCCAAAGCCACAATAGCCTAAGAATTAACACCCCCTACAAACATCAAGGGAAGTAACTTTGGGCATAAACATTCCAGCTCACTCTCCCCACTTGGGACTAACTGAAACGCACCCAGATTTTCTCAGTGAGGGCAAAATCTGGTCATGCTCAGTAACAAACTGCTAGCGCCTTTGTTACTGGCTATCTTTCCTTCCCTATTCTACTTTCTTGCCCTCTATTCACATTTCCTGAAATTATCTCTCAAATTAGCTCTTAAACTTGAATACTTGCTTTAGTATTTGCTTCTGGGGATATGCAAACTACCAAAAGATTTGGAATAGAGTCAGGAGAACAGGGCTAAATCATCATTCTAGGACCTCTTTTGTGAAAGTTCAAGATTTAGAGGATTTCCTTTTCCCCCTGAAAGAATGTCAGTTCTTTAATTTTAGGTAGTACAAAGGTGTGTTAAGATCTTTGAGGTATTAGTTAAGGGTTATATAAAATTAAACTGGATGTGAGAAAAGGGGCTAAAGGTTAAAATTATATTAAGAATTTTTTGTTCTATAAATACAGGTTCTTGCTAACTGAAGGGCTGTTGTTGTTCAGCTGCTCAATCATGTCTGACTCTTTGAGACTCCATGGATCGCATCACACCAGGCTTCCCTGTCCCTCACCATCTCCTGGGGTTTGCTCAAACTCATGTCCATTGAATCGATGATGCCACCCAACTATCTCATTCTCTGTCGCCTCCTTCTCCTGCCCTCAATTTTTCTCAGCATCAGGGTCTTTTCCAATGAGTTGGCTAGTTATAACTGCATTAAGAATTTTTTGGTCTATAGATTCAGATTCTTGGTAATTCAAGTGAGACAACCTAAATGTTAAATTAAAGGCTATTATGATATACTGAGACTAAAATATTGCAAAAGAGCTTTAAACAGTATAATATCATAACCTTGGACTGTATTTGTGACAATTAAGGAAGCAGTTGAGAATATGTACTTGTAAGTTGCTGTAATAACTCCCACTATTGAATGGCTTCACACAATCAGAATTCCATTTTACACTATTAATATTCAATGTAGGAGTTCCAAATACAGGCTGAGACGCTTCACCCAGTCTATCAGGAAATCAGTTTCTAAGGCTTCTGAGGTCACCCCAGGGGTCTCCTCCAATCTAGACAGCCAAAATAGAAAAGGGCAGAAGGAGTGAATCAGGAGAGAACTTAAAGGAGCAGCCTTAAAGGAGGAGGAGTTCATTCCACTCTCATTCCATTGGCTATGATGCAATCACGTGACTATGCTGAACTGCAAGAGAGGAGGTAGGTTACAGGCGGTATTCCCACTGGGAAACAGGACCTGCTTCTCCAAGTGACACCTCTCCTTTAAAAGAGACAGTACCCATTTCTGGCAAATAAATAGCCATCTCTTCTACCACCTGGCTTCCACAGTAGCACTGATGGTAAAGAACCGGCTTGCTAATGCAGGAGACACAAGAGACGCAGGTACAATCCCTGTGTCAGGAAGATCCTCTGGAGAAGAAAACGGCAACCCACTCCAGGATTCTTGCCAGGGAAATCCCATGGACAGAAGAGCCTTGTGTGCCACAGTCCATGGGGTCACAAAGAGTCGGACACGACTGAGCGACTGAACACATGCTCTACCACCAGCCATCTGTTTGCCTTGTGCAAAATGAATATGCCAAATAAATTAATGATGTAAACAAATTAGAATTGAATATTAAGTAAACCAAACCATTTTCAAGAATTGGAGAATGAGGATCATGTCAGCAATTCACATACATATTAAAATAGTCCTTGTCTAATTATTAAAATTTGTCTCCTTCTGCCAATAGCACATTTAAGAGTTCAATTCTCTGAAATGGAAAACACTAATATTTCAATCACTTAAAAAATCCATCAGTGAAACATTTCATTGATTCATATTAATCTTCTCCTATGCCACTTCACTAAAACAACTACCTTACATACAAATGAAATCTGAGGAAATTCTTACCTCTTCTTTGCCACATACCTGTATATTCTTCATGGGGAATATGAAGACCATTTCACAGTTACCTTTTCTCTCCATAAAACTGGATCTGTTTTCTCTGATCTGAGGAGATAAATGCAAGGAGGCAGAGATGATAGAAAATGTAAAGATCAAAACTGAGTCAGACAAGTATTTGGTGTCAATGCCACAGGCTAGAATAAATGGATAACAAATTGAGATTTCTTCCCACTACAGCAAGCTGCCTCTTAATTACTGATATAGCAACAATCATTTGTATTAATATGATATCTTCATTATGAGTATCTACATGGGATCTGTTAAAAGAGAAAAATAAATGCAAAACAAACCCCAACTTTTATACTTTGAACTAATTCAGAAAAGATACTAACTTTATTTTGGAAAGCGGACATATGCTTCATGCCTAAGTGATTCTCAAACATCACTCTGCACAGGTTTTAAAGGAAAGAAGATAGCTGCAATAACAGTGCTGCTGACTGCTATCGTGATGCTTATTAGTGGAACTGTTGACTTCCAGCAGTCAGCCTGGGTCAGTCTGGGTGGTGGTGGTTTTCGGGATCACTAACAACTGATTGAACAGTTATAAACTATGTGCCAGTTACTGTAAGTGCTTTATATGCTGTCTCGGACTATTATGATTTCAGATTTATAGAAGAGAAAGCTGAGATTTAAAGAAGTTAATAAGCATCTTGCCCCAAATCACACCAACAGGACAGAGGTGGATGAGGCATAAACATATCCTGCTTGACAACACTCCGTGCTACTAACCGTTATGTTGTGTGACCTTCCCCAAAGGTACATCACTGTGTGGTACTCTGTTAAGTACGGGTCTGACAACAAAGAATTAATTTAATGAAAATGAACAGAAACTAACTACAGTGGTTCCCTCTTATCCGAGAGGGATAAGACCCCCAGTGGATGCCTGAAATCACAGATTTCAGTATAACAGTACCGAACCCTACACTATATACACTAGGTTTGTTCCTGTACTTAAATACCTATGATAAAGCTTTATTTATAAATTAGGCACAGTAAGAGATTAACAACAAAAGCTAATAATAAAATACTATACATTGTAAATAACAGTTATTAATTGTGGTCTCTCTCTTTCAGAATACCTTATTGTACACACTTGTCCATCTTAACTGAGCACTTATCACGCACTGTGGCCGAAACTTCTGCAGTTTGAGGTGCAGCAGCAAAACTGGTAGGAATTTCTCTTCCCTTCATCACAGTTTCACAGATGGAAGATTGGTTCTTACTGTAGATTTTAGCAACTGCAGCATATTCTTTTTTTCATTCCCTATTAAGCTGAGAACTTTCACCTTTTACTTAAAGATGTCACCTCATGGCTTCTCTCTGGCATATTCGAATGACCAGCATCACTACTCTTGCTCTTTGGGGCCACTAATAAATAAAACAAGGGTTACATGAACACAAGTACTATGATATCATGATAACAGATAACTGAGATGGTTATTAACTGACTACTTGGCAAAATCTACTGAAAAAAAAATGATGATGCAAGTCTGGGGCAGGACGGAGCTGAATGGCACAAAATTTCATTGTGCTTCCCAGAAAAGTGTTCAGTTTGAAGCTTATGAATTGTTCATTTCTGGAATTCTTCCTTTGATACTTTCAGGTTACCGCCATTGACTGTGGGTAACTGAAACCAAGGAAAGTAAAGCCATGGATAAAGGGAACTAACCAGTATAAACTATAAGACAGAAGATAATGAAAGAAAACTAGGCACTTTCACTTCAATACTCCTATTTTATGTTGCTAATTTATTTTTCAATTGGAGCATAATTGCTGTACAATGTTTTGTTCCTACTGCACAACAAAAGTCAATCAGCTATCAGCATACATACGTCCATACCACCTTGAGCCACCCTCTCACTCCCACTCCACTCCGCCCAGCTAGGTCATCACAGAGCACCAAGCTGAGTGCCCTGTGCTATATAGCAGCTTCTCGAGAGCTATTTTACACGTGGTTAAGTATATACATATCAATGCTACTCTCTTAATTCATCCCACCCTCTGATTTTGAGCATGACAGCCTTTGAAAATAAATAACATTTTCCATTTTCCATCAGATAATTGAGACTTAGAGAAGTTGGGAGACATGTCCTTCACTACCACACAGCAATTAAAAGACAGAGTCAACACAGACCCAGGCCTTTTAACTTTACAACTCTATTGCTACTGCACTCCTTCACAGTGCATGAAAGATGAAAGTAGTGCTCAGTCGTGTCTGACTATTTGCAACGCCATGGACTGTAGTCCACCGGGCTACTCTGTCCATGGAATTTTCCAGGCAAGAATACTGGAGTGGGTTGCCATTTCCCACTCCAGCGAATTGACCCGACCCAGGGATTGAACCCACGTCTCTTGCGTCTCCTGCATTGGCAGGCAGATTCTCTACCACAGTGCCATCTCAGAAGCTCTTTTAGAGTGCACTGGGTTCTCATTTAATATTTTTGTTTCATTTCTTATTACCTAAGTTTACCTGAATTTCAATGCTTACATTAACTATGACTTTTCATTTCCTTCTGAAAAAAATCAACCAATCTAATTCAGTGTTACTTTCCTAGCAAAGAATGAAGATGCATGTCAAAATCCTAATCTGTGTCTTTGGAGTGAAAACTTTTATTAATATGATCCCAAAAAAGGAAGATGAAGGAGGCATGTACAACCCTGAATGTTCACTTCTCTTACATACGATAGAAATTGTCATCTTGTTTTTCAAATAAGAAAATGAAAAATGAAACTTTGAACAGGAAACAAATAGAGTGATTGCAAAATCAGTAACAACGTCAGAGTTATGCAACTGAGACTAAAAGCAATTATATGCACAAGAGCTTTGAGAAAATTGTGCACTCAAAGTGTAATCTGGGGAGTATTAGGAGGAAATAAAACAGTCCATAATGTGAAAATCTGAAGAAAGAGAGGGATGTAGTATAAATTGCCCAATAGTAACAAGGAAAGTTGGAGAAGGGAATGACAACCCATTCCAACATTCTTGCCTGGAGAATTCCATAGACAGAAGAGCCTGGTGAGCTACAGTCCATGGGGTTGCAAAGAGTTGGATACAACCGAGCTACTAACACACACACACACACACACACACACACACCAAAAAAAAAAATCAAGAAATATAATATTCAGGATGGGAGAAGATATGGAGGAGAATCTAGCTATGTGAAGAATTTTCAAAGATGTAGAACACCATATAACAGAAAACAGTAGCAGAATGAAAAAGCTTCTTTAACTGAAGAGAGAGCTTAAAAGCTGAGAATAAACATGATTACTGCAGGAAATTTGCAGAACTAACACATAAAAAAATTGTTTCAATCTTTATAAGAATGATGAAAAATCTCAATACAGAAAATAATAACCCACAAAAAAAGTAAATGAGATGGACTGGTAGTTTTAGAAACTTTAATATTTATTCTGATATTCTAAAATAATTTGAAATCAGACACCTAAGAAAAAATTTTATATAGAGAGCATTGTTAAAAAGAAATAAACTGTATAATACAAACATATTTTAAATTTTCTCAGTGACATCATTGTTTAGCATGATAACCAAATATAGAGTCAGTAATGGGCTCACACTCTGGCAAAAGAGAGAAAAATCAGAAAACAAGAGTGATGCTATAGAAGACTACCCTTTGAAGGCTACATATAACATTTTCTAGCAATGTACAAATGTAAGACTTGTAAAAATGTATCTCTAGTAATACCTCCTTTGTTGTTTTTCCAGACAGTTGGGCAACAGAAATGTCATTTGATCCATGCTGAAGTTCTTGAGAGAACCAGAAACATAATGGGCTACAAAACACCTTAAACCACTGGCATCATGAACACTTCCTGTCTAATTCTGTTGGACAACAGAGACAAAGTAAGCCCTGTAATTACATCCCAGCCTGATCTATGCTTGCAGTCATGTAATTAATACTTCCTCTGTAAAGCAATGGAATATTTTAAAGAGCAGATTTTTTTTTTTTCAACCATGGTCTGAAAAAAAGAAAAAACTCCAAGAGGAGAATACATGTGCATTTTAGCTATGTGCAGACACTTCTGGGATTCCATTTGCTAAGAGAAATTGTAACTAGATTCTCAGAGCCTTCATTGTACCAAGAGATGAAAATGATACTTCCTTCCTGCTAAGGGCTATAGTGGGGGGTAGAAGAAAGGGTGACCAGAGCCTATATTTATTCCATGAGGTTTTATGAAAATGGTAAACATAATCTCAGTTCCTGGCTACCTGAGCCACCCTAGCATGGTACCAACCACATTTGCAGAGTCTCGGCCAGGAAAATCACTGCAGAAATCTGGCTCTAGAGGCTAGACCTCAACTTACACAACAGAAATAAAACACTGCGCCCCAGCAAATCTATAGTGACTTCCCAAATGCCTGTGTAGTTTCTATGTCCATTTTAGAGAGGTATTCACAATCATGAATGTAGGTCCCACAGAACTCAGAGACAATAAACCTGGGTTGTAGCACAAAGGTGGAGGACAGAGTCAGAGTAAGAATGTAAAGCTAACAATGTGGTTTTTACCAAGAAAGCCGCATTTTCAACAGTTGTTCAAATTTTAAACACTTTTACATTATTTTCTATTAAATGGCTCACACATATGCCCAGAAAAAAGTCTATATTTTCAAAATCCCTCTCCATCTCCAACCAAACCCAAAACAAATTTCATCTTTGTCATTTTGTCAACTATCTTTATTTCACATTTAGAGTACACGCAGAGTGGTGCTCGGGTATACACAGGGTCAGTGCAATGGTGATTACCTCCTCCTGAAACAGTGTCCCCATCTTACCCCTTATAACACTGAACAACCTTATTTTCAATCCAATGAGGTCTTCTCTGGGACTTCCCTGTTGGCCCAGTGGCTAAGACTCCATGCTCCTAATACAGGAGGCTCCTGGTCAGGGAACTAATTCCCACATGCCACAACTAAGGTCTGCCACAGCCAAATAAATAAGTACATAAATATGAAATTTTTTTTAAATCCTTTAAAAAAAAGTTAGTTCTTCTCCGATCACTTTGCTACTTCTCTAAACATCATCCTGTCTATATGCTATGAAATACACCATCCCTGAACATTTTGTTTATTGTCTGTATTTGAAATATGAAAAAAAAAAATCTGAAAATTAAACAAGGAAACAGCTAAGGGAACATCCTAGTTATCTTGGTCTGCTTGGGCTTCCATAACAAAATACCATAGACTAGGTGAGTTATTAATAGAAGTTCCTTTTCTCACAGTTCTCAAGTCTGAGAAATGTGCAAGCCAATTCCATTTCTTGTGTACATTCTCTACCTGGCTTGCAAGCCAATTCCATTTCTTGTGTACATTCTCTACCTGGCTTGCCACCTCCTGAGTGTATTCTCGTCTCCTCTTTTTGTAAGATCACCAATATTCTATGATGAGGGCCCCACCCTCATGATCTAATCTAACCCTCATTAGCTTCCAAAGGCTTTTTCTCCAAATACCATCATATTAGGCATTATAGTTTCAACCCCCAGTGAATTTTGAGGGGACACAAATATTCATTTCATAAGTGGCAGATCTGGGTCCTCTCAACAGAATAGAAAAGAAGAGCAAGAGAATATTTTGCTTGATTATTAAACTGAATTACCTTGCATCTATCATAGAAATCATCTGTTTTGTTCTGGCAGGAAAATATAGTTCTCAATGACCAGTAATTAATATTCATTTCCAGAGCAACTTGACTTAGGCATTTTCACTCTGGTAGCTTGATAGATTGCATTTTATATTCATAAATTCAATTGATTGGCTCATAATTTCTTCAAGCTCTTCATTTTAATCTAAGAATTATGCCAAGAAAAACATAAAAATTTTAAGGTAATATATGGCTGTGCATGAAAATGTATAGGTAATAAGCCAGATTAATATTCTGTGAAACAGAGAATAAAAAAATCTTAACAAAAACAAAATGATGGATAGGATACATCAAAGCACACTGTCTTTTTGGCGCAATGATTTTGAGCTCACATGTCAGTAGTCCCCTGTTCTTCAGGCAAGCCCACAGAAGAGGGAGTCCCTCTCCATTGGAGATCGCTTCATTTTTTTTCCACTAGAAAAGAGAAATTGGGGATTTTTAATATACTTTTGGCTGAGGAACTCTGAAATTTAATATATGTTCCAATTTGAAAAAACTGGAAATGCAAAATAGGACAATGGCCCAAGTCCAAGTAGTCTCAATTTTCCAGAGTCAAACACTGAAGCAAAGAAACAATAAGAAAACTCTCATGAAAATTACCAAGAGCAAGGGACGTCTGAATTGAACATTTTATTCATTGAATTCATAATTTTTTACTTCCTTTAATTATCAGTCTTATCTCACAGAGCGAATTCACATTGAAATGATTAAACAGGATTTTGGGGACCTGTGTTAGACTGACTAGCAATCATGCCCACATGTCTTTTATAAAAAGTATTCATTGTCATCAGCCGCATGTAGGTCATGTTAACTGATTAATAAACATATGTTTTGACAGCTACATCATTCACCCAGGTGGAGCTAGTGGTAAAGAACTTGCCTGCCAAAGCAGGAGACATAAGAGATGCAGGTTCGATCCCTGGGTTGGGAAGATCCGCTGGAGGAAGACATGGAAACCCACTCCAGTAGTCTTGCCTGGAGAATCCTATGGACAGAGGAGCCTGGTGGGCTATGGACCACAGGGTCCAAATAGTCGGACATGGCTGAACTGACTTTGCACACACAAGCTAGGTACAAATCACTGTACTACAAACTATATCCAAATACTATTTCAGAAACAACTTCATGTTAAAGTGGAAATATCTCTCCAGAGATTATTTTGAGGACTCAAGAGTTCTTCACAGTCTTCACAAATACAAGTGAACACTCTTCAGTGGAGATGTGTGATGTGAAAGCTTCATCAACATCACAGAAGACAGACACATGCGCCGCATTTGCACAGAAAGAAGAAAGCTATTAACACAGCTGTCCTTAGGAAACTGCAGCCAAGCCTGCAAAGGCAGATGGGAATTGAAGAGCAGCTCCAGGTTGGTAGGGTTTCCCACCAACCTGTATATAAATCATCTTGTTCCTCATCTGCCATGTCAATAGGTTCTGCAGCTCCCGTGGGACTAGCTCATGAAATGTACTCATGCAACCTCAGAGCATTCAGTACTTTTTTCTTCTCCAAATTTCCATGGCATTATTCCTGTGTTTACCTTTCTAGTTCTTGGATAGACCTTTCTCTATTTCTTCTACAATATATATTCTTGCAGTTCACTTTTAAATCCTGAGGTTCCCCTCTCAAAGAATCACATCATCCAGTCCAGATCCCCAGCCTCTTTGTCTCCTCTGAGTTCCAGGTCCAAATATCTAACTCTTTACTCAACAGCTTCTTTGAGATGCCCAGAGGGTACCAAAAAGTAAATGTAACAAAAATCAAAGTCAAAATCTGAAACTTCAGAGGCTGCTGTTGTTGTTTAGTTGCTCAGTCACATCTGACTCTTTGTGACCCCAGTGACTGTGGCCCGCCAGGCTCCTCTGTCCATGGGATTTCCCAGGCAAGAATACTGGAGTGGGTTGCCATTTCCTCCTCCAGGGAATCTTCCCGACCCAAGGATAGAACTCATGTCTCCTGTCCTGCAGGTGAATTCTTTACCATTGAGCCACCAGGGAAGCCCCAGAAACTGCTAACTCCTCTATTTTTCCTGCTTTGTCAGTAATACTATCAACCACTCAGAAAAACACAACATGAAATCTGAGAGAGTCTGTACTTCTTCCTTCCTTCTTCTTCCAAAGAGAGGTCAGGTACAGTTGATTACAACACATCCTTCTGAGTACTTGATTTAAACTCATTATTTTCCCTTTACATATTTAAATAATGTTTATTTGCCATCAATTACTTTTCAGATGTTATGATAATTAAAATAAGAAACTCTTTAATAGTGTCTATACTGGGAGAAACAGATAAGCAAATGTGGCTTACTTTCTCGTGGCATTTCTTAAACTCTCTCTAGCCTTCTAGTCCAGCCTTGATGTTGTCAGTTTTCTCATCAGGACCTTCTCCAATCTACTCAAAACCTTCTAGTCATTTTTAATAATCTATAAAGAAACAACAGAGTTCTGCAAGCGCTTTAAGTAAATTTAAATGAAATAAATTTAAATTCTTGAAAATGAATTTGAATTTTTCTAAGGAAATTTGGAGATGTGTGAATGGTAGTCCCTGTGAGATAAGCTCTGAAAACAGAAGAGCACAGCTGCCAGAGCTGGGTGTGAACCAACGCTAGAAAATGGGGAGAATACTCGGGAGCCATGAACATAGGTCGAAAGGAGGAAAATGTAATCAAGCACAGCAGCAAAGCAGCAAAACAGAGCTCTGGGGGCAATGAGAGACTTATAGCTGTGACATTTGATAAAGAAATAAGTCAAGGAAACTGGGAAATGATCCTGAGGGACCAGAGGGAAATCATGAGTATTTAGCAGCTGCTCCAAAAGGGCAATCTGCCAAATGTGCAGGATCAATCCTCAGCCTGCCTGCAAGAGGCAGAGCTCTGTCCTGATTCACACTCCTTAGGTAATATTCTGCACAGGCATCATTCTTGAACTGTAGAATTATCAACAGAAGTTGCTGGGTTACCCAACAGGTTGTATTTCCCAGTTTTCTAGACGGTGGCTGTAGCCAAGAGAATAGCCACAATCTCCAAGAAGACAGACATACAGCCCTGACATTCTCTGTACCCTTATATCCTTAAAGTAAGTATCTGCATCTTCTGTATGTCACTCAGTATTATAGTGACATATGTTATTAGATTCCTTTATTTAAAAAAAAAGTTGTAGTATGTCTGAGACTATGTCTTCCAATTAGCACAGAACTAAGAACACTTCTTTTTACAGTGAAGGCCCTTTACAAATGTTTTAAAATGACAGAAATTTGGAGTTAGATTATAAGAGCTTATTTTACAGATAATAAGCTCTCTTTTGCGACCCCAAGGACAGTAGTCTGCCAGACTCCTCTGTCCATGGGATTCTCCAGGCAAGAATACTGGAGTGGGTTTCCATTTCCTCCTCTAGGGGATCTTCCCTACCCAGGGACTGAACCCACATCTCTTACATCTCTTGCATTGGCAGGCAGGGTTCTTTACTACTAGAAGTAAGTAGTAAAGGGGAAGCCCCAAAGGCTTTTAAGTATCACTTAATAGATTCAAAGTGTTATACTTGGACTATTTGCTTCCTTTAAAAGCTAATCATAACTGATTTTAAATATCTTTATGAGGATCTCTGAATTAGGACATAGACCATATTCACAAGTTTGCCTTTCTTCAAACTGACCTCTCTCTAAATGAGACATGTGAAATAAGATAAAATTTGCATTTATCAGAAAGTTTGGTGACAATGACTGATACTCAGTAAGAACAAATTTTAAAGGGGCATTTTTATTGGAAAAATACTAGGGAATCTTACAGAACAACCAGGCTACAGGCAAAGCATGGAACCAAGAATACAAATAATTCAAAATAATGCAAATGACATCAGGACCATTTATTACTCTTCTACTTTCTTAACTTTCTGGGTCTATTTAATAGCTCTCTGCTCGCCCCCCCCACTCCCCGCTCTGTCCTTAATGCCCTTTCACCTTCCCTATCATTCTTCCGCTCTCATTCTCTCCCTCTCTTTCTACCATCTCTCTCCCACCTCATCCTCTACCAAAGAATCCACCTTTCTTCTTCCAGCCAAAAAGGCACGACAAGTGTCCATTTGCAACTTTTGATCTATTTCACATTAAAACTTTAGCCACAAATAGTGCATATAGTATCAAAAAAATACTAGAGAAGGAACACACTGGCAAACTATGACCATGTACCCATAACTAGACCAATCAGTCTGAGGCCAAGAGAAGGAAGAACTATAACTTTTCCAGCATGAAATGAATCAACTATTGTGTAGTAAAATGACATCTCTAGGACAATGAAGTGGAGTAGGGCACAGTTTCCAGTTGAAAAGACAGGGCCTATATTTTCAGGAGGAAAATATTTAGCAGATCTTTGCCCAATTGTTTTTTTTTAAGCAGATATTTAAAAAGACTTAAATGTGACACCCACATATTCAGATGGCCTATACATTGGTACTTAGTAACTTGAGCATAAATTTCAAAGCTTTCATGTAAATGAAATCCAGGCTGCTAACGGACCTTCTCCTTCATTTCATTTCATTATTATTTATTTAATGTTCCCAGTACTCTAATAAAACACTAAACAGTGTTTAACTTCTTCGTGTGAAGTAATTTTTTTGTCTAAATATTTTCAATAAGTAGTGGTTTTCTTTAAAGTAAATGGAACGGTCACACTATTAAATTTAAATTGATCTTTATGAATGAGAATGATTTTCTCCATCCATTGTCTAGAACAGTGCTTCAAAGAAGTGGTAACATAGCAGCTATGCACTTAGTAGGATAATGGCATCATTTAAGAACGACTTTTAAAATATAATCACGCTAAAATTCCATCCAAATTCTGTAGAATTTGTACTAATCATCTCAAGAATTTTAAATAAAACTATTTATCCTGGAATAAGACTTTTTTAATCCATCCAAAGGAACATTACATTTCTCTATCATATGAACATGGGTTTTCATATAACTATTAAGATTCCCAAATATTCAAAAATTAAATAAAGTATCACAACACATACAAAGACTACAAACAAATTTCGAGCCAAAAGTAACACAGCTGCCCCTTGAGTGACACAGGTTTGAACTGCATAGGCCTACTTATACCCTGATTTTTTTCAATAGTAAATACTTCGGTATTACATGACCTAGTTGAATTGGAGAATGCAGAACCTAGGAAATAGAGGGCCAAAGTAAAGTTACACTCTTGTTTTCAACTGCTCAGAGGTTCAATACCCCTAGTCCCTGTGTTGTTCAAGGGTCAACCGTATTTTCTATTGTGTGTGTAAGACTCGTACTCAAAAATTACAATGCCTTTTTTTTTTAAATCATTTTCTTTTGTTAATTTTTGTTCTTGAAGTCGTGTCCACTCTTTTGAGATTCCCATGGACTGTAGCCTGCCCAGCCTCCTCTAATCTCTCCCTCTAATCCATGGGATTTTCTAGGCAAGAATACTGGAGTGAGTTGCCATTTACTTTTCCAGGGGCTCTTCTTCTCAACCCAGGGATCCAACACAAGTCTCCCACATTGTAGGCGGATTCTTTATCACTGAGCCCCCAGGGGAGCACAATCATTTTCCTTAACGTTCCTGAATGAGGGAGAAGAGGCTATTTGGTTCCACTCCATAGATTCCTATGTGGACATCCACCCTACCCAAGATCCCAGCCCAAGCTGGTCTACCTAAGAAGAAAAAAGAGGACATAGAATGGAGCAGAAATTTCCTAGCTAGGCCTGTGTTTTACTATTCTTTAGACATAGTCCAGATCCAGGGCTAGGGCTTCCCAGGTGGCAGTGGTGGTAAAGAACCTCCCAGCCAATGCAGGAGGCATATAAGAGATGTGGGTTTGATCCCTGGGTAGGGAAGATCCCTTGGAGGAGGAAATGGCAACCCACTCCACTATTCTTGCCTGGAGAATCCCACGGACAGAGGAGCCTGGCGGGCTACAGTCAATAGGGTCGCAAAGAGTCACACACAAATGAAGCAACTTAGCAGCAGCTGCTCCAGGGCTACTGCTGACCATATCTGACAGAAAACACAGAGTAAAGACATCCTCCAAGCTGCCCACCTCACCCTCTGCAGGCTCTAAGGCGCCTTTGCTTAACAGACTTGTAAACACTAGCAGACCACTCTTTCTAAAAACTAAATTATAGGTTCAGAGAGTTTTAACCCCTCAATCTTCTTTATCAAACTTAATAAGGAATAGGAGGTAAGAGGAAATGGAAAAGAACATGCAAAAGAAAATCTCATCTCCACCATCAAAACTGTGTCAGAGGACTTTGTTGAAATACTTGAGATAGAGGCAGAAAAGAAGATAATTAGCTAGGTAGCCAGATAGATGGATAATAGTTTGACAGACAATTGAAAGCAAAAAAATAATAGTAAGGGCAGACAAAATGTAGGGAAGAAAAGGAGTGAAAATGATAAAGCTCATTCATCAAGAAAAGAAAGAAGAAAGAATGCTTCACTTCAGTCAAGTCCCACTCTTTGCAACACCATGCACTGCAGCCTGCCAGACTCCTTTGTCCATTGGATTTTTCCAGGCAAGAATACTGGAGCGGGTAGCCATTTCCTACCCCCAGGGGATCTTCCCCACCGACCCAGGGATCAAACTCACATCCATCAAGAGGAATGTGCAAATAAGGGAGGAGATGGAGTGTAGATTAAGGCAAGCTAATATTACTCACAAGCCCATGCATGGCATACCCATCCAAGCCTTACACACTGTGAGGAATAAATGGTATACGTTAGCTCATTACTGGTTAAGCATGAAAGTATTGGTTTTTTAAAATAAATCATATTGCCCATCTGTTGTGAGGTGGGTTTTTTTTTGACATTTTCTATTTCTTTAAATTGCTTTCAGTAATTTTTAGTATCTAGTGAGCCTTCTTTAGCTAGATCAACGCATAAAGTTTAAACTATAACTAACATTATCTTGTCAGTTATAGTCTCTGTCATTGTAATGCACACAGAACTATGGAATAAAAAGAAAGACTAAAAAGAAGTAAGTTTAAAATGTGACCATGAATTATCATTTTCTTTTTCAAGTAAAATCTTGATGAGTAACTCTCTGTCAAAACAATGCATTGAAACATGAAGAAAACTGTCAAATTAAAAGCAAATGAGTATAATAAATGGAGAACATAGACTATGGCATGAATAATTCTGGGGGGAATAAAAAGCAATGAGGATAACTTTCAATACAGTGTCCACTTAATTGTAACAGCAGAAAGAAAAACAGGTCAGGAAATGTATATGAGGATAAGGAGATTCCTTTTAAAGCTTCCTTAATAGCTCCACTGAGAAATAGTTTTAAATTCTTATATATGACTTCTTTAAAATGAGTGTTGACCAAAATTCTCATCCACAAAGACAAGCTATTTTTACTAGGCAATTAAATCTTGCCTTTATCACAAAAGACTATTTTCTAAATCCCCCTATTTGTGTTCATCAATTCGCCATATACAATTGCAGATTTGAACCTAAAAGAGTATATTTTAATAGTAAATGTATCATAAGGGTGAGGAAAAGTGTTTACTAGTTTTCAATTTCAAAATATTTCTCTCCTTTGATTTAAAAAAGTAGTTATATTTAAGGCCTGGAATAATAATAAGGCAACAGAAAGGGAAAGGATGGGTTTTTTATTGTTTTATAACTTAATATATGTGTTGAAATTTATAAATTGTCTTGGTTTAAAAGTAACAGAAATAATTTGATGATGGTTGTCCACTTACTAGTTATCTGGATGTGCCTGAAAATAAGCACCTCCAGTGAAAAGACAGTTGGTGGTGGTGACTTTTAAAGGCAAGCCTAGACTGGGATAGCAGCGAAAAATTCTGGGTAAGCACAATTGCCTAAATTAAGCCTTAAAAAAGCATTAATTTCATTCAAAATGTCAGCTTGAACAATGTCAAATCCCTCTAGATGATAGAAAATATACTTAAATGAATAAACATAGCATGTACAAAGATAAAATGAGAAATCTCCATAGATCAGAAACTACATAGAATTCCTAAGTGATGATACCATAATAGGGATAAAAGAAAGGGGAAAACATAACACAGGAAATACAGGGTGGAAGACACACTAAAGTGTAGGTGCCCCAGCCCTGGGGACAGGGGAGATCTCATGAGAGGATTTGCCAGGACAACAGAGAGATTGATCTTTGTGCCACTGCCCTCTCTCCAGGGAGCAAGAGGTCAGCTTGAAAGATGAAAGATAGGTAGGCGCTGTGTGTTAAACAGGTAACACAGCCCTAAGTGGCTGTCAGTGCTTAAGGGCAACAGAAAACACCCAGAACAAGAAGACCAGCCTCTAAAGAAATATATGTGTCTCTTTAAATTTAATTGAAAACACAACAGAAGACAAGTTTTATCAGAAGCTCAAGACACATCCATCAAGCACTTGGCACAAATGTTTGCAGACAAATAAAAACACACAATCAAGAATCGCATCATCAAAGAATGAAATAAAGCCACACAGTGAAGTAGACACAAAACTCAACCAACAGAACAATCTACACTGGAGGAAACAGAGTTGCTAAAACAATCAGAAAAAGACTCTAAAATCAGTATATTCCTAGAAAGATAAGGAAAATAATTTTACTTATAAAAGGAGAATGAGCTGTTATAAAAATGAAATGAGAAAGGAATCAATTGACCTCCCTTTCTAGAAGGAACCAATTTAAGAGCTGACTCCAAATCAACTAACGAATGATTCCTTACGTTACCCATTAGTTCTACTCCAGAAAGTTTCTCAAGTTTTCATGAGCTTAAGGTCTTCCACATTGTTTTGTTTTCCTTTAATTCAGCAGCCTTCTGTCACAGGAAAAAAAAAAAAGAAGTAGAACCGAAAAAGCAGGTCACAAAGTTTTCCACCATCACCCCCAATGATATCATAGTCTTACATCCATAGGGTGGTACCCACTTCTTTATTACCAGAGAACAAATGCTTAAAAATTCACCTTTACATGTTGTTATTGGTCAGTTGCTAAGTTGTATATGACTCTTTGTAACCTTTCACAACTCTGTATTATGCTTGATCAAATGAGCTATTTATGAAAGTCCAAAAACATATACGTACAATATCTTGATTGCCCATCCTAGGTTGAATTTTATTTCATTTTTATGGGTAAGAGACTCACAAAATCTCTTTCAATAGCTATTTCCTGAGAAAACCAGCTTTGCATATCCCTGATTTAAGTGCTTTGTCAAATCATTTCCTCTAACGAATATGAAGAACTGCTGAAGGCAATGACATTCAGCTCAGCAATTCTAACTTTCAGAGGAGTCAACATTCCGAATGTATTTGTGTCATTAAGAAAAGAAATAGAGACCATCAATCAGACTTTCAGGTTGTGTTTTAATCAGAACATATTCAGGAAACAGTCTGAAAAGCCAGAACTTTGAATGCCCCTGTTCAAGAAGGTTTTTTTCTTATCTGATTTGCAGCCCACAGAGGAAGAACAAATACTGGCAATGCTTTCTATTTAATTTAGTATAAGTTCATAAAACAAATTGCCCAGATAATTGGACATGTCTTCAATTCTGCACTACATTTTCCATAGATGTAAACCAGATTTATAACTTAGAAGTGCAGCAATAAATGAGCATAGCTTGTAATAGACTTGTGCCAAGTCTTATGTCAAAGTGAAATAAAAAATGAGACTGACCACTTTGAGTAATTAAATCTGTCAGCTCAGTTAACTCCTTCTAAAGGATGAATGAGAACACTAAGGTCTACAAAAAAAAAAAAAATGTTGAATGATTTCTACTAGTACAAACATACACAAGCAAGATATAGCTGTTTTAGTAGATTCTCTAAAAATAAACTTATCATCCCAAATCCTGTAAATGATTTTTTTTTGTTATTCCTTTTTTTCCCTTTGGAGAACTGAAAACCCACTCACACATGGAAACTACTATCTTGAAGCTAAATTCCCATTTTCCTCTGAGGAGTTTTTCCACCCCTGCTTAAATCAGAGTTGGCAATTATGCTTTTTGAGACTGAACCGTCTGGTCACCATTTGTCTAGTTTCTCATCCAAAAAAAAAAAGAGAGAGAGAGAGAGAACAACAATATTCTGTTGGAAAATACAAGGTGGTTTTCAGGTTCATCTCTCGGTCCTGCAATAACTAAACACATCTAGTTATTACAAGGCAAAACTCAAACCAACAGGTGTCCTTTCATTGAATTCTTCCTTGTTCTGGTCAAGAAAGGGGAAGGACATTAATACTGATAAAACAGGGAACACAGAATTCCCACCTGCAAAGACTTTCCTAAGTCCACATACTTCTTTGGGCTATTTGCCAAAGGCAACGTTCCACAGAAAGTAAGTTTAAATAATAACCTATTCCAGGAATGGAAAAGGATATATGCACATCAATTGGTATTAGTAACACAGTTCCAGGATTTTTTTTTTAGAAAAAAGGAAGACTTACTTATTTTGGAAGAAATAACTATTTTTTTTCCAAAATTCCTCTTTGTATTTAAGTAATTGTTTTACTATTTTTAATGTATCCAGTTTACCCCCATAGAAGAGTATTATCTTCCCTCTGCTTCTCTTCCTCTCCTTACTGAGTAACAGAAACATCGTTTACCATCTGGATAAACTAGAAACCAGGTAATCACTCTTGGTTCCTTTCTCTCTTCCCTCTGAATCTAATTAATGATGAAGACCTGACCAGTTCAGTTCAGTTCAGTCACTCAGTCGTGTCCAACTTCTTGAGTCCCCATGGACTGCAGCATGCCAGGTTTCCCTGTCCATCACCAAATCTCAGAGCTTGCTCAAACTCATGTCCATTGAGTCGGTGATGCCAACCAACCATCTCATCCTCTGTCATCCCCTTCTCCTCCCACCTTCAATCTTTCCCCACATCAGGGTCTTTTCCAATGAGTCAGTTCTTCGCATCAGGTGGCTAAAGTATTGGAGTTTCAGCCTCAGCATCAGTCCTTCCAATGAATATTCACGGTTGATTTCCTTTAGGATTCACTGGTTTGAGCTTCTTGCAGTCCAAGGAACTCTCAAGAGTCTTCTCCAACACCACAGTTCAAAAGCATCGATTCTTCGACACTCAGCTTTCTTTATAGTCCAACTCTCACATCCATACATGACTACTGGAAAAACCATAGCTTTGACTAGACGAACTTTTGTTGGTAAAGTAATGTCTCTGCTTTTTAACATCTGTCTAGGTTGGTCATAACTTTCCTTCCAAGGAGTAAGCATCTTTTAATTTCATGGCTGCAATCACCATCTGCAGTGATTTTGGAGCCCAAAAAAATAGTCAGCCACTGTATCCCTTGTTTCCCCATCTATTTGCCATGAAGTGACAGGACCGGATGCCATGATCTTAGTTTTCTGAATGTTGAGTTTTAAGCCAATTTTTTCACTCTCTTCTTTCACTTTCATCAAGAGACTCATTAGTTCTTTTTCACTTTCTGCCATAAGAGTGGTGTCATCTGCGTATCCGAGGTTATTGATATTTCTCCTGGCAATCTGGATTCCAGCTTGTGCTTCATCCAGCCCAACACTTCAAATGATGTACTCTGCATATAAGTTAAATAAGCAGAGTGACAATATACAGCCTTGACATATTCCTTTCCCAATTTGGAACCAGTCTGTTGTTCCATGTCCAGTTCTAAGAACCCCAGCTCCATGTAAAGTTCTGAGAATCCCATGAATAGTATGAGGACCTGATAGCTCCAGCTATTAAGTATTTCTCTATTATTTCCTCTTTTATTACAATTGCTACTCATTTTTTCTGTCTAAATGCTCAGTCCTTTACAGTTCACCCTTTGAGGTGCTGCCAGAGATCTTTACCAAAGCAAGTCCAATCTTGTCTGTCTCCCTCATAAAATCTTTAAGTGACTCTCCAATCCCTGTGCTAAAATGCAAACTGCTTGATTTAGCATAGAGAAGATCCTTCAAACACCTTTCTTTGATCTCATCTCCTACCACTTCCTGAAAATCTGCAGTGCTTATGTTGTAGTTTCCAAAACAATCCATGCCCTTCCATGATCCATGCTGTTGCACATTTTCTTCTACCTGAAATAATTCCTCCACTGATTTATTGTTAAGAACTCAGTCATACTTAGACTGAAATCAAGCATGACTTCTGAAACCTTACTTTACTCTCCACCACAACACTTAACATCCCATCTCTGTGAAAAGTGATCGCATAGCAGTACCACTGTTACATGTTCTTGTATCTCTGACTATCTGGACTCCTAAAGAATAAGGAGTATATGTTTTTCCTCTTCAATGTCTTGACACCCAACAGAAAATAAATACTATATAGTGAATAAGTTAAGCAACGAATGAGTGGTAAGATAGATAACTGTCTTAGGTAGTGAAATCTCTGTCCCAACACAATACAATTTTCACCTTCTTAGGTTAAATGGAATTGAATAACTGCGTCAGTTTTGACAGATCACTATAGTGGATTAGATATCTCTTGAATCTGAGTTCATGAGTCAATGTAGTGAAATAGTCCCACTGATTTTTTAATTAACATTGTTTTTTTTTCTGAGAATTGATTTTGCACTACACTGTTCCCTTCTGGATTATTTTCTGTAATGTTTTTTATATCCTATTTTTAATTTGTTTACTTAGCTTTCTCTATTGGCTTTAAAATGCAGCATTGGATGTAACTGTCAATATAGCTTTCAATTTCTTTATAATTTATCTAATGGAATTACATGCCATTAAGCACTTAATAAATATCTCTCTATGTTAATTTGAAAGTGCATATCTAGAAATAGAATCAAAGGAAAAGAAACATGAATATTATCTTTCTATTCTGATTACTTAATTTCAGAAAATCTCACCAACTGCCTTCTCTTCACATCAATCTTTTTGCTTTGCTTTCATTTTTTACTCTATGCAATAGGAATTATATATATATTCTATATGGAGAGATAAATGGCATAAAGATACATAAATTTCTTGGGGAAAAAGAATTCATATAAATTTTTAAAAGAAATTAATGTAGCCTGAACTGCTCATTGAAACTCCAATAATTTGGTCACCTGATGCAAAGAGCTGACTCATTTGAAAACACCCTGATGCTGGGAAAGATTGAGGGCAGGAGGAGAAGGGGATGACAGAGGATGAGATGGTTGGATGGCATCACCGACTCAATGGACATGGGTTTGGGGGGACTCCGGGAGTTGGTGATGGACAGGGAGGCCAGGCGTGCTGTGGTTCATGGAGTCGCAGAGAGTCAGACACGACTGAGAGACTGAACTGAACTGAACTAAACTGCTCATTAGGAGGAAGACTATTTGGAAAAGCGGTACTTTTTTTTTCTTACCTCATATTTTGTTTGTTTTTTAATGTTTAACTGAGGCCTTATTTGGGCACATATCCCATTAATTTAAATAAGGCTGGTTAGCCCTCTGGCAAACTGATACTTCTTCAATTTCTTTTGCCATATAGTGATTTCCTATAAAACCCACTCACTGTGTAGACAATTTTAACTCATGTAGGAAGTACTCAAACCTCAGAATTCATCTTACAAGGATGGAGGCAGTTCTTCGATTCTAATTTACATGTTGTTTATTCTCTTCTACTAGCATACTGGTTGAAGCCATATTGACATCACTTGATACAGATATTTTCATCTTTGCCTTGGTTTTGATATTTACTATTGAACCTACTTCTTTGACTCAACAGTTATTTATTTTTTGAAATCAGTACATATTTAACCAAGTTCTTGAAAATGAGGAGCACTCCATTTTTCCAATGGTTTTTAACTCTCATTTACTTTTATTATTTATTTAATATATGTTTAGTGTTTCTGCTATAGAATGAGCAAATTCAACTAATTCACCTCACAACTAGCATGCTGTTTCTAATCTGAAATCACATTAGAACTCTGAACCTACTCTTATTTGTGGCAAGATTGATTTTTTCACTCCCTCACCTCACATATGAAGGTCATTACAAAGTTGATGAGGATAATCAAGTCATACTGGAAAGAATGTTTTGGACCGTGAATATGCAGCTGCAATGAGGAGATATTTTGGCATTCCCAGCATTATAAAAGTTAGCATGATTAATAAGAAAAAGTATGGAATTGATCTACTGAGAATACTGTAATCCCTTCATGGTTATTAAGAGATGTGTGAAGCACATTAAAATAGATGTAGATTATTTGTTACTAAAGGCATTCATGATTCAATTTTATCACCTTTAGAAACTTATGTTGCTTTTTTTGCACTTCACAAAACATTCAGAAGTTATGACTTCCATGCTTAGATCAGTGTTTTTATTTATTTTTCTTTCTCTTATATGTTTTATTCATCATTCTAAAAAGCTCATAATGCAAAGCTGTTCAACTTATAAAATGTCCCCAAGATAAACTTTTTTTTCATTTTCTTCCTCTTTTCTCCCCTCTTTCTTTTTTTTAAAGTTTATATTGGAGCACAGTGCTTTACAATGTTGTGTTAGTTTCTACACAAGAGTAGTTTGTATAGCAAAGTGAATCAGCTATATGTATACATATATCCCCTCTTTTTTGAATTTCCTTCCCAATTTAGGTCGCCACAGAGCACGGAGTACAGCTCCCTGTTCTGTATAGTAGGCTCTCACTAATTACCTATTTTATATGTGTCTATGTCAATCCCAATCTCCCAATTCATCCCATTCAACCCTTTCCAAACCTTTGGTATCAATATGTTAGGTATTTTTAAATAATGCTGTATCTTAAAGAGGTTGTCTCAAAAAAAAAAAATATATATATATATAGATATAGATATAGATATATTCCAAGTTGTCTAAATTATACAGCAAAATGAACACATGCTTAGCTGTGTTACCTCATGACACACTACCAGAGTATCAGTGGGTTTTTAAGGCAGTAAGTGACAAATAAAAATGTCATGCAAGAAAAGACAACAGCTACACATTTTTGGAAGCTTGAAAGCAAATAGACATGTATTTAGTAATTGCCTTAGACGGGAGAAAGGTGAATGCCAAGACAGTCATAGAGAAAGTCTAGAAGTAAAATGGTGTGTACTGCAAAACTCAGAAATCCTCCAGAACTGACAGTCCCAGCTATCCACAAACCTGAAGATAAATTGAAATTAAATACAGAAGGATTTTGTTGAATGCAATAGAGAAACTGATCCCTAACTGCATCTCAGATGGCTAGCCACATTCTCTTCTCTTGTACAAGGATGAGGCTTACCTTCTACAGAGAAGGAGTCAGAGTGATGCTGGGGTGGAGAACACAGCCCAGCTAGAAGCACAAGAGCTCCCTGATCTCACCCCTTACCTGACTAACAGCCTATATTATACTTTCCTGATAAATGGGTGGGTAATTCTTCTCCAGGGAATCTAACCAGATTATGAGAAAAGACCCAAAAACCACTAACAGTCAGGTTTTCACTGACCAAATAGCAGGGCTAGATCACCCAACAAGAAGGCACACCAGTTGACAAGCCCATCAGTTTCTAATCAGATATTTAGTGACTCATTCTTAAATATTTATGGGCGGCCAAGTGTCCCCAGATATTTGAAGAAAACCTCTAACATGAAAGACAGACCAAACAGAAATAACAAATTTGGACAAAACAGAGTTATGGAAGCAGAAAAAAAATTGTGTGTCTACATTTAACATGTAGTCCCCCAGAGACAGGAAATCTTACTTCCATGAAAAAAGCACCATGATGTTAAAAAATAAATATCCATACAAACAGAGGAAAACTTTGGAAATTAGAACTTGCTCAGTCATGTCCAACTCTGCGACCCCATGGGTCGCAGCCCACTAGGCTCTTCTGTCCATGGGATTTTTCCAGCAAGAATACTGGAGTGGGTTGCCATTTCCTCCTCCAGGGGATCCTCCCCACTCAGGGATCAAATCCATGTTTCCTGTGTCTCCTGTATTGCAGGCAGATTCTTTACCACTGAGTCACATGGGAATCCCTGTTTGAAAATTAGAACATGATAGCAGAAATGAAGAAAAACTCAGCTAGAAAATGTTGAAACTAACTTAAAGAAATCTCTAAGATATTAGAATAAAAAGTTGAAATGTAGAAAATTAAACAGAAAACTTAAAAAAAGGAGAGCACCCACCTCAAAACCTATTATTCATTATATGAATAATACAAAAATCAGAAAGGACAGAAGAAATTATGGTAAGGAGATTACTAAGGAAATAATAAAATGTTTCAAAACTGAAATTCATAGTGAAAAGTCCATGGAATGCCTAACACAAGTGGGAGAATAAATACCCACATCAATGCATATCACTTTAGCAAGCAGAACACTGGGGCAAAACTTCCAGAGGGAAAAAAGAATGGCATCCAACCTGTCAGCAGCAATGTGAGACAAACAAACACACAAATAAATAAAACAATATCTTCAAAATTATGAATGAATATTATTGCTATCTTATGTTTTTATAGAAGCCAAACAGTGTAAGAGTGGAATAAAGATAATTCATATTTACAAGGTATCTCAAATTGGATTTCCCATGAGCTCTTTCCCAGGAAATTAGTAGAAAACATGTCACCAAAATTAGGGTGTAAATCAAGAATAAGAAAGACATAAATCAACACATAGGGAATCCAATGCAGGTGAAATACAATGGAATTTCTAGGATGATGGTAAAAGGAGATCCCAATACAAAAGGTACGCAAAGGACCAGGAGGATAGTAAGCCCAAAGGGGACTAAAAGGAAAAAGCTCTCCTGGGATGATATCTTCAGGAAGATAAAATGAATAGAAACACCTAAATGTTTAAATAATTAAGACATTTACACTTTGGCAGTGGAGGTGTCACTCCATTAGTTGAGATAGTGGAGGTGATGGAATTCTAGTTGAGCTATTTCAAATCCTAAAAGATGATGCTGTGAAAGTGATGCCCTCAACATGCCAGCAAATTTGGAAAACTCAGCAGTGGCCACAGGACTGGAAATGGTCAGTTTTTATTCCAATCTCAAAGAAAAGCAATGACAAAGAATGCTCAAACTACCATGCAATTGCACTCTTCTCACACACTAGTAAAGTAATGCTCAAAATTCTCCAAGCTAGGCTTCAACAATGCAGGAACCATGAACTTCCAGATATTCAAGCTGGATTTAGAAAAGGCAGAGGAACCAGAGATCGAATTGCCAACATCCGTTGGATCATTGAAAAAGCAAGAGAGTTCCAGAAAAACATGTACTTCCGCCTTATTGACTATGCCAAAGCCTTTGACTGTGTGGATTACAACAAAATATGGAAAATTCTTAAAGAGATAGGAATACCAGACCACCTTACCTGTCTCCTGAGAAATCTGTATGCAGGTCAAGAAGCAACAGTTAAAACTGGACATGGAACATCAGACTGGTTCCAAACTGGGAAGGGAGTACGTCAAGGTTGCATATTGTCACCCTGCTTATTTAACTTACATGCAGAGTACATCATGCGAAATGCCATGCTGGATGAAGCACAAGCTGGGATCAAGATTTCCAGGAGAAATATCAATAACCTCAAACACGCAGATGATACCACCCTTACGGCAGAAAGGAAAGAACTAAAGAGTCTCTCGATGAAAGTGAAAGAGGAGAGTGAAGAAGTCGGCTTAAAACTCAACATTCAGAAAACTAAGATCATGGCATCTGGTCCCATCACTTCATGGCAAATAGATTGGGGGGAAAATGGAAACCGTGACAGACGTTATTTTGGGGAGCTCCAAAATCACTGCAGATGGTGACTGCAGCCATGAATTAAAAGACGCTTGCTCCTTGGAAGAAAAGTTATGACCAACCTAGACAGCATATTAAAAAGCAGAGACATTACTTTGCCAACAAAGGTCCATCTAGTCAAGGATATGGTTTTTCCAGTAGTCATGTATGAATGTGAGAGTTGGACTATAAAGAAAGCTGAGCACCAAAGAATTGATGCTTTTGAGCTGCGGTATTGGAGAAGACTCTTGGGAGTCCCTTGGACTGCAAGGACATCCAACCAGTCTATCCAAAAGGAAATCAGTCCTGAATATTCATTGGAAGGATTGAAGCTGAAGCTGAAACTCCAATCCTTTGGTCACCTGATGCAAAGAACTGACTCACTGGAAAAGACCATGATGCTGGGAAAGATTGAAGATGGGAGGAGAAGGGGACAACAGAGGATAAGATGGTTGGATGGCATCACTGACTCGATGGACACGAGCTTGAATAGGCTTCAGGAGTTGATGATGGATAGGGAAACCTGGCATGCTGCAGCCCATAGGGTCACAAGTTGGACACGACTGAGCGACTGAACTGACTGATTGACACTTTGGCAGAGTTTAGGGATGAATCAGTGATAGATATTGTAGAAAATAAAGCAACCACCACACACATACACCACACATCACAATTTTTAATTCAAAGGAAACTCCCCCAAAAAAGTATCCAAGAAAGAAAATATGGACATAACAACTTATATGGGTTACATGAAAAATAGTTATACTCACAATAACGTAAGGACTGATTATTGATCAAATAAGCAAAAATAAACATTGGACAATGTTGGAAGAAAGTGAAGGAGACTGAGAATATAAAAGAATTAAATATTCATCTTTCTTTGTGGTAATGGAATATATAATATCTAAAATTGGAAAAAGAAATTATCAAAGTAGCTTAAGAGTATTTTATTTGAAATATACCAGTAAAATACCAAAGAAGTGGATAAAAGATTTGAATATGATTAGGAAAGTTTAAAAAAAAAAAAAAAGGAGAGGATATTAGATAACCTTTTCATTAAAAAAAAAAAAAGACAAAAATCCCCAAATAAAACAAAACTTTTTAGAAATACTGGAATGTAAATATTTATAAGTTTACATTTATTTATTTGCTTACTAACTAGTATATTTATTTATAAAGTGGGCTTCCCTGACAGCTCAGTGGTAAAGAATCTGTTTGCAACACAGGAGACACAGGAGATGCGGGTTTGATCCCTGGGTCAGGAAGACCCCCTGAAGGAGAAAATGGTAACCCCCTCCAGTATTCTTTCCTGGAGAATTCCATGGACAGAGGAGCCTGGTGGGCTATAGTCCATGGGCTCACAAAGAGTTGGTCATGACTGGTCATTAAGAACTGAGTTTTTTAAGAAATGAAGTGCCATATTGGAACAAGTTTGGAACATGTTCTGAGCTTAAAGAAAGAAGCTCTAGCTTAAAATTAACTAGGTGTGTGGCTATTGAGTGTGGAGGTTGATGAAATAATGGGCAGTGATAGTAACTGAAACAGAATCTATACTAATATTTTTTGGAGGGAGTATTTTTAGTGCCAGTTAGACTGGGGGACAGGGAGAAATAGATATGAGTATTTAAAAACAGAAAAGTATGAGGTTTGTAGCAAATGGATGAATCAGCAATAATCACCTGATATGTGTTGAACACTTTATACATACCTTATGAAATGTTCTCAGAAACAGCTACCTTAAAGAGGCTTAGATTTTTAAAAAGAGAGTCTGCATTGACCATACCACCTGTCTTTAATATAGGATGTTGTCCTAGTTCTCTCCTCAAAGCTAATTTTATCCCTGATAGGAACTTGGTCCTACAACTGTATCCTCTTTCTGTATAAGTTTACATTCCTTATTTTGCCTCTTAATTTATAGACTTCAAACATGCTCAGAATTGCTCTCCTATTTTATAGATTAATTAATCAAAAAAAATACAAAAAGTGAGGCCCTCCCTTATTAGCTCCATGTTATACTCGTTCTCCCCTTGACAACCTGGTCTTTGGAAGAATGATTTGAAATTGCCGTCTCTGTTGTCTCATATTTACTTCCTCAAATGACTTAAAACAATTTACTATCCTCCCCACAGCCCAGTAAATGTTCCATAAGTGTCACTCTTCTCTAACGGGTTGCTTCAGCTTTGCTCCATTGACCTAAGTTCACTCCTTGCCATTGCTAACCTGCCTGCCACTCTCTACCTCACTTCTCCAAATATCCCCCAGTCTCTTCTGCTCACCCACTTCCTTTTTTTAAACTTATTGGAGTACGACTGCTTTATAATGTTGGGTTCGTTTCTGCTATAAAACAAAGTGAATCAGCTCACTTTGTGAGGTATACATGTACCCTTGCCCATTGAAACCACCCTCCCAAACGCCCATCCCACCTTTCTAAGTCATCACAGAGCACTGGGCTGAGCTCCCTGTGTTATACACCAGCTTCCCACCAGCTATCTGTTTTACACATGGCAGTGTGTGCATATCAATGTTTCTCACTCAATTCTTCCACTTCTTAAAGCTTGAAATCCCTACAACTTAGTCTTCAGATGTCTCCTCTCCTCTCTAGACATTCCCTAACA
This sequence comes from Cervus canadensis, assembly GCF_019320065.1. NCBI lineage: Eukaryota > Metazoa > Chordata > Mammalia > Artiodactyla > Cervidae > Cervus > Cervus canadensis. The sequence goes on from NC_057394.1 coordinate 31,899,080, forward strand.
GTCTCATCCATAACATTAGCTGAAATAGGTGCCCAGACTCCTACCATACCTCCTTTATTGGAACTCTGCAACACTATGGACTGCAGCCCGCCAGGCTCCTCTGTCCATGGGGATTCTCCAGGGAAGAATACTGGAGTGGGTTGCCATGCCCTCCTCCAGGGGATTTTCTTATCCCAGGAATCAAACCCAGGTCTCCCACGTTACCATCTGAACCACCTGCGAAGCCCAGAAATTGGACACAGAATTCCCCAAATCTCTATGTCCTCCTGGGAATAATCTTGGTCTCCTGCTTCATCCTTAGCCCCTCATCAGTCACTTATAATTGTCTATTGTTAATCCTTGTCCTTTTACTTTTCAGGGGCCTTCTTTTATTCATTGCTGTCTTTTTTCAGAGTCTCATCTTAACAGGACTTTTACAGACAAGTGTTAATACACTCTGCCAGGATCATTCCTCAGGTCACCCCATTTTAATTCGTCTTCTACACTGCTATCTGCTATCTGGCTAACCTCAGATACCAAACTTGTTACTTTAGTCAATGACTTGAAACCTTTCAATAGCTTCCTGTACTTTCAGAACAAAGTCCCAAACTATTAGCACATGACCTTCCATGATTTGGTAACTTGCTGCTTATCCCATCTTCTCTCCTGGTGCACTGCCCTTGCTGTCTATGCTTTAACCATAATACATTTCACCCAGCTTCTGGATCACACATCTGTACTTCCATTCAGATTGTGTCATCTCTCTGAAATTGCATTCCCCTTTCCTTCCCTGTTTCCTTGGTAGCTCAGAATCTGCCCACAATGCCGGAGACCTGAGTTCAATCCCTGGGTTGTTAAGATACACTGGAGAAGGGAATGGCACCCCACTGCAGTATTCCTTGCCTGGAGAATCCCATGGACAGAGGAGCCTGGCAAGCTACAGTTCATGGGGTCACAAAGAGTCAGACATGACCGAGCAACTAACACTTCCTTCCCTACCTCCGCACTCAACTGTGAACGTCTACAATTAAGATGCTTCTTCTAAACCAACCTTCCTATTAAGGCTTATTAAACTCTCCAACTACAGTTAACCACTTCTTCATCACACCTCTGATTCTATCTCTGCATAACTATATTTTTAGCAAAAAAAAAAAAAAATTTGCATTTCTACATCAGACTATGAGCTCCTTTCAGGCAGAATTGATGTCTATTTGTTTTATATCATCAATGTTTCAGAGTTCCTAGAGAATAGTAGGTGTTTGCCCTAGGAAACTCATAAAGCTGTAAGTATCCTCTATACAATCAAACAAAGGACTAGGAAAAGACATTCTACACAGTACTTTATATGGACGTTACTGTGTTTTGAGTTATGTGATAGTAAAGCCCAAGCACAATTGAATGGACCAATGATAAGCCATCTCTAGATTAGACATAAAAGAAGCTGTCTCCCATGGCAGTCTGGAGAACACCAAGTAGGAAAATTGTTTTATGTTACATGTGGAATATATAATCCAATTGCCTCTGGGTGTTATATATAAACCAAAGCAGAAGAAGCAGCCATAGTTAAAGTAGTTAACAATGAAAGAGGAAGGAGCTTCTAAGGAATGACAAGATGATGGTATGCAGTTGGATGACAAGTGATGTTATTGATGCTGAAAAGGCTGCTATATACTATAATTTGATCAGGGTAAATGACATTCAGATTCTTCACGGAGCCTGGCTATGCTATAGTTGAGACAGCATGGATGGCATACTTTGAATATATTCCATGATCACAGATGGTTATAGAAATTTCAACTTTTCTGGACTTAGACTACAAAATTCAAACTTTATAGGATTTAAACTAGTTTATTATCAGAGTTGCATAATTTGTACCTTAGAGGTAGAACATTTATTTGATGGGAGGAGAAAAAAAAACACCATCAAATGCCTAACTCACATATTTTGTAATAGTTCTACCTTCTATAAGGTCATCTAAATCAGGCCACCATTTACGGCTCACCTTCAGACTGATTTTAAATCAGTCTTGAACTTGGGGCTTTAATTCGCCAATTTCTAGTCCATATTCCCTTTCACATATACATTTAGGTCCTCTCTTTTTTCTTTAGTCCATAAATATGGGATCCAAATGCAGGTGATACATGATAAAGGAAGAACTGATAGAATACATTAGATAAAAGAGAGTCTTTGCTTAGGATATTCAGTGCAGATAGAAATAACCCACTGTAATGAGGAAACTGGACCCTGAGTAAGGCAGCCATATTCAGGATGTTGAGTCTGAATTAATATAAAGAACCCCAGGACTTCCCTGATGGTCTAGTGGTTAAGAATCCACCTGCCAATGCAGGGGACACAGGTTCAATCCCTGGTCCAGGAAGATCCCAAATGTCGCAGGGCAACAAATCCTGTGCCCCACAACTACTGAGCCCAGGCTCTAGAGCCTGAGAGCCACAACTACTGAAGCCCTGTATGCCTAGATCCCGTGCTCCACAACAAGAGAAGCTACTGCAGTGAGATGCCCGCTCACTGCAAATAGAGTAGCCCCCACTTGCTGCAACTAGAGAAAGCCCCAACACAGCAATGAAGACTCAGCATAGCCAAAAATAAACTAATTTTTTAAAATCTATTTTAAAAAAAGAACCCTAGAGTCATGGAAGAGTAAATGTACAGGAGATCTTTGAAACCATCTAGTCAACTTTCCTTTGTTTCACAAATTTTAAAACCAAGGCTCAAAGGCTTTGATTTACAAACTGTTAGATAGCTTCCTAAGACAAATAAATTATGATAGACATTAGAAATAAATGGAGCAAATGTGTGACTTATCTGCACACAGGAAGTTGCTGAGTTCCTTAGTAAATACTGGATGGCTGGCACATAAAGAGATAATAAAGAGATAAGGAAGATTCATAGAAATAACTCACGAAAACTTCCACAAGGAGGGGGAAGGCACCTCATGAGTCTCCCCCAAAGCAGACAGAGAAGAAAAATCATCAGAAAAAAACAAAGTGTTGAAGACAAGGCCCTAGAAACCAACATCAGGAAAAGATGTTGAAGAATTGAATAAGAAAATGTGCAGAATTGAATAAGACAACAGACTGTGCCATCTGGTATACTAGCCACTAGACATGTGTAGTTATTGAGCACTTGAAAGGTGGCTAGTCTAAATTGGGATATGCTTTGTGTAATATCTGTACATATTTATTTTATTTTTTCCATACTCCTAAGCATGAGAAATATCAACAACCTCAGATATGCTGATGACACCACCCTTATGGCAGAAAGTGAAGATGAACTAAAAAGCCTCTTGATGAAAGTGAAAGAGGAGAGTGAAAAAGTTGGCTTAAAGCTCAACATTCAGAAAACTAAGATCATGGCATCTGGTCCCATCACTTTATGAGAAATAGATGGGGAGACAGCGGAAACAGTGTCAGAATTTCTTTCTTCGGGTTCCAAAATCACTGCAGATGGTGACTGCAGCTATGAAATGAAAAGATGCTTACTCCTTGGAAGAAAAGTTACGACCAACCTAGACAGCATATTAAAAAGCAGAGACATTACTTTGACAACAAAGGTCCATCTGGTCAAGGCTATGGTTTTTCCAGTAGTCATGTATGGATGTGAGAGTTGGACTATAAAGAAAGCTGAGGCCAAAGAATTGATGCTTTTGAACTGTGGTGTTGGAGAAGACTCTTGAGAGTCCCTTGGACTGCAAGGAGATCCAACCAGTCCATCCTAAAGGAGATCAGTCCTGGGTGTTCATTGGAAGGACTGATGCTGAAGCTGAAACTCCAATACTTTGGCCACCTCATGGGAAGAGCTGACTCATTGGAAAAGACCCTGATGCTGGGAGGGATTGGGGGCAGAGAAGAAGGGGACGACAGAGGATGAGATGGCTGGATGGCATCACCGACTCAATGGGCATGAGTTTGAGTAAACTCCAGGAGTTGGTGATGGACAGGGAGGCCTGGCGTGCTGCAATTCATGGGGTCGCAAAGAGTTGGACACAACTGAGCGACTGAACTGAACTGAAGCATGAAATGGTATTATTTGGATATTTTGGGTTAAATAAAATGTATTATTAAAACTAATTTGCCAGTTTCTGTTTTTTTAAATGTGACTACTAGAAAATGTATAATTACTTCAATAAATCAGGAGTATGGAAAAAAAATGAAAATACAGTTGCACGTTACACTTTTTGCTGATTCAATCCATCATTTTATTTTATTTTCCTGAATTAAAGATTCTTCAAATTCTAGAATGCTTACAATTTTCAGAAGTTTCACACACATGACTTCATAAATCCCATAATAATCCTTTATTTTCTCCTCTACCCCTATCTGACTTCTTCCCCCCTCCCCCACTGGAAACCACCAGTTTTTCCTCTATATCTCACATTATATTTTTATACATTTTAAATGTATATTTTATTTTATATAGTATATAATATATATACATTTTATATATTTCATATGTTTTTATATCTTACAGTCCTGGTACAGAAGATATATGGGAAAAGGTAGACAACAAACATGAATAGTCTGCATGGGCTGGTCATTTTTATTTGTTGTTTTATCCTAATGATTTCAATAACTATTATTCCTTTGTTTACTTGTCCAAGGAACCTCCATGTTTTCTTTCTCTTAAAATTCCAAAGGTCAGGGTAAAGCAAATTAAATAGAATTCTCTCCATTATTGCATCTTTTATTCTGTTTATAGTATAAGGCAGGGAAACAGTATTTGAGATCCTTAAAGTGGTAAATATTGTGCTATCAGTTGCTCTGGTATAGAAAATATGTCGAAGGAAAAAACCTATTCTTAAAAATTGAATTATTTCAGGTGTAAAAGAGAAAACTGGTATTGTTACCCCACTGTGCTAATTTACATTGAGATAACATGTGGATGACTGTGTCCCACCCTTCCTGGAGAGTTTTAATTGGTATGCTCTCTGCCTTTCCCTAATGTATCTTATTTCTTCCATTATCTATAAAAGAAGCAAGTGTTCTTTCACCTTGAAAACTGAAATACCTCTTCCCGATATAATCAGATGCTTTCCAACCCCTTTTAAAGGAAAGGAAATTGCTTCTCTGGCTGCCAGCCATCTTGAAGCTGAGAACATGTCTGCTCGTAAAGGTAAGGCACCCTAATGAATGACTTTCTTTTCAAAGAAGGAGAGACAGTTCCTGCAGTAATTCAGTACAGGCTGCTGTTATTTAGGTGCTAATGGAAGAAACAAAAATAGATAAATAAAACACAACTTCCCATGTGTAACTGTCAAAAGTGACAGCAAGATAGGAGGTCATTTCCAACCAATCAAACTGTGGAATTTAGTTACTTAAAGAAACATGACCAAAATTCTATTTTGATACTTATTCTTTTCTTTTATATATGATTAGCTCATCTACTAGAAGGACAGAAGAAAGGAAGGAAGGAAGGGAGAAAGGGAGGAATCAAAACAGTGAAACCTTTAACAATGCACACATTTGCTTTAAAATGTTATATTTTACTCACAGGTTAGCTTTTGTCTTTATGGTAAAAGACCATAGATTTTGTTTAGTCTCTTGGTGTCACATTTTGCTATAACTGTCATTTAATAGTTACTTCTTCAATTTGTGGTGTTTTTCTTAGTTATAGAAAGTATGGAGTTATGTGAGAGACACATGGTCACTCCTATGCTTTCAATTTTGCTTTATTTGATGTTATTTATTTTACTCTAAAGTAGAAGGCCAAAATACACAACTCAGAACAAATAAATTAAACTCCCTTAAAATTCAGCATGGTTAAAGTTACACTTTCATCTTCCCTCCATTGCTTTATACCTACAATTTTTTTTTTCTCCATTTTATTAATGATTGTAGCTGGGGCTGGTCACAGGATTGTGGTTTCACAAAATTTCAGGGTGGTGGTACTCAGAGAGCTTGATTTATAGCACCAAGGTTTCCATGCAATCCATTGACTTATACAAGGACATGCATTAAAATATCAAATTATAACAAAGCTGCTTTTCCAAAACACACTAACAGTCCCTGAACTTTATCAACCTAATCTTGAGAAATTTTCTCTGGACATATGAAGTGGAATTAATTCACTCAGTCACAGCTACTGAGCAATCAATACATTGCTTTGTGGAGAGACATCATAAAAACGCACTGGACATGGCAACTGGACATGGTCCCTGTCCTGAAAAACAATGTAATGGTGAGAAAAGGAAAAGACAGTTCCAGAAATCTCTTGCTGTGTTAACAATCCACTCCTTTTGGATTGCTGAAATCAGCAGCCATTTCATTGCTCACCATTCTGTGGGTCAAGAACTTGAACAGGATACACAGGAGACAGCTTGGCTCTCACTCCATACAGTGTTGGCTGGGATGGACTGACTGGGACAGGAGGATCCAAGATGGCACAGTTTAATATCTGGGGCTCTGTGGCTGGAAGCTGTGCTCCACGTAACCTTTATCTGCACTTGGCAATCTAGTCTGCTCTCCTTCTATAACTGGTAGTCCTCGGTGAGCATCTTTCCAAGGTCGAAAATGGAAACCTCAAGGCCTCTTAAGACTCAAAGCTAGAAGTCACACAGTGTTACATCTGTTGCACACCATTGGTCACAGCAGGTCATAGGACCAGCCACAGATCAAGGGGACGGGAAAGAGACTTCAACTTTTGATAAGAGTGATAAAGTCACAGCACTAGGGAGCTGGTGGGATGGGAGAAACTATAGCTACGTTTGAAAACAATGTGCCAAGTACTTGTGAAATAAATTAGAATAAAAAACAAAGGAAAGTGAAAAGTCAAAGTGAAAGTCACTCAGTAGTGTCTGACTCTTTGCGACCCCATGGACTATACAGTCCATGGAATTCTCCAGGCCAGAATACTGGAGTGGATAGCCATTCCCTTCTCCAGGGGATCTTCCCAACCCAGGGATTGAACCCAGGTCTCCCACATTGCAGGTGGCTTCTTTACCAGCTGAGCCACCAGGGAAGTCCAAAAACAAAAGAATAGATACATATGTCTTTTTTTCTTTTCTCTTATAATCTTCAGATTTTTGCTTTATGTATCTCTGTTGTTACATGTCTAATGCTTTATGATGTCTATCTTCTCTGTGAATTGTACCTTTTATCATTAAAAATATTCATCTTTGTTTCATTTAAAGATAAATTTTAAAAAAAAAAGGGAATAAATACAAGTTTCACATTTATATAGATAATTAGGGCACAGGAGAATTTTAAGAAACTGCTACAGTAATGAGATATACAAATCTTCTTTAATAAGAGAATATTATCCATTTTCTTATAGGCTTGAAATCATCAGGATATGTTACTACTGATAAAAAGGCCTCAAAAAAGTAAGTTGAAGGTGAAGTAAGTAGGCATATACATGCTACAAGCAAAAAGATCTGTTACTTCAAGCCAAAATGAGATGGTACTTTAACAACTTTCTCCACTTTTGTAGAGAAAGTGCCTGCCTCAAAAGAAGGCTCAATGCCACTATATTCATTAAAATCAGAACTTTATGACAAAAGTCTAATTTAAAAACTATATATTACTTCACACACAAAATAATTTTTTAAAATTGAAAACTCCCAGTAACTCTGAATCAAAGAAAAAATAATTCTGAATATCCCAGCTAAGACTATTTTAAAAATAATGAAGTATAGAAGCTACCTGTCTATCAGGATTTTTTGACAAATGTAATCCTGGATTACTGGGCTATAATGTGTTTATGATTTCTTTAGAGAAAACTTCTGTTTTCTTCTCAAAGAAATAACACAAATGCTTTTGCAAAGGAAATGACATGAATAATTTGTTACTCTATTCTGAGTGTTAACTCTATGCAAATAATTTAGTTATATGAACTGTGTGAGGCTTGAATTAACACTCAGAAAACAGAGTAGGTTTGGCAGAAAACTAAATGACCTGATGGGCCATTCTCATCTTTCCCAGTCTTGAAGCTGGACATATGGTTTCTCACCCAAAGAACATATTTCACAACATCCCTAAAGGCTAGAGGTGACCTTTCAGCAACAAGCAAGGATTTAATGTACGTTCAATTCCCAGATATTCCTATAAAACAGCTGTTACAGTCCCCCTTCATCCTTTTCAATATTCTGCTAATTGGAGATAATGAAAATGATAGTAGCCACCTTGAACCCACAAGGTGTATCTATGTGTGAGAATTACAGGACCACTTTCCTGCACTGTTTATTCCCTAACTTCAGACTACTGTGTCAGTGGGAAATAAATTCTTACATTTAGGGATCTACTGTAGCTGAAGGTTATGCTACCTTAGCAATTACACATAGGTATTATCACTGTCACCATTTTAAATATGGAGAGCAGAGAAATTAAGGTACTTAACCAAAGCAACAACTAGCAAGTTGTAAATACTATGTGTGAAAGTGTTAATAGCTCAGTCATGTCTGACTCTTTGCAATCCCATGAACTGTAGCCCACCAGGCTCCTCTGTCCATGGGATTCCCAGGCAACACTACTAGAGTGGATTGCCATTTCATTCTCCAGGGGATCTTCCTGACCCAGGGGTCGAACCTGGGTCTCCTATATTGCTGGCTGATTCTTTATTGTCTGAGCCACCGAGGTCACACCAAATATAAGGTCAGGTCCCTGGTGCACCAAGCAATACTACTTCAATGGCTAGAGTTTGTCAAAGCCTTTGTGCTATTACAACCGCATGATTCCAAGAAACTTCTAAAAGAATTTCAGAGGAAATTAACATTTCCAAAGGGGAGGAGGTAGTTACGCTACATTTGAATGAAGCAACAGTCCCAATTCCGTTAAAAAGTCCTGGTACTCTGACTCATGTTGAGGTTTGACAGAAAACAACAAAATTCTGTAAAGCAATTATCCTTCAATCAAAAAATAAATAAATAAAAATTAATTAATTATTTGTTTATAAGTCCTGGTACTTTTTAGAGTCTGTAATACAGAGTGAAGTAAGTCAGAAAGGGAAAAACAAATATCATATATTAACACGTATATCTGGAATCTAGAAAAACGGTACTGATGAACCTATCTACAGGGCAGGAATAGAGATCCAGACGTAGAGAATAGATTTGTGGATATAGCAGGGGGGAAGGAGACGGTAGAACGAATTCACAGAGTAACACTGGGATATATACCTGACCATGTGTAAAACAGATAGCTAGTGGGAAGCCTCTGTATATCACAGCGAGCTCAGCCCAGTGCTCTGTGATGACCTAGAAGGGTGGGGTGGGAGGTGGGGTGAGAGGGAGACTCAAGAGGGAGGGGATATACGGATACTTATAGCTGACTCACATTGTTCTACAGCAGAAACTAACAGCATGGTAGAGCAATTCTCCAACTTAGAAAATAATAAAAAAAGAAAAAAAATTTCTTTTAACACAGGTATTACATAAATTCAGAACAAAGAGGAAAATTAAAGAATGAAATATTTTTTTAAAAATTCAAATTTATCTTTTCCTCTAAAAGGAAAAAATTGAAGAGCTCTTGAATGAGTTGAACCACGGTGCTCTTGGATGCATCACACAGAATTGCTGGGCAATATTGACTATAGCTGCTGCTGCTGCTGCTAAGTCGCTTCAGTTGTGTCCGACTCTGTGCGAACACATAGACGGCAGCCCACCAGGCTCCACCATCCCTGGATTCTCCAGGCAAGAACACTGGAGTGGGTTGCCATTTCCTTCTCCAACGCATGAAAGTGAAAAGTTAAAGTGAAGTTGCTCAGACTGACTATAGCTACCAACACCTATTTTATGGTGGGTACAGATCACCACTAGCTTGACCGTCAGATGAAAAGGTAACCTAGGAAGAAGGGACGGCATACACAAAACCAACAATTTAATAAAAAGCCACAAAGATAACAAGAAAATGCCCATGCTATTGTAGCTCATACATAGTGACTGTAAACTGGTTTAATGGAAATAACTCTGATCTCCTACACCCAAAGAGGAGAATTATTGATGTTACATAGGAAGTGTTACAATATCTGCTTTAATCAGGAAACTTTGGCTTCACAATTCATAGGGAAAACGTGAAAGATATATATATAAAAATATATAAAAAGATCCCAGAAAACTGAGAGCAGTAGTTGTATACAACTAACCTCATAGGAACCAGACCAGGAAACCAGAGCCTCCCTCCCTATCTCCCCCTCAGAGATCACATCTTCATGGCTTTCTGCTTTTTCCTGCTAGTCTGCTTCATTCATCAGCCTCTCTTCCAGAGGTCCTTCCTGCTTCAGCTTGTACGTGTCTCCAAGTGAGTATTTCAGCCCTTCGACACAATAGCAACTTTTCATCCATCATTTTGATGTATGTCCCTAAGGTTAACTGCCTTAGGCAAGGTCTGTTTCCCAATTCTAAATTCTTAAGAGACCGATCTGATTGGCTCTCTTCATGTTTTTTTGAGCCAGGCTAAGCAAGTTTCTTGCCTTGCTGAAACATGGATTTGCTGCCTTGGGGTACGTGCACATCCCCGGCCCAGTAAGTATCAGCCAGATGGTGTGGTCACGTGATACATGACTATAACACACCCACTCATCAGGAACCAAGGACCTCAGCAGCTTCCTTTGGAAGGGCTGAGGAAACAGGAGGCCTCTATAAGCAAATCTAGTACAGCTCTGGTAATTCTGCTCAACTGAGAAACTATTTTCCACTCAGATAGTAATCAAGAAATGATTCTTTCTACCAAAGGCAATAGAATGAAATATGCTTGCAATGGCTTCAGTAGGAAAGAGCCCAGAGGCAGCTGGCCAGAGGACACAGAATACAACAGAGCAAAACACCAGGGTGGGCGCAGAACATGGGGACAGAAAGCAGAGTTACAGCATGAACACAGAAAGAAGGGATCGGTATCAGAGAGGAGGCATCAGTCTTGAGTAAAAGAAATTTACTCTGGTCAGCTTGGGTATATACAAAGACACTGTATTGGATAGATATAGGGGAACACTCAGGGCTAACAGAAAAACTCAGGTAGCCATCAGGTATCCTTTAGAGAGTCTAAGTTAGAAGTTCATCCAAGTGCACTGCAGCTGGAATGGAGAGATCCAACCCGTTTCAGTGTATTTGTCACTCTGTCCACTACTTCAGAATTCCAGGAGTGTCCACTTTGGCTTGAGGGGGAGAAGTAAGCACCTTCAAGACGGACAAACCACCTACAGATGGTGAGAGAATTCCCCCAAAAAGAAGCCAGATGCTATTTAAAAGTGAAGAGGGACTTCCCTGGCAGTCTAGTGGTTGAGACTCCCTGCTTCCACTACAAGGGGGCGTGGGTTTGATTCCTGGTCGGGGAACTGAGGTCCTGCATGGCGCGTGGCCTGGCCGAAATGTCAATAAATAAATAAACAAAACTGTGTAAATGTTAAGAGGGAAGAGTTGTTGAGCAGAAAATAGTAATAATAACAAAATAATGTCCATTATAGAAACTATTTCTTGAGCCATAAACCATTAGTAGAGGCAGTTGGCAAGAACAGCCTCTTCAAGAATACTGTTGAAATCAAACTAGAGAATGTAACAAAAGTGAAGCAGATATAGAGAAGATAGAGAGATATGTTTGTTCTGTAGATATAGAGAACAAGCTGGTGGTTATCAGTGGTGACAGGGAGGAGGGGTAAAATAGGGACCAGGGAGTAAGAGGTACAAACTGCTAGGTTTAAGATAGGCTCAAGAATGTATTGTACAACACAGGTAATATAGGTAATATATGGTGATAACTGAATTAAAAGTAATCCTTAAAAACTGTATATATTTTTAAAATTTTTAATTTTGAAATACATAAATTGTTTTTAAAAAACAACATGGAAATCATAGATGACCTTGACAAGGATAATGACAGTGGAATGGAGTGAGTGAAAGATTAATGAGATGCTGCAGATCCTGGCCGATGACTTTTAAGACGGGAGTTACCTGTTGGAGCGAGGTTCACAATTAGGTGGGGCAAAGGGGATCCAGTGTTCAAGTGGAGATAGAGGTCGTAGATGGAAGACCAGGCAGTTTATCCATTGCAGTTGGAGGAAGGGCAGAAGAGTCCATTTTAAGTAGGTTAGCAGATGTAACCAGAGGTATGGAAGCTCCTTTTTCATTAAACTAGAAAGCAAGCGTCTTCTAATTTCATGGCTGCAGTGACCAACTGCAGTGATTTTGGAACCCAAGAAAATGAAGTCTGTTACTGTTTCCATTGTTTCCCCATCTATTTGCCATGAAGTGATGGGGCCAAATGCCATGATCTTAGTTTTATGAATGTTGAGTTTAAGCCAGCTTTTTCACTCTCTTTCACCTTAATCAAAAGGCTCTTTAGATACTCTTCACATTCTGCCATAAGGGTGGTATCATCTACATATCTGAGGTTATTGATATTTCTCCCCAAAATCTTGATTCCAGCTTGTGCTTCATCCACCCTGGCATTTCTCATGATGTACCCTGCATAGACGTTAAATACTCAAGGTGACAATATACAGCCTTGACGTACTCCTTTCTTGATTTGGAACCAGTCCATTGTACCATGTCAGGTTCTAACAGTCGCCTCTTGATCTGAAGACAGGTTTCTCTGGAGGCAGATCAGGAGGTCTGGTATTCCCATCTCTTTGATAATTTTCCATAGTTTGTTGTGATACACACAGTCGAAGGCTTTAGCATAGTCAGTGAAGCAGAAGTAGATATTTTTCTGGAATTCTCTTGTTTTTTCTATGATCCAACGGATGTTGGCAATTTGATCTCTGGTTTCTCTGCCTTTTCTAAATTCAAAAAGATGCTTACTCCTTGGAAGAAAAGCTATGACAAACCTAGACAGCACGTTAAAAACCAGAGACATTACTTTACCAACAAAGTTCTATATAGTCAAAGCTAAGGTTTTTCCAGTAGTCACGTATGGATGTGAGATTTGGACCATTACGAAGGCTGAGCACCAAAGAATTGATGTTTTCAAACTGTGGTGCTAGAGAACTCTTCAGAGTCCCTTGGACAGCAAGGAGATCAAATGAGTCAATCCTAAAGGAAATCAACCCTGAATATTCATTGGAAGGACTGATGCTGAAGTTGAAATTTCAATCCTTCAGCCACCTGATGTGAAGAGCCAACTCACTGGAAAAGACTCTGAAGCTGGGAAAGATTGAAGGCAGGAGTAGAAGGGGATGACAGAGGACGAGATGGTTGGATGCCACCACTGACTCAATGGATATGAGTTTGAGCAAGTTCTGGGAGATGGTGAAGGTCCAGTAAGCCTGGCATGCTGCAGTCCATGGGGTCACAAATAGTCGTACACAACTGAGTGACCGAACAACAACAAAAAAGAAAGCAAGGTCATTATCAGCTGAGAAGTGGATAATAGAGAGGTCTTGGAGATAAAAGGACAAAGAACATACAAAATAGTTACCGAGGTGAGCAGGAAGGTGAATTACCTAGGAAATTGTAATAGGATCATTGTAATAGGACCTGACAAAGGTGCACTTGATTTGCACAACTGAGGTCCTAAAGCGAGATCAGGCAACTGGCCTGTGTGCTTCTCCTCCATCTGTGCTTCTTTGCACAGGGGCAGATGAAGTCAGTGCAATTTTTTTTAAGATTATTTTTTAGAATTTTATTTTTTATTTTTTCAAACTTTTTATTTTTTATTGGTGTATAACAATGATGTGATAGTTTTAGGGGAACAGTGAAGGAACTCAGCCATTCATAGACATGCATTCATTCTCCCCCCAGCTCCCCTCCCATCCAGGCTGCCCCATAACATAGAGCAGAGTTCCTTGTTCTATACAGTAGGTCTTTGTTGGTTATCCATTTTAAATATAGCAGTGGGTACAGTGTGTACATGTGTACATGTTCATTTCAAACTCCATAACTATCCCTTCAACTATCCCTTCCCCCTAGACTTCACCCTGGCAACCATACGTTTGTTCTCTGTGAGTTTCTTTCGGTTTCATAACTAAGTTTACCTTAAGTAAGTAAGCTTACATTTGTAAGTAAGCCATCATTCTAAGTATTTTTTTTAACGGAGCCATTTTTTAAGTCTTTATTGAATTAGTTACAATATTGTTTCTCTTTTATGTTTTGGTTTTTTGGCCACCAGGCATGTGGAATCTTAGCTCCCTGACCAGGGATCGAACTCATTCAAAGTCTCAACCACCAGACCACCAGGGAAACCTCATAATTTCAACTTATATTTCACCAGGTTTGAGGTTTTGCCAGGCAAGTTTGATGGAGAGGTGCAAGGGAGCAGAAGGTGTGGTGACGTGGTGATTACATAGTGATGGGTCATCTCAGCAAATGTGCTTTGTCAACTTGGTTGCTCCACTCAAAGACATGGAAGTCAGCTTTGATTCTTCCCTTTTTTCATTCCCCACAACCATTCCACTGGACGTCCCTGGTGGCTCAGATGGTAAAGAATCCGCCTGCAATGTGGGAGACCTAGTTTCCATCCCTGGGTTGGGAAGATCCCCCAGAGAAGGGAACAGTTACCCACTCCAGTATTCTTGTCTGGGGAATTCCATGGACAGAGGAACCTGGCGGGCTATAGTCCATGGGGTCGCAAAGAGTTGGACACCAATGAGCGACTTTCACTTCACTTCTAACCACTCCATCAGCAAATCCTATTGTTTCTTCCACTGTATATCTGGCATCTATTACTTTTTCTCAATCCCCATGACCACCACCTTGGCTTAGCAACTCACCTCCTTTTGTGCCAGGGTCTTGGCGATCGAACTGGTTTCCCTGTCTCAATTCTTACTACCCAGCAATCCATCTTCCACCCAACAGCCATCTTCATCCAATTACATAGTACCTTATTTCATCCTTTAGCAGATCCCCACTGGACTTTGGTTTTAATCCAAACGATGGCCACCAAAGTCCTTGCTCCTTTGCCCAACTCTCCGACCTTCAGCACTGCTTTCTCTGAGGACCATGTTCTCTGGTTCCACTGCCCCCACTCAGCTCTGGTTCTCAAACAGGCACACTCTTTTTGTTTGATTAATGAAATTCGTCCTCAGTCTACTTGAAATGCTCTTCCTCTGGCGCTTTAATTGGTCGCTTTACTCAAGCTTTAGGTCTCAGGCCACATTGTTACTTTCTCAGAGAATACATCCCTGAGTTTAGTATCAGAAGTACTGTTACCAATGATGGATTACATCACCCCGTTTGTTTTAGAGCCTTACACAATCTGAAGTCATGTTTACACATTTGTTCACCTGCACACCCCAACTAGAATGAGGGCAAGGACTCTGACTCTTTCATTTTCTTGCCTAGTCTTAGAGCAGTGGTTCTCAAACTTATCCATCTCAGGAACTTTACACTCTTAAAAAATATTCAGGGAGATGTACCTGGTAGTCCAGTGGTTAAGACTTCGCTTCCACTGCAGGGGGATGGGTTTAACCCTCAACAGGGGAATTAAGGTCCCGCATGCTTTAGGAACTTTAGTATATGTGAGTTATAGCTACTATTATCTACTACATATTAGAAATTAAAACCAATAGATTTAGAAAATATTTATATATTTCTTTATTTAAAAACAGTAATAATAAATCCACTGCATGTTGACACTTAACATTTTTATGAAAAATAATTCTATTCTCTAAAACAGTTAAACAGTCAGAAGAGTAATATTACATTTTTGCAAATATGTTTAACCTCTGATTTAATAAAAAGCCATCTAAATCCTCCAAAAAAAGAGGGGAAAAAAAAAAGAGTACTGTTGAAAAAACTTGTTAAAGAAAGTGAAATTTGAAAAAAGACAGATGAAACTAAACCAAATCTTCCACTGTAAATAAATATTACAGCTAAACTTTACATCAGCCCCATGAAGTGGGAAGATAAGTCTCATTTAGAAGGAGAAAAGCAATGCACTTCAAGGTTCAATGACTTATGAGAAAAACCACGCAGGAAGCAGCCGGGCAGGGATCAGTTCCTGTGCATCTGGCCCCACTCCAGACTCTAGCCAAGAACCATGACAAGGTGCTTACAAGAGAAAAGAAAAGGAGCCACTGAAAGGCCCAGGCACTCAGAGAAAGGAATCAGCAGAGATTACACAAAGCAAGGGGAGAAATCCAAAACTAGATAAAACCAGCAAACACCCTGTTGATAAGTCAAGCGAAGGATTTAACTGAATCTTTTTTTTTTTGGGGGGGGTGCGGGTAATAGTTGCTTTACAATGTCGTGTTACTGTCTGTTGTACAATGAAGGGAATCAGCTATACATGTGCATATATCAATATCCCCCTCTTGGACCTCCTTCCGGGGCTCCCCCACCCCAGCTCCAATCCCACCCATCTAGGTCACCACAGAGCACCAGATTAGGCTCCCTGTGCTACATAGCAGGTTCCCACTAGCTATTGTTTTACACCTGGTCCTGTATATATGTCAACCACAATCTCCCAGTTCATCCCAGCCCCCTTCACCCCACCCAAGTCCACATGTCCGTTCTCTACATCTGTGTCTCTGTTCCCTATTGCACTGCCAATAGGTTCATCAGTACCATTTTTCTAGAGTACAAATATAATTAATATACAAATGATGTATATTAATTCCACAATAATGTGTTAATAATATACAATCTTTGTTTTTCTCTGTCTGACTTATTTCACTCTGTATGACAGACTCTTTAGTTAAGAGAAACATAAGAATTAAGAGGAGAATCTACTGCTTGTGGCATATGATTTCTCGAATCTAGAAACGCTGTAGTAGATTATGTAGTTCATTATGTAGTAGATTTCTTATTCTGAATGGTAAGGTCAGACATTCCCAGCTAATCTTGTCCTTATATCTTCCCAGGTTAAAGCCTCTGCACCACCAACCCTTCCATCAAGGGTTGTTACCGACAGCGGAAGTGGGGCCTGAGATCTGGCTATTTTCAGTTTAGGATTTTACACAAGGAAAACATTTTGTATAATTCCCCGTCCTTGTTTTAAATAATCTTTAAACAAGAGGAATTCCTACTAACCAGATTAATTTCATTCTGGTTTAATTCCAGGAAAAGAAGAGAGTGGAAGAGTTAGAGGGCGAGGCAGAACCTGGCTGGAATGGTCTGTGTCCCTTCCTGGGTCAGTTGTTTATTCTGTTGAGTCTTAAGAATTTCACTTCTTCCCCTTCCTGTTTGTCTTCTTGAGCAAACTGAGATTCCAGATTGCAATTGTTTGTAAACAACAGAGGATTATTGGGTTGGTAGGAAAGGCTTGTCTACAATCTCAGATAAACTTAAATCTTGTGTACTAGAAACAGGCAAACATGAGTCGTGAACTAACAAGCTGACTATCTTTTTGTCTCCATCTCAGGTTTGCTGCTTATAATATGGTTAATTGCTCACTGAGTATAGACTAAACTGTGTAGAGTTAATGAGTTCCACTAACAGTACACATTTAACCCTACGGTTAACAAAAGAGGGAATTTTAGTGTGCTCTCTTTCCTCTTCCTCCCCCTCTATTCCTACTTGCATGTGTGTGCTAAGTCGCTTTGGTCACGTCCGACTCTTTGTGACCCAGTGGACTGTAGCCTGCCTCTGTTCATGGGATTCTCCAGGCAAGAATACTGGAGTAAGTTGCCATACCCTCCTCCAGGGGGTCTTCCCGACCCAGGGATCGAACCTGTGTCTCTCACATCTCCTGCACAGGCAGGCAGGTTCTTTACCACTAGCACCATCTGGGAAGACCCTATTCATACTTGAATTGCTTCCAAAAAGTGCAAGATATATAGAGCAAACACTATAAAATAAAAATCATGGTTTGTTTCAAATAGAAAATTCTGAGAAGTAAATGTTGTGAATACTCAAACATAATAATTAGCTAGAGACTACCTTGCAGGAGACAAGATGATCAGAATAGCCTCTGAGAAAAGACTTCTCTTAGGAAATGATACTTGAGCTGAGATTTGAATGAGGAGGCAGTACCAGCCATGTAAAGGCTGGATGTAGACTATTCCAGGTAGAGGAAAGGGCTGGTCAACACACTCTAAGAGAGGAACATGAAGGGTATATTAAAAATATGCAATGATCCAATGTTCTCAGACCTTGATTAAGAAATGGGGGAGTATAAGAAATGAGTTAGAACAGCCAGCAAGGATCGTATCATGAAAGGCGGTGGAGGCCAGGGTGATCTACATGGATTGTATACTAAGGAAAATAAGAAGTCACTAGAAGGACTTCCCTGGTGGTCCAGTGGTTAAGACTCCACGCTTCCAAAGCAGGAGACATGGGTTTGATCCCTGTTTGTGGAACTAAGATCCCACCAGCTACACAGGACAGCCAAATAATTAAAAGGCAGGGGGGCGGGGGGAGACCACTGGAAAGTTTTAAGGAGCAATTTGATTTAGGTCATGATATATTTTTATGATAAATTTAACATATATATTAACATATACATATGAATTGAATTTTAAAGTACACAAACCATTTAGTCATGACCATTGTTAGGAAAATGAATGGGATTAGATTGGCATGGTATTACAGGGAGGGACTTTTACTCTATCTGTATCACTTACATCATTTGCAGTGAATATATTTATGTATGACTCAAAGGGTTAAATTTAAAATAGGGTAAATAATTAAAAGAAAGTGTTTTAGGTATAAGCCAGAGAAATAAGTCATTATCGGACTTAGCCTGAAATTCACATTTTTTTCAGAAAGAGGCACAAAATCTGTGCCCAAGCTCAGATTTCAGCATCAGTAAGTTTAGAGGCTAAAGATGAAATTAAGTCTAAAATTTAAAAATCATAATATGTATCTATATCATCTAAATTAGGACATATATGCTAATGTCCTTCTCCAATTCCTACTCCAGGGTATCTTCCTGAACCAGGAATTGAACCCTCATCTCTTACATCTCCTGCATTGGCAGGCAAGTTCTTTACCACTAGTGCCACCTAGGAAGCCTCATATATATGCTAATACATAAAGAAATTATTCTCATTATTAACCTTTGTTAATTTGAAACCTTGGAAAGATGATAAGAAGG
Source organism: Cervus canadensis (assembly GCF_019320065.1). NCBI lineage: Eukaryota > Metazoa > Chordata > Mammalia > Artiodactyla > Cervidae > Cervus > Cervus canadensis. Next base: position 31,917,976 of record NC_057394.1, read on the forward strand.
AAATAAAAGCAAGACATATTCTGGAGTCTATCATACAGTCTAGACATATCATACAGTCTAGAAAAAAACATGGGAGCAATTTAATTAGCAGTAACTGTTTATAAAAATCCAGTCTGGTATGCAGGTCCAAACATGAGCATCTTGCTATAAAATCACATACAGGCATTTAAGTATTACTTAAATCAGGTGTAAGAGCAGATGTGATTCCTATGGCTTTTTCTTTCATTGTAAATAGATGCCCTTTTGGACTATATGATGTTTTTTAAAATTACATATATTCTAAACCCTGAGAGGTTATAAAAACATTGCCATTTAGTAAATAGGTGAAACTTCCCCCCTAGATAAGAAAGAACTACAAACATGGTTTTCAATCTGTATCTCTTTTTTATCACTCATGTTTAATTGGGATACCATCATTATAAGTGTGAAAGTGTTACTCGCTCAGTGGTGGCCGACTCTTTGCGACCCTGTGGACTATAGCCTGCCAGGCTCCTCTGTCCATGGAATTCTCCAGGCAAGAATACTGGAGTGGGTTCAGTTCTGATTTTAACGGCATGGGATTCATGGGCCCTGTGACAGGGAGAATGACTAGGTACTCTGGGTCTGAAAAGTAGCTTTGACTTGATGTGTATGGTCACATTACCTTTCTAGATAATATAGCAGGTTGAGAAGTAACTCACGCAATTTAAGAGGATAAATGGTTCAAAGGAAAAGAGAATAGTTGTGAGTAGAACCTGGTGATGTGTCATTTAAAGTATCTTTTAGTCCAGTTCCTTAGGAAATTTGTACCAGATTCCTAGAATTTGGAGTTTAATATTAAACCAGGAGAACAACCAAATGAAATAGCTAAATTGATAGAGATGCTGAAGACAAAAAATTAGGGCAGTGGAAAGCCTTCTTAAGCATTTATTTAAAAAATCCACCAACCATTCACCTATATATTGTACAGGCATCACATGAGATTAAAAGAAAAAACATAATTGCCTAGGAACAAGCTATTAACATGAGAAAGTTTTGTTTACGCTAAAAAATAAGCAAAAAATCAGAATTTTTATATGCTGTAAAGCTTTAATAGTATAATCAGAAACTTTTAGAGTTATTGTTCAAGTTTACCTTATTGAACCAAAGGTGATGCATGCACTTCAAGAGACACTTAACAGATGACAGATGAATATATATTGAGTACTGACTGATTGCAATGCTCCAAGCCAGAGAAAACTGGTGTAAACATTGTAAACAAGATACAGTCTATGTTCACTTGGAGCTTAAAGTCTACAGGAAAAGATAAGCATAAAACAGTTAATGTCAATGACAACTGATTAAGTGAATTGTGCTGCGAGTAGATAATTAGTGATCTTGCCTATCCAGAAGGTATGAACTGGGGTCAAGTGAAGGGTTCACTGAAGAAAGGATATTTAAGTTAAAAGTGAAGAATTGGGCTTCCCTGATGGTCCAGTGGTTAAGAGTCCGCCTTGTAATGCAGGGGACACAGGTTCAATCTCTGCTCTGGGAAGATCCCACATGTTGTGGGGCAACTAAGCCCTTGTACCACAACTCTGAGCCTGTGTTCCTAGAGCCCATGCTCTGCAACAAGAAGCCACACCAATGAGAAGCCGGTACACAGCAACTAGAGAGTAGTCCCTGCTTGCTGCATTTAGAAAAAGCCCGAGCAGCAGCGAAGATCTAATGCAGCCTAAGAAAATAACTAATATTTTTAGTAGGAGTTGGCTGAATAAAGAAGTGAATGGGGGGTGCAGAAAAGTATTCCCTAAAGAGGGAAGAGCCTGTGCAAAGGTCCTGAGGCAGACAGGAGGAAAATCTCAGGAGATGGCCAGGGATTGCAGCTCAAGGCAGGTCTCAGACCAAATAGGGCTTTAGAGACTACATTATGGATTCTGGCTTTATCTGAAGAATAATCAGGAGTCACTGATGTGGTTTAAACTAGGAAGAGAATATAATAAGATCTGTACTATTATAAAGTTACTTTGGCTATTGTTTGAAGAATGATTGGAAGGGAGTAATGGAACATGTGGAGATATAGAAGATATTTTTATAGTTGGTGGTTCAGCTATGGTAAAGGTGCTTGGTTTCAAAATTGTTAAATAGGTAGAATGAACAGGACTGGATATGTGACTATAATAGAGAAAAAAGACAAAGTCCATAATATTTCATGGATTTATGGCAGGGACATATGAAAAATCAATTAGGATTCTTACTATGACTGGGTACTAGAGTTTGGACACTTCCAGTCTTCATAGCTTTGCAGTGCAGTACCTGTAAAGATATTTTAAGGGACCATTTGGACAATATTCTTCAGACATCAGGGAAATGAATACACTCTAGACAATATCTAAGGATTCTGAGAAACTTTACTGCAGTAAATTGGTCCTTGAAAGAAGCTTGTGACTCTGTTCCTGAGAGCATGGGTATGAGCTACCTGAGGCTCAGTCATAAAGAACCTGCCTGCCAATGCAGAAGATGCAGAAGACACTATATGATCCCTGGGTAGGGAAGATCCCCTGGAGAAGGAAATGGCAACTCATTCCAGTATTCCTGCCTTGAGAATTGGAGGGAGGAGCCTGGTGGGCTACAGTCTGCAGGGTTGCAAAAGAGTTGGACACGACTGAGCAACTAAGCAACAGAGAGAAAGTAATGACAACAGAATGACAACTTTCAACATGACAACAGACAGAAGAAGATAACAACAGAGAGAAGGTGACAACAGAGAGAAGGGAAGCCAAGGAAGCAGGGAAGCATCATTGTCTCCAGATCTGAGAATGCCACGAAGCTCATGGCAGGAGTAGTAAATCACAATTCTTTGCCAAGTGTTTCTGGGGAAGAAGAAGCTGTTCTCTATAAAAGTTCCCCAAGGTTGCTGCCAATTATCTACCTAGAGTTGGAATCCCAGAAATCCTGAATCAAGATTTTTTTTAAAGTTTTATTTTATTTATGGCTGCACTGGGTCTTTGTTGGTGCATGCAGGCTTTCTCTAGTTGTGAGCAGGGCAACTCTTAGTTGCCGTGTGCAGTCTTCTCATTGCAGTGCCTTTGTTTGTTGTGGAGCACATGGGCTTGGGCTTCAGTAGTTGTGACTCCAGGACTCAAAAGTGTGGGCTCAGTAGTTGTGGTGTACTGACTTAGTTGCTCCTCGGCGTGTAGGATCTTTCCGGACCAGGATCAAACCCATGCCCCTTGCATTGGCAGGGGGATTCCTAGCCACTAGACACCAAGGAAGCCTCTGAATCAAGATTTAAGACTGTGACAAACAGTGTGATGTAGTCTCCTAATTATTCGTAACAGAAAATCTCAAGGAAGAAAGTAAGCATGGAATATGATGCAGGTATCTATTTGACTTAGCTCATGGGAATAATTATATGTATATACAGAACACTTACTAGGAGGCATGCCTGTGTAGTATGTCTGAGTCCCCTTGTTATATAATGTCTATTTCCAACACCCCCTCCTAATATCTTGTTAGTTGGATGATAATTCTTTTTCTTAGGCTCCTTCTTGAGGATACATTTTTAAAGAGAATTCTTAAGCCTCTAGGAGGTATCTTTTGTCCTATAGTTAATCTCTTAATAAGACCAATTTAGCTGTAATATAAATGGTAATGCATAGTGTACTATTTACTGCACAATTCTGAACTTGCTCAGAGATTGCCTATAAGCAGGCTGGCATTACCCGTGGGCAGAGTTGGTGAAGAGAAATGTGGAATCGTTTCAGAACCATAGAGGAGATTCAGCCTTTTTACCCTCGTTCTGGGAAGAGTGATTTCAGACTTGCCAGCTTTTCAAAGAGACTACTGTATGTAAGGACTGTACTGGGCATAGTGGTGTCTGTTCTTAAAATCAGGGATACAGGACTCAGATTTGGGTTAAAGGCATAACAACAAGGACCAGTGGGCATAGACCAGGACAAGCAATATGACTGGAAATCACCCATGTGAGTCAGAAAATTACCTGTGTATTCCTAAGTGTGAAACACAGTAAAAATAATCCAGTTGAATTTCTTGGGTTATATGTCTACTCCTTTTTTTTCGCAGATTCACACTATCATGATTAGTTTAATTCCATTTGCCACTGTTGAGTAGTCTGCCATTTGGAACAAGCTTGCATTCCATCTGTTGTAAGTGAAGGATTTGCAAGTGGCATCATTCCATGTTTTCTTAAGGATTTAAGGTGTCACTAGCTTTCAACTGACTCCACTAAAGGGCTTTTTGCCAGAACCCTGCCTGATGCCAATTTTCATTCAATCTCCATAAATGTTTATTAATACAATAGTGCACAAAGTCTCCTTGAACTATCGAACATGCCAAAAGAGGTATTTGTTTTTCTGCTTCTCGATGCCCATATTTAAACATGTTACGTAAAAACATCCACACCTAAATCTGTCCCATCTTGTTGATCCATTTTTAAAATTCACACCCTGTCTTGTATAAACGCAACCCAACCATGAAAGTAACTTGTTCATGAGTCATAACCATGCAAACATTGAAGTAATTGTAAAGCATCTCTTGTTAGTTTGCAATTAGGGTATTAACTTCTATAGCATGTTGTATTAGATTTTAGAAGAAAAGTCATAAAGGATTTTATTTCTTAACATTCAATAACATTTAATCATAAACATATACAAAGACAAAGATAAATATATATCCATTTCAACACCTACAAAAACAATTAGTTTTCCTGGGTGTATCATGGCAGATGGTGCTGTTTTTTTAGAGTATGCACAGAATAAATAAACTGAACAGGTACTTATAGACATGCCACAGTATGGTGGCATGGAATGGAAATGGTATGTTTATTTGATTCACATAATTTTAAAGTCCTCATCTTCAGTATCAGAAGAAAAAAAACATGTGGTATAATTATGAATTTGCATCAGAAATGCTTTAGAGTTCAACAACAGTTTATGTCTAACAGCGATTCAGAGAAGGTGCAATTCAAGGGTAAATCCACCCTTACAATTCACATTAAATAAGATCTGACTAGATCCCTGTTCTTCACAAAGTAGGGAAGCCATGAATGGATTTCTCCTAGAAATCTCTGCCTTAGGCTAAGTCCTGTCAAAACTCTCCAGATGAAGCTGAGTCTCAAGCCAACTGGAGAATCTCATTAGCCACTCTTCCTCCTGTATTAAATATCTCCTTTAACAGCTCCTCCCCCTTTCTCTCTTGTCTATACTGAATGTGCTTACTACCTGTCAAAGTTATCCCCTGCTCTCCAATATCACAAACATTTCCTACATTGGACTTCTTGACATCTCTTATCATTTATTAAAAACATTTCTTAATTGATATATTAGTTTCCAGCTGCATTCTTTTCCAGTTCATTCACTACAGGTTCTAAACACAAATCGCACATACCTACTTCACATATTCTAATGATGTCCTTAATAACTCCAGGACTCAGGGTAACATTTCCACTTATTAGCTCAGGGATCTCAAACTGCACTTATTTCAAGCTGCAATCAAGATTGCCAGGAGAAATATCAACAACCTCAGATACACAGTAGATACCACTCTAATGGCAGAAAGCAAAGAACTAAAGAGCCTCTTGATGAAGGTGAAAGAGGAGAGTGAAAAAACTGGCTTAAAACTCAACACTGAAAAAACTAAGACCATGGCATCCAGTCCCATCACTTCATGGCAAATAGATGAGGAAAGAGTGGAAACAGTGACAGATTTTATTTTCCTGGGCTCCAGAATCACTGTGGACAGGGACTGCAGTCACAAAATGAAAAGAGGCTTACTCCTCGGAATAAAAGCTATGACAAACATATACAGCCTTTTAAATAGCAGAGACATCCTTCTGTGTAATCAAGGCTATGGTGTTTCCTGTATTCATGTACAGATGTAAGAGTTGGACCCTAAAGAAAGCTGAGCGCCAAAGAACTGATGCTTTTGAATTGTGGTGCTGGAGAAGGCTCTTGAGAGTCGCTTGGAGAGCAAGTAGATCAAATCAGTTAATCCTAAAGGAAATCAACCCTGAATATTCATTGGCAGGACTGATGCTAAAGCTGAAGCTCCAATACTCTGGCCATCTGATGTGAAGAGCTGACTCACTGGAAAAGCCCCTGATGCTGGGGAAGATTGAAGGCAGGAGGAAAAGGGGCCGACAGAGGACGAGATGATTGGGTGGCATCACTGACTCAATGGACATGAGTTTGAACAAACTCAGGGAGACAGTGGAGGACAGGGAAGCCTCATGTGCTGCACTCTATGGGGTCGCAAAGAGTTGGACACAACTTAGCGACTAAGCAACAAAGCTCCTGCTCCATGATCATGTCCACTCTGTGCCTACACTCAAATGCCACTGCTCTGACTTTTCTTAACTGGCTGTGCTCTCCCTTTCAGGTCCCTTGGCCCAGAATGCCTTTCAAAAGTTAGCTCAAGTATCTGCTCTTTCCTGAAGATTTCTCAGAAAATGTGTTAGAGAAATGTGGGATGTGGCGAAAACCTCGCCCTGCAGAGCAGCTGGTGTTTGAAAGTGCTGGGATCCAATTCTTTAAATCTCTGACGAGCTGTGTGAGCCAGCAAAACCTGGTTGGTCCCCACACATAGTGGTCACCCGCCTTCATCCTGATTAAGTGCGTGCTATCACTAAGGAAGAGGACAGGCAGCTGATGCCTGAGCACCTATGGTCCTTCACGCTCTGGCTATGACAATTCTTTCAACTGAGATATAATTGACATATAACATTGGTACGACTAAGGTGCACAGTGCGTTGATACATTTATATTTTGCCATATGATTACCACCATGGCATGAGCTAACACCTTTCTCATGTCACATGAAAATTTGTGTGTGTGGTGAGAACATTTAAAATCTAGTCTTTTTTTTTAAATTGGGGTATAGTTGCTTTGGGTTTCCCAGGTGGCTCAGTGGTTAAAGAATCCACCTGCAATGCAGGAGACACAGGCAGATGCAAGCTCGGTCCCCGGGTCCAGAAGATCCCCTGGAGGAGGGCATGGCAACCCACTCCAGTATTCTTGCCAGGAGAATCCCATGGACAGAGGAGCCTGGTGGGTTACAGTCCATGGGGTTGCAAACAGTCGGACACGACTGAAGCGCATAGTTGCTTTACAATGTCGTGTCGCTTTCTGCTGTATAACAAAGTAAATCAGTTATATGTATACATATATTTCCTCCCTCTTAAACCGCCCACCCTCCCGACCCCTCTCCTCTAGGTCACCACAGAGCACTGAGCTGAACTCCCTGTGCAGGTTCCCACCGGCTATTTACTTAACACCTGCTAGTGTACATATGTCAACTCCAGTCTTTCAATTCATCCCCTCCACTATGCCCACTCATCCATTCTCTACGTCTGTGTCTGTTTCTGCCTGCAAATTGGTCCACCTGTGCCATTTTTATAGATTCCACATATATGCACTAATACATGATATTTGTTTTTCTCTATCTGACTTACTTCACTCCGTATGACAGACTCTAGGTCCGTCCACATCTCTACAAATAACCAAACTTCATTCCTTCTTATGGCTGAGGAAAAATCTAGTCTTCTTGCTAGTTTGCTAACCTTCATCTTTCAGGACTTTCCCCATGTCCTATACTCCCATCATTCCTGGACTAGGATTCTCTCTGCTTCCTCCTAGATCTGATCCCTACAAACCATCTCCAGTACTTCTTGCCTACTGCCTCTGTTTGGACCCACAGTTTAATCTTTGATCTTGGTTTGTTCTTTAAGAATACATAATATACTTAAAGTATAGTGAATATATATAGTGTGTGTGTGTGTATGTGTATATATATTAGTAGTATATATATAAGTAATATATATACTTTTAGATATACTTATATAACTTATATATACTTTAAGTATACATATTACATATACACTATAATATATAATAATATATTGCTTTTACTAATATATTAATAATATGTATGAATATATATGGGCTTCCCTGGTGGCTCAACTGGTAAAGAATTCACCTGCAATGCAGGAGACCCTGGTTCAATCCCTAGGTTGGGGTGATCCCCTGGAGAAGGGATAGGCTACCCACTTCAGTATTCTTGGGCTTTCCTGGTGGCTCTGACAGTAAAGAATTCACCTGCAATGAGGAAGACCTGGTTTTGATCCCTGGGTTGGGAAGATCCCAGAAGATCCCTGGAGGAGCTCATGACAACCCATTCTAGTAGTTCTCTGACCCAGGGCCCCTGCATTGGGAACACAGAATCTTAACCACTGAACCACCAGAGAAGTCCCTGGAACTCATGACCTATTCTAACTGAGTCATATAATAGCAATAATTACCATTTAGGGTATATTTACTGTGTACCAGGCAGGATACAAGACATTTTGTAAACCCTGTGTTATTTAATTTTCCCCATAATTCCAGGGGTAGGTGTTACTAGCACCACTTTAGAATCAAAGAAATGAAAGCAGAAAGGCACTTGTCCAAACACTTCTCATAAGGGCAATATCGATGCACATACACACGTAACCAGGCAAGTCAGAAAAAGGCAGCAGAATGGAAAATGGTGTGTGTGTATCTGGTGGAGTATGGGAGTAATGGTCAGGAAATGAAAAAAAGGAAAAATCAGGGAGAAAAAGAACACACCTCAGAAGGATTTGTAGAGTAAATACTACATTGAGTATTTGACCTGATTCATGTGACCTCAAATCTCCAGCCCAGCCTACCTTTTCCAGTCACACTCGTAGACCCTGACTTCAAACCTGTAAGGCCCACAGTCTCATGACATCTGCTTTTCCTGTCCAGACCTAAGGAATATGTGTCACACAGAGGTAAAGCCAGATGCCTCAATCCTGAGGGACAGGGTCAAAAGCAGCTGGAGACTGGGAGATAGAAAATCAGAATTGGAAAAGGAGAAAGAAGAAAGTTGTGACAGGTCTGTGAGACAGGGAGAAGCCAGTCACCTTGATTTCTTTCAGTAATGCAGGGAAGTTTTTGCCAGTGTCCACAAATTTCACAGCTTCAAGTAAATCACTTGTCAGTTTAATTAGATTCAAATAAAGAGTAAAAATTAATTTGAAAAAGATCCGCCCTTACATTTGCAATGGTGTCTTTCTTGCAAAGGCTCAAGAGAAAAGCGAGAATCACTTTTTTTTTTTTTGGTTAAAATAAGAAAGTCAATCCCCAAAATATAAGTAATCAATAACAGTATTCCATCCAAACAGCTTAACAACTTAATGGAAATCTAATTCCAGGAAAATGTTAAAGGACTAATTGATTAAAATTATAAATCAATTCTGTCCCCCACTCGCCCATGGTTTCATATGACACTATTTTCTACAAAAGGGGAAACATAAGCTCAAAATAAGCCTGGTTTGGGATGTATCTGCAAGGTGTAGAAATTAAAACTCCCTGATAAGTGAAACAGAGTTATACATGAAGACTATTCGTAGAAACCACTAAGTAATATAACTATATGCTCTTTTCTCAGTACAGTTTTACTAAGTACATACTATTTTTTAACTTGTCTGAGGTTTTCTAAACAAATCAGTGGTCTTCTAATTCCATCAAGGTCCAATGATAAGCCTTAAAGACTTCTTCAGCATTGGAAGATATCTTTCCAGAATTTTTTTTTCCAGAAGAAAAGAGAGAACAGTCTGATCAGTGAAAGAACAGAATTCATCAAAATGGGAGCAATATGATGCCTAGAGCAACTGTACGGCTGAGCATGAACAGTCCGTTGTGCTGTGCTACCTCTTTAAAAAGATACTTTGAGGTTATGAATATCATCTGTCTGTTTTGCAGAAATTTGCTGAAGTCAAGCAGGTCTGATCCAATGCACAATTTTTTTTTTTTTTTTTTTTGGCTTTCTTCAGGTAACTATCATGTAAGAAATGCTACTTAAAATGGGAAGCCCTGAAAAAAAAAATGTAACATCTTAGTAAATATGAGGTTGGAGGTTACTGTTGTGAATTTATATAAAGGTAAAACAAATTAAAAGTGGGGCGAAAATGGTCATGTTCATACTTCCTAAAATGGGAAATAGCAGTAGAACTGGACAGCATTGGACTGTTGAGTCCAAACTTTGACTTCTGAACCTTAGTCTGTCCTCATTTTCAGTGATATACTCAGGTCATCGTCCTTCAGTTTCTTTACCTAGAATGCCTAACATGAGAATCATCATGTTGTACTTCAAATGGATACTGTGATGATTCTATAGAAAATTACCAGGGAACAAAACGAATGAGAAAACTCCTACAGTCATGACAGCAGGTTGGACGTGAGTAGGCAAATCAGGGGGAAGAAAAGTTGGCACTAAAGATCTGGATGAGGAAGGGTTAAAGGAGGGAATTCCCAAATGGTCTAGTGGTTAAGACTCTGTGCTTCCAATGCAGGGGGAGTGGGTTCGATCCCTGTTACGGAACTAAGATGCCACATGATGTGGGGGCACAGTCAAAAAAAAAAAAAAATGGGTAAGAGAAGAAAGACTCTCGAGAGTCCCTTGGACGGCAAGGTGATCAAAGCAGTCAATCCTAAAGGAAACCAACCCGAATATTCATTGGAAGGACGAATGCTGAAGCTGAAGCTCCAATACTTTGGCCACCACAACAAGAGGAGGAAAACATGCAATGGAGTCAAAAGAGAGCAAAAACTAGTGTTCCCAAATTATACTAATTATAGATGCGTAATGAGGGAGATTTAGAAATTCCTGAGACTAGAGGATTTAATGCTTCATAAGGAAAAAAAGAAAATTCAGTAATGAAAAGGGGAAGAAGAAACTGTATCTGCTGATGATATCCAGCAACTTCCCAGAAGACCCTGAAGAGAGAAGAAAGATCCTTAGGCAGACAACAATCAAAGTATTCTATACCATATTTACATTTTTACTTGTGAGAGCATGTTTCTTTTTTCTCTCATTTCATATAAAAAAATCAGGCCAGAGACCCTTAAAATTTTTTTTGTAGAGTTATAATCAGGAAAAGATGCAAATAAATCAGCAATTGCCCACGTCAGGATTAAGTTATGAAACTTTGACTAAAAAGATACTGGAAATATTTCCAAGACACATTGTTGAAACGATTCAAATGTCAGGGTTATATGATGTAAGTTTGGGAAATAGCACACTGATTAATTTTCAAAGATTTATTTGAGGAAAAGAATCAGAAATACAAGCTGCAATTTGTAACAACACTGTCCGAAAAGCCAAAAACTAAGATTGTTTACATATTGTATTAGAAAGGGAATATTGGCTGAAAACAACCGCCTTTTGTAGTCAGCGTGCCGCAGTGCTAGAATTCACCAAAGAACTTAGTGAAGTGATATGAAGTTAGCATAAAACAGTACCTAAGCTAAGGAATGGACTTCCCTGGTGGCTCAGCTGGTAAAGAATCCACCCGCAATGCAGAAGACCTGGGTTCAATTCCTGGGTTGGGAAGATCCCCTGGAGGACGGCATGGCAACTCACTCCAATGCTCTTGCCTGGAGAATGGATCCCATGGATCACAAAGAGTCGGACACAACTGAGCAACTTTCACACTAACCCAAGGAATAACTGAAAAACAGATGGCTAAGATAAGACCTCCACACAGATATATTCTTAACCATTTATGCACATGAATATAGTAGGAAAATAGATGACTCAATTAAAGATGTAGCAGCTAGCAAATTAGATGAATAAATAGCTGGTGAATTGGCTTCATTTCTAGGCTGCTTTCTTTGCTACATAGATTTAATTACTTTAAACTGAAAGATGCACATGGACTTTTGGGGAAGAGTACTTTCTGGAATGTATATTTGTTTCAAGTAGCATTTTCTAATCACCACACTGGTCAAATGCCTTATGTCCTCATTGTTTTGGTAAAGGTAACCAACCAACACCAATTTTCAAAAGGTTTTTATGGAAATGTGTATGAGATTCACTTTAAAATAAAAAGGACTATTTATTACTGTGTTTGAATGCTCTAATCTTGATGAAGACCTTACAAAAAGAAAGTCTGCAAAGGATGTAATCTATGTTAATAACACAAAACTCAAAGAAATTGTTACAGGAAAACTGTAGGAAGAAAGATGCAAAAATGGATAAAGTGTTAAAATATTTTAAAGTCTGATTTAAAGGTGGCCTCCTACTTAGGATCTTATTTTACAAAAATTTCCTGGGGTACTTTACTGATGCTGAAGCTGAAGTTCCAATATTTGGCCACCTGATTCGAAAAGCCAACTCATTGGCTCTTCGTGATGTTGGGAAAGATTGAGGGCAAGAGGAGAAGGGAGCGACAGAGGATGAGATGATTGGGTGGCATCACCGACTCAATGGACATTGAGTTTGAAGGACAGGGAAGCCTGGTGTCCTGTAGCTCATGGGGTCACAGAGTCAGACCCAACTGAGTGACTAAACAACGACAAATTGAAAGTCAACTTGGATATATTCCCAGCTCTACCACTTTCTAGCTGAGTGATGGCCTAGGCAGACCCACTAAACTCTCTAAGGCTCAAATTCCACATATATGAAATGAAGATAGCAATAATAATATCTTCTTTACAATAATGTTTTAAAGATTAAATGTTACCTCTATCACAATGCAATATAATTATTTATCTTCATGGCTCTTTCATTCTTTCCATCAACTAAAGTGGATACTGACTCTGCCTCTATTAATCATATGACTTTCAGAAGATTACTTAACATCTGTGTCAATGTTATCATCTATAAATTAAACATAAAAGTAGCAGACATCTCATTTGGGCCATTGTAAGAGTCAATCAGCTAATACAAGTAACATATTCAGAACAAAGCCTAATACAAATTAGGAAATCATATATGCTAGCTAGATTTTTATTCATGTTTTTTTCTTTCTGTCCTCTTTTTTCCTGCTCTTTCTTATTCTTATCATCATCATTCATTCTGTTAAATCTCATCCTATTAGAAAGCAGCATTTTTCCGTTGGGGGCTTCCCTGGTGGCTCAGCTGGTAAAGGATCTGCCTGCAATGTGGGACACCTGGGTTCGATCTCTGAGTTGGTAAGGTTCCTGGAAAAGAGAATAGTTACCCACCCCAGTATTTTGGCCTGGAGAATTCCATGGACTGTATAGTCCACAGGGTTGCAAAGTCAGACATGACTGAGCGACTTTCATTTTCACTTTCATTCTTCCTTTCATTTTACAGTAATAAATAAATATTAAAGTTTGAAAAAAAATTTTGAATCAGTATAGAATTTTTTCCAGAATGTTTCCCATTATTAATTGTGATATGTCAATGTGATAAATTATATGATAGATTTTCTAATGTTAAATTCCTGCACGCCATATACATTTTATATGATATTTATGTAATAGAAAAGTGGTGAAAAAGATTTAATGCCTAGTACTTCTTAGTGCATTAAGGATATCCAATAAATACTTTCAAAAAATTAATCTATCCAAAGATTGGCATTACAATCCCAATAAAAAAACCTTTTGAAAATGATTGCTACTGGTCATCGTTATCAACACAGTGGAGGACATGAGGCATTTTTGACCAGGGTGGTTATTAGAAAGCACTACTAGAAATAAACATAATTATGTATTCCAGAAAATTCTGTTCCCTGAAAGTTCAATTTTTAATTTTTTCCCTTTTTAACAAAACTATTTGAAAAGATCAACATATGCTCATGATGCTCAATTTTAAATATTTTTAATAAATGTCTATTACTATTTCTTAGATCAAGCTGCCACAACAAAATACCCTAAACTAGATGGCTTGTTGTTGTTCAGTCACTAAGGCATGCCTGACTCTTCACAATTCCATAGACTGTAGCCTTCCAGGCTTCTCTGTCCTTCATTGTCTCCCAGAGTTAGCTCAAGTTCACCTCCATTGAGTCAGTGATGCTATCTTACCATCTCATCCTCTGCCACCCTCTTCTCCTTTCAACCTCAACCTTTCCCAGAATCAGGGACTTTTCCAATGAGTCAATGCTTTGCATCAGGTGGCCAGAGTATTGGAGCTTCAGCTTCAGCATCAGTCCTTCCAATGAATACTCAGGATTGATTTCCTTTAGGATTGACTGCTTTGATCTCCTTGCAGTCCAAGGGACTCTCAAGAGTCTTCTCCAGCATCACAATTTGACAAATATTTCTTTTTCATGTTTCTGGGGGCTGTGAAGTCAAAAATCAAAGCACCAGCAGATTCAGTGTCTTGTGAAAGCCAGCTTCTTGGTTCTTAGAAACTGGTTCCATCTTTAGTCAAAGCTATGGTTTTTCCAGTAGTCATGTTTGGATGTGAGAGTTGGACTATAAAGAAAGCTGAGCATCGAAGAACTGATGCTTTGAGCTGTGGTATTGGAGAAGACTTTTGAGAGTCCCTTGGACTGCAAGGAAATCCAACCAGTCCGTCCTAAAGGAAATTAACCCCGAGTGTTCATTGGAAGGACTGATGCTGAAGCTGAAACTTCAATACTTTGGTTACCTGATGTGAAGAACTGACTCACTGGAAAAGACTTCGTTATTGGGAAAGATTGAAGGTGGGAGGAGAAGGGGATGACAGAGGATGAGATGGTTGGATGGCATCACCGACTCAATGGACTTGAGTTTGAGTAGGCTTTGGGAGTTGGTGATAGACAGGGAGGCCTGGCGTGCTGCAGTCCATAGGCTCTCAAAAAGTGGGACATGACTGAGTGATTGAACTGAACTGAACATGTTGGTGAAAGGGACAAGGAAGCTCTCTGGAGCCTGTTTCATAACGTCATTATTCCACTAATTCCATTCATGAGGGCCCCACCTTCATGACCCAATCACCTCTCAGAGATCCCACCTCTAAACAAGTCACTTTGAGAGTTAGGTTTCAACACATAGATGTGGGGAGGATGCAAATATTCAGTTCATAGCATTCTGCAACTTTTCCTCCCCCCTGCCCCAGCCATGCCCCACCAAATTCTGGTCCTTATTGCGTGCACAATGCATTCATTCCATTTTAATAGCCCCAAAAGTCCTAAATCTTTCCAGCATTACCTTTAAAATCTAAATCCAAAGTCCTATCTAAACATCATCTAAATCAGATGAGCAAGACTCAAGATATGATTCATCTCGAGGCAAACTGCCCTCACAGTGAGCCTGGGAAATCAACCAGGTTACCTGCTTCCAAAACACAATGATAGGACAGGGATAGGACAGACATTTCCCTCCAAAAGGGAGAATTAGGAAATAAGAAAGGAGTGACCATACCAAGCAAATCCAAAATCCAGTGCAGCAGGTTCCGTTAGACCTTAAGGCTCAGGAATAATTCTCTCTGGCCCAGTGCTCTGCCCTCCAGGCTCACCAGGTCAGGTATCCCTTCCTCCCCTGCAGTTTCACCATGCTGGTCCCCAACACTCTTCATAGACCTGTCCCCACAGCTTGGCTAGAAAGCCCCACCTTGGCTCTCTGCTTGGACCCTCCCCCCAAACTAAGATCTTTGCCCACAGTTTGGGGGTGAAATCCAGTGCCCAGTAGATCTGACATGTGTTTTTTGAAATTGTGGTGGAAACAGTCATGTCCCCACAGCTGGGCACTCTGTGTTCCTACACAGACAACAATACAGACATGGCCAGCAGCTGTCATCCGCATGATCCAAAGATGCCACCTGGTCTACCAGAGTCATACCCCAGGCAGTTAGGCATGTGGCCCCAAAGCACAAGAGTGGAGCCAGAGATGGGAGGTGAACAACACACAGTGAGGTCCCACGGGAACCCTCGCCTGTATTTGCATTCTTTTATTAGCTTGAACAAGAGCTCTTGGTTTCTATGGAGATGACTGACTAATCTCCTCATTACAGTTGTACGGCCACACCCTTAAATATGACAGGCTTCTCTTTCTTTACAATATGGGTAAGCTGAGGATTTTCCCAACCATTAAATTCTGCCTCCCTTTTGATAAACAATTTCATATATATTTTGGCCACACTGCCTGGCTTGCCCCATCCAGGGATCAAACCTGTGCCCTCAGTGGTGAGGAGTCCTAACCACTGGACTGCCAGGGAATTCTCAATCATTCCATCTTTAAAGCTTTCTCTTTTTTGAATCTTACTATTAAGCATTCAATAGGCTCTAAACCATTGAATCGACCCTTTGCCTAAAAACAGCTTTGGTTAAATATCCAAATTCATCTCTCACAAGTTCTACCTTCTACAAATTTCTAGAATGTGAGCACAATTCAGCCAACTTCTTTGCCACTGTATAGCAAGAATGGCCTTTCTTCTAATTTTAAACCACACATTTGTCATTTCTATCTGAAACCTTGTCAGAATGGCTTTTACCTCCCTTATTCCATCAGCATTTTGTCCGGGATGACTTAGGTGTTCTCTCAGAAGACTGAGGCTTTTTCTACAGCTCTCCTCTTTTTCTCTGAAAATGAGAGTCACTCAGTTGTGTCTCTTTGCAATCCCATGTACTGTAGCCTGCCAGGTTCCTCTCTCCATGGAATTTTCCAGGCAAGAATACTGGAGTGGATAGTCATTCCCTTCTCCACGGAATCTTTCCAACCCGGGGATCAAACCCAGGTCTTCCACAATGCAGGTGGATTCTTTACCAGCTTGAGCCACCATGGAAGCCCAGGGCTTTTTATCTGAACACCCCTCAAAAGTGCTCCTAACAGTCTGTTCAAGGCAATTTGGGCTTTTCCCAGCATATAGCTCAAAACTCTTCAGCCTCTACCCATGAGATACTGTAGTATATTAAGCGTGCAGCAACATTATGTCTTTTTAGCAATGTATATAACATAACTAGGGTTTCCCAGGTGACACAACTGGTAAATAACCTGCCTGCCAGTGCAGGAGACATAAGAGACACAGATTCAATTCAATTCCAGGGTTGGGAAGATCCCCTGGAGGAGGGCATGTCAACCTACTCTAGTATTCATGCCTGGAGAATCCCATGGACAGAGGGGCCTGATGGGCTACAGTCCATAGGGTCGCAAAGAGTCAGATATGACTGAAGCAAATTAGCTTGCATGCATAACTTAATTAACCAATACTTCATTGCTTAAAAAAAAGTCTAACCATCATGTGACAATACAGGGTTGCCACAAATCTTCAATTAGTAAAAAACACAGCATCTGTGAAACAAAATAAAGCCAAATACAATAAAACAAGAAATGCCTGTTCTTAATTTCAAAATTGCTTCCACATTTTTAGGTGTTTGTTATAACAACACTCACTGCACTTTCTCCATACCAGTTCTTAGCATGCAGTGGGGCGGGGGGTGGGGGTGGGGGAGGCACAAGGGTCCAGTCCACAGCATTCTCATACTCATGACAGCATAATCTCTGGTTATTGTAATATTGTAGATCTAAAAGAGGTACCTGTTTATCTACTCTGTACTGAGAATAATATACAATCGAATCTCATTTCCTTAAGCCTGGATGTCCTAGTTCAGAATCATCTAGACTGACGTGTAACTACACGGTAGTTAAGGAAGAAGTATTCAGTCCTTGGAGTTCTGTGTTTGGTAGCAGATTTATTGCATTGATGGTCCAGTTCCTCACCAGTTCACAACTCCTTCTACCAAGAGAAGTCAGTATCCTTATTCCTTGAATCTGGGCTAGCTCCATGACCTATTACGGCTAATAGGATGTGATAGAACTGACTGGCGTGTCAGCTCTGAGCCTTGACCTCAAGGCGCAATGTGCATTTCCGTGTTCTCCCCTCACTCCTCTCTCTTTGCCGTGGGAACCTGCTTGGGCTAGCCTGTTGGAGTAAAACAGACAGGTGGTAGCCCTGTGGCCCCATCACTCCAAGTGATAGCCAGACGTGTGAAGGAGCTCAGTCAAAACAGGAACTGCCCAGCAGAGCCAAGACTAAATCATTGACCTGTAGGCTCATAAGCAAAATAAATACTTATTATTTTAGGCTGCATTACTGGGGCTGTGGAATCTGATAAAGCATTTCATTCAGGCCCTACTTATATCATGCCTGTATCAGCATAACGACCTTATTGCTGATCATCCTATATCTGGTGGAGTTTTTATCCTTGTTTTTCACATAGAGCTAACAGTGCTGGTTGAAATATCTGCCAAATATCTTGTGTTCTCCAGCAGGCCCTTCTGGTCCATTTGAGAATATGATGCTAAATATTGAGGCAAACAGTTTGCCATGAGCTGCTTATGTGCTCTGTGACTTGGCAGGCCCCTAACAAACAATACGCCTGGAATGTCAAAGAATTCTTAGAAACTTATCAACTTGCCCAAACATGGGCAAAATCAGATTCACAACAACCAGAAACTAACACAATAAGACCATGTGCAATTTTTTTCTTAAATAGTTCCATAAATTAACGTTCCATAAATTCCATCATAGTTCCATAAATTCTTTAACGAAGAACTGCAATTTTAAATTGATAATAACCAAAATCCTTGTACTTCAACATCTTGGTGGCCATTTTATGTTTGCAGATAACAATGAGATATCCAAAAAATGAATGTTCCAAATATCTTTGGCTAAAAGCTTTCAGAACTCACACATAAATCTCTGGCTGCTATCTATTCTATCCAAGGAAAGCATATTTGAAATAAGATGTCTCGCTTTCCTAATGAAAAGCAAGATCAGTTTTTAAATAGAATTCAAGAGGATATTCAGAAGGGACAGTAAGAGAGACACTCTGAAAGTGACTTTTAGACCAGGGAACTGGAAAGAGAATACTGGTGACTCTCCTATGTAAAGATGACAAAATTAAAGAGAAAATATGGTAATAAAAACTTTTCTTCATCTTTCTGGCAATGCTCCAAGGCCTCCATTTCTGGGAGAATATGTCTATCTAATAGGTTTAATACTGAACTCACTCAACAAATTATTCCATTATACATTTGCAAAAGTAAGAATAGCTGTCCAAGGACTTTCCTAATGGTCCAGTGGTTAAAACTTCACCTTCCAGTGCAGTGGGTACAGGTCTGATCCCTGGTCAGGGCGCTAACATCCAACATGCCTCAAAGCCAAAACATCAAAACACAAAACAGAAGTAATTGTAACAAATTCAATAGTTTTTTTTTTTAAAAGGTCCACATTAAAAAAAAAAAAAAAAAAGAACAGCTGTCCAACAAGTCAATTTGGGGAAAGCAGAGAGGTAATTGCTGGTCCTGGACAAACCTGAGGTAGTGTTGTTGGGATCACAGGAACAGTCTTTAATATTTTATTCCTCCACACTAGCATCTCTTCTCATGTCTTTACCCACATGGAATTAGTAGAAAGTTAAACTGACATGAATGTGCTGTTATCTACCTCTCTTTGACTCATTGCCTTCTTAGCCATACCATCTGATCTTACTCTTTGGGAAAAGTTCTTAGAGGAAGCACTCACAGTAAGGTATAAGACAGAGGTATGTCTATGTCTGAACTGATTACCCTTCTGAAAGCTCACTTTTTTTAAAAGCAAGGAAACTCATGTTGAAATTTCAGACATCTATGAATCATTATAGTAGGAAAAACACATATCAATTTACCAATTCATACATTATGTTTAAGAAACTGGGTGTGGATGGTTACATTTGAGTGACAGGCCACTAAGTGTATTTGGGATGGAGGTTCTACAGAGTGATACGTCATGAAGTGTGGCATACATCTTTCAGAAAAATGACATGATTTATAATTTTGTCTTTTTATTTTTCTTCTATGTCATCAACTTCTTCCAAATCTGATCCACAAGCCATCACTCCCAGAGCTTAAGTTAACTTCAGTATTCAAAGTCTTTCATCTTTGGCATCACAGACATCCCAAGTTCCTGGCATTATTGTCAACTATTCCTTTATGGTGCCTCCACTCCTACCAACATGTTTATTCCCTGCACCATACGCATCCCCAGGTCTTTTTTGTTGCATGGGCCCAAAATGCTCTATAGTGATCTTCCTCTCTACAGATTCAAGTCTTTTCTCATATTTTAAACAGCTCAGATCTCACTTCCTTCTATGAATTAACAGCAAGTGGTGGTGCTATGGTAAAGAACTCACTTGCCAATGCAGGAGATGTAAGAGACTCAGGTTCCATCCCTCAGTTGGGAAAATCCCCTGGAGGAGGAAATGGCAGTCCACTCCAGTATTCTTGCCTGGAGAATCCCATGGACAGAGGAGCCTCACGGGGTACAGTCCATAGGGCCCCACAGAGTCGGACATGACTGAAGCAACTTAGCACGCATGTGTGAAATCCTAGTACTCCTCATATCTGATTTATATTTCTAGTTAACACTGATATTTAAAAAATGAAGTAGCCAAGGTATGCATATTTTCAGTCAAGAAGTATTAAAGCTTAGTCCATAACTATCTCCTTGTTTATCCATCCTGGCCCAGAAAACCACATTCAGAACCAGACAGATTTCTCACTGAAAAGTGACACTGCTCCAGACCAAGGCTGTCTGAAATAATCTGTCCCTTCTCTGAATTCCTACTGCAATTATTGGATTTTTTAAAAAACTGATTAATATACATAGACTGCCTTTGATATCTTCTCTACACTCTCTAAACAACAATTTAAATGTTATTTAGCTACATGTATTTAAATCTCATTTACTCAATGAGCTCATGAATTTTTTCACAGAATAAACTATGATTATTTTAATGTTAGCTCATATGGAGACATTCACCTAGTAGAAAAATTGTCAGTATCACCTGGCTTCACTATTTTTTAAAGCATGCCTAGGAACTTTTTCTGTATGTCACCAGAGTAGTGCTTACATATTATGTCATTAAGAAGACAGGTAACTTTTCCCTTTTCATCTATGAAATAAGGGCAAAAAAAATGGACAATAGGAAGACTGTTCAGGTATATGAGAATTATAAATCATCATCAATCCATTCATATTAAAATTAAGATCCTTCCTGAATTTATTTTGTATGCCTTTCTCATTAAATGATTTTAATAAATTTAAATAAATTTATTTCAACATTTTTAATAACTATTAATAACAAATAATTTTTAAACAACTATGAATAATTTTTTCTGAAATTTAATTTCTATAAGCTCTTGCTATTTATTCATTGAAAATGCAGCTACAGAAAAATTATTCATCATATGTTCCTAACAATTGAGAAGCAAGCAGTTTTCCTCCAATTTTAAATGGGAGAAACACTGTTTTTCAAGGAGGCCCACATCTTACCATCAGTAATAAGAGACATTCACTTTGAAGCTATGAATCATTTTTTAAAAATCAAATTATTGACTGAGAAGGTTAAAGAAAAAGAATAACACTAATAAATGGACTTTGAGTTCAATGATAATATCAAATTAAAATTAAAAACATGAGTGTAATAAAACAAACAAAATAAACAAATTATTTCCCCCCTGTGTAACACAAGTTATAATGCATTATCACTAAATTTAGACCATTTTTCCTGTAATTTGTCTCATAGCACTATGAACAGTATTTTCCACACCTTGATTTTTTTTTTTTTAATCACTTAAAGAAAATCAAAACTGTGCCTGGTAGGGAAGAAATTAATGTAATTATAGAATCTCTATTAAATCAAAACTAAGCTTTGAATTCTGATTTAGCTTGATTTTTCCCCAATTTTTTTCCAGGTATATTTTAAAACACTCTTCAGAACAGTTCGTCAACTTGCTAAAAACAGGTTAATCCCTCCAGGATGTGATACCTTGAGTCAGGGACTCAAGTTTTGTTGCTTTGACAGCCTGGGCTCCCAGTTGCGATGGTAGTCAGATCAACTGCAGTTAGAGGAGTTCTATGAATCTGTGGCAAGTCTACAAAGGACCTCAGGATCTGTCATTATGGCCACTTTATTCATGAGCCCAATAAACAAGCACTGAATTGGGTGAGGAATGATATGATTGAGTCCACAGGGTAATCTTATCCAACTAATTATTGAAAGACTCCTCCACAGAAGGGTCTTTCTGGGGAGTATTCACTCACAGTATCAATGTTCCTACAATTTGGACCCATTCCAAGAGACTCATTCACATTTCTTTTCCCCAAGCCAATCTGTCACTAGTCCTCCAATCTTATTCTTGCTAAATCCTGGACTGGTCAATCGGGTCTTCAGCTACAATGCACGAACTGGTATAAATTGGTGGTTCTTCTCACCAAGAGGGGCTTCCCAGGTGGCTCAGGAGTAAAGAATCTGCCTGCAAATGCTGGAGATGCAGTTTTGATTCCTGGGTCAGGAAGATCCCCTAGAATAGGAAATGGCAACCCACTCCAGTATTCTTGCCTGCAAAATCCCATGGACAGAGGAGCCTGGCAGGCTATGGTCCATGGGGGTCACAAAGAGTCAGACATGAGCACACACATACTCCCCAAGAGACTTTCTTAGATGCATTTTGTATGGTAAACTAGTCCTGTGCCATTTGGTGCCAGCAATCAATCATCTTTAAAGCAGACCCGACTTTCCCCTCCTCTTAAGTCAACTGTTCACAGAAACTCCCCCGCAAGACCATTCTGGGGGGTGAGAACAGAACTATAGCATAAGTGCATGGAGTATGAGTCACTACCCAGGTAACTTTCTTTTGCTCTCAGAATCTGACCAATCTGGATTTTATATTTGCCTCTTTAATTTGTTGATGGAGAGCCATTCAGCATATGTGACTTTACGCCTGGAGAACAAGATAGAAACAGTTCATTTTAGGAGTTCAGGTTGCAGTCACCTGCTGGCAGTCTCTACCTTAGACCAGTAACAAGTCAAGAATATTTAACTGAAGAAGACAGGCTTTGCAATAGAACCTTAGTGACCTCTATCATAGTTCTCTTATTTGGACTTGTACTTGCTTTATACAGCATTATCAGTCTGCCAAAGATATTGCAAGCCCCACTAAATCTATTGCTTCATGAGAGCCAACAGGGAGAACAGCTTGTACTATAGCCTAGGTCCGCTGGAATGCCTTCTCTTGATCTGGCCCCATTATTTGTAAACAGTTCTGTGAGCAATCGCTTGATAAACATGTCAGAGCCACATATCCACATGTGTTACATATTAATCCAAAATCCAAATAAGTCCACAAACTATTGTGTCTTTTCCTTATTAGTATAAGATGCAAAAGACTCCTCGTAGAATCTCACTTTGAAGGAGATAACATAAACAAGCTTCAGATCACTGAACACCCCAAAATTAAAGTAGCAAATCACCAAATTTTATGTGATACATCCTCCATCCTCTTTCAAAGATAGATATTACCAAAACATTTATGTTGCTATTATACTATTACATGGGCTTCCCTGGTGGCCCAGATGGTAAAGAATCTGCCTGCAATGCCAGAGACCACTGTTCGATCCCTGTGTTGGAAGGAAATGGCAACCCACTCCAGTATTCTTGCCTGGAGAATTCCATGGACAGAGGAGCCTGGCGAGCTATAGTCCATGGAGTCACAAAGAATTAAACACAATTGAGTGACTCACACACACAAACACACATACTATTACATGGCTCTAGAAGCATGATTGATGTAATACATAAGCATTATATACCAAAAAATGATGAGATGATAAAAAACAGACCAACAAAAAAAAATATCCTAAAGGATGATGAGATGATAAAAAAAAATCCCTGAGGATCAAATTGTGTTCTAAAGTTAAAGGATTGACAAAGATAAAGGTGAAGGTTTGCATTTATCAAGTAGAAGCAAATTCTTCTGGTGAGATCCATAGCTACAAAGCAAACCAACTTCCAGGCATGTGTTAGTTTGCTCCACTAAGAACCATGAAAAATAGCAGCTAAATGGAGTCATGTGTGTATGTGTGTTAGTCACTTAGCCGTGTCTGATTCTTTGTGACCCCATGGACTGTAGCCCACCAGGCTCCTCTGTCCATGGGATTCTCCAGGCAAGAATACTGGAGTGGGGTGCCATTTCCTTCTCCAGGGAATCTTCCTGATCCAGGGATCGAACCTGGGTCTCCTGCATTGCCAGCAGATTCTTTACCATCTGAGCTGTAGGGAAGTCCATGACATGCTTAGAAATATTACAATTCATCATCATCCCCTAAACTCTATCCATCCACCTTCTGCATAAACAGAACAGGTAAGTTTAATGGGGATAGCCTAGAAATAACCACTATATGTTTAAAAACAATTTTATTTGGCTGCATCAGGTTTTAGTTGCAGCACAAGGGATCTTCCATTGTGTCCATGGACCCTCTAGTTGTGGCTCGCAGGCTCAGTAGTTATAGGCTTAGTTGTCCCTTGGCAAGTGGGATCCTAGTTCCCCACCAGGAATCAAACCTGAGTATTGCAGGGTGGATTTTTTTTTAACCACTGAACTACCTGGGAAGTCCCAGCTGTTAAGTTCTTGATGGTGACTCTCATTTCTAAAAGTCTCTCAATGATATGGCCTGACTTTTGACTTATCATTCTGTTAGAGGCATACTCCAGAGGCTTTCTCCTTGCTATCTTCACTGTAGTAGTCTTTATATATCTATCTATATATATATAAATTATTTATTTATTTCTTGGTTGCATGTGGGCTCTCTCTAGTTGGGGCGAGCAGGGGCTACTCTCTAGTTACAGCATTCGGTCTTCTCATTGTGGTGACTTCTCTTATTCCAAAGCATGGTCTCTGTGGTACACAGGCTTAGTTGCTCCACAGTATGTTGAATCTTCCTAGACCAGGGATCGAACCTGTGTCCCTCTGCATTGGCAGGCAGATCCTTAACCACTGAACCACCAGGGAAGTCCACTATAGTCTTAACAGACCATGTCAGGGAAAAACTGGGGGATCTGCTAGTTTCTGAATGCTGCTGCCAAGTTGCTTCAGTCGTGTCCGACTCCGTGCGACCCCATAGACGGCAGCCTACCAGGCTCCCCCCAGCCCTAGGATTTCCAGGCAAGAACACTGGAGTGGGTTGCCATTTCCTTCTCCAAGTTTCTGAATATACCACATCAAATTATCCACATAGAAACTAAGGAAGTAATCAGTACTCAATGGCCCCAACATGAAATGGTCTTTGAGTAAATTTCCATTCATCCTCCAACATCCACCTAATCTATGATAATAGTGACATTCTGCCAGTAACCCTCCAAAGACATGGGTATTTTACTTTCCTGGGTGCACAATAATCACAAATCTTTCTGTGGACAGTTAGAAGGAAGATTAAAATACATGTGCATGATGTTGACACAGGATATTTTTTCAAGGAAGCTCATCTACTTTATTCAGGAAGCTCTGGCTCTGTGACATGACTCAAGGCTAAAAGTTATGCTTCTACTCAGCAAACCTAGGGCTTACATTGTTTTACTAAAGATTAAGTGGGATTTCGGTGCCCTGACCATCTATTTTGATTTCAGGACTCTAGGATCACTTAGCCAACATCAAAGATGACTGTAGGCCTGACCAGCTAAGAGAGCACATTCACCTTGCCTCTGGCATATAATTAATGCTGTTTGGCCCCTACTCCCATGGAATCTCAGCATCTGTACTAAAATCAGGGAGCCCATTCCAACGATAATATCAGACATGCACATCCCCAGAGAATACAGTCTATGGTGTTTTCAGAGAATCCTGTGCTCATCTCACTAATTTACATCTAATAGCTGAATGAAGGCAATGCCTCTGGCCTTCCTGGGACCAGTGAACATAAACTACTCCAACATTCATGTCTCTCTAAGAGTTTGGATGCCTCCTCCAACATTAACGCAAAATCATTTCTGTCATCTCAACTTTATTTAGCAGGTACCAGCCCTAAGTTCACTTCCTAAAAAGAAAAATTTTCCAAAGGAAAATCTTGCACCTGTGAAATTATCAACTAGTGTGAGTGAGGGTGGAGTATCAAAGACATATGATACTTAAGTATCGACCGTTACCTTCATGAACCCATGCTTAGAAAATTATTGGAAAGTATGCTCCACTAAAATAAATTAACAGGACATGGTACAGAAAACAGAAGATCAACACAGGAAAGGAGGAGAGGAAGTATTTAGGATGATGGTGGAAGTGGCGATCAGAGGACAATGAGTGGTTGTGAACCAGGTTCAGAGGGCAACTTGCCCAGATTGAAGCAGGTCAGAAAGTTCCAAGAAAGCGGTATCTTTAAAAACATGAGCATATCAATTGAGAGTAGCACTGACATATATACACCACCATGTGTAAGACAGATAGATATTGGAAGCCGCTATATAGCACAGAAGCTCAGCTCAGTGCTCTGTGACGACCTAGAGGACTGGGATGGTGAGGTGAGAGGGAAGCTCAAAAGGGGGATGATATATAGATATATATAGTTGATTCATGCTGTTGGACAGCAGTAACTAACATAACATTGTAAAGCAATTATATTCCAATTTTGAAAAAAAGAAATTTAAAAAACTAAACCAAATTTTAAAAGATAAAAATATAAACATATCCCTCAGACATTTTATGGATATTAGGCTTGAATTGTAATAAGGATATGTGAAGATAAATTCAAAATGTTAAGACGCTCATCAACTCTTTCTTGAAAGGAAAAACAATCACAGGAAATCTTAAGTTTCACCACTGTCATTAGTGTTTACATAGTTGTAATAATGTAAATCCTCAATACCTATCTAACAAAAACTATGATATAATTATGACAACAGAAAGGCATTATAGGAAGAGAGTATTAAGGATATGAGGCACAGTGAAGGCAAGCTTCATTCTCACTTTCCATACCAATCGTTAATACCTGAAACTCAGTTCAGTTCAGTTCAGTAGCTCAGTCATGTCCGACTCTTTGCGACCCCATGGACTGCAGCACACCAGGCCTCCCTGTCCATCACCAACTCCCGGAGTTTACTCAAACTCATGTCCATCGAGTCAGTGATGCCAGCCAGCCATCTCATCCTCTGTCGTCCTCTTCTCCTCTATCCCTCAATCTTTCCCAGCATCAGGGTCTTTTCCAATGAGTCAGTTCTTCACATCAGGTGGCCAGACTATTGGAGTTTCAGCTTCAGCATCAGTCCTTCCAATGAATATTCAGGACTGATTTCCTTTAGGATGGACTGGTTGGATTTCCCTGCAGTCCGAGGGACTCTCAAGATCTTCTCCAACACCACAGTTCAAAAGCATCAATTCTTCAGTGCTCAGCTTTCTTTATAGTCCAACTCTCACATCCATACATGACTATTGGAAAAACCATAGCCTCGAGTAGATGGACATTTGTTGGCAAAGTAATGTCTCTGCTTTTTAATATGCTGTCTAGGTTGGTCATAGCTTTTCTTCCAAGGAGTAAGCGTCTTTCCATTTCATGGCTGCAGTCACCATCTGCAGTGATTTTGGAGCCCCCCAAAATAGTTAGCCACTGTTTCCACTGTTTACCCATCTATTTGCCATGAAGTGATGGGACCGGAAGCCATGATCTTAGTTTTCTGAATGTTAAGCTTTAAGCCAACTTTTTCACTCTCTTTCACTCCTGAAACTACAAGGTTAATAAATTACAAAATGGGAATTATAAAAGATCAGGAAATAAAGAAGAGTTGGAAGTGATTGTCTGCAGTAGGAGAATAGGCAAGAGTGATAGCAGACTGGAGTATGTCACAAACAGACCTCATATAATAATTCATATATTTCAATCATGGATATGAACAAACTTGATACAAATATACTCCCCTTTACTTAAGAGAAAAATAGTCACATAGAGGTATAATCGAGACATCAAAAATGTATTGAATGCCGAGCAAATTTCATCTCATATGATGTTTAGAAAACTCTAAAACATCATTTCTGTTAGAGATGAGAAAACTGGAATCCAGAAAGAGTAAGTAGCTCACCCAATAGTTCTCATTGAGTCATTACTGAATCCAGGAATGAACCACGGGACTATCTGGCACCTAGGTCTTTGTTCTATCTACTATGAATCCACTGCCCTCAGTAAAATATCTTTATGGGATGACTAAAGCAGACTTGAATGGACTTTACATGTATACAAGGAAAATAAGTGTATCCCCGACTGGAATAACAGTGGAATGTGTGCTGAGAAAGGTGAAGAATAATTGGCCTGGCTGTAATAAAGTCACAATTATAGAAAAGGGAGGACTGATGTTGGTTAGCTTTAATACAGAGATGACATTCATTGCAGAGGAATTTTCTAATAAATATCGGGGTGTAGAAAAGAATAAAAACCAGTTCTGTCATTATGTTACTTCCTTTATTTGTAAAATTAGACTCTTCTGGTTGTGACAAAGACACAACCATCTGGAAAACTCCTGTTTCATAAGAACAGATGTTTAAGAAACTCACAAGAAGAAGAAAAGTAAATATGGAATAAGACCTCTTGCTAAAGCAAATGATTAAAACAGGAGCAGCAATCTCTGCTTGCATAGCAGAAAGACTGTCTGCTTAACTTAGGGTACAGGTGTGGACAGAGGCCTCTTGTGCCAAAACAAGCCTACTTCCATGTAGTAGATTTATCTTTAAAATAAAACCCACAGGACCTCCCTGGTGGTCCCATGGTTAAGAATCTGCTGCCAATGCAGGGGACACAGATTCGATCCCTGGCCCCAGAAGATCCCATATGCTGCGGAGCAGCTAAGCCCACACACCACAACTACTGAGCCTGCACCCTAGAGCCCAAGAGCTGAAACTGCTGAAGCCCACGTGCCTAGAGTCCATGCCCTGCAACAAGAGAAGCCACCACAATGAGAAGCCCTCAAACCGCAACTAGAGAAAGCCTGCACACAGCAATCGACCCAGCACAGCCAAAAATAAGTAAATAATTTTTAAAGAGCACAATTAAAATAAAGCTATCTTCTCCTGTGGAAGCTCTAATCTAACAGTAACCTCAAATTGTTCAGAAAAGCAATTGATTGAATTTTGGTCGAAATATCCTTGCTAAGTTTATCTTGAGATATACGGAATAATAGAACTACTTGAGTTATTTCCAACACTCACTTACAGTCTAAGAACTCTTTAAAAGGCTATGGAACTCTGCTCAATGTTATATGGCAGCCTGGATCGGAGGGAGTTTGGGGAAGAATGGATACCTGTATATGTATGGCTGGTCCCTTCTCTGTTCACTTGAAACTATCACAACATTGTTAGTTGGCTATGCTGCTGCTGCTAAGTCACTTCAGTCGTGTCCGACTGTGCAACCCCATAGACGGCAGCCCACCAGGCTCCCCCGTCCCTGGGATTCTCCAGGCAAGAACACTGGAGTGGGTTGCCATTTCCTTCTCCAATGCATGAAAGTGAAAAGTGAAAGTGAAGTCGCTCAGTCGTGTCTGACTCTTTGTGACCCCACGGACTGCAGCCTACCAGGCTCCTCCATCCATGGGATTTTCCAGGCAAGAGTACTGGAGTGGGTTGCCATTGCCTTCTCTGAGTTGGCTATACCCCAATACAAAATAAAAAGTGTTTTGTTTTTTTTGCAAAGGCTACTTCTCAAGTCTCTGACCTTCTTGGGGCTCTGTGACATCATCTTCACAAGGAGAAATATTATTTAATTGTGGGCTCAGACTATATTGTTTTGGATAATATTCTCTATGGAGATACATTATGAAAACAGTGCTTACATTTGTTCATATAATTATCACACAAAGTATTCAGCAGTTAACACACCAATGTCAAAGGAGATTGCAGGCATGGGAAAGAGCTGCAGATGTCCTGCCAATTATTCTAAGCACTATTACAATAAAAATCTAATGACTTGGATAGTTACGTTAATAACACACAAGAATAAAATATCTGACCTTTAAAAGGAGTTAGTTTGAAGTTATATTACACTTTTGTGCAATGCTGTGATAATCAAACAAAGACTCTGTCTTGTATTCTCAGATCCTGACTTGGCATGCTAAATCAGAATGTATTATTCAAAGTTTTTTGCCTATGGCCAAGTTATAAAGAAGGCAATTATGATTCCAGGTATTTGAGCACTGCAGAGATTCAGCTATTTACATACCAGGCACAATAGGTAAGCTGTTACCTAGGTTTAAAATGGAAGTCTCAACTAGAAAAGAAAATATATGCTAGCTTAAAAAATATCACAATTCTGTCTTTATTAAGTATCATAGTTTAGCCTAAAATACCTAACATGACAGAAGCATATTTGAAAATTATATTTTTCTAATAAAGTCTTCTTAGGTATGAATCTCTGCTCTACTGCAATCCTATTGATTTCACAATTTTTCAAATGTGCTGTAGAGAAATAGATGCTGAATGCTGGGGTCATTCAAAGCTTCAATACAAGTGGAAAATAAATGTGCTAAGAGACCTATGACATACCCAGACAGCATATTAAAAAGCAAAGACATCACTCTGCTGACAAATATCCATATAGTCGAAGCTATGGTTTCTCCAGTAGTCATGTATGGATGTAAGAACTGGATCATAAAGACGGCTGAGAACCAAAGAATTGATGCTTTCAAATAGTGGTGCTGGAGAAGACTCTTGAGAGTCCCTTGAACTTCAAGGAGATCAAACCAGTCAGCCCTAAAGGGAACCAATCCTAAATAGTCATTGGAAGGACTGAAGCTGAAGCTCCAATACTTTGATCCCCTGATGTGATGAGCTGACTCATCGGAAAAGACCCCTGATGCTGGGAAAGAGTGAAGGCAAAAGGAGAAAAGGGTGGCAGAGGATGAGATGGTTAATAACATCACTGACTCAATGGACATGAACTTGAGCAAACTCCAGGAGATAGTAGAGGACAAGGAAGTCTGGCATGCTGAAGTCCATGGGGTCACCAAGAGTCATAACTTATCGACTGA
Organism: Cervus canadensis; assembly: GCF_019320065.1. Lineage (NCBI taxonomy): Eukaryota > Metazoa > Chordata > Mammalia > Artiodactyla > Cervidae > Cervus > Cervus canadensis. The sequence goes on from NC_057394.1 coordinate 31,948,499, forward strand.
ACAACAACAGTAAAACTGGGTCAAGAACTCACACCCTTCCTTTTGGTTATTTCAGGTATCAATACAAATAAGACTGCGGGTGGAGTCTTGTGTTCACATCTCCAGACTGATAAAATCGTCTCTGACTCATAGAGGTTCAGGGCTAAATTTTTAATTTTCCACACCCTTACATACACAACTCTCACTGGATTCTCCTGAGACTATGTGAGTCGGGCTCTTTGAGATGACAATGAATGGAGATATGGCAGATTTGCCCTGAGTGATGGGAGGGGAGTTTTTGTAAGAAAACACCCAGAGGCAGGTAAACAAAGAAAACCATCTCTGCTGCAGTCAGTAGATTTCTGCCTCTCTGGGTCTCTTCGTGTTTCTAAGCAATCTGCTGTCTGATTAATATATTTCAAAGTTCTTTGAAAGAAAGTATCCCACTTGGTCAGTTAGGCAGACATCAGTGAAGACAGAGTCCTTGACCCAAGCCACCTCCTAGGTCACTGAGTTTCCCAGTGGCCAACCTATATCTAGCTGCCAGGGACAATCAATAAGAAAGAAATGATTGGGGTTTTCCTAGGGGCTCAGTGGTAAAGAATCCGCCTGCCAACGCAGGAGACGTGGGTTCAATCCCTGGTCCGGGATAATCCCACATGCCAGGGAGCAACTAAACCTTTGCACCACATCTACTGAGCCTGTGTCCTAAAGCCTAGGAGCCACAACTACTGAAGCCTGAGTACCGCAACTACTGAAGCTCTGTGCCCTAGAGCCCACGCTCCACAGTGAGAAGCCCACGCACTGCAATTAGAGAGTAGCCCCCACTTGCTGCCACCAGACAGAAGCCCATGCATCAACAAAGACCCAGCACAGCCAAACATAAATAAATAAAATTATTTTAAAAAGGAAAGAAGTAATCTTGTAGCTGTTTTCTGAAAAGAGGGCTACGAATGCTCAGATACTCAATGACATGGATTTCAAAGCAACTTAAAACCTCTGTTTCTATGCTGTCTCAATTAAATGCTGAATTTTTACATCCAAGCTCACAGCTAGTGGAGGTTAGTTTGATCTTCTAAAGCCTGTTTCCTTATCTGTAAAGCAAAGATCCCATAGCAGGTTGTGCAGATTAAACAAGATGCAGATTAATCCATGTAAAGCACCTAGTAGGCAGAGCTGATGGTATAATCAATTTTTAAAAAGCCATTTATTCATGCAAAACTATTGTGCATGCAAATATTCACTTGCATACCTCTAAAAATCCCAAAGCCACAACTAGTATCTGGGCAAGCACTATACTTGAGAACCTTGAAAGCTGCGTTTGAATTATTTACTAAATTGAAAGTATTGACCTACTGGAGGGTAATTCGATTTTTCAGTTCTATATGAAATTTCTGTATATTAGATTTGCTGAAAATAGGGGTATCTTGTAGTAAGCGAGTTTGTGGGTTTATAAACAAATGTGTTTTTTAAAGTAACATAAACATTGCTAAGATATATTCACCTTATTCTTGACGTATAAAGACACAACCACAAGTATCATTACTTATTTTTTTTTTGGTGCGCTGGGTTTTCAATGACGCACGTAGGCTTCCTTTAGTTTCAGTGAGTGGGGGTTACTCTCTAGCTTCTTTCTCTAGTTGTGGTGCACTGGCTCCTCATTCTTCTAGCTTCTCTTGCTGAAGCACTCTAGGACACACAGGCTAAGTAGTTGCAGCTCATGGGCTTAGTTGCCTGGCAATATGTGGAATCTTCCAGGACTAGGGATCAAACCCATGTACCCTGTGTTGGCAGGCAGATTCTTTACCACTGGACCAGCAAAGATGTCCCATTATTATTTAAGGATTTTTCCTTCGGGGCTTCCCTGGTGACTGAGTGGTAAAGAATCCCCCTGCCAATGTAGAAGATGCAGGTTTGATCCCTGGGTGGGGAAGATCTCCTGGAGAAGGGAATGTCCACCCACTCCAGTATTCTTGCCAGGAAAATCCCATGGACAGAGGAGCCAGAGGGAATTGGTCATGACTTACTGACTAAACAACAACAACTTTCCTTTGAGGGGGCAGAAATAAACAATAAGAGGCCTTTTACAGTGAGCCCAGGTGCCCATGATAAAGGCTGATCAGCCTTTGCTCTCACACGGTTTGACAGGCCTATGCAACAAGATAGATAAACATGGGCCTTGGTATATGAGGTTGACCTGGGCATTAATTCCTGTCTATTAACTATGTGACCTTAAAGGCAATTATTCAGTCCCTCTAAGTTTCAATTTCCTAAAGCCAAATAAATCATACTCTCTGGGATGGAGCCCAGGCATCATATTTTTAATCTCCCCAATGATTCTGATGTGAAGTCAAATTTGAAACCCTATCCTCTGAAGCTAGTGATTCTCTAACCATAGCATACATTACAGTCAGACCCGCCTCCAGAGATCCTGATCCTACAGCTGTGGGATGGGGCATAGTTTGCATTTCTAACAAGTTCCAAGGGATGCCGAAGGTGCTGGTCTGGGGACATGCTTTGAAATTCATTCCTGTAAATGCATCGGACCTATAAATGCATCAAATTACTTCCTGTTCCCCTGGAGTGGTAACTATGAATCATATCTGGATGCCCAGCAACTTCCTGCTTCAAGTCATTCAAAATCTCTCCTCCTCTAATCATTCAATTTCATTCCCAATCCCTGAAAAGCCCTGGAACTATTAATGTTCTTTGTCTATGTCCATTAGATGCCATTCACAATTCTTTTTATCAAAACTCCAACATTCAGAATGTTCCATAGTATTTTCTTATAACTCCATTATTATTCCCAGTCTCTGCATTACCCCAAGGACCAAAAAAAAAAAAAAACATGCTTTATTCATTTTCATATTCTGGGATTTATGCAAAATGTCTAGTACATGATAGCATGTTAGTCACTGTCTAACTCTATGTGACCTTATGGACTGTAGCCTGCCAGGCTTCTCTGTCCATGGAATTCTCCAGGAAAGAATACTGGAGTGGGTTGCCACTCCCTTCTCCAGGGGATCTTCCCAACCCTGGGATTGAACTCAGGTCTCCTACATTGCAGGTAGATTTGTAACCCACTAAACTACAGGTACATTATGGGAGCATAATAAGTGCTTTCTTGAATGGAAACACCCCACAAGCCAAAAATACTTTTTTCTAACACCTAAGTGTTGGGCCTATTTCTCTGAAAAGATCAGTTGGATCAATGATGATACCAGGACCTTTCCATTCTTTTAAGAAATGTAAACAGCATTTTGCTGGTAAGAAAAACCTGTGTTTTTATAGCCTTATTTTTAACAACTTTTCACACCTCTCTTCTTCTGTCTGACCATGCTGCTCTCCCTCAGCCTTCACACACTAAACCTGATAACCACACACTCTGAGCACTTAAGGCACTGTGACAAAAATACACTGAATTTGCCAAATGCAGGTTTCTCACTTTTTAAACAATAACAAAATAGAAACACGTCAAGGTGAAGGTTGGCTCTGTTTATCTGTACAATCCTGGTAGGTCAACAGGATGAAAAACACTACAGGAACACGTGAATTAAGCCCCAGTGGGTTCCACTGATGTCATTGATCCAACGTCTTGGAAGCTGGTCTGCTTAATAAGGTGGAGGCCAAGACGGTACCTGTTATCCTTTAACCTCAGGGTCTGTTTATAATTTTTTATTCATTAAACAACTAACTCTTTACCAGGAGGCTAAAAGCTGGCTATCTTTGCTGTGAGTCGGCATCCTAAATCCTGTAGCTGCTTGTTCCATACTTTATCAGACATTGTAAGTAAGCTCAGGAGCAAAAACGCTCAAAAAAACAAAATAAAATAAAAAGCAGATTGTGACATTATATGTGGCAAAGCCTAGTGAAGTTTCTGGAAAATGGTCTTTGCTAAAACAAGATCTTGATCATTGGTTCCGAAAGGGCTATCGATGGAAGATTTTTGTTGTGCTGTGTTGTGTGTGTGTATGTGTTTTAATGATGATAGTGGTTCAGAAGAAGGTTTAAAAAAAAAAAAAACAGAATTGGTTGGTGGAAAATCCTGGTATCTTTTACTCCACAGTACTAGAAACTCAGAAAATGTCAGAAAAGAGAAAGTGCCTGGAATGAAATGCTAGGAAAACAAATCAACAAGCAAACCTGTTTGCAGAGTGATCTGGTCTTAAAAAAAGATTAAAGAAAACTCTTGTTTCCTTTTAAAATTAAGGAGAGAAAATGAGTTTGTCTAATTGATGAAATTGTTTGAAATCTCACCTATTAAAATTTCTTAAAGAGTTGTGTATGTGTGTGCATGTGTGTGTGTGTGAGTCCCTCAGTTGTGTCTGACTCTTTGAGAACCCATGGACTATAGCCTGCTAGGCTCCTCTGTCCATGGAATTCTCTAGGCAGGAATACTGGAGTGTGTTGCCATTCCCCTTTCCCGGGCATCTCCCCAACCCAGTGATCGAACCTGGGTCTCCCACACTGCTGGCAGATTCTTTACCATCTGAGCCCCGAGGGAAGCCTAAAGAGTTAAACATTTATAATATTTTAGATGTTATCATCTTCTTAACAAATCACATCTCTGAATCTCTAGATATGTTCCCCTAATCCTAATGTGACTTCAGTCACTTGACAAATATTTTCTGTATGCCTACTGTGTTTAAAACTGTAGTGATTAAAGAAACACACATAGACAGATGCATACACACACACCAACACACACAATGGATTCATTCTCTGTCTTCACATAGTTTTAAGGCTCCAAAAGGCCTGATTTTTCTTCAGTGTGTTTAAAGATTAGACCATCTTCATCATGAAACATTTAGAATGAAGTTTAAAGTAGACAACACAGGCTAAGCAAGTTTCTAAATTATGGTCTCTGGATAATCAAAGAATAGTAGAGATGCCGAAAGGCAGGTCCTGGGTGGTGACAAGATACTGTTTTACAAACGAGCTTCCAGGATTCTTCATTCTCTCTACCTTTGAATCTCCTTTGAAAGGAAAGTTCCTAACATCAGTGGAGCCAGTAAGGGTGAAAAGTTAAATTTTTACTTTAGAGTCATAAGGAAATACATTTATAGGGAGTATACTCGTGTATGTTTATTTTCATAATGTGGCTCACGATAAGACATTGGAGAATTAATTGCCAAGCATTTTTTAAAGACTACAGTATCCATATTTCATTGTTTTGTAGAAAACAGGAACAATTTTCCACTCTCACATAAAAACATCACTATCCCTTAAGAACGAGTTTAATCATCACTAATTAGAGTTTCATCATTGATTCAGAATCTGTATACCAAAAAAGAATGCTGTCATAAAAGCAGTTTTTCTGCACATCAGAAAATTATTTGCCATGTAGCTCCGTGTATAGTCATGTTCTTCTCTTAAGTCATTTAATTCACCTTGCATTCACCTCTAAGATGGGTGCTGCACATTTGTGTTATATCTTCAAAGAATACATGGCAAACCTTATTTACCGTGCTATACCTTGGGTCCAGAAAAAAACTTAGTATATTGTAACCTAGCACACTGCATGTTGAAATATATTGCATTATACACAGCAAGTAGTCAACGGTGGTTTTATCAAAACAGAACAAAAATTTTCCCCTTATTATTTCAGGATATTTCAAAAACGTGCCTCTGAGCTCGAACACAGGGCTTGATTAATGCATGATTTCCTCTTTAAAATTAGAAACAGGAATCAAGAATGAAGCTTAATAATTTTCACTTGCTCTTCTTTTCCAAGCATTCTAATGAAGGCCTGGTTCCCAGACCTGGTGAGGCAGCTCCTACATCTGACTGCAGTTTGCCTTTATCCCTGCAAGGCAGGAACTCAAGCTTTTTTTTCCTTTTTCTGAGTGAATGGGAACAATCTGGGAAGAAACAATAAGATGGGATATGCTGTGAAAAGGGGTTGATTTTGTTTTACTCTTGTAATTAGTGTTTGCCATGTCCATTGCAAAAACATAATAATGAATGTCAAAAACATCATTCTAAGTAAAACACCATTAGTCTATGACTCGGAGTCCTCTGTTAGGGACACCCTAGTGTCAATGGTTTACCCTTTTAATTCCTCGAGCAAGCTAAATGGTATAAGAGTAATAAGTACTTAGTTTTATTTTTTTATATTAAGGAAATGTAAATGATGTATGTGTTATCATTATCCAATGTTCTTAATCTCTTGGATTCACCGTAATCATAAATGAATTTGAAGTATATTTTTGATGGCTTTCATGAAGGAAAAACATGAAGAAAAAATAGTACTTGTCAAACATGGGTTTTCTCAGAATTATTTTTCTATTTGAAGACAATGCCCCTGAATTATTTCAAGGTAATATTTTTTTAAATATGGAAAAGCTGCACTGTAATATTGTCGGTGCTCGTTAAATGTTTCTGACATTTTCAGAAAGTAGATATTTAAGTTGTCCTTTGTAACAAAGAGTGAAAGTCAAAACTTCTTTTAGTCAAATCAGATAATCATATAGGGGCAAAGTCAATTTTTTAGATTCCCTCCCCACCTTCATTTTTCTAAATATGTTTTTTAGCTACCATGGCAGTGCCAGGTGGCAAGGGATATCATGTATTTAATCGAGTGAGGAGCAAATCTTAGAAACAGCTAGACATAGCTGACACATCCTTTTTTCATAGTCCACCACGGCACTTGTGTGCTCAGCATTCTACCTGCCTACCTCCTAACTCAAAGAAGACCCACTTACTTCATCCTTCAAGGGCTTCCCTGGTAGCTCAGACTGCAAAGCATCAGCCTGCAATGCAGGAGACTGGGCTCGATCCCCCTGGGTCAGGAAGATCCTCTGGAGAAGAAAATGGCAACCCACTCCAATATTCCTGCCTGGAGAATCCCATGGACAGAAGAGCCCAGCAGGCTACAGTCCATGGGTTCGCAAGAATCAGACATGACTTAGCGACTAAACCACCACAGGGTAATGAACTCATCCCAACCAGTCACTTAAACAAGCTAATTTTGATGAAGCACAGGGCTTCCTTGGTGGCTCAGTGGTGAAGAGTCCACCCGCCAAAGCAGGAGACCCAAAGAGGTCCCATCCCTAATCTGAGAAGATTCCACATGCCCCAGAGCAACTAAGCCCATGAGACACATCTCTTAAGTCAACGCTTTAGAGCCCGGGAGCTACTTAAATGCAGACGCCCTAGAGACTGTGCTCTGCAACAAGAGAAGCCACCACCACGAGAAGTCCCAGCCCTGCAGCTAGAGAAACCCCCACGCACCGGAACTAGAGAAAAACGCACACAGCAACGAAGACCCAGAACAGCCAAAAGCAAAGAAATAAATAAACTAAAGAGAAGAATGAATCACGGAGTCCCATGCTTGCCATCCTCGTTGCCAAAAGTTCATATCAGACCCAATCCCTTTGCTTCAGGGTTGGGTGATGTTTTCTGACCTGTTTTCAGTGCGTCCACCCTCCCTCTGCATGCTATCTGCACAGTGCAGTCCCACTGCTCTGCCCTGAACATCACTTAATTACCTTCTTCTCCAGTTTAAAAATCTCATCCAGGGACTTCCCTAGTGGTCCAGTGGCTGAGACTCTGCACTCCCAACAGATGGGGGCCTAGGTTCGATCCCTGGTCAGGGAACTAAATCCGACATGCCACAACAAGAGTTTGCATACTGAAGATACCACATGCTGCAACTAAGACCCAGTGCAGCCAAATAAATAAGTAAATATTTTAAAAATTTAAAAACATGAAAATAAAAATCTCACCCATATCCAGATCAATGACCAAAGGCCTATAATTACTACAAGCCTTGCTGCTTCCGATAGTTCCTTCCAGAATGACCTTCACCATCATTGTTTGCTTCTCCAAAGCCCATGGACACTTTGAACCTGGGGAACCTTGTTAAAATGTCAATTCCAATTCAGTAGGTCTGAAGTGGAGCCTGATATTCTGCCGTGATGTCATTGCTTGTGGTATAGACTGGTGATGTCATTGCTTGTGGTATAGACTGCACTGTGAAAAACAAAGACATAGGCAACTGTTCCCTTTTGTCGGAGAAAGACTGATCTCTGGCAAGGGCCAGAGAAGAGAACTATATGTAATAAAATATATTCTATCTGATTGGATCAAATAGAAGCAAATTCTTTACAAAAATTATATGGGGGACTTCCCTGGTGGTCTAGTGGCTACGAATCCACTTGCCAATTCAGGGAACATGGGTTCAAACCCTGGCCCAGGAAGATTCCATAGGCTATGGGGCAGCTAGACCCATGTGCCACAATGACTGAGCCCAGTTTGCCTAGAGCCCATGCTCCACAACACAGAAGTCACTGCACTGCAAAGCCCATGCACCACAATGAAGGGTAGCCCCTGCTTGCCACAACTAGAGAAAGTTGGCATGTAGCAGTAAAGACCCAGGGCAGCCAAAAATAAATAGACAGATAAATAATTTTTTTTAAGTTGCATGCTACTGCACAGTTGATTGATAACTGTGTACACATATGCCAGAGATTTGTCTATAGCCTTTGTAAATGAATAAACCCCAAAATAACAATGGAAACTTCGGAAACAATTGTCCAAAGTGTTTATATAACACTCAAATACTAGCACAAATAACATGACAGAACTTGGTCTGAACACTGCACTTCTGTCCTCCAGGCTTGTGCATCACACATTTATTTGCTTTTGCTCAGTCACTGCCCTCCTGCCTGCAGTGATCCATGAGCTGGACTTTCTCATCGGTTCCACTACCTGGAGTCCAGCGCCCTGTGGCCAAGGTACTTCTTGCCTGTCTTTAATCTCTACACCACGGGAAGAGCTAAAATATTGTACTTTAAAAAATCCCAGTGGATGGGTATTATAAAGTGTATGTACTTTCATTTAAAGCACTTTTTTTTTTTCTTAAAGAAGGCCATGATTTCTACTTGTTCCCGGTGTTAAGTATTGACAGAGATCCCTAATCCAAGAGAACAATCTTCAGAGTAGGCACAGTAACTACTCTTAATTACACTGGCTAGAAAAGAGATGGAAAATAAAACTGGTCACATTTTACATTGTTTCAAACATAGAATTATAAAATAGGTAGCTTTGCTATTTTTATTGAGTTCATAATCATGATGAAAGCTTGAATCCTCTGAACTCTGGGAGACCAAAGAAAGCATTTATCTTGGAGAAAATGGAGTCAGACTCTCTGTTGCTGTTGTTGGTTAGTCCCTAAATTGTATCCAACTCTTTGCAACCCCATAGACTGTAGCATGCCAGACTCCTCTGTCCATGGGATTTCCCAGGCAAGAATACTGGAACAGATTACCATTTCCTTCTCCAGGGGAATCTTCCTGACCCAGGGATTGAACCAGTGTCTTCTGCTTTGGCAGGCAGATTCTTTACCACTGAGCCACCTGGGAAGACCCAGCCCTTCTTTAGGCCTTCCACAAATACAGCTCAGTTTTGATAAAATGGAAAATTATATAAATTTTATTAAGTTTGGTAAAAGAAGCGTTTTCAAATAAAGAGTATTAAAGTTTTCCATGTGTATTACTGCTTGGTCCAGAAGTGGACGTGTTACTCACTCAAGCTAACCAAAGACTGTGATTGATGTACAAATAAGAAGAGACATTCTCTTTCTGCCAGGTTTGCTAATCTGGGAGAGTATGAATCTTGGCTTTATAGAAACCCAGTGGTTCCTGCCACTTGGGAAGATCATATGAACTCATACAAATGTGTGTGTGCATGTGTGTGTGTGCATGTGTATGAAGTAGGGAAGGAGGAAAGATAGGGGAAGGAGAAGAATAGAGTTGGTGGGGAGGAAAGTTGAGAGGAGAAGAGACATTTGCCAGGACTGAGTTTCTGTCCCAACCAGGAAGCCCCTAACCCCTGCAACTTTTCTTTCAATCATGTAAACTACCTTCAGTACACTATTCCAACTTGAAAGATAATGAACCCCCTTATTTTTGTTAACCTAGTTTGAATCAAATAAACATTAATACCCCATATCTATATAGGATATGTTCGATCCACTGGGTTTTTTTTTTTTTTTTTTTTTTTTAGTTCTTCATTTGCTTGTTTATTGAATTAGTTTCCTCACCTGCTCCATTCTGTCTAGGAATGCAATGCATGTGTTTCTGTAGCCCTTCTCTCAATCTTGTCCCATTGGATAACAAGTATTCAGTTTAATGGGTACATTATTTGCCAGTTGAGCAAAATACAACTAAAATATCTTCAAAGCATGTAATAAAGAAATCATATCATTTTCTGATTCTTTCTTTTATATTCAATCCTAAAGCCAAGAGAAGAAAAGACAGCTTCCTTTTCCTCTCCCAGATACTCCAAGTGCCAAGAAGATTTTGCCTGGATGGGCTCCACAACAGTCAATACACATATGTGCCAAAAAAACACACAAGGGTAAAGTCCTACCCAAAGATCCCACCACATTTATCCTGAAGACAGACTTAGAAAAATGCTTGTCAATGTCTCTGCTTCTTCCTGCTGAAAGTTGTAAAGTCACAGTAAATGAGGATTCCCCAAATTGCTACTCCTGAAGTGTCTGCAAAATTTAAGACTACTTCCTTTTTTGAAGAAGGTGATTTCATATAGACTCTGGGAGCAAAACCATATTCCTTGAATAAATAGGAGAGAAGCAGTAGGAAGGAGCAGGATCCTACACTCAAGAAATTGCCTCCATCATTTAACTATATATTTTTCATTTAACTATCTATAAGTAACGAAGTCCTTGTCAGAGGAGAACCACTACTGTAATGAGAGAAATTTCTAAAAAGAAAAGCATGAGTTGACGCTAAAATATGTCTCCAAAATATGAATCTTCCTATTGTGTCCTTCCCTGAGAAACGCAGGTTGTTACATTTAAAATATCATCTTCCCACGGCACCTCTCTTTCCCAAAACTTCACACAGTTGAGCCATTCTCAAAGGTGGAGTCTTGTCCTTCCTTAATCCCGCAGAGAGAGAGTAAATTCACTGAATCAGTCATAGCGCAGAAAGGGAAAGTTGAGGCAGTGAGATTTTTCTGGGACAGATGTTGTGCTGTCTCTAGTCAATAGCAGAGTTCACCATCAATACAGCCTCATTCTCTAAACATGCTGGGCTCTCTGCCTGCTTCTTTCCACCGTTTCTCATTGTGCCGCTCGGTCACTTTCTCATGAAGACCACACTCCTGCCTTCTGGAGTTCTCTTCCTTTCTCTATGGTGAGAGGAACTTTCTACAACCTCTTGGATTTCTTCTGCTCAAATGGAGACAGTAGAAGACTGTTCTGATGTCTCCCTAAACACTGTCCATCACGCTACAGATTTACACATGAGAGTCAGATGTAGAAAACAACGTAACAAAACCAACCTGACCCTTTTGTGTGTGGACCCTTTACCTCTACCACTTAGCAGCTGTGTGGTCTGAACCCTTTTATGCCTCAGTTTTCTCCTTTGTAAAATGGAGAAAGCAGTGATAACTCCAGCATGTAACTATGGTCACATTTAGATAAACTCATACATGTAGAGCTTCAAGATTGCTGTCATGTCAGAAGGACATATAAGTGTATGCTCGTTATCACTTCTTGCACTTTCCCCTTGCTTGGCATTATCCATTGGCTCCTTTTATATTCAAACTTACACCAATGGAAATTAAGATCCATGGCTTGTCACTATAATTTACTGCTTAATGGTCTAATGCCATGTTGAGAATTTGTCTGTTATAAGAATAAATAAAGTTCACATATTTAAGAACTTTGTCTTTTCACAGATTTCAGCCCAGGATCTAGAAGCAAACCTGTAGGAGTTATTTTCTTTACAGTTGGTATGATTAATGTCTTATCAAAGTTAGCTCAATTTTTCTGATTAACATGGAAAGAAGGAAAGAAAAGGGAGGGAGAGGGGGTTTTTTAAACAGGAGGAGACAAACAAGAAAGAAAGGAATAAAGAAAAAGGAAGGAAGGAGAAAGGGATGGAGGAAGGAAAACTACTCTTAGGAAAATCATGAAACTACATCAAAATTCACCGTAAAACAATCCCATTTCATATCCTATTAAACTCCATAGGGAGTGACATTTGCTATAGTCAGAAAAACAGATGGTGGAAGGAGAGAGGAAAATAAAATGCTTTGAAAACTGAGAACGAAAATGCCATTGCTACCATTTTGGGTCCCTCTGACGTGTTCCTATATCACGTTATAGCCTCCAAGACAGTCAGTCTCTTTATTATGAGCATGCCTTCCAACCTAAAATAGTTCCACAGGGCTGCTAAAGTAAGAAGCAAGCGGTGTCTGGATGTGTGGTTGTGTGAGGTTGCATGTGAGCCTGTGAGTGGGGCCGGGCCGGGGAACAGTGGGGGTCATTCAAACCCATGAGACAGGCGGCCCTGAGTGGGACACATTGCCAGAAGCACAGTGATTCATCTTCCTCTCAGGCCCAAGTACATCAAGTCCTCTGTTTTGCTCTTAGTTCACATTTGTCCTCTTTAAACCAATGAGTCATAAGTTGGAAATATGTATGAAATAAGCAAGAAGAATATGTCACTGAGTTATTTCTGGTCGTTCAATATACACATCCTAGGACGTCGTGCATTTGAAAGGCAAATTTTTAAACCAGAGAGGTTTATACAAAGCAGATAGAACTGGGGCTATGAGGAAAAAAAGAGAGAGAAATCAGGTGCAGGAAGACATGGAGCCTGGTAAAATGATTAGATTCAGGTGGAGAGTATGAAATATTCCTTCATGCTCTCAAAAGGATAATTTTCTTCAGAGGAAATTGCATAAATTCTTGGTCACTCGAATTAGCAGAGAACTCTCCTTGCCAAAGTTTAGTGCTGGGAAACAAATGACATTTGGACAGTTGCGAAGCCCCCCCCCCTCTCATTTGTGGCAAATATGAGCTTCATATCTTATACAAACTGAATTCTTCTATTAACACCTTCCCAGCCAAAACAAATTACCAGAGAAATCAGAGGGTTAAATGATGGAGGAGTTTTATCAGGAGATAACACAAAGCTGAAATCAGTCTAAGAATGACCAGCAGGGCCGTTTTCATGTATCCATCCATTTAGAGGTTACCTGTTGAGCACCTGACATGTGCCAGCTTGTAAGTATCCAGTGCACTGAGGATACAGCACGTTTCCTCGTAGGCCTGGGTTTTATGGGTCAAGACAGGTATTTAGCAAATAATAGAAATAATACCTGTGACCATCACTAGTATGAAGAGTAGTCGAGGTAAAGGCCTTGTTTGTCTGGGTTTGGGAGCAAATGTATGATGCAGAGGTGAAGATTTGAAATTTTGCTGACACCCAAGGAGGTGAAGGACGAGAAGGCAAGAACAAGCGAAGGGAATATCACTGCAAGGCCGTGAGGCTGGAAGGAGAGTGAGATTTTTGAGAAACAGAGAAGAGTGGCATTGGAACATAGAGATGAGACTGGAAAGGCCAGAGGTCACAAGGATAAAACCTTCTAAACCATGCTGAGAACTGCGGACTTTCTCCAAAGAATAATTGTAAGTCACTGGAAGCAGGGAGAAACATAAGACGTGCATTTTTTAAGATAACCATCTTTTATGGAAAGAATTTAGTGAGGGAAAAGGGAGAGAAAATGAAAAATGTTCAGGAGCTATTGAAGTACTCCAACATCTTGATCCAAGATGATGGCCATGGAAAAAGGAAACAGACAAAAGGTTGTGATGAATTGAGAAAGTCTTGTTAAGAAGACAGTGATTGTTTTCACGCCCGTGGAGGACGGAGCTGGATGGGAAAGAAAAAAGAGCGGGAGTGGAGGATGGTGTCTGTGAGTCCTCCTCTGTAAATTATAAAAAAAGACTTCTCTCTGTCACATATATTCTTGTAACCAAGACACTTCATTTTTCCTACTCTTTTTGTACCTTTTCCTCCACTGTTTTATGTAGAGTGATTCATGTCGCAATGCAACCGGTAGTTGAAAGAATCTCTGCTCAGGGTTCTGGCAGAACAAAGGGACCCAGGGAGTGTGGCCCGAGCTGTATGTAATAACTGCTAGGACTCAGAAGACAGTGGGTGCATCCTCTGTTTTATAGGGAATAATTTTATCATGTTACATGGAAGCAATTTCCTCTTGTAGAAAAGTCATGTGTGGAAGGAAGTACGTGTTTATTTTCAACAGCCAAAGTGTACACACTTACAGACGTCCATCACTTTTTTGGCTGCCCAGCATTTCACCTTCTTCTGTACATTTAGGAGATTTCACATCTTACAAATCTTGATGGGAGACATGTCCTACCATAGACACAAAAGATGCCAGATTCTCACCAGCCCAGATTTCCTTACAGCTGAGGTACAGGCACCATACTAGGCTGAACTAATCAGATGTACTTGCCCTGTATTATAAATCAGGAATTAGGAAAAGAAAGGACAGCTGAAAATGTGCTTTGATGCACATAGTGGTGACAACATTGCTCTCTGCTTCTCAGAGATGGGAGGACCAGAGGATCGAGGGTAGGCGGGACACACATCAAGGTACAGATCTCAGCAATAGTCATTGTATTTTCTCCAGACCACTTATATGATGTGCTTTAGTTTGTGGCTTTTTTTTTTAAGTTATTTATTCATTTTTGGCTGCACTGGGTCTTTGTCACTTTACACAGGTTTTCTCTAGTTACAGGGGCTACTCTCTAGAATGGGGGCTACTCTTCTTTGCGGTATGCTGGCTTCTCATTCATCGCACTGGCTTCTCTTGCTGTGGAGAGTTGTGGCACAGGGGCTTATTCGCTCCACAGCATATGGGATTCTCCCAGACCAGGTATCAAACCCATATCCTCTACACTGGCAGGCAGATTCTTAACCACTGAGCCACCAGAGAGGTCCCCAAATTGTGGTTCTTACTACATCAAATCTCAGACTCTTTGTTCTGCTTTCCCAGTGATTCTGAGAGATTCTCAATATCCTTTCCATTAATTTTCTTCCTCTATTTATATCTGGCCTGTAAACTAAAACCCTTTAGAAATGCAATAATATTTCACCTCCCACTCACTGGACAGTTTAACAAACTGAAACACTCTCAAAACGTAGATAGTTAATTTAACAATCTGTTATTATATCAGTATGGCTCAGATGAATTCAGAGAATTCCATGGACAGAGGAGCCTGGTGGGGCTATATTCCATGGGGTTGCAAAGAGTCAGACATGACTGAGCAACTAACACTTGTGAAAATGGTTCAGATGATTGGAATCTTCATTCAGAAATCTCAGTTTCTATTATTTGTTGTATATTATTACTTCCTTAACATCATAAAAACATACCCTTTTCCCTCAATACACAAGTATGGGCCTTTGAGACGATGATGAGCAGAGATGAGATTTCAAACGCCAAAGCAATAAGTGTGACTCTTTCTGCTGGCATCTTCTCGATGTCCATGCTACCAGGCAGGCTCCCACTGACACTGCTGACGTAGACTAACCCCTTGCACCTCCTGCCAGAACCCAGAAGGCCCATGACCTCAAGTAGGGATGCTTAGCCAAAGGCAACACAGAAGCCGTAACGAAGGGGAAGATTTAATGTTACCACAAGCCAAAATGGAGGAGACCGAAAGTAAGTAATTCCAGGCTCCAATTCCCACACATTCCTCAAATGATTCTTTTTGGATATAATTTTAAAAAAAGATCCACCAGGGAGCTGGATAACTCCTCTACCAGGAGTCTGCCCAGCCTGATAATCTTGCGAGCATTTTCACAAAGGTGCCGACATCCCAGGGAGCCTCCGGCATGACCTAGCACTGTTAATAGTTCTCATCCTCTCACCCCTTTCTTAGCAGAGCAGCTTTTGAAAGGATTTGGCAGAGCTCCATCGACAAAGTTCCGGCCCTATATTTTAAAGGCAGCCTTTTTTTAAACTGAAATATAATTGATTTACAATACTGTGTCAGTTTCAGAGGCACAGTATAGGAATACATTTTTCCAGGTTATTTTCCATTATAGGTTATTACAAGATACTGAATACAGTTCTCTGTGCTATGCAGTAAATCTTTGTTGCTTATCTATTTTACATATAGTAGTTAATATCTGTTGATCCCATACTCCTAGTTTATCCCTACTCCCTTCCCCTCCCCTTTGATCACCATAACTTTGTTTTCTTTGTCTGTGAATCTGTTTCTGTTTTGTTCATAGATTCATTTTTATTACTTTTTAGATTTCATACATGTGATATCATATAATATTTGTGTTCATCTGACTTGCTTAGTATGATTTCTCTAGGTCCATCCATGTTGCCACCAATGGCAATATTTCATTCTTTTTGTGGCTAAGAGTCTATCATGTACATATACCATACCTTCTTATGAATGACGAGTGAATACCTTCTTTATTCACTCGTCTGTTGATGGACACTTGGGTTGCTCCTATGTCTTGGCTATTGTAAATAGTGGTGCAATGAACACTGGGGTGTATGTATCCATCTTTTTAAATTAGAATTTTCATCTTTTCCAGATATATGCCCAAGACTTGGATTACTGGATCCTGGATAGCTCTGTTTTCAGTGTTTTAAGAAACCTTGATACTGTTTTCCATGGTGTCTGCACGAATTTACATTCCCACCAACAGGGGAGGAGGGTTTCCTTTTCTCTACACCCTGTTCATTTATTATTCATAGACTTTCTGAAGATGGCCATTCTGACCGATGTGAGGTAATACCTCTCTGTGGTTTTGGTTTGCATTTCTCTAATAATTAGCAATGTTGAGCATCTTTTCATAGGTTAAACACAGTCTTTCACCCTTAAAGTCAAATCTATTCTATTTTCTCCTGAAATAGAAACCTCCTGACATTCCATTAGTTTTAGCTCTGATGCCCACCCAGTGCCAGAGGCATTTGGGAGCTCCACACCAACATCACAGTTAGTGGCATTGACAGTGCTGGGGCCCAGGAAGCAATAGGGGTGGAATGAGACTGTGGGCCATTCCTGCTGGAAGAAACATGGGCAGAGATGTGGGCTCTGACTCACATTTTATATCTAACACTCCCTTCCTAGGTGATTCCTGATCCTCCTCAAGTTTCATGATGTCAACCATCAACTACAAATAGCCAAATGTATATTTCCAGCATGAATTTCTCCCTTAACTCCAGAATCATACACCCTTACTTACATACACTGCTTACTGTACATATACGCTTGGATGTCTTACAAGTAGGACAAACTTAAAATGAGCAAAAACAAATTCTTGCTACCTCAACACCCTCCCCTAAGCTGCTTATCCTCTAGTCATTTTTATCACAGTTAATGGCAGCTCCGTTCTCCCAGTTGCTCAGTCAAAAATTTAAACTTTACACCCAAATCATGAAGAAATCTTGTCAACTCTATCACTGAAATATATCCTGAATTTGACCTGTGCTTGACTTCCCTGATGGCTCAGTGGTAAAGAATCTGCCTACAATGTGGGAAACCCAGGTTTGATTCCTGGGTGGGGAAGATCCCCTAGAGGAGGAAATGGCAACCCATTCCAGTATTCTTGCCTGGAGAATTCCAAGGACAGGGGAGCCTAGCAGGCTACAGTCCATGGGGTCACAAAGAATCAAACACAACTGAGTGACTAACACTTTCATTTCTCTTACCACCTACCTCATCCAAACTGCCATCTCTTTTCATAGGAACAATTTCAGTGACCTCTTAATTGGTTGTTCATTCAAATTTTCCTCCCCTACTCAACCTTCACTAGGGCCATTCAGTTTCACTTACTAAAGTCAAGTTAAGACATGGGTCCTTGCTGATCAAAGCTCTCCTGCAGTTTAAAATCACAGAACAAAATCTAAAGCTTTTATTATGATTCACAAACTCCCCTTGATATGGTCCTCTACTTTCTCACATACCCCCTGCCTTACTATTTCTCTCTCTCTCCCCACTCCAGATACACTGGCGTCCTTGCTTTTTCTTATACCTACCAGGGACTCTCCTCACTTGAGGTTCTGTGTATACTGTCGTTACATCTTTCTGAAATGCCCATCTCCAAATCATAACCTGTAATTTCCCTTACTTCTTTTGGGATTTTCCCTGGCCCCCACATAAAATGGCCTCCTCAGAGAGTAATTCTGTGCTCTCTCATTATGCTTTATTGTCCCTCCTGCCTCCGTATTTCTGGCTTTGGGTCCAGTTTCTCTTGTTTCCCACCAGATCGTACTTAATGTAAACAAACCCTGTTTATTTGACTCACTGCCATGTCCCCACACTGATGATATGCATCATCCATCCATAGCAAACTCTTCCTCTGTAACAAATAAATCAAAGTATGAATAAAGAGAGATCTCTGAAGAAGCCACAACATTTGAGGATTTAAGAAATAATAATAAGAGAAGCTCATAAAGAAAACTTGAGTAGTCTCCAAAGAGGAGGCAAATAAACCAGAAGGGCTTGTAACACTGAAGCCACAGGAAGCAACTATTTTGAGCAGGAGGAAGTGGTTAGCACCATAAAATGTTCCAGAGGAGTGGCTGGTGAAGTGTGAGGTGAATGGGGAGAGTGGTAAAGAATCAGGGTCAAGAAAAAAAAAGGGTTTCAAACAAGAAATGGTGATCAGCAACATCCAACATTGCTTATGAATTAAGCAAGGTCAGATGGTCTTAGGTTTCTAAAGCAAAGCAAAGATCTCTGTAACTTGAATAAGAATGGTCAAAATGAGAGTTTAAATGCAGTGGCCCAATGAGCTGCAACAAAGAAGGAAAGTAAATAATGAGTAGAAAGTATGGTTATCTTGGGGTACTTTTTTTTTTTTTTTTTCAGACAGAAGAGTTTACGCTGTCTTTCTATACAGGTGAGAATAAACTTGTGGACCAAAAAAAAAAAAAAGTCCTGTAGTAAAAAGAAAGGATGGCAGAAATAATACTTTGAGTATTGGATTTCATTTCCTCTTGACTGGTCAAAGACGTTATTCCTGTACTTGTCCTTGCTCGAAAACACAGGCTTTTGTCATTCATTAAAAATTCAAAATAACCTCACCCAAGCTTGCCACCCTGCTTCTAATCTGCCTTTTCTCCTTTTACAACATGTGAACAGTCCTGTACACAATCAGACAGGGCGGACGTATAACCCAGTTTATACACTAAGCATATACAGAGCATGCTGATATTTTCAATCACGTTTCATTCAAAAGAAATTCCACTTGAGACTTCACTGATTTTATGATCCACTAAAAGGTCCTGGTTGCAAAACACCAGTACAGGGTCTGACAACAGACAGTGAGTAGCTGATATGGGGTTAAAGACAAAATCTTTGGAAATGAGTAGATCAAGGATTTGAGAGACCAGGATGACGGAAATACACTCAGTGGAGGTGTACTGAAATCAGAGCATTACTGTCAACACAAGGGCAGCAGTGAGCCAAGTGCTAAATCTGCTGAAGAACTGAGGTGATGTGGTCTAAGTGCCTCTGGATGACTGCCACAGAGATGCACCTATTTGTCAGGCTTCAGGGAAGTTGGACATCCTTTCTGGGTGATTTCAACAGCTCCTACCACTCCAATTGTCAATTTTATGTTAATGTCTTATAAGAATATATTTCCAGTGTTGCTCTGTCCTCTGAACCCCAGACTCACATAGCTGTTTACTTAAACATCATCTTCAGTGACTCTCCCACTAGCCCCAACATTAAATACATCCAAAACTGAAGAAATATCAATAACCTCAGATATGCAGATGACACCACCTTAGTGGTAGAAAGGGAAGAGGAACTAAAGAGTCTCTTGATGAAGGTGAAAGAGGAGAGTGAAAAAACTGGTTTAAAACTCAACAATCAAAAAACGAAAATCATGGTATCTGGCCCCATCACTTCATGGCAAATAGATGGGGAAACAGTGGAAACAGTGGCTGACTTTATTTTTTGGGGCTCCAAAATCACTGTGGACAGTGACTACAGCCATGAAATTAAAAGATGCTTGCTCCTTGGAAGAAAAGCTATGGCAAACCTATACAACATCTTAAAAAGAAGGGATACTACTTTGCCAAAGTAGGTACATAGACTCAAAGCTATGGTTTTTCCAGTAGTCATGTATGGATGTGAGAGTTGGACTATAAGGAAGGCTGAGCACTGAAGAATTGATGCTTTTTTTTTTTTTAGAATTGATGCTTTTGAACTGTGGTACTGGAGAAGTCCCTTGGACAGCAAGGAAATAAAACCAGTTGATCCTAAAGGAAATCAACCCTGAATGTTCACTGGAAGGACTGATGCTGAAGCTGAAGCTCCAGTACTTTGGCCACCTGATGTGAAGAGCTGACTCACTGGAAATGACCCTGATGCTGGGAAAGATTGAGGGAAGGAGGAGAAGGGGGCAACAAAGGACGAGATGGTTGGACGACATCAGTGGACATGAGTTTGAGCAAACTCCAGGAGATAGAGAGGGACAGGGAAGCTTGGTGTGCTGCAATCTATTGACCTGCAAAGAGTTGGACAGGATTGAGTGACTGAACAAGAAAAACAGTAAAGAAATCTCTCATTCCTTCCTATTGCTTGAGAAAGAAATCTCAACACCAATCTCAGTTTCTCTCTCTCACCCCACACATCTACTCACACACTGGTGAGTCAAGCCCCCGTATAGCTCTCATCTATCACACTTCTCCACACTCTTCTGTCACAGTTTCACTTTAGGAGTGCAGAATTTCTTACCTGGGTTTCTGCATCAATGTCCTCATGAGTACTCCTGTCTGCTTTCTTCCCCATGGTTTCCACAAAGAAGATGGATTAGATGGAGAAATGACTAGAAGAGTCCACATACTAGACTTTTATTGTTGTTATTATTCTTGCTACCCAATTTTTCAGTATTTCCAGTTTGAGAGAAATGCCCCACAGCAATTGAAGGGGGACAGATTTTTGTTCTCCCCACTTTCCAGTGCCTAAGGGATGGGCACACAATTTAGGGTACACTAATTTGACATGCACACTCAGGGTACTTTTTTTCAGCAGGGCCAGCACTCATGGTGACATCATAGACATGCTGTTCTGATGCATGACCCTGACTGAGGTCCCAGCTGACTAGGTCCCTTTGGCTCCCCTGTATTTTCTGAATTGTGTCCTCCAATGAGCCTATTGATCCTCTAAGTATTCAGAAACCTGTATGAAAGATTCTCTTCTGCTTGAGTTAGCCACACTGTCATTTTCTATTGCTTACAATGAAAATTCTGACTGACGAAAACCAGTTAATAATAGTTTAATTGTTGTGATAATTCAGGATCAAAGGGGATAGTACCTGAATTTGAGCAAGGTTGTCATGATGGAAAGGAGAAGAGAGGGTGGAAGGAGTTAAAATTCATAACATAAATTAAGAGTGGGATAAAGAGAAGAAAGAGTCAAAGAGGATGGGTTTTAGCCTGGATAAATGAGGTTTTTCCAGTTTCCAACTACAACGGAGAAGAGAGAAATGATAATAATAAAGGAGCTGGGCAGACAAGGAAGGGAGTATATTTGGGGTTGGGGTGATGGGAGTAGTTACCATTCTCTAAAAGCTGAGCTTTAGACTTTAAGATGATGTTATGGGAGACATAGAGCAGACAGATGGATAGAAGTATGAATCTGTGAGAAAATGTCAAGGATAAAGATAGAGAATTGAAGTCATCAGGAACTGAAATCATGAGAGGAAATGAGATCACTCTGGAAGAGTTCACAGCATGAGAACAGTGGGTCGAGGATGGACATCTGGAGAATACCATAATTTAAGAGATGAGCTTAGGAAGAAAAGCCTAGAAAATAAATCACATCATGTTGGACCATGGTTCCTTTCTTGATGAGACAGTATGACTTCAATTACTCTTTCTAGTTTCCCTGGACACGTAGAGCCCCTTGAAAATCATTTTCTTGTCTTTGGCAGCCCCTTCTCGATGAGTAATGATATCAAATAATTATCACCTGCCTGAAGTTTCTAACCCAAGACTCAGGCCCCACATCCTTTGCTGGCAACCTCTCCCTACAAGGTTTGAAAAATAACACACCCCCTCGACATTGTAGACAATTTTCTCAGAGGGCAGATCTCTACAAGCAGCACACAGAAGGGACTAGCAATCTGTCACTAACATTCCCATATACATCTATTCTATATGCAGGCTTTCTCCATTTTCCCCTAAGACCACCTTAAGTATATGCATTCTAAAGGAAATGGAGCCCTGTTCCAGTCACTCAGTATCTATTTGATCAACAAGGGACTCTCCCAGCTCCTTCCTTGGCTTTCTAACCCTATTTTTTATTTTTGTTTTCTCAAATCAAACCAATACCACTGGTTAAAGATGTAGCTGTGTTTACAGACAAAGCTGCTTACAGTTATCAAACCACCTCTCCACCTTTCTCGTAGTTTCCCCTGGCCTTCCTGGATTTAATTACTGCTGCAACCCAGACAGCTTTAATTGGTGGACAAGAGGTGATAAGAAGGAAAATGAATCTATGTTCAATTCTTCCATCTTTTCCTTGCCTTGAGGTTGAGGAAGATGGAGAAAAGATTGTATTCTATAGAGTTATGATGGTTAATTTTATGTGTCAAACTTACTGGACTAAGAAATACCCAGATAATTCAATGTCTCTCAATGTGCTCAGTCATATCTGAGTCTCTGCAGCCCCATGGACTGTAGCCCTCCAGGCTCCTCTGTCCAGGGAATACTGGAATAGGTTGCCACTTCCTACTCCAGATCTTCCCGACCCAGGGATCGAACCTGTGTCTCTCACATCTCCTGTATTGGCAGGCAGATTCTTAACCACTAATGCCGCCTGGGAAGATTGCTCTCACCAACGCAGGTGGGCATCAGCCAATCTGTTAAGAGCCTAAATAGACCAAAAGGGAAAAGGAAGGGCAAACTTGCTTCCTGCTTGGTCTGGGACACCCATCTCCTGCCGTGGGACATCAGCACCCCTGGTT
Source organism: Cervus canadensis (assembly GCF_019320065.1). NCBI lineage: Eukaryota > Metazoa > Chordata > Mammalia > Artiodactyla > Cervidae > Cervus > Cervus canadensis. The sequence continues at coordinate 31,971,274 of NC_057394.1, forward strand.
CTCGGGTCTGGACTAGAACTATACCACTCGCTCTCCTACACCTCAAGCCTGTGGACGGCAGACCCTGGGATTTCTTAGTAGTGAGCTCATTTGCTTATATGAGACAATCTCTCATAGTAAATCTGTTTCTGTATATCTGTGTATACACTGCTGGTTCTGTTTCTCTGGAGAGCCCTAATACGAGGACCAAGATAGGACTCTCTGTTACTGTAATTCTCTATTACTATTCAATGCAACAGGGAAAAATGAGAAAGAAAACAATAAGCTAAGAGTTAATACATAGGACCATGATTAATTGACTATAAATGCATGTAAGAATATCAAGTTCAGGGTGTAAGAATATCAGGTTCAGGGTATTAGGTTAAAATAAAGGTTCAAAAATAAAATAAAAGTTCAAGTCACAAAGGTAAGAGTTTAGGTTAATACTGGAAGAAGGAGTAGTCCTGGGGATTGATAAGAATCAGAAAAATGTTTACGATTTATAGAAAGATATAAGGCAAGGTTTGACTAGATTAAAAGTCATTGGGATGGGAAACAGCATCAGTGAAACTGGACGACATAAAAAGAAGAGAAGAAAGTAGAAAGATTGGGCAGAAACTCTTTGAAAGTTGTATTTTAAAAAGTAATGGGAGGAACTCCTTGGGGGATCCAGTGGTTAGGGCTCTGCATTCTCACTGCCAAGGGCCTGGGTTCAGTCCCTGGTCAGGGAACTAAGATCTCACGAGTTGTGTAATGTGGCCAAAAAAACAAAAAAACAAAGTAAGAGGAGAAGTGTTTTATGAAGATCAAGGGAGAAAAGAAAGTATGTTTGTATCCATGGACACCAATGAAGAGACAGAATAATATTCATATTATCTAAAATAATATCAATTAGTAAAAATACTAAATTAGTAACTAATAATTGAACTAGGTCCACTGATTTGACTATTTGTAAACCATTTATGTCCTTGTCAATAGCTGTGTCTGTACAGTGACAAGGATTGAAAGCAGAAATTGGTGGGTTGTCAAATAGACAAAAGAAAAATTGCAGAGATCAAGCAAACATTACATTTTCGACAACTGTAGTTGTAAATAGAAAAATAATAAAATGATAGCTAGAAGGAGTTAGAAGCTAAGGTTTCATTTTTTTTCTTTTCAGAAGAGATTTGAGCACTGAATATGTTTTTCTATGATGTGACAAATAGGAAATCCAACATAAATTGCTTAAACAACAAAAGTTATTTATTGAGTCTTTAAAGTAAAATGACCTAGAAGTCAGCTTTAAGACTGGCTTGATAAGTTTGTGTTTCTCTAGTGAAAATGAGTCACATGAGTCAGCAGTGGGATCAGCTTCCTTGGAACTCATTATTCCCCAGTGAGAGACTGTTCGTGAGAGGAGGGGAAAGGAGGTCATGGATGCCGGAGAAATCCAAAAGGTGATTCCATCACACTCCACACATTTGGTTACAACAGCTGACATCCAAATACACCTTTCCACCTTTCTGGGACGTCTCTGATGGGCCAGTGGCTAAGACTCTGTGCTCTCAGCGTTCCCTAGTCAGAGAACTAGATCCCACATGCTGCAACTGTATTCACATGTTGCAACTAAATATCCCACATCCCACAATGAGGATGGAAGATTCCAGGTGTTGCAGCTAAGACCTGGCGCAGTCAAATTAATATTTTAGGAAAAGGAGATGACAAAGTAAAGATAACTAAAGATAATAGATATCACACACACACACACACACACACACAATACACCTTTCATCTGAGATGCACATTTTCAAAAATATCAGGGAAATATATTCCCTGCTTCCCCAAATGAAGTGAACTCAAACACCTTTCGAGTTACTGCCTCTAGGACAAGCCACTCAGGGTCTGTGTGGCAGGGGCAATCTTTTCCAAAAGGAAGGGTTCAAGGGTCTACAGCTAACTGAGCAGCTGTCCACCACATAACATTCAGCATCTACTAGCAGAGGGAGAACAATATCACTGAAATAAAACCTCCCACATGGGGGACTTCCTGGTGGTCCAGTGGCTAAGACTCTATGCTCCCAATGCAGAGGGCCTGGGTTCAATTCCTGGTCAGGAAACTAGAATTCCACATGCTACAAACAAGACTGAAGATCCTGAGTGTCACAACTAAGACCTGATATAGCTAAATAAATAAATAAATATATATATAATATATATGTATAAAACCCTGCCACCTGGAGAGAAAAAAGAATGGAAGTCAACATGGCTCTCTACTTATTCTTTTTTTTTTTTAGTAACTATTTATTTATTTCTGACTGTGCTGGGTCTTTATTGCTGTGAAGGCTTTTCTCCAGTTGCAGCAAGCAGAGGCTACTCTCTAGTTGCGGTGCTTCCCATTGCAGTGACTTATCTTGTTGTGGAACATGGGCCCTAGGGAACATGGGCTTCAGTAGTTGCAGCTCCTGGGCTCTTAGGCACAGGCTCAATAGTTGTGGCACACAGGCTCAGCTGCTCCGTGGCATATGGGATTTTCCCGGATCTGGGATCGAACCCACGTCTCCTGCATTGGCAGGTGGATTCCTTACCACTAAGCCACCAAGGAAGCCCCTCTACTCATTCTTAAATAGAACAGTTCCTAGGACAGCTGTTTCCCTGTTCATTTCTCTCCCCGGCAATATCAGAGGCGGACAGCGGAATGGCAGCTTCGTCTGACAGCTGGCTCCTCTAGCAGTCAACATTCTCAAAGTGTGAACTTGGGGTCTATGAATAGATGGGGTTGAGCAGATAAAAGTTATTTTTAACCAGGCTTGTTTGGGTTTTACTGGTAATATTGCTCTCTAAAGAAAATGAGAAAGATTCTTACTGATTTGTTTCTACCCTGTAACAGGGCTAGCAGTTAAAGCCATAGATGTTATCTGATCAGAGTTGTTAAACCCATACCTGAGCCTAGATGCTTCTGTTTCCAAGTTGCCAAGCTTTGGTTTCTCCCACACTCCTAACTCTCAGTGTAATAGTTTCCACCCAAAATTATAAGACTGACAAAGCAAATGTAATGGGCCCCTTGTCTCCTGGACGAGGCAAGACCAAGAAGGCTCAACAGAGGACCTGGAGGAATGTTGGTAAATCAGGCGCTTCCTGTATCCTAAATTTATCCTCACCAAGTCCTCTGTCTCCCTGCTTCTGCTTATACTAACCTCAGCTTGGGGCCAGGAATTTGGTATTTCCAACCCTATCATTAGCCAGATAACCAGATTTCAAGTTATGTTTGATAACACTCTGCAAGCATAAGACAATCCTTAACAAAATATCCTTTCTCCTCTCACCTTCTATGAGGCCTAATTTCAAAAGAAGCCTATCTCATTATTATCACAGACAGTACAGAACTTTAAAAGACTTCAACACACTTTTTAGCATTCTGACCTTTCTTACATGATCCTTATTGCAAAGTTCAACAGGGCATAGTTTTAAAAACTCTTTTATAATTATAAAAACTCCTTTATAACTACAAATAAGAAAAGCCAACTGTCCAGCACAAGACAGAGGACAGAGCAATTCACCACCTCTTCCTTCCTTGTTTCACCCAGTTCCACATTTTTACTCACAACATCCTATTTTCTACTGCCGAATTCAACAATAGCCTAATTCAGTAAGACTCATTATGTTGCAACAATAAAGGTGGGCATGCTTTCTTGGATTTTGGTTTTGGTTTCAGCTTGCTTATCTCATGTATTTGAAAAAGTTCAGAGACAGAACAGCCCTCAGTTAATTTGTGATCTGGGCTCCATTTCTCTGGCTCTCTCTTAGGTCTGCTCATCTCTAGGTAGGAACTTTGTCTCCTGGGCTGGTACCCCTAATGGCAAGAAAAGATATGCAGCCGTCACCTCTGCATAGCACAGAGATCTTGATTTCCAGAATATTGTGTCTTTTCACATATTTACTACTGAACTAATCTCTAGGTTCAGGCGGGGAGCATGAGGTGAACGATGAAACCTCAGCAACATTTTTCAGAACTGAGTTATCTATTCAAGAGCCACACAGATTTGCAAAATCAGAAACTAGCAGCTTTGGAAGTAGCAATAAAACTATAAATTTGGAGGACAATTAAATAATGCCACTATAGTATTCAAAAAAGAGAAATGGAAGACTTTGTAAAGCAGGAATTATTCAAAGGAGAAAGATCCTCTCATTGAAACAGGAGATTAATCTAAACCAAAATGAAAAGGATTATCTTCAGGTAGAAGACAGACACAGTCTATGGCAACATATTAATTAATACTCCAAATTGTATTTTACATTAAGCATCACCACTGCCTGCATTTCCAAAGTCAACCTGTCTTGCCTGGAAACAGACTTTTTTCGGATTCTGTTTCAATTGAAACTTTTATTGACATAATTGTAGACTCACATGCAGTTATTTAAAAAAAAAAAAAAAAGAGGTGAAGTGTACAGCTTAACCAATTTCTCCAACAGTGATTTTTTTTAAATTATAGTGGAATATAGTAGCAGGATATTTACATTGATACAATCCACCACCTCTCTTGGATTTTGAAACCAATTGAAGACAATGAAATTGATTCATAATTTAGAAGGAAAAACATAAAGTTCAATTAAGGAAGTGTTTGTCTGATGGCCTCTACTGCTTTTGAGAAAAATGGCCATCATCAGATAATGAAGTATGTGGGGAAAATTGTGAAGAAAGAAGTTTGCAATAAAACATACAGAGAAATATCAGAATTTTTCAAGAAATACTTGCAGACGTAGTAGTCCATATTCAAACACTGCTTGCCTGTGTGCTTAGTCATTCAACTGTGTCCGACTCTGTGACCCCATGGACTGTAGCCCACCAGGCTCCTCTGTCCATGGGATTCTCCAGGCAAGAAGAGTGGAGTGGGTTGCCATGCCCTCCTCCAGGGGATCTTCTCAACCGAGGAATCAAATCCACGTCTCCTGTGTCTCCTACATTGCGGGTGGATTCTTAACCTGCTGAGTCATCAGGGAAGCCTAGTGCTCTTTTATTTGAAGCATGTATATCTGTTGTGCTTTTCTAGTAACAGCCCTGAGAACAGGTGATAAAAGAATTGTGACAGCATTTCAGAGTGGGCTGCTCTTAAATCAAGATGATTAAAATGGATTATTTCTAAGTTTCCATGATTTATAGCTACTTAAATTACTTTGCCTTGATTAAAAGTTCTTCAAACATGTATTTAAATTAATTAAAAATAGCACTGTATTGTAGTGCCAAAATAAATGTACAGAGTGAGAAATAAAAACTCTAACATGAATGAGGTTCAGCAAAACAATCTTAAAAAAAAAAAATGTGAGAACTGACAAGTGAATTTTTCATCTGATGTAGGATACTGTAGAAAGCTTTGTGCTGCTTTATCAAAGAATCTGAATGCATCTATAGATATGAACATTTTGAGCCTCTGATATAATTTTAAATATTTATTTATTTATTTGGCTGCATCGGGTCTTCGTTGTGGCATGAGGGACCTTGGTTGTATCATGCAGGCTTTTTCGTTGTGGTTCACGGACTCTTAGTTGTGGCTCTTGTGTGCTGTGTACTGTGCTTAGTCGCTCAGTCATGTCCCACTCTTTGCGACCCCATGGGCTGTAGCCCCCACCAGGCTCCTCTATCTATGGGGATTCTCCAGACAAGAAGACTGGAGTGAGTTGCCATGCCCTCCTCCCAGGGATCTTCCCAATCCAGGGATTGAACCCAGGTCTCCCGCATTGCAGGTGGATACTTTACCATCTGAGCGACCAGGGAAGCCCAAGAATTCTGGAATGGGTAGCCTATCACTTCTCCAAGGGATCTTCCCAACCCAGGAATCAAACCAGCGTCTCCTGCACTGCAGGTGGATTCTTCACCAGGAAAGTCCAGTTGTGGCTTCTGAACTCAGTAATCATAGCATGCAGGCTCTCTAACTGTGTCAGGCTTAGTTGCTCCACAGCATGTGGGATCTTAGTTCCTCAAACAGGGATCAAGCCTGCATCCCAGCATTGCAAGGTGGATTCTTAATCACTGGACCACCAGGGAAGTCCCAATATTGATTCTATATTCTCCCAATTTCATATCTTTAAAATGTATTTCAGATTAATTTTACTTATCCAAAGTGTTTATTGAGATTATTATATGTTTGGCAGTCTCCTGGATTCTGGGGTCTACTGGGAAGCAAAACAGACATAGTTCCTCCACTCTTAAGTTTACATAAATGCAAGGGGGTAGGGCAGAAAGTTTTAGGGAAAAACAAAAATTTTTTCCCCAAACTTTTTCCAATCTGAAAGAATATTTGAGCAAAACTCTACATCTTCCTATTAGGATAGACTCTTCTAACTGTTAATATCATTTAATTATTCTTAGGAATACTCCCATACCACCTGGGTTTGCATGGCTCTTTAAGGCAGGCATTGCCTCCAAACTGACTCCACATGGTTTCAGTGGTTTTCAGGAAGCCTTATAATGTTGGCCCTAAGCAGCAGTTTCAGTTGAATTACTTTCCCAATATTTGTCTGTCATTGTATTGAACCAAGAGCAACAGTAGTTCTCCTCCCCAAAGCATTTAGGAATGTAGCAGATTTAACTGAAGATGGGGGAAGATATATAAGAGGTTTTACATTCAAGCAGGGCATCCACTGAAACTAAATGCTGCATGCACATTATTCAGAAGTCCTCCGGCTACTGTAATGGCTGTGGTTTTTTGTTCCCCAAGACCATTTTATCCAATGGTCTTCAACCTAAACCATCTCTCTGGCCTTTCCTTCCTCATGTGGTCCTTTCTCTTCTTCAGCCGTTCTTTCTGTGTAACCTTTGATGCTCCTCACTCTCCTTAGCCTCTTGTCCAAATTTAGTGGTAGACCTATCTTTGCATAATCCAAATTTATCAAATTTTGTATCATACTGCTCCTCTGAAATGTGACTATGGTTCTCAACAGCAAATATGCCCTTCTGTTATTACAATATGAGATATTTTCATTGTAGACTTGTACTTTGTAAAGAAAGAGTTGCTACGGTAAACTTGTAGATGAAACGTGAAAAATGCATGTCATATGACCATAGAGAGGCATTCGGTGACTGAGAGCAGGGCAGAGGACAACAGACGTTACTCTGTGCACAAGAGTTAAAAATAAGCACTCAAAACACATCAGGTAGCAGTACAATAAGTTAAAATACGTCCTCAATGTGAGCCCTGCCACTCCAGTTTTGTTTTTGGATATTCTGTGCCTCAAGTGAAAAGTAAGAATAGAAAAGCATCACTCACTCTGGGTGACATCCCTCAGAGTATAGGGTGTGAAGATATGACAACCCAACACTACTTCAGAAGAAAACAAGTTTAGGGCAGGGAGGGCTGACGGTAAGTCATGTGGATGAGTTAAGAGTCGGGCTTGGTTGCAAATAATGAAGAACCAAACAATGACCAAAGGAAGGAAGGGTGAACATCTCTCAGATAAAAAGAATCTCACTGCCCTAGGAATCCAGATGCTTTTACTTTTCTGTTCTGCCATTCTTTAGCCTATCATTCTCACCCTCATGCCCCTAAAACAACTGCTAAACCTTTGGCATTGCAGACAAGAAAAAAGAAGGGTGCAGAAGGAAGGATAAAAATCCCTTTCTTCTAGCTTTGCCTTTTAATTTGGCAAGAGGAGGAGGAAAGGTCTCCCTCACAACTTCCTTCCCCACCTACTTGCCTAGAACTACATTATATCAGTACTCTGGCTTATAGGAGATGGGATCTTTTTTAATTAATTATTTATTTGGCTGCACCAGGTCTTAGTCGCAGCACTTAGGATCTTTAGTTGCAGCATATGGGATATAATTCCCTGATCAGGGATCGAACCTGGTTCCCCTGCATTGGTAGCATGGAGTTTTAGCCACTGGACCACCAGGGAAGTCCTAGGAAATGGGATCTTGAGTGTTCTTCTTTTCTCACAATTTTATAGGAAAAGTCAAGGGAGAAGGAGATTGGAATGGGTGTTGACAGAGTTACTCTACTTGCACAACTGGAGTGGAGATGAGTAAGAGTCTCTCACTACTCCAAGATCCCTTGTGTTGCACAGTGAAGTGGTCCAATGCTCATCTGAAAGGCACATTTATCTCAGGGATTCACATGTCTACTCAGGAAGAATAATTTTAGTATACAGTGATATCAAATGAGGTGAAAGATATTCCTGCTGAAGTTGATATGGTATATCTACCCCATAATTAAAATATATGTATGTATGTGTTGTGTGTGTGTGTGTGTACAGAGGAAGAAGGGGACAAGGAAAAGAGGGAGAATGGGAAGTCATCCCATGGAGGTAGAAAACCCTTGCACTTTACTCAGCAACAAGACAAGCTGGAACTGCACTTCAAACACTCCCAAGTATTAGGAAATAAGAGCATGGAACTGGGCTGTATTCCATACAAGCTAATCTGGAGAACACAAAAGAATTAATGGATTATGGTTTTACATAAATAATCACATTAACTCCGACCTACAGCAAACTTGGTCACACATTTGTTGGTTAAGTAACTTCATTAAGTTTTATTTTTTTAAAAAGCACAAATTCTAATCATTTTTTTCCAGAAAATTTCAGATAAGTGCAGCAAAAGACTGATGGACATGGATAGCCAGACATATTAATAAGCATTCTAATAATTTACTACCATGAAGTTGGAAAGTTGTCCGTTTCACATATTTAATCTAGGTGCCAAAACAAAATTAACCAAAGTAGAGATAAATTGTGTTGCAGTGGTTAAGACTGTTCACTTCAACTACAAGTGGTAACAGTTCAATGCCTGGTTGTAGAACTAAGGTCTCACAGGCCCCATGGTGCGGCCAAAAAAAAAAAAAAAGTCTTCATCAAAAACAAAAACATTTTAATGTAAAATTTCTGATGTTTTTCTGATGTTAATTTCTGTAAAGAACACCAATAATATTCCCACCACTCTAAACAATATATTTTAATAGGAGCAATTGTTCCCATTTTTCTTAGATTCCAATATTTCAAAAGCTCTAAACATGATCTTGACAATGGGTACTTCCATAATACTAAGATTCTTTTTAATAAAGACATGCATATAATGGTGCATCAGAACATAGGAACAATGTAATTTCACATGAACACTTTGGAGATTCATCACTCATAGCAGGAGAATTTGAGGGAAAAAAATAGCCATGGAAGGAATTAATTGGTTTTGTTGAACCTACTCTATCAGGTAAAGGAAAAGACTAATTTGAATTATTACCGAAATGATCTAGGTCTTTCAAAAGCAAAAAAAAAGACAATTATTTTCCTTGATTCAGTTGAAAAGTAAAAGCACTGCATGGGACTATCTCAACTTTAAGTAGTTTTAGACAGTGTTCTTAATAGTTTATTAATGATTACAAATAATATTCATCAATCTAAAACTTCTACTCCTAGAGGTGTGTCTTAAGTAAATATCCTATAATGCTGGCAATTCCATTTGCAGATACATTTACTACAGTGGTTTCTTGTTTTTTCATTTATTAAACACATTAATTGCAGGCTAAAAATCTGGCACTGCTGGTCTATGCATCAGGAATACAGAGGTAAATAAAGCCCAAAAGTTTGTTCTTGTGGAATTCCTTCTAGTTGGGGGTAGGCGCAATAGGCATAAATACATACATACAAACATAGGTACATATAATATGTTAGACAGTGACAGATACTAAGGAGAAGAGAAAAATGACATCAATAAATAAAACTGGAGAGATTCTGTGAGTGGGTTGACGTGTTAGTGTTGACAGAGAAAAAACATGAGAAAGTGGAGTTCCAGTAAAAGCACTCCTGGCAGAAGGCGAGCTGGGAAGGTACCGTGAGACTGGCAGGTTCATCAACCAGAGAAGAGATCAGAAAGGCCAGAATCTGAAGAGACCACATTCTAGGAGATAAATTCAGAGAGGTCCCTGGACACCACGTCACCTGGAGTCTCATGAGCCCTCATTAGGACTTTGTCATTACAGACTTGGCCACAACAAACTCTTCAACTGAAATTAACAGTATATTAGGGAAGAATTCATATTTTTTCAGGATGATGACCCATGATAGTGATATTCATACAAATGTGTGTATGAACATTTCCTAAAGACATTGGAAAACCTCGTGATAGAATGTTAGGTGAATGAAGTTGCATAAAGTTCTTTGATTTGGGGATTTTCCTGGTGGTCCAGGGGCTCAAGGGCTTCCCTGATGGTTCAGTGGTAAAGAATCCACCCACCAATGCAGAACATGCAGATTCCATGCCTGGATTGAGATGGTCCCTGGAGAAGGAAATGGCAACTGACTCCAGTATTCTTGCCTGGGAAATATCATGGACAGAGGAGTCTGGCAGGCTACATTCCACGGAGTCACCAAAGACTCGGACACTACTTAGCAACTAAACAACAACAACCAGTGGTTCAAACTGCAGGGCTCGCAGGCTTGGTCCCTGATAGAGGAACTAAGATTCCACATTACACATGGCATGGCCAAAAGAAGTCTGATTTTAAATATCTTTAAAAAAAAAAAAGGCTAGGGGGAGGAGCCAAGATGGCGGAGGAGTAGGACGGGGAGACCACTTTCTCTCCTACAAATTCATCAAAAGAATAACTGAATGCAGAGCAAACCTCACAAAACAACTTCTGATCGCTAGCTGAGGTCATCAGGCGCCCAGAAAAGCAGACCATTGTCTTCGAAAGGAGGTAGGACAAAATATAAAAGGATAAAAAGTGAGACAAAAGAGCTAAGGACGGAGACCCGTCCCGGGAAGGGAGTCTTAGGCGGCCTTGCTTGGGCTAGGGTCCGGGCCTGAGTGCCCTGAGGACAATCGGAGGGAGCTTCTGTGAGGCGCCAACTTGAACTGTGGGAGACCAAGGGGGAGAGAGTTGACCGGCCGGAACACACTGCCGGCCGTTCGCAGAACAAAGGGACGGAGAAAGTCCCGAGAAGAGCTCGCAGGCTGCGGACCCGCCCAGCCCCGCCGGAGGCAGGAGGCAGGGGGGAGGGGAAGGTCGCGGCGAGACACAGGGCGCAGGCACCCGACCGGCGCGGGCGGGGACTGGGGCTGGGGACGCAGAGGGCGGAAGGCGCGTGCACCCGACTGGCGCCAGCGGAAACTGAGACTGGGTCCGCGGAAGGGAGTGAGTGCGCCACACCTGGGGATAGTGCGCCCATCAAGCCCCTCGCTGCCTGGACCGCTCTGACGGGGAAGGCACAGAGAGCAGGCGCAGCTTTTCCTTCCCCGCTTTTGTGTAACACCCGAGGGCTGGAACCTAGCGCAGCGCGGGGGCGCGCTCCATATAGAACAGCCGGGAGCCTGAGCAGCGCAGACGGAGAAAGCAGCGTCAACCCCTCCCGGCAGCGCCAGCCCGCCCCCGCAGGGCCAGCCCCTCCCCGCAGTGTCAGCCCCGCCCCACAGCGCCAGCCCATCCCCGCAGCGTCAGCCCCTCCCAGCAGCGCAACGGAACTAGCTACCTGAATAAGAGTCCACCTCCGCCCGCCTGTGTCAGGGCGGAAATGAGGCTCTGAAGAGACCGGCAAACAGAAGCCAAATAAACAAAGGGAACCGCTTCAGAAGGGACTGGTGCAACAGATTAAAATCCCTGTAGAAAACACCGACTTCACCGGAAGGGCCCTGTAGATATCGAGAAGTGTAAGCTGGAACGAGGAGCTATCTGAAACTGAGCCGAACCCACACTGACCGCAGCAGCTCCAGAGAAACTCCTAGATATATTTTTACTTTTTTTTTCTAAGTAAGAAAAAAAAAAAAAAATTTTTTTTTTCTTTTTATATTTTTTCTTTTTTATTTTTTCTCTTTTATTTTCCTTTAAAATTCCCCATTCTCCCCCATTACTCCTTAACTTTCATTTACATAGATTTTTACGATTTTTTTAATTAGGGGAAAAAAAAATTTTTTTTTTTCTTTTTTTTTTTGTTTTTTCTTTCTTTTTTTTCTTTTTCTTTTTTTTCTTTTTTCTTCTTTTTTTTCTTTCCGTTTTCTCTTTTATTTTCTATTTTTCTTTTTCTCTTATTTCTTTTAAAGTCCTCTAGTACTCCTCTACTACTCTTCATTTTCATTTTCAATACACTATAACCTTACCAAAAAAAAAAAGAAGCCCTATCTTTAAACCGAAGATTATTCTCTCCCAATCTTGACTCTCTGTTTTCTACCTCAGAACACCTCTATTTCCTCCTTTCCCCTTCTCTTCCCAATCCAATTCTGTGAATCCTTGTAGGTGTCTGAGATACGGAGAACACTCTGGGAACAGACAGCTGCGTAGATCTGTCTCTCTCCTCTTGAGTCCCCCTTTTTCTCCTCCTGCTCATCTCTATCTCCCTCCTCCCTTTTCTCCTGTTCATGTAACTCTGTGAACCTCTCTGGGTGTCCCTAACAGGGGAGAATCTTTTCGCCATTAACCTAGAAGTTTTATTATCAGTGCTGTATAGTTGGAGAAGTCCTGAGACTACAGGAAGAATAAAACTGAAATCCAGAGGCAGGAAACTTAAGCCCAAAACCTGAGAACACCAGAAAACTCCTGACTACATGGAACTTTAAGCAATAAGTGACCGTCCAAAAGCCTCCATACCTACACTGAAACCAACCACCACCCAAGAGCCAGTAAGTTTTAGAGCAAGACATACCACGCAAATTCTCCAGCAACACAGGAACATAGCCCCTAATGTCAACATACAGGCTGCCCAAGGTGACACCTAACACATAGACCCATCTCAAAACTCATTACTGGGCACTCCATTGCTCTCCAAAAAGAAGAAATCAAGTTCCACGCACCAGTACACTGACGCAAGCTTCCCTAACCGCGAAACCTTGACAAGCCAATCGTCTAACCCCACCCACTGGGTAAATCCTCCACAATAAAAAGGAACCACAGACCTCCAGAATACAGAAAGTCCACTCCAGACACAGCAATCTAAACAAGATAAAAAGGCAAAGAAATACCCAACAGGTAAAGGAACATGAAAAATGCCCACCAAGTCAAACAAAAGAGGAGGAGATAGGGGATCTACCTGAAAAAGAATTTAGAATAATGATAATAAAAATGATCCAAAATCTTGAAAACAAAATGGAGTTACAGATAAATAGCCTGGAGACAAAGATTGAAAAGATACAAGAATTGTTTAATAAAGACCTAGAAGAAATAAAAAAGAGTCAATTAAAAATGAACAATGCAATGAATGAGATCAAAAACACTTTGGAGGGAACCAAGAGTAGAATAACGGAGGCAGAAGATAGGATAAGTGAGGCAGAAGATAAAATGGTGGAAATAAATGAAGCAGAGAGGAAAAAAGAAAAAAGGAACAAAAGAAATGAGGACAACCTCAGGGACCTCTGGGACACTGTTTGAAACGCCCCCCCCCCAACATTCCGAATCATAGGAGTTCCAAAAGAAGAGAAGACAAAAAACGAAAGGCCATGAGAAATACTCGAGGAGATTAGCTTTTGAAAAATCCCTAAAATGGGGAAGGAATACCACTCAAGCCAAGAAACCCAGGAGAGTCCAAAGGATAACCAAGGCAAACCCAGACACATATTAATCAAACTAACAAAGACAACACAAAGAACAATATTAAAGCAGCAAGGGAAAAAAACAACAATAAACACAAAAGGGATTCCCATAAGGATTAACAGCTGACTATCAATAGAAAACCCTCCAGGCCAGAAGGGAATGGCGGACGTTCCTGAAAGTGATGAAAGAGATAAACCTACAACCCAGATTACTATACCCAGCAAGGATCTCATTCAAATATGAAGGAGAAATCAAAGCTTTACAGACAAGCAAAAGCTGAGAGAATTCAGCACCACCAAACCAGCTCTTCAACAAATGTTAAAGGATCTTCTCTAGACAGGAAACAAAGAAAAGGTTTATAAACTCAAACCTAAAACAACAAAGTAAACAGCAAAGGGATTCTACTTATCAATAATTACCCTAAATGTAAATGGGTTGAATGCCCCAACCAAAAGACAAAGACTGACTGAATGGATACAAAAACAAGACCCCTATATATGCTGTCTACAAGAGACCCACTTCAAAACAAGGGGCACATATAGACTGAAAGTGAAGGGCTGAAAAAAGATATTTCACACAAAGGGAGACCAAAAGAAAGCAGGTGTAGCAATACTCATATCAAATAAAATAGACTGTGAAATAAAGATCATGTAAAGAGACAAAGAAGGACACTACATAATGATCAAAGGATCAATCCAAGAGGAAGATATAACAATTATAAATATATATGCACCCAACATAGGAGCACCGCAATATGTACGGCAAACACTAACGAGTATGAAAGAGGAAATTAATAGTAACACAATAATAGCGGGAGACTTTAATACCCCACTCACAACTATGGATAGATCAACTAAACAGAAAATCAACAAGGAAACACAAACTTTAAATGACACAATGGACCAGCTAGACCTAATTGATATCTATAGGACATTTCACCCCAAAACAAGCAACTTCACCTTTTTCTCAAGTGCACACGGAACCTTCTCCAGAATAGATCACATCCTGGGCCATAAATCTAGTCTTGGAAAATTCAAAAAAATTGAAATCATTCCAGTCATCTTTTCTGACCACAGTGCAATAAGATTAGATCTCAATTACAGGAAAAAAATTGTTAAAAATTCAAACACCTGGAGGCTAAAGAACACGCTTCTGAATAACCAACAAATCATAGAAGAAATCAAAAAAGAAATCAAAATATGTATAGAAATGAATGAAAATGAAAACACAACAATCCAAAACCTATGGGACACTGTAAAAGCAGTGCTAAGGGGAAGGTTCTTAGCATTACAGGCTTACATCAAGAAACAAGAAAAAAGCCAAATAAATAACCTAACTCTACACCTAAAGCAATTAGAGAAGGAAGAAATGAAGAACCCCAGGGTTAGCAGAAGGAAAGAAATCTTAAAAATTAAGGCAGAAATAAATGCAATAGAAACTAAAGAGACCATAGCAAAAATCACAAAGCTAAAAGCTGGTTTTTAAAATAACAAAATTGACAAACCATTAGCAGACTCATTAAGACAAAGAGAGAAAGACCAATTAACAAAATTGAATGAAAATGGGAGAGATCACAACAGCAACACTGGAAATACAAAGGATCATAAGAGACTACTACCAGCAGCTCTATGCCAATAAAATGGACAACTTGGATGAAATGGACAAATTCTTAGAAAAGTATAACTTTCCAAAACTGAACCAGGAAGAAATAGAAGATCTTAAAAGACCCATCACAAGCAAGGAAATCGAAACTGTAATCAAAAATCTTCCAGCAAACAAAAGCCCAGGACCAGATGGCTTCACAGCTGAATTCTACCAAAAATTTAGAGAAGAGCTAACACCTACCTTACTCAAACTCTTCCAGAAAATTGCAGAAGAAGGTAAACTTCCAAACTCATTCTATGAGGCCACCACCACCCTAATTCCAAAACCTGACAAAGATGCCACAAAAAAAGAAAACTACAGGCCAATATCACTGATGAACATAGATGCAAAAATCCTTAACAAAATTCTAGCAAACAGAATCCAACAACATATTAAAAAAATCATACACCATGACCAAGTGGGCTTTATCCCAGGAATGCAAGGATTCTTTAATATCCGCAAATCAATCAATGTAATACACCACATTAACAAATTGAAAGATAAAAACCATATGATTATCTCAATAGATGCAGAGAAAAAAAAAAAAAAAATTCAACACTCATTTATGATTAAAACTCTCCAAAAAGCAGGAATAGAAGGAACATACCTCAACATAATAAAAGCTATATATGACAAACCCACAGCAAGCATCACCCTCAATGGTGAAAATTGAAAGCATTTCCCATGAAATCAGAACAAGACAAGGGTGCCCACTCTCACCACTACTATTCAACATAGTGTTGGAAGTTTTGGCCACAGCAATCAGAGCAGAAAAAGAAGTAAAAGGAATCCAGATAGGAAAAGAAGAAGTGAAACTCTCACTGTTTGCAGATGACATGATCCTCTACATAGAAAACCCTAAAGACTCTACCAGAAAATTACTAGAGCTAATCAAGAATATAGTAAAGTTGCAGGATATAAATTAACACACAGAAATCCCTTGCATTCCTATATACTAACAATGAAAAAACAGAAAGAGAAATTAAAGAAACAATACCATTCTCCATTGCAACAAAAAGAATAAAATACTTAGGAGTATATCTACCTAAAGAAACAAAAGACCTATACATAGAAAACTATAAAACACTGATGAAAGAAATCAAAGAGGACACAAACAGATGGAGAAACATACCGTGTTCCTGGATTGGAAGAATCAATATTGTCAAAATGGCTATTCTACCCAAAGCAATCTATAGATTCAATGAAATCCCTATCAAGCTACCAACGGTATTTTTCACAGAACTAGACCAAAGAATTTCACAATTTGTATGAAAATACAAAAAAAACCTCGAATAGCCAAAGTAATCTTGAGAAAGAAGAATGGAACTGGAGGAATCAACCTGCCTGACTTCAGACTCTACTACAAAGCCACAGTCATCAAGACAGTATGGTACTGGCACAAAGACAGAAATATAGATCAATGGAACAGAATAGAAAGCCCAGAGATAAATCCACGAACCTATGGACACCTTATCTTTGACAAAGGAGGCAAGGATATACAATGGAAAAAAGACAACCTCTTTAACAAGTGGTGCTGGGAAAACTGGTCAACCACTTGTAAAAGAATGAAACTAGAACACTTTCTAACACCATACACAAAAATAAACTCAAAATGGATTAAAGATCTAAATGTAAGACCAGAAACTATAAAACTCCTAGAGGAGAACATAGGCAAAACACTCTCCGACATAAATCACAGCAAGATCCTCTATGACCCACCTCCCAGAATATTGGAAATAAAAGCAAAACTAAACAAATGGGACCTAATGAAACTTAAAAGCTTTTGCACTAACAAAGGAAACTATAAGTAAGGTGAAAAGAACGCCCTCAGATTGGGAGAAAATAATAGCAAATGAAGAAACAGACAAAGGATTAATCTCAAAAATATACAAGCAACTCCTGAAGCTCAATTCCAGAAAAATAAATGACCCAATCAAAAAATGGGCCAAAGAACTAAACAGACATTTCTCCAAAGAAGACATACAGATGGCTAACAAACACATGAAAGATGCTCAACATCACTCATTATCAGAGAAATGCAAATCAAAACCACAATGAGGTACCATTACACGCCAGTCAGGATGGCTGCTATCCAAAAGTCTACAAGCAATAAATGCTGGAGAGGGTGTGGAGAAAAGGGAACCCTCTTACACTGTTGGTGGGAATGCAAACTAGTACAGCCGCTATGGAAAACAGTGTGGAGATTTCTTAAAAAAACTGGAAATAGAACTGCCATATGACCTAGCAATCCCACTTCTGGGCATACACACTGAGAAAACCAGATCTGAAAGAGACACGTGCACCCCAATGTTCATCGCAGCACTGTTTATAATAGCCAGGACATGGAAGCAACCTAGATGCCCATCAGCAGACGAATGGATAAGGAAGCTGTGGTACATATACACCATGGAATATTACTCAGCCATTAAAAAGAATTCATTTGAATCAGTTCTAATGAGATGGATGAAACTGGAGCCCATTATACAGAGTGAAGTAAGCCAGAAAGATAAAGACCAATACAGTATACTAACACATATATATGGAATTTAGAAAGATGGTAACGATAACCCTATATGCAAAACAGAAAAAGAGCACAGGATGTACAGAACAGACTTTTGAACTCTGTGGGAGAAGTGAGGTGGGATATTTCAAAAGAACAGCATGTATACTATCTATGGTGAAACAGATCACCAGCCCAGGTGGGATGCATGAGACAAGTGCTCGGGCCTGGTACACTGGGAAGACCCAGAGGAATCGGGTGGAGAGGGAGGTGGGAGGGGGGATCGGGATTGGGAATACATGTAAATCCATGGCTGATTCATATCAATGTATGACAAACCCACTGGAAAAAAAATAATAATAATTAAAAAAAAAATAAAGTGATTATCTATAAAAAAAAAAGAATTTTATTTATGAAATCTTTGGAAA